>NW_026137674.1:0-1200000 GCF_019393585.1 Leptopilina boulardi | reverse complement strand
ACATGGTAACCGCTTCCATGGCAACAGTTACTATGGTAACAGTTACTTACTATGACAATAGTTAGTATAGCAAAAGTTACTATGGCAAAAGTTACTATGGCAATAGTTGCTATGGCAACAGTTGATTTCTAAAGCAACCGTTGCTATGACAGTGGTCAATATTATCATGAGGAGGACATTTTTTAAATATTTAAATTATAAAAATAGATGGATTCATTCGATTCTAAAGAAAAAAATTTCTTAAGCAATATATTTATTATATTCCAAAGTTTTCAGTCTTATTATGCTTCTTTTTCCTTAATTAGTTTAATAAAAAAAAAATTACGTACTTTTACAGATGAAAATAAGTTTTTGCTTCTTACAATCAGTTGAACACTACCGAACATTAAATGAATGCACACTTTTTTTTATTAATAATTATTATTAAACATGCGCTATCTATGTAAACCAATAAGAAAATCATTTTCCTTTTTGTTTGTATATTGAAGTAGAGAGAAGGGAGAATTTAAAAATTTTATTGGTTTACACTTCTCTCTCTCTCTCTCTCTCTCTCTCTCTTACTTTTGTCTCTTTTGATGACACCATAAAGGAGGGCTAAATATCCCACTCTTCAAATGTGGGCTGACAAAATGGTTTCCGCTTCTCTCTCTCTCTCTCTCTCTCTCTCTTACTTTTGTCTCTTTTGATGACACCATAAAGGAGGGCTAAATATCCCACTCTTCAAATTTTATTTTATGTAGTAATACATGCAGACAGACAAAATATATATAGAACATGCGGGACAGACAGCCACTTGAAATTATTATATGTAATATTTTAGGTATCAAGGAACAAGAATATGACAATAAAAATTTGGTTTTATTAGGTTATTAATGTTTTTTTAGACGTTGAAATCGACAGTTTTTAAGAATTTTCAACGAAAGGCGTTCCACTCTTACTCAATTCTTATTCAATAAAACTCACATTTTTCATTGCAAAATGATTTTAATACACTTTTTAACTTGTAAAATGATAATAATAATAGCAATAATAACTGTTATTCCTGTAGCGAACTGAGTAAAAGAAATTGATCAGATCGGGCTGTAACTTGCACATAGTTTAGTCCTAGGGGTGAGTAATTTAACTACAAAGTATTGTTAGGTTTTTTCAAAAACTGTCGAAGAGGGAAGGGGTTGAATTTTATTGAAAAATTTAAACAGTAAATTTTTGAAGACTTGTAACTTTTAGACAAAAAGAAGAAAATAAATTTGTCCTATGTTTTCGAAGGTTTTTTCATGCTCTTTCAAATAGTGCAAAAAAATTTTCAAAAAGTTTAAATTTTGACACTTTTTTGAAAATTAAACTTTTTTAGAATTTTTTTTTAAGTTCAGTCCTTTTTCTTTTTATTTATTTACTTTTTTTGAAAGCTAAAAATGAGTATTTTCAGCACAAAAAATATTGTGATGTCCTTTTTTGTCATTTTCAAGATATGAATTAATTAATTAATTAATGTTAATAAAAAATGAAATATTTCACAAATAACTAAAGTTATTGCAATCCTGAAGTTACCAATTAAAACCTGACGTAATTCCGCATGCAACGAGCCCTATATGGACTATTTTGGATTAGAGGATTCTTATAAACAATTGCCTTGTTAGCTAATTGTTTATTAACAATCCACTACTTCATATAGTGTTCGTTGAATGCGGAATTACGTCAGCTTTCAATTGGTACCTTCAGGATTGCAATAACTTTATTTATTAGTGAAATATTTCATTTTTTATAAACATTAATTAACTAACATCTCGAAAATAACAAAAAAGGGCATCTCAATATTTTTTGTGGTGAAAATACACGTTTTTAGTTTTCAAAAAAAAGAAATAAATAAAAAGGACCGAACTTAAAAAAATTCGAAAAAAAGTTTAATTTTCAAAATTAAAAGGTTAAAATTTGAATTTTTTTGCACCATTCGAAAGAGCAGGAAAAAACCTTTGGAAAACATACAGGACAAATTTTTTTTCTTTCTGTTTAAAAGTTACAAGTCTTCAAAAATTTCCTGTTTAAATTTTTCGAAAAAATTTAACCCTCTCCCACTCCTACAGTTTTTGAAAAAACCTAACAATACTTCGTGGTTCAATTACTTACCCCTAGGGCTAAACAATGTATTTTTTTCATTTCTACACGTAAAAATACGTAAAAATTTATAAATTTGAATACCTTAAGATAAAATTTTCTTCTTTTTTTATTCAAAAAATCCATGTTTTTTTCTAAAAATATGAGTTTTCCTTAAAAACAATATGAAAATCAATTCCAATCGTGCTCGCTATATTTTTCCTGTAATCTGCATGTAAAAATACGCATGTATACCAAATGTATGTCTTGGTCAAATATTGTGTGCGCTAGGGAGATTAAACCATAGTCATTTTTAGGGATTTTTCGTAAAAAATTCATAGTTTTTCCTTGACAAATCTATGATAATCAATTCCTGTGAGATTTGCTATATTTTTCATGTAATCTACACGCCAAAATACATATGTGTACCAAATTTCAGTCCTCTAGATAAATTCATGTGGCTGATAGGGGGGGGGGGGTACATGCCTTGCTTCACTAGTCTCATTAATAGGGTTCCCCCTTCGGGTACGGAACCCTAAGGTTCATTTTTTTGAAAAAAAATTTACTTCAAATGTTGATTGAAATTACAATTTTATTTAAAAGATCTTCGACTAAGGGCAGATAAAAGTAGTTATTGAGCTTGTGTGAAAATTAGAGCTAAATCGGTTCAGTGGTTTTCGAGAAATCGAGTTTACCGACTTGAAAAACATGGTTTTCAAACAAACGAGTTTTAACTGAACGCACGACTTAACAGTTCAGAATTCAATTTATTACTGAAATTTTTCTGTATTCTATGGTAGGGAACGAATTCGTCTAGAATATATACTCAGGCATACGAAAATTGTACTATAGAATATAGAAGACGGGACAAAAGAATCAGATTTCTATAGGTACTCGTTACAGACGCCGCACCTGCTCTACACCCACGGCGCGCCTTTCTAGTTTTGTCTATAACTTCGAAAATATTTCTCGAATCTTAATAAAATTTTTTTTCACAGTAGGCAAATATATATACTTTAAGAGAATGAAAAAAATCGATTTTTTAAAATCGTGACTGTATATAACCACTTAATAACCTAAAAAAACCAAATTTTTATTGTCATATTCTTGTTCCTTGATACCTAAAATATAGACATATTAATTTGTGGTAATTAAAATGAACGTATACTTTTAAAACAATTAGTTTAAACAGGAACGCCATTTCGGTATTTTTAACAAGTTTTAACTCAAACGGAATTCATATTCGTAATTAGTTACCCAAAAAACAATCCTAGTGACGAGTTGCAAGTGAATATCAAAATAGGTGACTTTTGAGAAAACATATTAGATTTGGGTTTTTGAAATTTTAAATGTTTACCCCAAATTCAGAATTAGAGTTCAAAATACCTTAAATAACGTCAAATAACGTCAGTGTGGTGTATATCTGCTTATTTTTGTTTTTTTTTAAGTTTTTCTAAGTAGGTACGTGTATATGATACCATTAAAGTCCGAAATCAGTTAATGTGGACATTAACTAGTTAATTTGTGGATTACCTAGTCAAATCAATTAAAGTTCGAAGGTAAACTTTTTTCCAACGTTAACTAGTTCATGTGCAGATTACCTAGTTAATGTGAACATTATCGAGCTTAGTCTCGTTAAAGTACGGAAAAACGACTTTACTAAAATGGAATATAATGTATAACTAAATAAAGCACACCTTTTACAAAATTAAATAACAATTTATAAACAATAAAATTGAGATAAAAATACTATATTGTAAATATCAAAAAATATAAGTATAAATATAATTTTCAATTTAAAATACAGATACAGATTCACACAATAACAAACTACAATAACGGAGAAAGAATAAACAGAATAAGCATTTTAAATCAATTTCAAAATCATGGCTAATTCATTACTTACAAATTTTTATTTTATTAAATTTCTTATAAAATGTATTGTTAGATTGGAATAAATAACAATAAAAATAATTTTTAAGTTCATTTTTTCATTTTTGACGTTATTATTATTATTCTAATATCTTTTGCAGAATATGTGCTGTGTGTGTCAATGTTTATTTGTATATTTATTTATAAATTGTGTCAAATTCATAAATAACAAAGTGTCCAACCCTGAGTGTATAATGTATCCAACCCTAAGTAGAAGTAACATTTTTGAATTGTGCTTGCCATAACCAGACATGTTTTTCTATTCGATTTTTCACTTCATTTTTTCTTCAATCATGAACCCCACAATATATGCAATAAACTTACCTTGCCGATTTCTTGTTTCTTATATTCATTTTTCTTGTTTAATCACATCGCTCACAAAACTTTTTTCGTTCCTACAAATGCACCGACATTACATTACATACATTACATAATAAAATGAAACTCATTTATTAGCACAAGATGAAGACTGGTGATATTTAGAATTGCAAAAGATATTGTTTTTACGGCAAGCACATCTATTGGTTTTGCATCTGGATTTGCAATAACATTTTGTATATATCTCTGATCAAAACCAAGAGATTGCTTTATTGCCATTTAACGCAAAGAAATTTTTAAATTAGGGACATCTGTTTTTGTGGGAAAATTTTGTTTACAAACACTAAATTGCAATCTTACATACAATTGTTGTAAAACACCTGTTTTAGTACACAGTTTGTAAAATCCGTCCTCTGACCTATTAAGGTGGTTCACCGGCAAATCACTTTTCTTTAAAATATCTTTAAACTCTAGGCAAATGTTCCATTTTATTTATTTTATAAGTGGTAAAAAACCCAGTACCCCTTGCCATGCTGAAAAATGAGAAATTTGGGTTCAAAGTTGCACCAGTTAACATAGGATTCCTTATCTGAACATGCAAAATTCATACATTTTATTGAATTTTTTAAAAAGTTTTCCTTAAATTTTTTTTAAAAACGAGTATATTGTAGAATGGAATTAATGAAATAATATAAAAAAAGTTTTAGTAGGGGTATCCATATTAATTTTTGAATTACAACATTTTAAAGTAGAAAAGTTAGGTTATTTATAGATTTTTCAATAGAGTCAAGTATACTCGTTTGAGAAAGAGAGAGAAAGCACGACAGTGAAGTGAGCTGTTGATTAGTATAAACTAGTCGCCGGAGAATCATTGTATGTTTCCTTCATGAGTTTCATATATTTTTTCCGTTTTATCACAGATTGCATGACCTGACATGTCACATTGAGTGCAAGTATGTGCACCTGAAGTCTCTTTCTCACAAACTATGCAAATAAAACTTTCCTTTGTTGTAACGACGAAAACTCACTCATTTCGGTAATTGTTGAGGGTACGTCTTCTGTCATAACTTCTTGCGAAGCAGTCAATGTTTGAAGTTTCCCTTTATGATTCGTTACGTTAAGAATTTCTTGCGGTACAAGGGTTGACTCAAGTCCTACTTTTGCTTTGCAGCCTAACATGGCTTTATATGGTCTTTTTTTGATTGCAGAATGATAAGCCCGATTTTTCATAAATTGAACAAAGCGCACACCTTCGCACACACTTTCTCACTTTCGACTAACCGCGTTACAAAAAAAGATGCGACTGACGGAGGGTTAAGGGGAGTCACCACCTTTATTTTGTGTCCTTTAAGGAGTACTTTCGTTTGCGAAGAAGAAAAATAGGCACCTCTTTACAATTTTTTTCACAGCAATTTTAATATAAATTTAAAAACTTTTTTTATTCCTAAAATTACATTATTAAAAATAGAAAAAGCAAAAATTGATTTGTTTTTTCATTGTTAATAACGATTCGTAGAGAGCGCCAAAGTAGAGGTCTAAAATTTGTTAGGTTTTGCGGTACCCCCTGTAGAGCCGACCCTGATAGTCCAAAATCAAAAAACCAAATTTTTTTTAGTATTAATAAATACCCAGTGGACTATTATCATGGAATTAAAAAAAACAAAATGGCGTCCTGTTAAAATCAAAATTTAAAAATCAGTAGTTTTTAAAAGTTTTTGGCTATAAAAAAATGGGAAAAAATTTCATTTTCAAAAGTTTGATAATTATTCCACTGAAGAATATGTTTTTTAACAACATGCAAAAAAATTCTCAAAATCTCGTTTAGATTTTTTGTTACAGGGGGTACCAGTTTTCAAATTTTGATTTATTTGAAAAGATGCAATAATAAATTGTTTAAACTTTGTTAACAAACAATAATTATCTTGAAAAACCTTGAGGAATTGAGTCTTTTTTTCAAGATACAAATTAAAAAATGTTTAAGCTACCCTGGATAGCCTTCGTGTAGTACGTGTATACAAAAGAAATTCTATCTAGAAGTAAAATACAGTTTTCCAATAAGTATATACTGAATCTTTAGAGTCCCTCTTCTCTGAAGCTGTATTTTCAACTAACATATGAGGGTCCTCAAACAAACTTCTTAACGAAATTGCCCTTATTGAATACTATCTCCTTGTTCAATGTAAACCATTATTCACATCCAGGGAAAAATATTTTGTATACCACGATACTGAAGAAATTGTAAGAGATTCTTGGATTAATTTCTTGTGAATATCATTAAAATTTTCAATAACATAATACTGGGTTAGGGTCCATTGAAAATAGTTTATAAGAAATTTTGTATCAAACTCATTTCTAAGGGTTCATAATTAATCCCTCTATCAAACAAATATAATATATATAATTAAATAGTATAATCATCATCATTGTTCTTTTTTCAGGAAGGGCGATACTTCTTTTTTCTATTTGTACAGACTTTCGTATATGTGGTATAGTCCAATTGGATTTATTGTTGCATTCGTCATAGGGCTTTTTATCAGTTGGTTGGAAAATATTGTGCGAAAGGAACCTAAGGAATTAAAAGATCCAGATTTGTTTTTTCCTGTCATAGCTAAATGTATGCGACGAAAACGAAGACTTTCTGCGTATAATATATCGCAAAAATATAATGTTGGGATTGACACAAATCTGCCTGAAAAGTGCAGTACAATATTCTAAATATCGCCTAATTAGTAATAGTAATAGCCTAATTGTATATTCTAATTATAATACATTTGATGTTAATTTATTAGCTGAAAAAATAAAATTTTAAAAATTTTTACATTCTGTGTTCTGGTTTATAAAAATATTCCAAATTAATTTACGTCAATCTTAAATTGCAAGTCAATTTGAAACATAGCAAAAATTAACTACACATGTATATAAAATGTTTGCCAATTCAGACGAGTGTTAAGAAACATGCCATTCTAGAAAATAATTTTTGTTGAATATGGATGGTTAAGTCGGTTCAACTTTTAATAATTTAATAAAATACATTTCATAATTTTTAATATTAGTAGCTTTATATACACAATCTAGACTAGGGTGCCTCAAAAAAACCCGATTTTTGAATTTCTGTAACGCTACCTCAAAATACTGTTCCTTAGGAAAAAAGAAGAGATATGTATTTTTTTTAAATTGTTATGATCGAAGTTCGCAACTATTTTTTTCTTTTTATATTTTTATAATCAAACATATATTGTATAAACATACAGTTAATAAACATATATTATATCAAACAACACATAAATATTTATTGTAAAATTGTTTAACCCTTTTAGTACCATAATTAGGACACTTGATAAATAGATACAAGAGGTACTTCATCTATGGTTTTCAGGGCCGCTGATTACGAATCGGAAGTTAGTTATTCAAAATTCAAAATTTCGGATTGAATATGGCGGACGACTTTATTAAAAATTAATACAATTGGCTTGAAAATGGTTAATCGGGGTTTTTGGGGTCGCTGATTCAATATTCGAAATTAGTTTTTTGAAATACAAAATTTTTCTAAATTATTTAGAATAAAATAATTCTGAAAGTAATCAAGTCATATTTTTATTATTCAATTTGCAGTGTTTCTTCTTTTAACAAATTTTAATCTATTAACGACTATCAGGACACGACATTGAATTTGCGGCTTTTGTTTTATATCAAGCAAAATTTTCTTTTAATCTATCAAGCATCATTTATAATGTAAAATTTATCGCTCTTATCGATTTTATAGCTAATTTTTTTTTATAATTAAATCAAAAAATTTATAACAATTCTTTTGCAAAAAAAATAAGATTTTTCCTAAACTTTTTTTGTTTAATCAATATTTTGAGATGGAAAATAAAATGAGATGGTAACAGTAGACCAAGATATTGCGTCCTTGAATCCTCAACTTTGTAAGTTCATAGTTGCAAATAATCTTAGCTGGGGACAACACTAGTTATGACAAAAATTAAAATAATTTATATTTTTGTTTTTCAAAAAAGGGATAGATTTAGAATTGAAAAAAATTGCACTATTCGAAAGAGCAGGTGAAAATTCATTATTCAATTATAAAATTAATTTTTTTTTAAATATCATAAAGTAATACTTTTTTTTTAATAAGTTGATTTCTGACATCGATTTATATAAATAATTAATTAACTCTTCTGAACTAAATACGTCAATGTGTAAATTCATCCGAAATATTCATTTTCTTCTCAGGTTATTAGAGAATTTTGTAAGACATCTATACATTTCATCTCTTGTTATTTTTTCTGTACAATTGATGGACACATATTCTAAAGTAATAAATAATATTAATTCACAAATCTTAAATACACATACAGACAACCAGAGATACGGACATACAAACAAACAGACATTTAGACATACACGCATACACACATATAGACATACTGATATACAGATATACCGACATACAGATATACCTACATAAAGGTGAAAAAATGGACATACAGACATAAGGACATTCTGACATACATACTAACAGACATACATACAAACAGACATACGGACAAACAGATATACAGACATTCCAACATGCAGACGTATAGACAAGCCTACAGACACACAATCGTACGGACATGCAGACATATAGACAGACATTCAGAAAAATGGACATACGGACATGCAGACATACATACTAACAGACATACATACAAACAGACATACGGACAACGAGACATGCAGACATACAGACATTCCAAAATACCGATATGCAGATGTATGCAGGCATACAGACACACAAACATACGAACATGCAGAAGTACTGACAGACACACAGACATTCAAATAAATAGACATACGGACATTCGGCATACAGGCGTATACACATACATACAAACAGACATACGGACATACAGGCATATAAACATATATACTTGCGGACATGCAGACATACTCTTATACCGACATGCAGACTTACAGACATTGCGACATGTCGACGTATACACTTACAGACATACGGACAAACAGACATGCAGACATACTGACATACCGAAATGCAGACATGCAGATTTACAGACATTTTGTCATACCGTCATGCAGACATACATACAAACGGACATACAGAAATACGAACATACAGGCGTATAGACAGACATACATCTTTTGTACAGAAGTATATAAATAAAAATTGTAAATCTAATACTCGCAACAGCTGCTATTGATTCGACTGGTATTTCTTCGTGATCTCCTTTCCCTGATCGTGACATTTTTTTAAATCTTTCCTTGCCAAATATAAAAATCAAAAGAGTTGTCATCATTTTCTTAGCATTATTTTTGAATTTATTTAATTTTTCTCTCTCCTCTTTGTTTAAAGAAATTTCACCTGCTTTTATATCGTTTTCTTTTTCTTGAATAATCATTAAATTTGATAAATCTGTTTGCAAATCTGAAAATGTTAATTCCTGAAATGTATCTGTTGAGGTCGATGCATCTGTAAAAAAATTATAACCAATTAAATTTTATTAAATTGAAACATTTCTTGTTGATAGCTAATAGAATTAAATGACCCTTCTTTTGACTAAATAAATGCACAATTTTCGTTCATTTTTCGTGGATAAAAAGTAGTTTTAAAATATTTACCCGTGGCACTCGATATATAGGTATTTTCTACAATAATTTCATGTTTATTGACAATAAGACTTTGTAGCCATTCGGTATGTTTTAAAAAAATGGTAATTGTTTGTGTTAATAAATGTCGTAAACTTGAATAAAAGTCCGAATATTATCGTTTTTATTCATATGAAACCTTCTAATTAATAAAAGTTGTAAATAGAATATAAAATTACTACATTCATAAGGTAGATGTTGAGAGAATAAATTTTTCTCCTACCACTTTAAAGATAATTAGGTAAGAAATATTAAATTTTAAGTTAAATAATACTAACCATGAATCGCCACAATTTTGGCTTTATATGTTTTGTTTCCTCATTTAACAATAGCATGATCCTGATTTTTTTTTAAAATTTCGTTTTCCTCTACAACACTAAAAGTTTCTTGGGTCACCCAATGTACTAAGTACTGCATATTGCAGTGTCAAAACACAACAACTATTTTCAAAACAATATTTCAATTCATTTGTTTTAAACTAATTTCATAATATTAAAATGTCAAAAATAAAGATTTTCAATTTCTTAACATTTTAGCTAATTATAAATTCGTATAATTTTTTTAAACTTTATATTATTTTGTAATTAAATTTTACATGTGATTTCCATTGAAAATTTTACTTAAAAATTATTTAAAACACTTGAATTTATAGGATTTATTAAAGTTCGCAACCATGTAATAAATAATAATATAATGTTTAAAATTATTATTTCACAAAATTGATATTTCAACGGGTGGTACAAAGACTAACATAAACCAAATTCGAGATGAAAAAAAGTCTCCAAGAAAATATAACCAAAAATACAGTTTTCATTTTCAGTTTTCTGTACAAATGAAAAAGTTTTATCGAAGTTTCTTTTTCGTTTTGACATTCGGACATACAGACAAACATACATACGGACATACAGGCATACGGGTACACAGTCAGACATACAGACGTACACAAGGTCATACATACAGACATACGAGTATACAGTAATACCCCGGACTTACGCGACAGGTGGGACCGAGCGACGCCCGTGTAAGTCGAATTCGCGTAAATCGGGGTTTATTTAACACACATACGTATAGACAGTTATACAGACAAGCAGACTTACGGACAAACATACATTCAGAAATACCAACTAATGGACATACTGACACACAGATGAATATAAATTTTAATTTTCGGGAAGTTAATTTAAAAAGTACACTGAAGTGCTCTTTTCTCCTTATTTTCATAACTTTTTTAAATAATGAAAAAGATTTTTGAACATGACGTTTTGAGTAAAAATTTGCTGTTGTAAATTACTATTTTTATTTTCAAAATATAAAATATTTCGTCAAAAGATGGAGTAATACTAGAAGTAGTAGATGTTGTATTTAATTATGGATTTTATAATAATGTAATACTAATAATAATATTAATAGTCATAATAATAATAATAATAGTAATAATTACTGATGATAATGTTATATTAATAATGTCACAATCATAAAGATTACAGCAATTGTTCGAAATGTCCACCTTCCACTTCGATGCAGCATTCCGCCCTGCTCACGAGATTGTCAATGCTGTTGCGTATCATCTCCGGGGTGACCAGGTCTACATCTAGACTTAATACATGATCAAGCCTTGAGTCATGTTTATGTCTTGATTCATGATCCAGTCTTGTGCAATATGCAAGAGATAGAATCTATACTCCAATCATAATCAATCCTCGAGCCATGATTCAGAGACACAATCAAGTCTTGAGCCTTGTTTAAGTCTTGATCCATGAACCAAAGTCTGATTCTAGACTAGTGATATGATCAATCCTGTAGCCATGATTTAGTGTCAGATTCATTCCTTAAGCCTTATCAATCCGTTAGTCATGTTTATGACTTGAACCATGATCCAGTTTTGTTACATAAAACAAGAGTTGGAATCTAGACTCGAGTCATGATCAAACGTGGAGCCATGATTTAGAGTCACAATCAATCTTTGATACATGATTAAGTCTTGATCCATGATGCAAAGTCTGAATCTAGACTCGAACCATGGTCAATCCTGAAACCATGATTTAGAGTTAGAATCTATCCTTGAACCATGACTGCTGCAAGAATAACATTTCTTCACGGCTTATTCCAATCAGGATGACGTTCCTCGTATTCCCTTACTGAGGCAGCAGCATTAAAATTGTTTCGGTCATATAATAAGATCATTTTGACATACTCCCTTGCCTCTTTTTATATGACCGAAAAAATAATTTATGACAGGAAAATGACTGGGAATTTTTTTTAAGTAGTTACAACAACTATAAAACTGGTCAAATCTTCAAAAATATTAAAACTAAAATTTTTCCCTCTTTATTTTATTAAAGTTAATAAAATTCTGAAAGAAATGACACCTTGACAAAGAGAATATGTTAATTTTTCAATTAGATATCTAAGAAAAACCCCGTTTTCAATGTCTTTACTATTTTTTTATTTCTCTGGCAAAAATTAATATTTTTAAACGTTCTTAGGCTCATTGAAATCGTATTTTGTTATGCAATTCAAATTATATAAAACAATTCATGTACACATTCTAATCTAGCGTATGCAAACCGTGAAAGTTGGCTCATAAAATGTCAAAAAATTGTGATTAATATTTATATGACAAAAACTAATCAGTAAAATGTATAAATTTTAAATTTACTTACATAAATCAGAGAAGTTTAGAATGATATATTTACTTGATTTTTAAACATTATATTTTATTGTAGAATTAAATTTAAATTTTTTGACATTTTATGAGCCAAATTTCACGGTTTGCATACGCTAGGAAAGAATGTGTACATGAATTGTTTTATATAACTTGAATTGCGTAACAAAATACGATTTCAATGAGCCTAAGAACGTTTAAAAATATTAATTTTTGCCAGAGATATAAAAAAAATAGTAAAAACATTGAAAATTGGGTTTTTCTTAGATATCTAATTGAAAAATTAACATATTCTCTTTCTCAAGGTGTCATTTCTTTCAGAATTTTATTAGCTTTAATAAAATAAAGAGGAAAAAATATCAGTTTTAATATTTTTGAAGATTTGAACAGTTTTATATGTAGGTGCACGTGCACGTGCACATGCGAGCCGTCGTAATGGTCGTGAGTCGTGTGATGAATGCCCGAATTGGGCTATAAACTTTTATTAATGTTATTTAATGTACAAATTCTATTTCCAAACCTGTTATAATTATATGGATTTAAATGAAATGTCATCTTAAATTTGAAATTCTACACTTGGGGGCTCGTCCAGGATGGAAATAGAATTTTTGTAGTATCGTTTTGTGAGAAGTCCCTGTGATGCATATAGTGTTGAATGTTGCCACGTGTTTGGAGTTTCGCAGATGCAATTGCGCTGTAATATCGTAGAAGTGCTGGTGAGATTTCGCTCTAACATTTGAACAAAAACTGTGACGATTTTGTGCTGTTTGTGAGTTGTGAAGCAAATTAAAGCGGAATAAATTTTAATTTTAAAATCGAGTGTGGAAGAAGGATGAGTCGTTTCGCGAATATACGCACGAAAAGATTATTCTAGGGAATCGTGTGCCAATTGCTGATGACGAAATTCTAGAATATATCGTGGAAGGTATCACTGACGATATGCTGCGCGATCAAGCGCGCATACAGCAGTTCACTTGTGTAAATGATCTTACGGAGGCTTTCGAGAAGGTTACGCTACGAGGACGAAGTTCAAGTACGTTTACATCTGGAGCTGGAAAACACGACGTTCGAGGTGGAGGACCAAGGAAGCTGGACCAGTCAGGAAAAGCTGGTGAAAAGGACGAGAGTAGAGCTCGAGGTTTAGTGAAGCGGTGCTATAATTGTGGAATGCGCGATCATATGAGTGTCTTGCCCTAATAAATCTCGTTGTTCGAAGTGTTTTGCGTGTCAAGAATATGGTCACATAGCTGTCAGTTGTCCAAAAAAAGGTGATGCATCTAAAAAAAGTTGTGCGGTAGTATTGACATCCGGACGAAAACACCCGAAAGAAGTTTCTATTGAAAATCACGAAGTGGAGGCGTTAATCGACACGGGTAGTAATATTTGTATTATGAGGGAAGACGAATATCTTAGGATCGGTGCTCCACAGTTACAATCGAGTAAGATCAAATTTGAGGGTGTGGGTGCTAGTGTTAACGAGACGATTGGAGAATTTAAGACGCAGATTAAAGTCGATGGACACGTTTATCCTATCCTTATACGCGTTGTTTCGGATACCATTACGCGACATAAGATGTTGATCGGGACTGACTTTTTAGATTTAGTTGATTTGAATGTTAAAGCGGATAAAGTGACTATTAAACCACTCGAGTCGTCTGACACTTTTGATTCGGAAGTTACGGAGATTTTTAATATTGAAGTAACGAGTGCCGTCGAAGTAAATGAGGTAAATGTGTCGCATATTCAGGACAGTGTAGTAAGACGGGATTTACAAAAGCTCGTGAGTGATTATAAACCGAGTGACGAAGTGGAGTGTCAAGTTAAAATGAGGCTGATTCTTAAAGATGACGATCCAGTTTATTCACCTGCAAGGCGCTTGGCACCATTTGAAAGGAAGATAGTGAATGCCTAAATCGGTGAATGGTTGGAAAAGAAAATAGCGCGACGTTCCACCTCCGATTATGCAAGTCCAGTGGTATTAGCTCGAAAAAAACGGGACTTATCGGTTATGTGTGGACTATAGACTTGTAAATAAAAAAAATTATAAAGGATCGATATCCCCTTCCTTTAATCGAGGATCAGCTTCATCGCTTACAGAGCGCGAAGATTTTTTCAGTGTTGGACTTGACGAACGGTTTTTTTCATGTGCCAATTAGCGAAGAAAGTCGAAAATATACCGCGTTTATTGTGCCGGATGGAACGTATGAGTTCAACAGAGTACCGTTCGGACTCTGTAATTCACCTGCGGTGTTTCAACGGTATGTCAATACAGTGTTGCGGGAACTGATTGAAGACGGTACTGTAATAGTGTACATGGACGATATTATTATTCCGTCGCTCGACGAACAATCGGGATCAGAGCGAATTAAAAAAGTATTGAAAGTCGCTAGTGAGGCCGGATTAAACATTAACTGGGAAAAGTGCGAGTTTCTGGTAAAGAGAGTCGAGTTTCTGGGACATATTATCGAGAACGGTTCCGTCCGACCTTCGGAGCGAAAAACTGAAGCAGTGCATCGATTTCCTAAGCCTAAGAATATTCAACAATTGCAGAGCTTTTTAGGATTGAGCGGATATTTCCGAAAATTTGTCACTGGATATTCTATGGTAGCGAGGCCGCTTACTCCGATGTTGCGATCGGGAGTGAGATTTCAGTTCGGAAACGCCCAGAAGCAAGCCTTTCAACAATTGAAGGCCGTACTCAGTGCAAAACCTGTGTTGAATTTGTATCGTGTTGGTGCGGAAACCGAACTTCATACAGATGCGTCCAAGTTAGGATTTGGGGCGATTCTGTTCCAAAAGAATAGTGAAGATCAAAAGTGGCATCCTATCTTTTACGCGAGTGAAAAGACTACTCCTGCCGAGGAGAATTACACAAGTTACGAGTTAGAAGTTCTCGCTATTATCAAGTCGCTCAGGAAGTTTCGCGTGTATCTGCTCGGCATTGACTTTAAAATTGTGACGGATTGTCGCGCGTTTACCCTCACCATGAGCAAAAGGGACTTGTGTGTGCGCGTTGCGCGATGGGCGTTAGCACTCGAGGAATTTAATTATTCTATCGAGCATCGGCCGGGTAAGAGTATGCCTCACGTTGACGCCCTCAGCCGAAATCCCCTCCCTTCATGTCTTGTCATCGATGAGTGCGAAGTGGGACTGCTAGCCGCGTTAAGAAAAGCACAGCACGACGATTCTGAAATTCGAGAATTTGAGATCTTCGCTAGAAAAAAACAGATTTCTGGATTTGTGCTTCGAGGAGGACTTGTTTTCAAGGAAGAGGATAACGAGGTCAAGATGGTTGTTCCTAAAAGAATGCAAACGCAAATTATTAGACGAGCACATGATCAGGGACATTTTTCGACACCCAAGACGGAAGCCCTGGTGAGATTTGATTACTGGATGCCTGGATTGAAGTCAAAGGTTGAAGCTGTGATCCGGAGTTGTGTGCCCTGCATTCTTACTGAAAAGAAGAGTGGAAAACAGAAAGGTTTTCTGATGCCTATTGAGAAAGGATGTGTGCCGATGGATACTTTTCATGTTGATCATTTTGGACCACTACTATCAACAAAGAAGTCTTATCGGCATATATTGGTCGTTACAGACGCGTTTACCAAGTTTACATGGTTATTTTCGGTGAAAAGTACCAGTGCAGTGGAAGTGATTTCTCGCCTGACAAAGTTGTCAGTGATTTATGGAAACCCTCGAAGAATAGTGTCTGACAGAGGAACGGCCTTCACGTCGAAGTAATTTGCCAATTATTGTAGTGATCAGAACATTGAACATTCTCTCATTGTGACTGGTGTGCCGAGGGGAAATGGACAAGTGGAGAGGGCAAATAGAACTGTGATACCCCTCATTACCAAATTGTCTGCTCCAAAACCAGATAAGTGGTTCAAACACTTAGACACTGCCCAACTATATTTGAATGCTACGACGCATAGGAGTATTGGAATGTCGCCTTTTAATGTTTTATTGGGGATTCGACCACGTTTCCAGGATAATCCGGAGATTAAGGAATTGCTGGAGGAGTTTGTTCATGCATTTCAAAAAGAGAGGGATGAACTTTGTGCAAGCGCAAGTGAGAATATAAAAAAGGTCCAAGAAGAGAACCGATGATCTTTTAATAAAAAAAGGAAGAAGGCTAATGTATATAAAGAGGGCGAATTGGTAGCGATAAAACGCACACAACAAGGGCCAGGAATGAAGTTCGCTCACAAGAATCTTGGTCCATACGAGGTCTCTAAAGTCTTGCGGAATCATCGTTATTTGGTGCATAAGGTTGGAGAACATGAGGGACTCATGGAAACGTCCACTTCAGTTGATTTCATGAAACCGTGGATTTCTTATAATGACGACGATTTTGGTGATTTTTATGACAACGAATAGAATTCGTATAATAGTGGTGTAGGTGGTGAACATTCGGGACGAATGTGTTGTGCAGGACGGCCGAGTGTAGGTTAGATAGAATATGCCACTCTGTAAATGTCTTGACTCGAGATTGATTTGAGTGTATAGGTGATTAGATTTCGTGTGTCACACTAGGATTATTTTTCTGTATTATGGAATGAACAGCAGTCCTGTGCGAGCCGTCGTAATGGTCGTGAGTCGTGTGATGAATGCCCGAATTGAGCTATAAACTTTTATTAATGTTATTTCATGTACAAATTCAATTTCTAAACCTGTTATAATTATATGGATTTAAATAAAATGTCATCTTAAATTTGAAATCCTACATATAGTTGTTGAAAAAGCAGAGATCGCACAATTTCGGTAGTGTAATTATTATTATAGTATAATAATCTTTGTGTTCATTCCGTCATTCATTCACATTTTCTTAGTACTTGAATTTTCTCATTACTATTAGATTATATATACATATATATCTTTACTTTGATAATTAGGGTTCTCAAAGGTTTCTACCTGAAATTTTTGTTGTCAAAACAGCTTTTGGTTGAGGGTTCATAAGATGGTCGATGACCTTTTAAATACTGTCCTGAAAGGTGAAGTTGTGTCCCCCACTTTACCAGCCCGGTTCGAACAATCACCATGTGGTTATATGCACTGGAGAATAAAAAACAAGAAGAAAATTTTTGGTGCCAGCACCATTGGGTTAAATCGAATTACAACACATCATGTAGATTTATTAAATTGAACTAAAATTATAAAACTTTTGAATATTAACATTTATTACGCAGTCCTGCGAGTGTGAGTTTTTAGAATGGCTGTACTTGTTTCTTGTAGTTTTTTATGCGCTAAAAACGAATCTGGCCTTCAAAATGCTCCATCACGTCAGGATTTTTAGTAAATGAAGCCTAAAAGGTCAAAAAATGGCCATATTAGCCATTTTTGATAATTTTTTTTGGGATAGAAATTTTTTTTTTCAATTTTCGACGAAAAAGTCGCATAGTACAACTCTTTAGCTTTAAAACCGATTTTTCAAAAATATTTTACGATTTTTTAAAAAAAAGTTATGACATTTTAAAATTAACAGTTTCAGTTACGCCAATAGACGTTATACCCAACGAATCTTTAGACAGTTCTTGGAAAAAATATTTTCTAAAAAATCTTGTTTCTATCTTATTGGTTTAAAATTTGTCACTCGGGAGTTTTCGGGGTCGCTGATTACGAATCTGAAATCGGATTTTAAAAATTCAAAATGGCGGTTCCAATATGGCCTGCCTTAACTGGTTCAAAAGCCTCAGAGAAACAAATTTCTATTAAAATTCTTTCAAAAATGAAGGCCATTTTGGATCGCACATTTTGAATTTTTTAAAACTGACAAAAGATTTTGTATAAGTGACCACAAAAACCCTTGAGTTACAATTTTCAAGGTATTCCGACAATTTCTAATAAAATACGTCCGCCATATTGGATCCGCCATTTTGAATTTTAAAAATTTGACTTCATATTCGCAATCAGCGACCCCCAAAACCCCCGAGTAACAAATTTCCAGCGAATACAATGAATTTTTAATTTTTTCTGCCATATTGGATCCGCCATTTTGAATTTTTAAAATCCGACTTCAGATTCGTAATCAGCGAACCAAAAATAATAAGTAACTGAAACTGTAAATTTCAAAATGTCATATTTTTTTTTTAAACATCGTACAATAATTTTGAAAAATCAGTTTTAAAGCTAAAGAGTTGTACTATGCGACTTTTTCGTCGAAAATTGAAAAAAAAATTTCTATCCCAAAAAAAATTATCAAAAATGGCTAAAGTGGACATTTTTTGACCTTTTAGGCTACATTTACTAAAAATCCTGACGTGTTGGGGCATTTTGAAGGTCAGATTTGTTTTTTGCACATAAAAAACTACAAGAAATAAGTACAGCCATTCTAGAAACTGAAAAAAGTGATATTTTGCAGGCCTGTGTTATTATTAGAGCAATATATGCTCGTAATCGTGAACTTCTGAGGAAAACGAATATATCAAAATAAATTAAACAATGTTTATATTTAAAAATTTTATAATTTTTTTGAAATAATAATTAAGCGTCATAAAATAATATTGTCATCAAGCCAGAGAACGCAACCGCTGTAATTGACTTACTCGAGGTCTGAGCCCGGGACAGGCCGATAGAGTGAAGGTATACCACTTCCCTTTACAGGACCCAATCCTTGATCGCTCGATTCGTCCAAACAGCCTTGGGTTGAGGGAAAATTTTTTTATTATTGTATATGTGATATAGATGATAACCGTTTAATTCTCGTGAGTGGAAGTGGTGTATCCATACTTAACTTACTAACACCTATCCCCGAGGACGCCACTCAGGCCTACCGTAATATCTGCCTCACGCGAGAACTTAACATTCTGATGCCTAAAAAATGGGTCCTAAAAAAATGTCTGTCTGTCTGTATGTCTGTAGACAAAATTTGGTCCGACGATAACTCGAACAAATTTTAATGAATCGACTTCAAATTCAGTATACACCTTAAGTGTACCAATATCTCGCCTGGGTTTGTTAGCCAGATGATTTCGTTGAAAAAGAACAAAATAAATCAAATTTTTAGTTTTTAAAAAGTTCTAAAATTCGCATTTTTAAAAAAAAAAAATTTTTCAATTTTTTTTCGAAAATTACGACTAAAAATAAACACTTTTTTCCTTTGACAATTTTTAATAGCGATTAAAACAAAAAAGTTCTACCACTTTTTTAAAAAAGACAAAAAATGACAAAAACGGATGAAAAATGGGTAAAATGCAGGGCGAAATTACTTTATTTTGAGAAAATATGAGCAACTATGTATTATTTCTCTTTAAACTACCTTAAATTAACATAAATTAAAGTAACTTACTTACAAAATACCGAATTTTTTGTTTTTTTATAATTTTTAATAAAAATTTATTTTTACATTCTCATCATAATGAGAAGGTATTATATTTAGGCGATTTTGAGCATTCTCTAATTTTAGTAAATCTCGACGTTTTGAGACTTTCTGATGCCGAAAAAATGGGTCCTAAAAAAATGTCAGTCTGTCTGTATGTATGTCTGTAGACAAAATTTGGTCCGACGATAACTCGAACAAATTTTAATGACTCGACTTCAAATTTGGCATACACCTTAAGTGTACCAAAATCTCGCCTGAGTTCGTTGGCCAGATGATTTCGTTGCAAAAGAACAAAATAATTCAAATTTTTAGTTTTTAAAAAGTTCTAAAATTCGCATTTTTCAAAAAAAAAAATTTTTCCATTTTTTTTCGAAAATTACGACTAAAAATAATCACTTTTTTCCTTTGACAATTTTTAATAGCGATTAAAACAAAAAAGTTCTACCACTTTTTTAAAAAAGACAAAAAATGACAAAAACGGATAAAAAATGGGTAAAATGCAAGGCGAAATTACTTTATTTTGAGAAAATATGAGCAACTATGTATTATCTCTCTTTAAACCACCTTAAATTGACATAAATTAAAGTAACTTACTCATAAAATACCGAATTTTTTGTTTTTTTTATAATTTTTAATAAAAATTTATTTTTACATTCTCATCATAATGAGAAGGTATTACATTTGGGCGATTTTGAGCATTCTCTAATTTTAGTAAATCTCGACGTTTTGAGACTTTCTGATGCCGAAAAAATGGGTCCTAAAAAAATGTCAGTCTGTCTGTAGACAAAATTTGGTCCGACGATAACTCGAACAAATTTTAATGAATCGACTTCAAATTTGGCATACACCTTAGGTGTACCAAAATCTCGCCTGAGTTCGTTGGCCAGATGATTTCGTTGAAAAAGAACAAAATAATTCAAATTTTTTGTTTTTAAAAAGTTCTAAAATTCGCATTTTCCAAAAAAAAATTTTTCAATTTTTTTTCGAAAATTACGACTAAAAATAAACACTTTTTTCCTTTGACAATTTTTAATAGCGATTAAAACAAAAAAGTTCTACCACTTTTTTAAAAAAGACAAAAAATGACAAAAACGGATGAAAAATGGGTAAAATGCAGGGCAAAATTACTTTATTTTGAGAAAATATGAGCAACTATGTATTATTTCTCTTTAAACCACCTTAAATTAACATAAATTAAAGTAACTTACTCATAAAATACAGAATTTTTTGTTTTTTTTATAATTTTTAATAAAAATTTATTTTTACATTCTCATCATAATGAGAAGGTATTACATTTGGGCGATTTTGAGCATTCCCTAATTTTAGTAAATCTCGACGTTTTGAGACTTTCTGATGCCGAAAAAATGGGTCCTAAAAAAATGTCAGTCTGTCTGTATGTCTGGAGACAAAATTTGGTCCGACGATAACTCGAACAAATTTTAATGAATCGACTTCAAATTTGGCATACACCTTAAGTGTACCAAAATCTCGCCTGAGTTCGTTGGCCAGATGATTTCGTTGAAAAAGAACAAAATAATTCAAATTTTTTGTTTTTAAAAAGTTCTAAAATTCGCATTTTCCAAAAAAAAATTTTTCAATTTTTTTTCGAAAATAACGACTAGAAATAAACACTTTTTTCCTTTGACAATTTTTAATAGCGATTAAAACAAAAAAGTTCTACCATTTTTTTAAAAAAGACAAAAAATGACAAAAACGGATGAAAAATGGGTAAAATGCAGGGCAAAATTACTTTATTTTGAGAAAATATGAGCAACTATGTATTATTTCTCTTTAAACCACCTTAAATTAACATAAATTAAAGTAACTTACTCATAAAATACAGAATTTTTTGTTTTTTTTATAATTTTTAATAAAAATTTATTTTTACATTCTCATCATAATGAGAAGGTATTACATTTGGGCGATTTTGAGCATTCCCTAATTTTAGTAAATCTCGACGTTTTGAGACTTTCTGATGCCGAAAAAATGGGTCCTAAAAAAATGTCAGTCTGTCTGTATGTCTGGAGACAAAATTTGGTCCGACGATAACTCGAACAAATTTTAATGAATCGACTTCAAATTTGGCATACACCTTAAGTGTACCAAAATCTCGCCTGAGTTCGTTGGCCAGATGATTTCGTTGAAAAAGAACAAAATAATTCAAATTTTTTGTTTTTAAAAAGTTCTAAAATTCGCATTTTCCAAAAAAAAATTTTTCAATTTTTTTTCGAAAATAACGACTAGAAATAAACACTTTTTTCCTTTGACAATTTTTAATAGCGATTAAAACAAAAAAGTTCTACCATTTTTTTAAAAAAAGACAAAAAATGACAAAAACGGATGAAAAATGTGTAAAATGCAGGGCGAAATTACTTTATTTTGAGAAAATATGAGCAACTATGTATTATTTCTCTTTAAACCACCTTAAATTAACATAAATTAATGTAACTTACTCATAAAATACCGATTTTTTTTTATATAATTTTTAATAAAAATTTATTTTTACATTCTCATCATAATGAGAAGGTATTACATTTGGGCGATTTTGAGCATTCTCTAATTTTAGTAAAACTCGACGTTTTGAGACTTTCTGATGCCGAAAAAATGGGTCCTAAAAAAATGTCAGTCTGTCTGTATGTCTGTAGACAAAATTTGGTCCGACGATAACTCGAACAAATTTTAATGAATCGACTTTAAATTTGGCATACACCTTAAGTGTACCAAAATCTCGCCTGAGTTCGTTGGCCAGATGATTTCGTTGAAAAAGAACAAAATAATTCAAATTTTTTGTTTTTAAAAAGTTCTAAAATTCGCATTTTCCAAAAAAAAATTTTTCAATTTTTTTTCGAAAATTACGACTAAAAATAAACACTTTTTTCCTTTGACAATTTTTAATAGCGATTAAAACAAAAAAGTTCTACCACTTTTTTAAAAAAGACAAAAAATGACAAAAACGGATGAAAAATGGGTAAAATGCAGGGCAAAATTACTTTATTTTGAGAAAATATGAGCAACTATGTATTATCTCTCTTTAAACCACCTTAAATTAACATAAATTAAAGTAACTTACTCATAAAATACCGAATTTTTTGTTTTTTTATAATTTTTAATAAAAATTTATTTTTACATTCTCATCATAATGAGAAGGTATTACATTTGGGCGATTTTGAGCATTCTCTAATTTTAGTAAATCTCGACGTTTTGAGACTTTCTGATGCCGAAAAAATGGGTCCTAAAAAAATGTCTGTCTGTCTGTATGTCTGTAGACAAAATTTGGTCCGACAATAACTCGAACAAATTTTAATGAATCGACTTCAAATTTGGTATACACCTTAAGTGTACCAATATCTCGCCTGAGTTTGTTGGCCAGATGATTTCGTTGAAAAAGAACAAAATAATTCAAATTTTTAGTTTTTAAAAAGTTCTAAAATTCGCATTTTTCAAAAAAAAAATTTCAATTTTTTTTCGAAAATTACGACTAAAAATAAACACTTTTTTCCTTTGACAATTTTTAATAGCGATTAAAACAAAAAAGTTCTACCACTTTTTTAAAAAAGACAAAAAATGACAAAAACGGATGAAAAATGGGTAAAATGCAGGGCGAAATTACTTTATTTTGAGAAAATATGAGCAACTATGTATTATTTCTCTTTAAACCACCTTAAATTAACATAAATTAAAGTAACTTACTCATAAAATACCGAATTTTTTTTTTTATAATTTTTAATGAAAATTTATTTTTACATTCTCATCATAATGAGAAGGTATTACATTTGGGCGATTTTGAGCATTCTCTAATTTTAGTAAATCTCGACGTTTTGAGACTTTCTGATGCCGAAAAAATGGGTCCTAAAAAAATGTCTGTCTGTCTGTATGTATATCTGTAGACAAAATTTGGTCCGACGATAACTCGAACAAATTTTAATGAATCGACTTCAAATTTGGCATACACCTTAAGTGTACCAAAATCTCGCCTGAGTTCGTTGGCCAGATGATTTCGTTGAAAAAGAACAAAATAATTCAAATTTTTTGTTTTTAAAAAGTTCTAAAATTCGCATTTTCCAAAAAAAAAATTTTCAATTTTTTTTCGAAAATTACGACTAAAAATAAACACTTTTTTCCTTTGACAATTTTTAATAGCGATTAAAACAAAAAAGTTCTACCACTTTTTTAAAAAAGACAAAAAATGACAAAAACGGATGAAAAATGGGCAAAATGCAGGGCGAAATTACTTTATTTTGAGAAAATATGAGCAACTATGTATTATTTCTCTTTAAACCACCTTAAATTAACATAAATTAAAGTAACTTACTCATAAAATACCGAATTTTTTGTTTTGTTTGTTTTTTTTATAAGTCCAACCATTGTTATCCATTTCCAAACATTGCAATTGTTTTTTAAAAAATACTCTATTCCAAAATAGTTTATATTGCGTTGTTTATACCAGAATTTCTTATGTTTTCGATTACTAACTCGCTGAATCGGAATTTGTGTTCAAATTAAATATTTCAAAATGGCGGACCCAATATGGCAGAATAATTTCAAATTGATTTGTTTCGTTTAAAATTTTGTACTCGGGAGATTTTGGAGTCGCTGAATCCAAATTTAAGGTAAAATTTAAAAAATTCAAAATTGCGAACCAATATGGAGGAAATTTTTTTTATTTCAAATTATTTATGAATAATTAGAATGTTTTATGCAATTTAAATATTGTTTTTTAGTAAAATGAGACTTTTTACAACAGTATTTACTGTAAATGTAATTAATTACCTAGTTAAATTAAATTATTTTTAAAATAATTCAACTTTATCTAAATTATCTAAAATTAATCTTTTATTATCCTATCTATTACTTTATTCTATGTAAGTTATTTTACTTTTTCACATTACATAATTTAAATAAAGAATATTCTCAAAAAATTTTTTTTTCTTCAAATTTTAACGGTGGAGGTCATCTTCCACTGTTTTCGAAAAATAAGAAAACGAGTATTATTGAAAACAAGCAAATTTTCGTTTTAAATTTTAATTAATCGATCACGCTAAAAGTTGTTTGTACATTTACTAAAAGTTTCATATAATAGATTAAAAAAAAATTATATAATCATTTTGATGGAAAAACAAAACCTGAAGCACAACTCCCCACTCTCACCTATTATAATTGCTCGCTTTTGAGCCTTCTATAATTCCAGTGAATCTTCACGTTTTGAGACTTCTAGAATCCTAAAAAAATAAATTCACAATACAAAAATCTTTGTCTTTGTCATGTACGCATGAATGTCTGTAGACAAAAAATTTGGTCCGACGATAACTTGAATAAATTTTAATGAATCGACTTCAAATTTGGTATATACTTTAAGTGTACCAAAATGTCGCCTGAGATTGATGGCCAGGTGATTTCGTCAAAAAAACAATAAAATTATCCAAATTTCGTTAAAATATATCAAAATTTTCAGATTAAAATTCTATGTACAACATTTTAACTATCATAGCTAGCTCAGTTATATTATATGTAAAGTGAAGGTGTATATAGATTAAACTATTTTTTTGAACCTTTTTTGTTTAATATTGTGCACGTCGTAAATAAAAGATTGGTATTTTAATGAAGAAAATTTAGATTAATGTTCTTATAATGGTGCAATATTGGCAAACACCATTGGCCTCATGCACCCCAAAAATTTCGACATGATAACAACATTATCAAGAAATTTTTTTCTCTTTAAGATTAGATTTATGCTATTTTGTATTTTCTTTAATAATTCCTCTAAATCTGCAAGTTTTGCTATCGCTTTTTTCTAATTTTCGAGCGTGAAACGCAAGTGCCGTGATGAGAATGTTATCCTTAAAGTCAAAGTACTTTAAGAAAATTAAATGTTTAAAAAATTTCACTTACATCAATTGTAGTACACAAATTTTTTAGGAATTAAAAAAAGGGCGATACCTCGTATAAAATTAAATTTTGTTGTTGCTTTAAAAATTGATTTACTATATATAAAGTTATTTTTTTAAAATGTTTTAAAATTTTCAATTAATTTATTCGTTTACTCAATAGAAATTAATTTGAAGAGGAATAACTTATTAACTATAATAATCTTGGTATTCATTCATTCATTCATTCATTCCGTCCGGACCCCTGCTGGGTTTTCGGTGACAGAGAAAAGAACAAGTTATGGAGAGAGAAAGATATATCTTTATTTTGCAAATGAGGGTTCGCTTGACCTGCAATCATTTAAAGAGGATTAATTAATAACTCTGAGGACCCAGGTAATAATTTCTTTCTCCCTTTATCACGTGAAAAAACTATAAAGAAAGTCTAAAACTGAATAGGTAACGCATACCTTTCTTTCTTACACCAAGGAATATAACGTAAGTACTTCTTCGTTTAACATTGCGTTTCTCTATCTATTCTATCTCTATCTATTCAAGGTTTGTGTTAAACAGTGGGACACCTATTATTAAATAATGAATATTTGGTTCAATAATAATATTCTGCTTCATACTTTGTAAATATATATTTTTTGCATTAAATAACGTTAACAAATGTTGCAAAACACTTATATTTTAATAATATTTTACATTTTTAAAATACGATGTCAAGTTTCATATAAAAAATTGTTATTATTTTTTTTTACGTTTACAGTACTGCTGATCATACGCCATAATTTGGTCATAACATAAAAACAATTTTGAGGAAAATTTGAATAGTCGTTCTCTTATCAAGTGTTATTTTTCAAATGTTGCCGAACAATCATTGTAATAATTATAAATTTTGAATTTTTTAATGTTTTTTAGCATAAAAAAATCACATTTTTAGTCGCTGTGTAAGTATAAATGCGCATGCGTATAGATAGTGTGTTGTCATAAACATGGTTTACATTTAAATTTTGGTCGAGTTTCTTTAAGTAGTTTTTTAGAAAATTAAAGTGACCTACTGTTTAAACTGTCCCACTGTTTATCACTCTCCCCTACCTATATTAGAACCCCAGAAAAATTTAATAAAAAAATTTAAAAATTATTACCTGGCCCCTCAGAATTAATCTTCATTAACAAAGGCTCTATTGTCCAAGGATTTGTATTGTTTGTGGTAATTGTTCTGAGAGTCTAATACTGGTATATACATATTTTTTTTATTTTGAAAACAGAAAGAAAGAAGAGTAAGATTTTTAGGCGGAGATATTCTTATGTTATTTTGAATCCTCTAGATAGAGAAATGCAATATTAAATGAAAATTATATGTTATATTCCTTGATGTGAGAAAGAAAGATATACATTACCTCTTCAGTTTTTGACTTTTATCTTTATATTTCCTTGCGATAATACACGGAAAAAATTTCGAGACGTCGGACGTACCGATGTCAATGTAAACCTACTGTACATTTCATTATGTACTCAGAGTTAATCTTCATTAACAAAGGTTCTACTGGCCAAGGGTTGGTACATCTTTATTTTTCTATATAATAAATGTGAAAAAAGAAATTATTACCTGGGTCCTCAGAGTTAATCCCCATTAACAAAGGTTCTATTGTCCAATGGTTGGTTTTTTTGTGGTATTTGTTCCGGGGTTTTAATACAGGTATAAATACGTATATATGTTATTTGTAATGAACTAATGATTACTCACATAAGAGTGTCCTTTTTGCACTTATTGGCTGATCAGTAGTTACTGATTCATAGTTACTCATAGTTCTCTCATTCTTTTGGATATTTGGTAGTTTTATTGGATAAAAGGCAAAATTGGTTATATTGGATTAAAGAAAAAATTGGTTATATTTAGTAAAAGGTAAAATTAATTGTATTGAATTAAAGGAAAAATTGCTTATTTTTAATAAAAGGTAAAATTGGTTGTATTGAATTAAAGACAAAATTGGTTATATTTAATAAAAGGATAAATTGGTTATATTAGAGAGAGTGAGCAAAAGGGTTAAAGATATTTAGATTTTCATCAATCAAAAATAAAATTAAACGAAGTATACTATGGCCAACATAAAAGAGTATGTTATTTTAAGTGATAAAGATTTAAAAATTATTGAAAATTGAAATAAATTGTTAAATTACATGCATATGTACAAATTTAAAGAATTATTAAGAAAAGATTCCAATTCATTTTTCAATGTGCAAAGTACTTTGTATGTACAAGTGCTTGATTTTATTGTCCCAATTAGAGAAGGTGATAAACATATTCAAATACTTTTTAGCGGTAATAACAATTATGGTCACTGAATTTATGTTTATTACGATAATTCGATAATAGAGAATAATTAGAACCGTCTTTTCATAAATTGAACTTAGGAACATAAAAATTATGTTTTAAACTCTTGTTCTGTTTTTAATACTTTGCACAGTAATAATATTAACAGAGTTCTATTAACACAATATTTAAAAATTAAACATTCTCTAAATGACACTAGTGAAAAGAAAATAATTCGTACAACTGATAATAATGTGAACAAAATTTCACCACATGAATATTTAAAAATAAAGAATTTTCTGAGTAAAGAAAATGATAAAAAGATAATTCGAGCAATTAAAGAGAAGCAAAGAAAAAGGAAGGCAAGGCGCGAAGTTACATATAAACAGAAAATAATAAGACAGGAGAATGAGAGATTGAGAAAACGTAATGGTAATAAAACAGAAATAAAAAAGAAAGAGCGCAAAAAAAATTTGACATGCAAAAAAAAAGAAATTATCTATAAAAACTGAAGATGAAAAGAAAATACGCAAGGATAAAAATGTAGCATGTAGGAAAAGCAAAATATCAATGGAAACTCAAGATGAAAAGAAAGTGCGTCATGAAAATAATTTGTCATGTAAGAAGAAAAAATTTTCTACGGAAACGGAAGATGAAAAGAAAGTGCGTCAAGAAAAGAATTTGGCATGTAAAAACGATAATTGGAATAAAAAAAACTGCAGGAGTTGCAATAATGTCTTTTAAAGATTTCAATGAAAGTAAAGTTCCACAGAATTATTTAGGTTTAATAAATGTAGAATGTAAGTTTTGTAATGCGTTACATTTTTTGTGTGAAAGACCGTCACATAGATCATATAGATACATCACCGAGGAATGTCCCCGTGAAGCGGACATTATGATATCGCCTGAATGTCACAAAAATATTGCCGCTTGATATCAGCTTGGCATTCAAGCAATATTCCTTGCTACTTGGGTGGTAGATCCAATATAAAGAAATTTTTTTTACATTTCTAATATTAAATTTTTTTGAAAAAAATTGAATAAAAAATATGGTTAATGCACACTAGCAACGTAGTCGGCCGCTTGCGGACGACAAAGTTGCAAGTTCTTATATAATTTGAAAACAGAAAAAGAACACTGTTACATAATTGTCATATCACAAAGCACTTATCACCAAGTAACACAAATTTTTTATCACAAAGTTACATAACTGCTATAGCATAGTGCTTGTAACAGTAATATCACTGAGACCCTTATGTTACAACATTTTCAATCACATGTTTATCACCTGTGATTTTCTGTTATATAATTGCTACATAACTATTATATAACAGTGTTTGCTGGGTATGACTGCTGATGATGAATTGAAATATCATTACAAAACTCCCTAGCATATCAAACACTCTTATCCGAACATCATACACTTTAAACTTTATTTATTTAATAATAAAACATTAATTTAGCAAAAGTACTGCATAAATAAATCACTAAATAGTTTATTTATTCAATTCAAAAATACTTTTTTACTATTTCCATTGATTTTCTACAATATTTTCAGTCAAAGTGAATGATCCGCGAATTCGCGGCACATTCCATGCCGTCGATCCGCCTGGGGCAGCTCACTATACTGCTGCATGTGCCCTAAGTTTAAAATTCGAAATAAAACTTTAAATTTATTAGTAAATCAACAATTTTAATTGATTATTTTACTTTATATGATAAATAATATGATAGACACAGTTGTTTAAAAAACAGCTTAAGTCGCGTAAGCCGTTTTTTCAGCGAACGGTTCATATGATTGTCTCTTATTAATATAATATTATATTTTTATTTTTTTTTCAAATTTATAATTAACTATAATAATTTCCGTATTCATTCATTCACTCCGTCTGTCTACACTTGAAGTTAGTCGTATTTTATTCCTTTTGTTTTTCTAAAATTTTGACAATTCTTGATTTCGTAATATTTTATGGTTAACACGACGGATATTTTTATTCATCGTCATTAATTAAACCATATACTAAGTGACAGTTTAAAGTCAAAAAAAAAATTTTTTTCAGTGTGTGCAGCACCAGTATATTTCCTACTTGGTATTTATAGAAAAAAAAGTTTCAATTTTAATATAATTTTTATTATTATTTATAAATTTATTATATTATATATACATTTTTTTATATAATGATTATTACAGATAATTAGAACATTTTAACTTATAATTATTATTTCTTCAATTATTTTTTCATTATTCATTATTATTTATTATATATTATTATTCATAAATTTATTATTATTAATTTGTTTTTATTTTTAATTGTTAAATTGTTATATTTTTTTATCTGTAAACAATACAAAAATAGTTTGCTTTTTTAAAAAATTTACAATTTGATTTTAATTTTTAATTTAAGTTTAAAGTTTAAAACATTACAAAGTTTTTTTTAGGTTTTATTTTTTCAAAATTTTTAAATATTTTTTAATTGCTTAATACTTTTTAAAATTAACTATAATAATTTCCGTATTCATTCATTCATTCCGTCTGTCTACACTTGAAGTTAGTCGTATTTTATTCCTTTTGTTTTTCTAAAATTTTGACAATTCTTGATTTCGTAATATTTTATAGTTAACACGACGGATATTTTTATTCATCGTCATTAATTAAATCATATACTAAGTGACAGTTTAAAGTCAAAAAAAAAAATTTTTCAGTGTGTGCAGCACCAGTATATTTCCTACTTGGTATTTATAGAAAAAAAAGTTTTAATTTTAATATAATTTTTATTATTATTTATAAATTTATTATATTATATATACATTTTTTTATATAATGATTATTACAGATAATTAGAACATTTTAACTTATAATTATTATTTCTTTAATTATTTTTTCATTATTCATTATTATTTATTATATATTATTATTCATAAATTTATTATTATTAATTTGTTTTTATTTTTAATTATTAAATTGTTATATTGTTTTATCTGTAAACAATACAAAAATAGTTTGCTTTTTTAAAAAATTTACAATTTGATTTTAATTTTTAATTTAAGTTTAAAGTTTAAAACATTACAAAGTTTTTTTTAGGTTTTATTTTTTCAAAATTTTTAAATATTTTTTAATTGCTTAATACTTTTTAAAATTAACTATAATAATTTCCGTATTCATTCATTCATTCCGTCTGTCTACACTTGAAGTTAGTCGTATTTTATTCCTTTTGTTTTTCTAAAATTTTGACAATTCTTGATTTCGTAATATTTTATAGTTAACACGACGAATATTTTTATTCATCGTCATTAATTAAATCATATACTAAGTGACAGTTTAAAGTAAAAAAAAAAATTTTTCAGTGTGTGCAGCACCTGTATATTTTTTACTTGGTATTTATAGAAAAAAAAGTTTCAATTTTAAAATAATTTTTATTATTATTTATAAGTTTATTATATTATATATACATTTTTTTATATAATGATTATTACAGATAATTAGAACATTTTAACTTCTTCAATTATTTTTTCATTATTCATTATTATTTATTATATATTATTATTCATAAATTTATTATTATTAATCTGTTTTTATTTTTAATTATTAAATTCTTATATTTTTTTATCTGTAAACAATACAAAAATAGTTTGCTTTTTTAAAAAATTTACAATTTGATTTTAATTTTTAATTTAAGTTTAAAGTTTAAAACATTACAAAGTTTTTTTTAGGTTTTATTTTTTCAAAATTTTTAAATATTTTTTAATTGCTTAATACTTTTTAAAATATTATTAATAATTTTCAGTTAATTTAATTTTCTTTTTGATTACATAATTTTTTAATATTTATTAATTATCAATTAATTAAATTTTTTGAAAGAAACATATAAATTTAAAATTTTCATTTGCAACGAAATATTTATAGAAAATACAAAAAAATATTTAGCAAAACTAATTTTTTGTAATTTCAAAGATTATAAAAAATCATCGAACATTGACTTTATCAAAAATATTTATTTCTAAAATTTTAATATTTATATTTTAAAATTTTTACTTAAAAATCTTATTTTTTTACTATCAATTCACAAAAAAATGTTCTTACTCGTTATATACATTCTGTCAATAAGAAAATCCATTCGTCAATAATATCTTTTATCTCAACAATCTCTGCCTTTTCGTATACAGTATACATAAATGACAAAGAATATTTTAATCATAATTGACACAACATAATTAATTTTTCTCGGCATTTCAAGTTATGTTGGCGATACTAGAATTGATTTATCAACATTTACACCGCCAATAATTGTAACTATTGGTTTTAATTTATCTTTTTCTTATTATCACTTTTTCGATAGGTTTTTTCTTGGGTTTTCATTGTTGTTACCGTCAACAATCAAACTAATAGTTTTACAAGTTTATTAAATTTAAAAATTAACTTAGCTAAATTATTTTTGCTGTATTAACTAATTATAAGCTGGCTTAACTAAAAAATCACTATTTATATAACATCAAACTCATTTTTTTTCTGTGTATTAGAAATATACCTATTATTAATTTATTAGAATTATTATTATTATTTTAAAACAACCATTGTATTGAAAGTTGGACGCGCGCTTGCGCGCGTGTAATTATGCTAGTTTTAATAAATAATCTCGGTTTGTTGATTTCGTTAATTACAAAGAACTGGCCAATCAACGGCGCAAAATTAACGAACTAAGTCTGAACAGTTGCAGTGCCGCCCTTTTTTTTCTCGATAAAAAATTTATTCTAATACCTTTAAAGCTCACCTATTTGTATAATTTAATTCAGCGCATTTTAATATAAAATACTAGTTCTTCCTAATAAATTATACAAAACATGTCATTTACATAAAGCTTCCACCTTAAAGTAACTACTTTAGTACTTATTTAAACTCTGTGTGTAATTAAATTTACTCTTTTTAATAAAATTAATAAAAAAAATTTCTTTCTATTACACGTATCACTTCAATATTTAGTTAAATGAACTAAAAAATCTGAAACTACTACAAAATCTCATTCTACCAAACTAATTCTTGGGTCATTCAAGTACTTTCTGATAGAATAATTAATACAAGTTTTAAATGAAATTCATGAATTTTTGAACTATACAATTTAGATAAAAAGTAATTAATGATACTAGGTTATTTAATTGTAAAAGACAAACGGAGCGTGTAGCGCAACGTAAGAAAATGCGCGCTTCATGCTGACTCTACATTGGCTGCGTAAACGTTCACGTTCACGTACACGTTTGCGCAGCCAATGTAGAGTCAGCATCAATATCGGACCGCGAAGCGGGACGATCGTCCTATGCGCGCCCCGGGGCGCGCTCAATTATGCGAGCGAAGCGAGCTCCTACGCGCGAAGCGCGTGATGAGAATGTGGCCGCCCCCGTAGGGGGCTGCCGGATTTTTTTATATTATATTTGTCTTTTTCATTTTTGTATTGGGCCCAAAAAATAAATTCCTATTTTTGTATAGTATTAATAATTATATATGTATTATGAGGATAAAACATTGATTATTGAATAATTTTTTTATGCATGAAATATGGATATTGCATAATATTGGTATAGAAGATATTTGTTTCTTTTAGTTGTCTTAAATGTTTCATATAAAAAATACTTCAATCCATTTAGTTTTTTTGGTATTGGATAACATTGGCATTAAAGATATTACGATTTTGAGAATAAAGAAAGATATTGGATAACATTGGTATTGAATATATTTTGATAATGCAACAAAAATATTGATTGTTTGATAATAGTAGAAGCTGGCTTTTGGAAAATTTTTTGGAATTGGATAATTTTAGCATTAAAGATATTTGGATTTTAAGGATAAAAAATTATATTAGATAACATTAGTATCGAAAATATTTTGATATTGGAAAAAAATATTGATTATTTGAACATAGTGGAAGTTGGTTTTTGGAAAAATTTTTGGTATTAGATAAGATTGGAATTAAAGATATTTGGATTTTGAGGATAATAAAATATGATATTGGATAACATTGGTATTGAATATATTTCGATATTGAAAAAAAATTGACTGTTTGATAATAGTGGATGCTGGCTTTTGGAAAAGTATTTAAATAGAAAGAAAGAGGGTTGAATATTGTTTTAAGGGTTGAAGGTGTTTTATGGGTTAAATAATAGTTTGTGAGTTGAATATTGATTTGAAAATTAATAAAAAGTGCAGAGGAAAATAAGTTAAATAATAATCATTATCAAAAATGATGTGATGTGGAAAAAGATTAAACAACGCTAATTCACGTTCATAAAAGACTATCATTGTTGCATTAGTTAGCTGAATTAAAGTTAATGAAATGTTTTATAGTTGAAACACATGTAAGTAAATTTTTTTAAAGCAAGAAACTAAAATAAACGATTAGTTTTGAAAATTGGCTTTATCGGCAGTTTAAAAGTTCAAGAAGGATACCATGTCAAACATAAAAGAGTATTTTATTTTATTTAAGTAATAAAGATTTTAAAAATATTGAAAATGTAAATGAAATGTTAAATGATATGCATATGTATAAATTTCAAGAATTATTAAAAAATGATTTAAATTCTTTTTTCATTATGCAAAGTACTTTGCATTTACAAATGCTTGATTTAATTATTCCAATTGGAGAAAGAGATAAACATATTAAAATAGTTTTGATCGGTAATAACAATTCTGGTCATTGGATTTGTGATTATTACGATGGTGTAAGACTTTATTTTCTTGATAGCTTTAATTCAGGGTGTTTGAATATTCATCAAATAGAATATTTAATTAGATTTTTTCCTTTTAAACCAACAGGATTTTTTGTAGGTGTTGATCAACAGCCGATTGGTACAGTTAAGTGTGAAGTATATGAAATAGCATTTGCAACATCTGTATTGGTTAACAGTGTAAATTGAAAGATTAATTTATGAAACTGATAATAATATAATGAGCAAGCATTTGATATCATTTTTTGAAAACAATTAATTCTATCATTTTACGGCAGTTAGAATGTCAAATATTAAGATTTCGATTTGTAGAGAATCATTGAAATTGTCTTTTCATAAATCGAGCTAAAGAACTACAAAATGATGAACTAAACCTTTTATATTTATTAATGACTTTTCCCAGTAAAAATTACAACATAGTTCTGTCTACTGAAACTGAGAATGAAAAGAAAATACCCAAAGAAAAAAAATTTGTCATGGAAGATAAAGAAATTATCTAGAGAATTTGAAGAGGGATTTACATTTTGATGTAAATTCAGTACACACAACAGAAAATAATAAAAAAATATTATCTAGTCTTATTGTTAAGGAAAATTTTGATACCATGACATATCCTACAATGTTTCCTTATGGTGATCCTGGATGGACTGTTAACCTTACCCTACTGAAAATCCCTGTATAAGATCTTGTACAATTTCCTGTACATGATCAGCAACTGAACTTGTACAAGTTCTGACCAGTTCGTGTACAGGAAAATGCATACCAATTTAGAACAAGTTCATGTGTGAGATCTTGTGCAAGATCTTGTACAAGAATGATACTTGTACAAGAAAATGTACATGATCTTGTACAATTTCATGTCTAAGTACTTGTACATGAACACGTTCATGTTCTTGCAAATGTATAGTTGTAAAAATTTTTTTAAAATAAAATTTGAGATTTTGATAATTTTTAACCACTAAGATTCGTAACTCATGCATGCTAAAAACTATTGCGCAGCTATAAAGGTTAAAGTAAACTATTGCGCAGCCTTTGAAGTTTTTAATTTTTAGTAAAGAAAAAAAAAATTAACATGTGCAAGAACATGGACGTGTTCATGTACTAGTACTTATACATGAAATTGTACAAGATCATGTACATTTTCTTGTACAAGATCTTGCACCAGATCTTGTACAAGATCTCACACATGAACTTGTTCGAAATTCGTATGCATTTTCCTGTACAGGAACTGGTCAGAACTTGTACAAGTTCAGTTGCTGATCCTGTACAGAAAATTGTACAAGATCTTTTCAGTAGGGTGAGCATACTCAAGGTACTTGTAATTTTATTCATTTACAATTTTATATGTACGAGATCAACCGCGCGCTAAAGCGCGCGGATTTTTTGTACTTTCTTTACGATTAATAAAACTTTATTAATAAAAGTTAATAAAACTGTACAAAAGTGTTGTTCTCCTGAATTGTCTGTACTTTGCTTAAAAATAATGTTTTTAATGCACTTTGACTTTATTAACGTTCTTAAGCACACATACGTATCATATATATATAATCAGTCTTAAATTCAGCATTGCCTGCTTCAATGCAAAGTCCTCCAAAATCAATTGCGTAAATTCAGCATTGACTTTCTTAAAAATGTTGGATCCTAATTTAAGACTGCCTTGCTACCTTAAAATAAGACGTTCTTTTTACTGTGTAATATTCTTTACAAAAAATTGTATTAAGAACTCATACAGAACTTAAGATGATACATAATTTTTATTAATAAATAAAATTTTAGAAAAATAAATTTAATATAAAGAAAAGAATTTATATTATTCACCAAAAATATTCCAAAAGTATGAATTTTAAAATATGTAATAAAATTAATGTTGATCCATTTTTTAATAATATCTTAAATTATTTATTATTTAATAATCCACTCACAATAATAAAAATTTAACAAAAATTGTAAAATCAATAAAATAAATATTAATTTATTATATACGTTACGTATATTATGCTAAAGTACATTAATAATGTTAATGTGTATTAAAAAATACATTATACTTAACCCAAAAACAGAAAATTTAATAGAAATCAATTTTTTAAATGCTTTTATGGACATTTTTTAATATTAAAGAATTTTATATAAGAGCGCTGTTTTTTGGTGGATAGAGTTTTTGGCAACTATTATGTAGTTTCGGTTCTGGGGTGAAAATTTAAGATAGACTTCAATCTGTGCATAAACAAACATCAGAGATGTATCAGACGAAACAGAATTTTTTTAATATCTTTCTTAAATGAAATTTTGGAATCTAAGTATATTAGATTGAGTTGAAATTAGGTATGGAAATTTGAAGATGGTAAAAAGCTCGTGCACAACGTTACATTATAAATCCATAGAAAAACATGAAGTTTTCAAATATCTTCCTTAAATTAAATTTTGAAATATAATTGTATTAACATGTTAGTCTATATTTTGTAAAGAACTATTTAATGGCATAAAATTTTTTAAAAATGGTAAAATCATTTGTTATTATTGAATGTATTTGTTATTTGAAAATACAAACAAAAATAATTATATTTTCAAGGTTCCGTTCCATGTAGGCGTAAACACGTCGGCGAAAAGGTTAAACCATGTGAGTGTAAGAAAGAATGATATCTGTTTGTCTCTTTTACTCAGATGGTTTTCACTTTCCGTTGTTGTTTTCACACCAACACGGGAAAGGGCACTTTTAGTTTGAAAATTATCCTATACCCTTGCAATGTAAATCTGTTCACCAGTTTGCATCCATCTTGTATTTTCTCCTATTCAACTTAAAATACCTAATTGAGATTACCGTGAAGTACTTAAACTAAATTAACGAAAATTAAAATTGTCCTTATTTTAGAAGGAAACTCGTCACTGTAACTGTACAGATTGAAATATTATGTTTTTAATAACATTTGAAATTATAATTAGCAACAGTATATTGCGATATCTTTGATAATACTTTTTTATTTGTGCAGAAAACTTGAAATAAAACTATGTTTTTTGTTTCAACTCTCGATTGTGTTAGTCTTCTTTTTTCTTTTTCGTTAATTTAATTTAAGAGTGAGAAAGAAATTATAAACAATTTAAAAATATGTCTGTAATATATTTAACATTTTGTTTCAGACAGATATTTACAACTATTACTTATAAATGGAATGTCAAGCTATTTACTATTATTAAATTGTTATAATACTACATTTAAAAGAAATTGATTGCTAGCGTTTTGTAGTATTAAATGTTTATTAAATTTTTAAATTGACCATCCGTGTTATAGAAACTGCAACATCGTCAAAATGAACCTATTTTCGTTTTTATGTGACCAAAAATAAAGACGATATCCATTTTCAAGAAACTGACAATGTTGCAAAAGTATTATTTATTTCAGTTTTATTATTTAAATAATTCAGTGTAAACATAATTCTTAACCATTAAATTAGACCGTTGATTTCCTAAATATATTTTTAATGATTCCCAAGATCGAACTCTAGAAAAAGCAACATACAATTGCCCATGATTAAAAACATCTTTACGAAGGTCAACACCGATTTTATCAAAAGTTTGTCCTTGACTTTTATTTATTGTCATAGCAAATGCTAATTTTATAGGAAATTGTCGTCGTTTAAATGTAAATGGATAAATATCTTCACAATATAGTGTAATACGATGTATAAATACAATTTCTCCCTCCTTATCACCAGTTAGAATACGACAACGTAGGAGATTGTTTGCAAGTTCTAATACCTGCAATCGTGTTCCATTGCATAAACCCTCATCAATGCTAAGATTTCTAAGCAACATGATAACACAATTCACTCTTAATTTTAATTCGTAGGGCGGAAAATTAGGAGGATTTAAAGAATTTAAATATTCTGTTAAAATGTCATTACAAATGTCTCCATTGTCACAATTTTCAGTACTATCTACACTTGTATAAAGCCACTCACTATTTTTATCAAGAAGCTGCACTACTCTGCTGTTAATTTCATCCACATCAACATTTCTTGCAGACAATATTGCAACTTTTGCTAAATCATCGTATTTTCGTCTCGTTATTAATTCACTGAAAATTGTATCGACTAAATCATTGTTTTGTATGCAATGTTCTGGAGCTACTAAATTATTATTACTGTCATTTAAAGTACCGTCCCCAACTGCTAATAAGTATTTTGCGAATTCAACTTCTTCAGGTAAAGTTCGCATATTTTGTGATAATGTAAAAGTTTTAAAATGATTCCACAAAGTACTGAATTTAATGGATAAATTAAGTAACTCACTTCTAGTAGCATTGACTTTAACAGGTAATAATTGTCTGAAATCACCACCCAATAACATAACTTTTCCTCCAAAGGGTATATCAACATTCATGAAGTCACGCAAAGTTCGATCTATTAATTCCATAGCAAAACGTGGTGCCATAGGAGCTTCGTCCCAAATAAAGACGTCAACATCCCTTAACAATGCAGCTTCCTTCGATTGACTTTTAATATTTGTTACAGAATCAAAAAATAATGGAACAGGCATTCCAAACGTTTTATGAACAGTTTTTCCATGTGGAAGTAATATTGCTGCAATGCCTGTGAATGCCATACTACAAACACGTTTTCCTTTACTTCTTAACAAATGATATAAAGTAGTATAAACAAATGTTTTTCCTGATCCCCCAGGTCCATTAAAGTAAAAACATTTGGAATTTGGCACTGCTTCATTTAACATGACAACATTTAAAATTTCGTCATCAATATCCTTCTGTTTATTATTCAACTGAATATATTGCATTTCTCCAATTTCTGCATGCTGCTGTAATGAAATTTCATTAGTATTTTCATTATCAACAACAATATTTAAATTATTTAATTGTGGCATTTCCTTAAAATTTTGAATATCAGATCCTTCATGACGGAGAAAATTACATATTTCAATATATGATCTTTCATAAGCTTCAACAGATGCATAATTTCGTTGAAAATCTTGCGACAACGTATCTTTGAACTTCTCCCATAGTTCATTTGGGTTAACTGGATGACAGTATATTAGAATGCGTACAAATAAATGTCTTAATTGACGGGGCATCATCCACACTTCTCCTTCAGTCAAAGCTCGATCTCATTCTCCGTCATCTTCAATAAGACCTAACGCCAAACATGCACTTCGAAAAGTTTCATGTGCTTTGTTATCAACTGTACGCAAATTTTCGAAACTTGTAGCACCCTTAACTACTATTAACAGTAAACGGAGATGAAACAGTTCAACTTGACTCGGACTAATAGAATACATGCGTCCAATGACATTAAAAAATCTTTCACGTTTTAGCCATTTGAATGTACTTTCACCACGTTCCTTCTTGAAGACGTAATGACATGGAATTTCTGCATATGTATATTGCCTTGCTTCTGCATCACGTTCATTTAAGGCAAAGTATTCTAATAACATTGTTTTTTTCTGCAAAGCGGATCTTATAGCATCGTCATTAGCTTCTTCGCTAATAGTAACGATATGTTCATTGGGTAAATGAACAGGTAATCGGGTAACAGAATGACTTTTATTCTGTATTGGTCTTCCAAAAATTCTGTCACACGCTTCAACGGGACTTACATATCGAGTTTCAATGAAATTTCGAATTTCATCACATTCTATAGAAGTTGCACTGTTGGCACTATCTGTTATTTCAATAGCAGCAGCATCATGCCCCTTATAAATATATTTATACAGATATTTTACTGATTTAATGCTAGAAACAACTTCTACATTAATATGGCAATTAAATAATTGCATTAATGTAGGGTTGTATGGGACAACGTACTGATTATCTGCTGTTCCTCTATTTGGACGATTAAAAGTTCCGTTATTGCGACGACGGTACGTCGGATATCCATTTTCATCCATTATTGTTTCTGAGCAGAATTTCTTTGGAAAACTTTTTGAACATTTACCATTTTCATCTTTACACCAGCTCCCACATGGACCATGAATCATGCTTCTCATAACAATATCATGAAGTACAGGATTTTCCGATGGATCTGGAATTTCTGCAGAAATATATTTGTCAACAATCTCTGATGTGGTTATTTTATTGTTTTGCTTTAAGTTTACTAATAAATGCATATGAGGCAATCCACGCTTTTGATACTCAACAACATACACATATGCAAGTATTTCACCAAATAATTTCTCCTTTACAATTACATTAATCACTTCATTTTTCTTTATGTTAAAAACTCTAGAAACAATATCTGGTCTGTCAGCTGCAGTTTGATGAGGTAGTAAATTTTCCTGTATCTCACGCCAATTTGAATTACATGTCATCGTAATAAATAGATCTGGTTTCCCAAATTTTCTCACAATAGCCGTCGCATCCTGATAATTTTGTAACATATTTCTTGGTGAACCTGTGAATGATGATGGAAGAATTACAATTTTACCTACCTCACTGTTCGACTCATCTGCCCTTCTTTGTAAATGATCAATTAGCCCTTTGTAACTTTCGGCACGGAGAGTTGATTGATTATTTTGACAGAAATTTGTCCTATCTTTTTCAACTTTCACATAATTATCAACAATCCATTGCTGAAATAATCGTCCACCTGTTAAAATAACATTGTCATCTCTAGACGCTATTTTAAACTTGATGTATGCAGACCGTGAAACTCGTTTATTAGAGTTAACACAAGTCATATTTTCATCCCAACCTCTCGTACCATATGGATAAAATATATATCCATGGCTCAACATTAGGGTTCATAGAACTTACATATTGTAAATTTTTATTTCTCTTATTATACAAAGTGACGTATGATTCTGGAATATCACCATCTGCAGTTGTAGTAAAAATTGCAGCAACTTCATTGACTTTTTGTATATTGTATCGTCTACTATCCATCCCAGGTTTCAATGTAAATAATAATTGCATCTCAGGCTCAATGGTTAGGTTATTTTCAGTCATTGATTTTTCAATTTCTTCATGCATCATACGGTAAGATTGTGCGAAGATATTACAATCCCGAAGAGCAGTGTCAATTGCATTAATAATATCTCGGTTTAATGTCTGAAATTGATTACATCGAATGTCTGTGGATTCGTTTTGATCCACGATAAATAATTGTCCAAATGAAGGATTGCTGTTATCTTCAGCATATATAGATGTATTCATTTGATAATAAACCTGACCATGTATTTTAAAACAATAAGGTCCAGGACGTGTATTATTAAAATCAACTAAATTTGCATTAAAGGATGCAAATGCAAATGAATTATTATAACATCGAACACGTTCATGAAAATGATTTGATAGTTCATGCGTTCCGTCAAATAAACTCTCCAATATTAATGGTGGCTTAGGTAAATCTTCCAGAATAACTTCACCATGCTTACAACAATCATTAAAAAAAATTTTTTTATTGGGCACTTGCTCTGCTTTAAAATGCTTAGCATTACAATGCTTACATAAAATGTTCATTTCACCAGAATAATGTTCCTCTATAACTGTATCTGTACAATTATTACACAGGTTTTCAATCTGAGAAAAATTCCGTTTCCTGTTTCGATAATTGCGTTGATAATCAGCTTTTTTAAAATGATATGACTGTCTTTCTTGAACAGTGTAATCAACATTTTTATTTCTTATTTCATTTGATGCAATGGACACATAATTCTCAGTGCTTGATGAAGTTGAAGGCAAGCTTTGAGAAAGAATATTTACAAATTGATCTGCACATGGATCGCTGTTTGAATCCAATTCTTTATGTTTAACATCACTCTTTTCATAAAAGCTGTCGACTTTAATTTTTTTTAATGTACTTGATGCAACAGATACAACATTATCATTTACTTTTTGACGGTATCTTCTTTGAGAATCTGCTTTTCTTTGAAGTTTTAAAACTTGGTACTGTTCTTCTTCTGAAGAAGAACGTAGTGCTCGTCTTTTTGACCCTGTTAGAATGGAAATATTTGGTGCAATAGATACAACGTTATCAATATTTAATGATGTTGAAGGCATACTGTCGACTTCTATACGAACATTATTATTAGAATTATTTGAAATATTTTTAACATTATCATTTACTTTTTGACGGTATCTTCTTTGAGAATCTGCTTTTCTTTGAAGTTTTAAAAGTTGGTATTGTTCTTCTTCCGAAGGAGAACGTACTGCACGTCTTTTTGGCATGATTAGATTGGAAAATTTAATTTACATTCCATAAAATTTATAACCTATTACAAATTTATAGAAAATGTAAACACTTTGTTTTCAAGCTTATAAAACAAAGAATCTCATGCGTTTTATCTGAAAAGTTTGATATATTTGCAAGATATTTTGTAGCTAATGTAAAGATATAATGTATAAATAATGTAGATATCTATCAATACGATTTAATATATATATTTTTAAATTTTATGATATCTGTGTATTTGAATTCTATGTATTAAATTCTTAAATCTGTCATATCTGTTTTTATCTTTTTATCTTATGTGAAACTGCTCCATATAATGTATCAATAATGTAAAGATATCTATCAATACGATTAAATAATATTATATACTTTAATTTTATGATATCTGTGTATTTGAATTCTGTGTATTAAATTCTTAAATCTGTCATATTTGTTTTTATCTTTTTATCTTATGTGAAACTGCTCCATATAATGTATCAATAATGTAAAGATATCTATCAATACGATTAAATGATATTATATACTTTAATTTTATGATATCTGTGTATTTGAATTCTGTGTATTAAATTCTTAAATCTGTCATATCTGATTTTATTTTTTTATCTTATGTGAAACTGCTCTATTTATTTTTTAAAAATATTTTAACACAACACAACAATTATAAACACTTCAAAAAAAAATTTCAATACTAAAATCCATTCTTCACTTTTTTAATAATCAAACAATTCAATTATATTTCAATTTCACATTTTTAATTTCTCACTTTCATTTATTTATCTTAATTAAAATTCTTAAATTTGTTATATCTGTTTACATCACTTTTATTTCATGTGAAACAATTCTATTTTTAGAAAATATTTTAATACAACACAACAATTACAGACACTTCAAAAAAATTTTTCAATAACAAAACACATTCTTCTCTAGCAATTTCACATTTTTAATTAATCACTTTTAAAAACAATAAAATTTTAACCTTTTTTACTTTTCCTTTTCACAGGAACAGAAATGTAGAAATATTATGTTTTGTCGATTTTTTACACAATTTAAACAAAACACTATTGGTAAATGCACTTTTTCACTATTTATTGCTTTTTTACACACAAAAATAATAATCACATTTATCACTATTTCACTAATTTTTTCAAAGAAACAAATTATTATAAGTACTATATATCAATTTTCACTATTTGTTTCTTTATTGACACAGAACTGTATAAATATTACTTTTTCGCGCTTTCCAAATATGAATTATCAAAATGGCCTAAAATCACGAACAGTAAATGTTGATAGCGACGCGTCGACGTTCATTCTGTCTTTGTCTCTCGAATTGTTTGTCCTTGTTTCCCCCTAAAGACCGACGCGTCGCTATCAACACGTCGAATCGTATTCTGAACTCTCCTTTAAGAACATTTAAAATCAACCAATAAGGAAAGGTATCTACACTTGAAGTTAGCTGCAGTTTACCTGTCGCCACTTTAAAAACCAATCAGATTTCACGAATTTGAATTTAAGCAAATCAGACGTCACGACTATGATTTAAACCAATGAGGAAAGGTATCTACGCATGAAGTTAGCCGATTACACTTCTCGTTTTTAAGAAAGGATCGTCTTTCATAGAGAAGAAAAAAGCGTGGATTGCCACATGTGCGTTTAACTATATGTTTACGTACACAAATTTGCGATTCAGAAACTTTAAATAAAATGATATGTGCTGAAATCACAGACGAAATAAAGAATCCAGAACTTTTTAACATTCTAAAGCGATTTTAAGTTCATGAACCTTGTGGTAAACAAAGTAGGAATTCACCCTGCATGGATCCTGAGATGTATTGCTGACAATTCGATGATCGTACCATATAATCTTTATTTGAGTACAAAATTTATAGGTCATATTGACTGTGCAATAATAGGTATTATATTATTATAACACCATAATGTTGAAATAGTAATACAGTAACGATTACAAAAATAATATTATTTTTGTGAGATAAAAATTCCAATAACTGTCCGTCAAATAAAAATAAATTTTTTATTTTTTATAAAAAAGCATAGATACCACGCGCGTTTCTTTTAGCTAGTATATATAATAATCTTGGTATTCATTCAATCATTCACTTATTCCGTCCGGACCCCTTATGGGTTTTCGGTGACAGAGAGAAGAACAAGTTATGGAAAGAATAAGATATATCTTTGTTTTGCAAATGAGGGTTCGCTTGACCAGCCCGGTTTGAACAATCACCATGTGGTTATATGTTCTGGAGAATAAAAAGCGAGAAGAAAATTTTTGGTGCCAGCACCTTTGGGTTAAATCGATTTACAATACGTAGGTTTATTGTACTCAACTAAAATTATAAAACTTTTGAAAATTAACATTTATTTTTATTGGAGCAATATATGCTCGTAATCGTGAACTTCTGAGGAAAACGAATATATCAAAATAAATTAAATGATGTTTACATTTAAAAATTTTATAATTTTTTTGAAAAACTCATTAAGCGTCATAAAATAATATTGTCTTCAAGCCTGAGAACGCCACACAGGCTCACCGCTGTAATTGACTTACTCGAGGTCTGAGTCCGGGACAGGCCGTAAGAGTGAAGGTATACCACTTCCCTTTACAGGGACTACAACAACGTTGTAGTAGTTTCGCTAAAAAAAAATTCTAATAGTCTCAGGTAACTTAACTTGATTATTAAATAGTTTATAATATTTTTCTGCAATTTGTCGATCAATAACTTACTGCATGTGTTGAATCTTCTTATATTATATTTGTCTTTTTCATCTTTGTATTGGGCCCAAAAAATGTATTCCTATTTTTGTATAGTATTAATAATTATATATGTATTATGAGGATAAAACATTGATTATTGAATAATTTTTTATGCATGAAATATGGATATTGCATAATATTGGTATAGAAGATATTTGTTTCTTTTGGTTGTCTTAAATGTTTCATATAAAAAATACTTCAATCCATTTAGTTTTTTTGGTACTAAATAACAATAATAACAAAATTATTACAATAAAACTTGTAGTCCGTCACAGCAAAAGTTTAGACCTCCGGTGGAGATAATTAGACCTCCCGTGGAGAAAATTAGACCTCCTGTGGAGATAATTCTCACCCTGCTGCTGTGCTAGACAATACTCTATTGTATTTAATTATATTGTAATATTATTTATTTTATTACTTTATTTATAACAGATTTTAGCCTTCTCTTGCTACCTGTACAATAATAAAAAGAAAATATTCATATTGTGGTAAATTCTGTATAACATAATATTTTTAATAAAATTATAATCAATAATTTTTTTATTTTAATAATAATAAATAGTAATAAGAAATATCTCCACAAGCAGTCTAAATTTTTAAAGAGAAGAGCTTCAAATTTTAATTTAAATCAAAAAATAAAGAAAAATAAAGAAAAATAAAAACTCTCTGTCTCCCTTTCTCACCCACAATATGAATATTTTCTTTTTATCATTGTACAGATAGCAAGAGAAGGCTAAAATTTGTTATAAATAAAGTAATAAAATTAATAATAGTACAATACAAATAATCTACACGTGAAAATGCATTCAGCTCAGTTGCTTTTTGCCTACCTTATGTAATTTTTTACGTTTAAAAAAGTTTTGCATTTTTGTTTCTAATAATGATAAATCACTAAACAAGGACTTTTTTTAAGGTTATATCCTATAGTTTTAGAATATTCGAAGAGTAAATTTAAAAAAATAATTTCTTAATTACTCTTATTACTAAACAAAATTTTCAATTTTTTTGGTAAATTTATAATTAAATATATATATTTTTAAATTAATAACATATATTAATTACACAAATATCATTTGAAAGGTAATTTTATCACCTTTAAAAAGCTGTTTTAAAAATTGTGATGCGATCACAATATTTAGAAGTTTTAAAAAAATTGTTTTTTACTATTTTTTTATAATATACAGTAAAATAATTTTTTTCTAAATTCTACTTATTTTTTTATAATTTTCTAGACATAAAAAAGTAACATTGTTTTCTTGATCAAATTTTTTTAAAAAACAACCGCTATCGACTGATTATTAATTAAAAAAAGGATGTTTTTTAAACAATTGACCCATCTTTGTTATAAATTATCGTATCACAATTTTTAAAAAAGTGTTTTAAAGTTGATAAAATTTCTTTATAAATACTATATGTTCAATTTTAAAATGTGATGATTTGTTAAAAAAAATATCAGTTTAATTAGTTGTTAAAAACCGCGTTTAATACATTTTTTATTGAAGAATAGAATTAAAAACAAATCATTTTTGTATTCTTTAGTTTAATATAATTATTTTACAGAAGATCACAATTGTAAATAATACTGTTGTTTATAAAAATTTTTTTGTAGGACATTGAAATAAAATTATATTTTTATTTCTTAAATTTTTATACCCTTCTTAAAAAAATATATATGTATAAAAAAATATAAAAAAATATAGTGATTTTTAAAGCATTTTTCATGTACTTTTCAATAATGTAGAAGAAAATTAAAAAAAAAATTTCACCCCTTTTTTTGCAAAATCAACCCTTATTTTTCGATTTTCACCCCTTTCGTCCGAAAAAATTGATTTTTTATTAATTGGTGATTCTGATAGAGAACAATTTTTTCTATCAAAGTCACCAATAAATAACAAATTATTTTTTTCGGACGTAAAGTCCTTTTTAACTGTCGAGGTCACATATGTAGACTAAATATTTCTAATTAAATAAATTAAATAAAAACATTAAGTTATATGGGCGATTTCACGTGAGATTTAACTATGACACTTTAAATTCGGTAAATATATATTTTTTCGATCTTCATAAAAAAAAGGTTTACGTATTTTTTTGTTTTTTTTATAAGTGCTCAAATTTTTGAGTTATGAATTTTTAAAAAATACACATAATTTCAATGACATCTAACTCCAAAAGTATTGAATTTAGAAATTATCATAAAGATACAAAAAAGCTTCACTTTTTCATCGTCTTTTAAAATATGTTAGCGAAAAAAAAATGTTAAATTTGTTTAAAAAAACTGCGATTTTTTATACAGAAATTAAATTTTTTTTTAATTTAGGCGCGCTTTTTAAATAGTTTTTTAAATCTTACACACATCAAAATAATAAGATAATTATCGTAATATGTTTTGAAATGGGCCTGATAATACTTTCGTTTTTTATAATTTGTTTAAAAAAAATTTTTTCTTTTTTTTTAATTTTTTAAAAGGGAAAAGTGTTTTGGGTAGTAGGATCTTTTAGTAAACTCATAGAAAAGTAATTTAAAATATATTTTATTTAGAATAATAAAAAAACGAAAAAAAATGAAAATTTTTTTAAACAAATTATATAAACAAAAGTATCATCAGGCCCACTTCAAAACATAGTACAAAATTTTCTTATTATTTTCATGTGCGTAAAAATAAAAAAATTCAAAATCGTGCCTAAATTTAACCCCTTACCAGTCCATGGCCCATATATGTCAAGAAAAAAGTCGTGCACACGGGCACAGCCACCATCAATATGTAAAATTTGAATTATAAAATTATTAAAAATTTTACTTTTTCTTAGTAAGGGGTTACGCCACTCTGAACGCCTGAAAATTGAACGTTATTTCAAAAATAAATTTTGACAAAACTATAAAAGATACAACTTTTTAATAATTATAGTTTAAAAATACATGTATTTAACTTTAAAAAAAAGTTTAACTTTAAAAAAAATTTTTTAATGGAAAGATTTTTTTTAAGTTAAATACATGTATTTTTAAACTATAATTATTAAAAAGTTGTATTTTTTATAGTTTTATCAAAATGTATTTTTGAAATATCGTTTAATTTTCAGGCGTTCAGGGTGGCGTAACCCCTGAATTTGAATAATTTATTCTTACTTTTTTTATATTTATAATATTATTGCTCACCTTATTTAACCCATATTACGCATTGCATTTTTCATCCGTTGTCGTTGCTTAAGAAAAACTTAAGCAACTCCATTTTTCCCGTCATTCTTCGTGGAAAAACGGTTTCCACGTAACCAACTATTTCTCTAAAAGAAACAGATTTAAATTTTATCATATTTATAAAAGTTATTATATTATTATAGATTGTAGAATATAAATAATCAAACCAAATTTCATGAAGTTTTAAAGTACACAAATTTTTTTTAATACTTACACTGTTTTATCCCAAACTTCTATGGCATCAATGGCCTTATTTGCCGAAAAGTCCATTATAATTTTTCCGAAAAATTCCATTAAATCATTTATAAAACATCGGTTTTTATAATAGGAAAATAAATATTATTTATAATTGTAAAGATAAATATTATAAATTATGCTAGCAGAACAATTTAAAAAAATGAGGAGTAAAATTTCAAACCTTTAAATTTCAGTTCTTCAGGGATAAGAAATTTCTTCGAAATATTTTTGGAACCTTTGATAACAATCCTTCAACATATTTTCTATTACTTAACATTTTTTATATAAATTATATTTGTTAAATTTGAAATAAAATAATTAATAAAAATAATTTAAGTTTTTTTAATAAATGTAAGAATTTTTTTTATTAAAATATTGAATATTATAATACATATTAACAAACTATAATAATGCTTCAGTATTAAAAATAATTCATATATTATTTATTGAATATACGCAAGTATATGAGGTATTCTTTTTCAATCGCACCAGCCTAAAAAGTGAAAGTTCTGGGATTGGGTTGATACTTTGGTAAATTGTTGTCCTACATGAAAGTAATAAATTCCTAAAATATTAACTCAAAAAGAAAAAAAAATTGTAAAACGTAGAGGGGGTTGAAGTTTTGACGTTTTGGGTAACATTGTTGTTTTTAAATCTATATAACTATGACGAAACTTAATGGATTTTAATTTATATATAGTGATTTTTAAAGCATTTTTCATGTACTTTTCAATAATGTAGACGAAAAATAAAAAAAAAATTTACCCCTTTTTTTGCAAAATCAACCCTTACTTTTCGCTTCTCACCCCTTCGGGTATTTTAATTTTTTTTTTTATTTTCATTGGAAAGCTGAGGTTTTTTCCAGTGCGCTACGTAAATGGGTGATTCTCCTGAAAGGCCTCCTTTGGATCTCCGGTTTTTTATTTTATTTTTTCTTCGAATTAATTTTTTTTCTATAATTATTTATTGATTATAATTAATTATAATTATTTATTAATTATATTAATTATTAAGAAGAAGATTAGCTAAAAAATCTAAACTTGTCTATGAAATAGAAAAAACATTGTAGTTTCGGAAACAATTTTTTCAAATTTTAAAGAGTTTAAAAAATCCTATAAAAAATTAATGTAGTGACAGAAGTCGGCTTGGAGACACTGTAAAAAGGCTTCAGAGATGACATTATTTTATCATTTATTTTAATTCTATTCAATAAAATTGCTCAATTTTTTGTTGTAATACTCCAGAAAACGCAAAATTTTTAATATATAAATTGCCAATAAGTAATAGTTAATAGATTTTAAATAATTAATCGAGACAACCAAAGGAGCCCTTTCAGGAGAATCACCCAAATTTAAAAGTGGGACCAAAATAAGTTTCTGAGAAAGAAAATATCAAAGTAGGCGGTGCGCCCGCGTTATCGACGCAGAGGACCCTGTCGTGTTTAATTTGTTTATTAAAAGCATACATTTTAAGCTTTATTTTAAGAAGTAAAAAAAAAGAAATAAAAATGGTCCTTTATTAAAAAAAAGTCAATAAGATTTTTGATTTTCATAAAAGGGGTAAATTTTGAATAAAAAAAAATTGTGCACTATTCGAAAGGCCAGGAAGAAACAATAGTTATGATTTTTCAAAAAGTCCACTGTTTATATATTTGATAAAAATTTTAATTCTCCCCCCCTCTCCATTCTTTTGCAGTCACAGAATAGAAGATAATAAGTTGCAATTAAAAAAATTTTCCACGGCTTTGGAATGTGATTATTTTACTAAAAAAACAAAAAAATTCCTACATGCGTTTCTCAACCAAAAAAAGCCAACAAAAGATGTAATAAAAAATCTAAGAAGTAAACCAATATCCTTCAATTGAACTTAATTCAAAAAATACTAATAATTATAACCAAACACCCTTTTATAAAATTAAAAATAATTTTTCTTAATTAATCCTAAGTTAATATGTCAAGCAGATAATATTCAATAGTTCATTTAAATTAATGATTTCATACCTATTAAAAACATGTTCATTTTTTATTAAGGGGACACACCACCTTTATTTTAAGTCCTTTAAATTTTAATGATTGCAGGAAGTTATATTTTTTTCTTGCATTATTTAAGTCCCAAAAACATACAGGATGATCAAAATAATAAAATTTAAAAAAATTTTAATTTTTTCAAAAAATAAAAATTCTAAAATGGTCAAAAATTAAAATTTAATTCTTTTGACCATCTTGTATGTTTTTGGGACCCAAATGATGCAAGAACAAAAATATAACGTTCTGCCATCATTAAAATTTAAAGAACTTAAAATAAAGGTGGTGCCTCCCTTTAAATCTTTGATTTACCATTTTTCAAAATTTTAATTTCTTTCAGTAATAGTAATGGAGGCATAATTTGTAGACAGTCGCAACCCTGTAAAATACAGAGAGCAATTACAAAAGTAAATAGCAATAATATATATAGACGCGTATCACGACAGGGTCCTCTGCGTCGATTGCGCGGGCGCACCGCCTACTTTGGTATTATGTTTCTCACAAAAATATTTTTGTCCCACTTTTATATTTACGTAGCGCACTGGAAAAAACCTCAGCTTTCCAATGAAAATAAAAAAAGAAAAATTAAAATACCCGAAGGGGTGAGAAGCGAAAAGTAAGGGTTGATTTTGCAAAAAAAGGGGTAAATTTTTTTTTTATTTTTCGTCTACATTTTTAAAAAGTACGTGAAAAATGCTTTAAAAATCACTATATATAAATTAAAATCCATTAAGTTTTGTCATAGTTATAGAGTTTTAAAAACGACAATGTTGCCCAAAACGTCAAAACTTCAACCCCCTCTACGCTTTACATTTTTTTTTTTTTTTTTGAGTTAATATTATAGGGATTTATTACTTTCATGTAGGACAACAATTTACCAAAGTATCAAGCCAATCCCAGAACATTCACTTTTGAGGCTGGGGCGATTGAAAAAGAATACCTCATATATGACCTGGGGGTCCATTACGTAACTTTCCCACTATCCCACATCCCACATCTCACTTCCCACATTTTACATCCCACTTCCCATATCTCACATCTCACTTCCTACAATTTACATCCCACTTCCCACATTTTACATACCACTTCCCACATCTCACTTCCTACATCTCAGTTCCCACATCTCACTTCCCATATTTCACATGTGCCACTTTCCACATTTTACATCCCACTTCTCACATCTCACTACGCATCTTTCACATACCACAAATGTGGGAAGTGAGATGTGGAATGTGAAATATGGGATGTGGTATGTGAAAGATGGGAAGTGAGAAGTGGGATGTGAAATATGGGAAGTGGGATATGAAATATGGGAAGTGGGAAGTAGGGTGTGAAATATGGGAAGTGGAATGTGAAAGATGGGAAGTGGGAAAGTTACGTAATCGACCCCCTGGACAGTGAAAAGTGGGCTTACGTTTGAAAAAATCGATTTTTTATTGATTGGTGATTCTGATAGAGAAAATTTTTTCCTATTTTGATATCTTTAAATTTTAATGTTCCCTGTGAAAATTAACAAAAAATGTAAAACTCATTGAAATGTAAACATTTCAATATCCATATTTCTGTTTAATATTATTATGCATATAAGATATTTAATCATTTTAATTTCTGTTAAAATTATATTTCAAGGAAAGGCAATTTACTTATCTTAACGCAGTATATTTCAAAAGCACAATCCTTCATAGACATTGTGTACAGGTAATTCTAAGAAGTAGCAATAAAGGCTTTGATAAATTGTATCTATGTTTTGTATTGTATTTTTCTTTATATATATATATATATATATATATATATATACTAGGGGGCTATGCCCCCTGCGCGCTTCGCGCGCCAACCCCCATCCCCCTCCTCTCTTCCCCTCCCCCACCCTAAATTTAAAGGTTAAGATCGTTTCAAGACTCTGAATATAGCCGCAAGCCCCCCCTTCTCTTCTACCCCCCTTCTCTTCTACCCCCTTTTCTTGACTTGCGGCTATATTCAGAGTCTTGGAACAGCGGCTTCGCGCGCCAACTCCCATCCCCCCTCCTCTCTTCCCCTCCTTTTCCCCTCCCCCAACCCTAAATTTAAAGGTTAAGATCGTTTCAAGACTCTGAATATAGCCTCAAGTTCCCCCCTCCCTTTTCTTCTACCCCCCCCTTCTCTTGACTTGCGGCTATATTCAGAGTCTTGGAACAGCGGCGGCGGCGTTGGCGGCGATATCTTTTTGTAATATAGGTAGATATATATATATATATATATATATAAAAGTTGTAAATTCAGATATTCATTACATGAATATTTTGCTTCCTTTTTACGATCAGCAAAAGAATTTAACATTTTTTTGAATTTAACAAATCATTGCAATGAACATTGCAAGAAATATTTGTTGATTATTCCTTAATGCAATGAATAAGATTTTATTATATAGTAACATAATTTTAAATAAATAAACAAATTTTAGTAAAAAAGTGAATTTTTAGATTTAATTGTGATAAATATTTATAATTTTCAATAAAATTTATACTTCATATAGACCAATCGGTTCGTCTTGATGCAAAGAATAAGATTTTATCATATATTAACTTAATTATCCAAAAAAAAAATTTTTGGTAAAAAATAAATTTTTTGATAAAAGTCAAAACAAATTTGTTTTAAGATTTTCAAAAATCCTCTTGACAATTTTGAGATGTTAATATGGGAAATATACCCAAGAATTTTTACCCAAATTTGTTAATATCTTTTTGAGTTATCGTGTTCACAAAAAACGGGATCCACACACACACACATACATCCGGACATTTGATCAGGGTCTCATATAATATACTTCTATATAGAAAAAAATTTGTTTAAACCATTTTTAAAAATTTGATAAATGAATGGACTACTATATGAGAGATTCTTTTTCAATCGCCCCAGCCCAAAAATTCGATGTTCTGGGATTGGCTTCATACTTTGGTAAATTGTTGTCCTATATGATAGTAATAAATCCCTAAAATATAAACTCATTAAAAAAATATTTGTAGAAAGTACAGGGGGTTGAAGTTTTGACGTTAAGGGTAACATTGTCATTTTCAAATCCGTATAACTATGACAAAAGTTAATGGATTTTAATTTATCTATAATGAATTTTAATGCATTTCTCACGTACTTTTCAAAAATGTATACAAAATTTTAAGAAAAAATTTTTTGACCCTTTTTATTTAAAATCAACCCTTATTTTTCGATTTTCACCCCTTCGGGTATTTTTTTTTTATTTTCATTGAAAAGCTGAGGTTTTTTCCCATAAGCTATGTAAATATGAAAATGGGACAACAATAATTTTGTGAGAAACAGAATATTAATGTAGGCGGTGCCGATAAGGGTGCAGTTAAGGGTAACATTGTCATTTTTAAATCCGTATAACTATGACAAAAATTAATGGATTTTAATTTATCTATAATGAATTTTAATGCATTTTTCACGTACTTTTCAAAAATGTATACAAAATTAAAAAAAAAATTTTTGACCCCTTTTTTTCAAAATCAACCCTAATTTTTCGATTTTCACCCCTTCGAGAATTTTTTTTTATATTTTTTATTTTCATTGGAAAGCTGAGGTTTTTTCCTATGAGCTATGTAAATATGAAAATGGGACAACAATAATTTTGTGAGAAACAGAATATGAAAGCAGCCGGTGCCTACCTAAATCATTGAAGATGATCTTTAGGTATACCCGTTATCGGCACCGCCTAGATTAATATTCTGTTTCTCACAAAATTATTGTTGTCCCATTTTCATATTTACATAGCTCATAGGAAAAAACCTCAGCTTTCCAATGAAAATAAAATAAAGAAAAAAAAATACCCGAAGGGGTGAAAATCGAAAAATAAGGATTGATTTTGAAAAAAAGGGGTTAAAATTTTTTTTTTAAATTTTGTATACATTTTTGAAAAGTACGTAAAAAATGCATTAAAATTCATTCTGGATAAATTAAAATCCATTAACTTTTGTTATAGTTATACGGATTTGAAAATGACAATGTTACCCTTAACGTCAAAACTTCAACCCCCTGTACTTTCTACAAATATTTTTTTAATGAGTTTATATTTTAGGGATTTATTATTATCATATAGGACAACAATTTACCAAAGTATGAAGCCAATCCCAGAACATTGAATTTTTGGGCTGGGGCGATTGAAGAAGAATCTCTCATATATATATATATATATATATATATATATTGTTATTAGAAATTATATTTACTATATTTTATAGAAAACAATTGATAACAATAATTAAATAAGTAGAGTAACTTACCTTTATTAATTCAAATTTTTAAATAGACTTTTTCTATTTTTTTAATTTTTGTCACTTTTTGCACTTATTTGACGGCAACTAAGTATGTACTGACTTGGATTAAGAAACGATTAAATCCATACCGCACATATGATCAGGATTTTCGTATTCGATGAGTGGGGGAATTTTGAATCTTCAAATGCGCATGGGTGAAAATCTAAAGGAATAAAAAGTACAGTACTATATTATGTAAAAAGTATGTTATCGATTATTGCTTATTATTCGATATCACTTAACTATAGATACATAAAGAATTATTAAAAAAAAAAATCAATATGTTTCTGTAATTTTCACGTAAAAATACGTAAGTATACCAAATTAGAGCTCTTTATTTCAAAAGATGTGGCTGCTAGGGGCCATAATTTTATGGTGTTTTTTATGGTTTTTACCATGATTATCAAATTTGCGCCAATTTTTACTATCATTTTCGTAATCAGTGCACCAAATTACGTAGATATACATAGTTTCAAAAAGATTGAAGGTTTGGGATAATCAGAACTTTATCCCAGTTTTTTCTGGAGTTTCGTCTGATTTTTATTATTTTACCAGTATTTAGAATAGATAAAGCAGTATGATGAAAGTATTTTGCGGACAAAGTCGGATGGGATCCGCAGCAGCGGTCCAGTTGACCGCGTAAGTTTTTTTTCGTACTTCTGTCTAATTTAAGTATAATGTGTGGACAATGTCTTTTATACAATTTATGTAATTTAAGTATTATACTTAAAGTAGACAAATGTTAGAAAAAAACCTTACGCGGTCACTTGTGCCACTGCTGCTGATTCCACACAATTTTGTACGCAAAATAATTTAGGTCATATTCAACCCCCCCCCGTAATCTGTTAACAATGAATTTTACGTACTTTACGTAATTTACGAAATCTGCATGTTAAAATACGTAAGAGTTCGGGGTTTCATGAAGAGCGGGGGTACAAGATTTTCGGAAATATATTTCTTTTTTAAAAAAGGTATTATTTGGACAAAAATTTCCATCCCTAACTTCCGGTGCTTAATTCTTTGGTTCCCCCCACTGAATTTCTTTTTTTTTAAATGAAACAAAGATATTCCACAAAGGATAATCCAAAAAATTTTTAAATTGAGAAAAGTTATTATTATGATTTTTTACCAAAAAATATAATTTATAATTTTTCGTTGTTATAGAAAATACTTTTGTAATAATAATTGTACGTTAGATTAATTTTTTAACATAAATATTCACGATATTGAGTTTAAATAGAATAATATGATAAGAGAATTAGAGAGACCAAGAAAGAGAGAAAGAAGGAGGGAGGCCGGCGTTTGAAATAGGCGTATTTGTTTTCTAAATTTTAGAAGGAGGTATGGAAAAATTGTATTTTTAATTTATCCCATCATTTATATTTAACTTGTATAACGCCTACATGCGTCCTCACTTAAATATTCCATCTATTGTTATATTGTAAGTAGAACTCTTAATAATATTTTTCAAATATTATTATAACAAAGTTTATATTAACATATTTTTAAAACATTGGTTTATTGTAGATTTTGATTTAGAATTAAAAACTTAAATTGCATATTGTTTATTCATATTTCATATAATGATAATGTTTTAAAACAGTAATAAGAACAATTATTTAGTTATAAGTCTATAGAATTGAAGTGGATATTGTTTTTGTTATTTGATATTGTGATATGGTTTTGAAGAATAAAATGTTGATATTATGAAATAAATTGAAATGTTATTTTTTGAAATGGAATATTGGTTGTAAATTGAAGATTGATTTTGAAGTGAAATGTTGATCTGCGAGTTAAATATTGATTTCAAGTTAAAATGTTGATTTTGTTTGACATTTAAATGTTATTTTCTGAAATGGAATATTAGTTGAGAAATTAAAGATTGATTTTGAAGGCATATATTGATCTGCAGGTATAATATTGATTTGAGGTTAAAATATTGATTTGGGGTGAAAAATTTATTTGAAGTTAAAATACTGATTGGAGGATAAAATATTGATTTGAAGTTAAAATATTGATTTAGAGTAAAAAATTGATTTGAAGTTAAAATATTGTTTTGAAGTTAAAATACTGATTTGAGGATAAAATATTGATTTGAAGTTAAAATACTGATTGAAGGTTAAAATATTGATTTGAAGTTAAAATACTGATTGAAGGTTAAAATATTGATTTGAAGTTAAAATACTAATTTTATAACTTAATATTTAATTGAAATTAAAATATAGGATTAGTGTAATATAAGATTTTCTTGATTTCATTTGAAGAAAATTCAATTATTTTTAATAATATACTTCTTTAAAAAAAATATTTTTTGACATCTAATAAGCTAATAAAAAATGTCAAATAACGAAAAAGTTCATTTATTTAGATAATGACGACTACAAAGTTATAATGACAGAAGGACAATTGTTAAATGATAATCATATGAATGAATTTAAAAAATTATTGAGAAGAGAATCAAATCATACTTTCAGAATGCAAAATACGTTGTATTTAAATTTGCTAGATGAAATTAATCCAATTAATAAAAAAGAAAAACATATTCAAATACTTTTTAGTGGTTCTTTTGATTCTGGACATTGGATTTGCACTTATTATGATGGAAAAATATTGTTTATTTATGACAGTCTTAATAAAGGATGTTTAAATGAAGATAAAAAAAATACTTAATTAGACTTTTTTCTTTTAAACCCAAAGTAGACTTTGCAGCAGTTCATCAACAACCAAACGGTGTTGATTATGGTCTTTTTGCAATAGCTATTGCAACATCCATATATTTTAATATTAAGCCAGATACGGTAGATTACATACACAACCAAATAAGACAGCATTTACATTTTATTTTTAAGAATAATCGTTTAACCCCTTTTCCATCAGTTATAACTGCTAATATTAGAAATGTAGTCGTTGAAAATGAGTGGGAACGTCTATTTGATGATAGATCTGAAGAACTGCAATTAGGAAAATCAATTATTAAAAAAGATAAACTGATGAAAAGTGAGATAATTAAGGAGAAAAAAACGCGTAATATACGAAACCTTCCTAAAACGGAAATTGAAATGAAAGAACGTCAGGAAAAAAAATGTATTGTGCAAAAGAAAAAAATTATCGTTGGAAATTGAGGAACAAAAAAAAGAACGTCTAATAAAGGAATCGACATTAAAAAAAAATATGAAAAATAATAGGAGATTAAAAACGTTAGGAATTGCAATTAAAAATGTAGAAGATTTTAATGAAAATGAAATTTCACAAAATTATTTAGGTTTGATGAATATCATGTGTAAATGGTGCAATGCGTTACATTTTCAGTGTGAAAGTTTGTCTGATAATAAATTCAGTACGTGTTGTAATAAGGGTAAAGTAAAGTTGGCCGAATTAACTCCATATCCAGATTATTTAAAAAATTTATTAAACATTAATAATTCTGAGGGTAAAAATTTTAGAGAAAATATTCGTTCATATAATAGCACATTTGCTTTTGCAAGTATGGGAGCAAAATTAGAGGTTCCTAAAGGAAATGTACCATATGTGTTTCGTATACATGGACAAGTGTATCATTGTACATACTCCTTACATCCAAATGAAAAAGAGAGACGTAAATATGGTCAATTGTATATAATTGATTTACATGAAGCTGTACAAGAAAGATTGAATAATAAATATAACAACAAATGTTTACCAAAATTATTGACAGAAATAGATATTTTACTTAGAGATATTAATCCGTTTGCTAAAGCATTTAAAATAATGCGAGATTTTGAAATTGAAGAAAATGAACAAGGAGAGTCTTTAAATGTGCCTGTAAGAAATATTAAAATGTGGATTAAACGTGATAGATTACACAGCCCCACAAAAAAAAGTGTCATGTACTTTTGACCGGAATACCCTAACCCTATGTATTTTGACGCGCTGAACACGAATCCGAAGTCCGTTTTGCTCCATCACGTCAGGATTTTTTTCTAACCTCAAAAAACATGTCGGATTTTGAGAAGTAGGCGATTTTTTTAAAAATTGATGTATTAATTTCAAACTTAGTATCTGGGGGTTTTTTGTGTCGCTGATTACGAATCTGAAGTTAGATTTTCAAAATCCAAAATGGCGGATCCAATATGGCGGACGAATTTTGAAAAAATTTTAAGATTTACTTCAAACTTGGTATCTAGGGGTTTTTTGGGTCGCTGATTACGAATCTGATGTCAGATTTCCGAAATTCGACATGTCTGATTCAATATTAAGGAATTATTTTTAAAAAATTGTCAGATTATTATGAAATTTGGTATCTACAGGTTTTCTAAGTTGCTGACAAGTAACACTAGGGAAGTGCCATACGACGATTTTTCTGAAACTTGGCAGTTTTGTAGTTTTTTAAAAACAATTTGACAAGTATGTTTTGTTTTTCCCCAAAAGCTGATTTATGGGGGGGGGGACTACCCCTTGAATTTTTTTTTGGTAGGGGGACATTATTTTACGAAATTTTTTAAAAATTAATGTGCAATAGTGTATCTGGGGGTTTTTTGAGTCGCTGATTACGAATATGATGTCAGTTTTCAAAAATTGATAATGGCGTATCTAGTATGGCCGATAGAAGTCCATGTTGGATATGCCATTTTAAATTTTTGAAAACTGACATCATATTCGTAATCAGCGACCCAAAAAACCCCCAGATACAGATAATGGCGTATCTAATATGTCCGATAGAAGTCCATGTTGGATATGCCATTTTGAATTTTTCAAATCTGACATCATATTCGTAATCAGCGACCCAAAAAACCCCCAGATACAGATAATGGCGTATCTAAAATGTCCGATAGAAGTCCATGTTGGATATGCCATTTTGAATTTTTCAAATCTGACATCATATTCGTAATCAGCGACACAAAAAACCCCCAGATACCAAGTTTAAAATTAATACATCAATTTTTAAAAAAATCGCCTACTTTACAAAATCCGACATGTTTTTTGAGGTTAGAAAAAAATCCTGACGTGATGGAGCAAAACGGACTTCGGATTCGTGTTCAGCGCGTCAAAATACATAGGGTTAGGGTATTCCGGTCAAAAGTACATGACACTTTTTTTTTGTGGGGCTGTGTTATTAAATCAGAAAAAATTTAACATTCCGCATTGTAATGAAGTAGCAATAATATTTGTTAGTGAAGATGGTGAACCTCCTATGGAACGTGATATATGTTTAAATCCAAAAGATTCAAAAAGTATTCCAATTTCCAGTCTTAGTGCAAATGTTGATCCCATGACGTATCCTTTAATGTTTCCTCGTGGTGATCCTGGCTGGACTGTAAATCTTATGAATACTAAGGGCACTCGTAATGTCACTACATTACAGCATTACATGTATCGTCTTTCATATAGAAAAAATTTTAATCCATGTTTAAGATTAGGAAAATTAACACAACAATTTGTAGTTGATGTATGGTCAAAAGTAGAAGGTGAGCGTTTAAAATACATTCGTTTACAGCAAACTAAACTTCGAGTTGAATTATATTGTGGCTTAATGGATTATATAAATAATAAAGCAAAAGATGAAAATATTCGACCAGGAAAAATGGTTATTTTACCCTCTACATTTATTGGAGGACCACGCGCTTATCAACAATCTCATATGGATTCTATGCGATTAGTCCAAGAATTTGGGAAACCATATTTATTTATTACTATGACATGTTATCCAAAATGGCGGGAAATTACAGAAAATTTATTGGATGGTGAAATCGCATCTGACGGGCCTGATATTGTATCCAGAGTTTTTTTTAACAAAAACTACAAGAATTTATGAAAGATATAAAAGGAAATCAAATTTTCGGTCCAGTAATTGCATTTGTATATGTTATATGTATATGTAACCATATTTATTTATTACTATGACATGTTATCCAAAATGGCGGGAAATTACAGAAAATTTATTGCATGGTGAAATTGCATCTGACGGGCCTGATATTGTATCCAGAGTTTTTTTTAACAAAAAGTACAAGAATTTATGAAAGATATAAAAGGAAATCAAATTTTCGGTCCAGTAATTGCATTTGTATATGTTATCAAATACGTGGGTTGCCACATATACATTTAATTATATTTGTAGATAAAAAATTTGCTATTAATGATCCAGAAAATATTGACAAAATCATATGTGCAGAAATTTCAGATGAAAAAAACATCCAAAACTTTATAATATTGTAAAGCAGTTTCAAATTCATGGACCTTGTGGAAGACAATTTATGAATTCACCTTGTATGGATCCTGAAAATAAAATTTGTACAAAACATTATCCTAAACCTTTTCGTTCCGAAACAAGTTATGATTCTAAAAATTATCCGGAATATAGAAGGAGAAATGATAGTAAGAAAATAATTTTCCATAATAAAGATGGTTCTATCAAATTTACTGCAGATAATTCGATGATTGTACCATATAATGCATATTTGAGTACAAAATATGAAAGTCATATTTGTCCTGTACCATGTGGTAGTACGGATGGTTTTAAATATTTATTTAAATATTTTTTTAAGGGGCATGATTGTGCTATTGTAGGATATAAGGATGATAATAAGGAAATTTATTATGATGAAATTGAATATTATTTGAACACACGTTATGTTTGTCCACCAGAAGCAATGCATAGAATGTATAAATTTAAAATGCATGAACAATCACATGCAGTAAAAAGATTAGCAGTGCATTTACCTGATCAACAGTCAATTTGTTTTAAAGAAGGATTAGAGAAAGATGCAATTAATAACTATAAAGATACAACATTAACGGCATGGTTTAAATTAAATACTGAATATCCTGAAGCACGAAAGTATTTATACACAGAAATACCATATAGATATGTTTTTGATGAAGCATCTAAAAGTTGGAAAATTAGGGATCGATTTACTAAACCTATTCTTTGTCGCATGTAGTTTGTTAGTCCGAAAGATATTGAAAGATATTTTTTGCGACTTTTATTACTTTATGTACATGGTGCTAAATCGTTTAAAGATGTAAGGACATATGAAGGTATTACATATTACGTTTGTATTAGTATTTGTATTTGTATTAGTAATTAGGTATTACGTTTGTTAGTCCGAAAGATATTGAAAGATATTTTTTGCGACTTTTATTACTTTATGTACATGGTGCTAAATCGTTTAAAGATGTAAGGACATATGAAGGTATTACATATAATACTTTTACCGAAGCAGCACGTGCAAGAAATTTAATGGTAGATGATAAGGAATGGCATAACTGTTTAACTGAAGCTGTAAGTATGCAATTTCCCAAAGAACTTTGTCGTCTCTTTGCATATATTTGCGTTTTTGGCTTGCCTGCTAATGCTGTTGATTTATGGAATAAATATAAAGAATATATGATTTTTGATAATAATATACCTACGGAAATTTCCATTCAAAATTCGTTAATTTTAATTAATGAAGTACTAAATTTTCATGGTTTTACATCACAGCAATTTGAATTACCAAGAATTGATACAGATGTTCTTCAGAAATATAATTCTTTAGGAACAAATAATAAATTGTTAGAATTACAAACACTTAAAGAAGAAGCTAAAATTCTTACTAAAAGTTTGAATAGTGAACAACGTGAAGTTTATGATGGCAGTACATAACGATAATTGTAATAATAGATATTTTTTCTTATATGGACCCGGAGGTAGTGGTAAAAGTTATTTACATAATACTATTATTACTACAGTTGAAAGTGAAGATTTAGTAGTTTTATCAGTTGCATGGACTGGCATTGCTGCAAATCTTTTAAAAGGAGGACGAACGTCCCATTCAATGTTTATATTTCCCATACCAATCAATGAAAATTCAACATGTAATATAAGTGGTATGTCACAACATGCTAAACTTTTGAAAAGTGCTAAGATAATTATTTGGGATGAAATAACAATGGCACCAAAATATGCTTTACAAGCAATGGAATCAATGTTAAGAGATATTACAAAATGCGACAAACCGTTTGGAGGAATAGTTATCTTACTCTCAGGAGACTTTAGACAAACTGTACCAATTGTTGCGCATGGTAATTGAACTCACATTGTAGAGGTATGTGTATAAAATAGTCAATTGAGGCATCATTTTGAAACTAGATCTTTACATCTTAATGTAAGATTAAATACTAATAAGATAGAGTTTTCAAAGTGGTTATTAAATGTTGGTGAAGGTAAAGTTCAAAGCAAATTTGAAAAAGAAAATAACGTTTTAGAAATACCACAAGATTTAATATCCAATGGGAATTTAGTTGATGCAATTTAGGGGTCATCAATAAATCCAAATGATGTCTCTGTATATTCTTCTTGCGTTCTTTTATTAACGAATTCCGAAGTATTAGATATGAATGAACGTATTTTGGCAAGATTAGTAGGAAATGAAGTAATTTATTACAGTATTGATTCATATGTAGAAAATGATGAAAAAAAGGAAATAATATTGTTCCAGTAGAATGTTTAAATAATTTAACTCCGGATAGTTTACCAACACATAAATTAATATTAAAGATAGGTTGCATAATTATGTTTTTACAAAATATGAATTTATCTCAGGGATTATATAATGGTACTCGATTAGTGATAAAATGTTTATTAAAAAATGTAATTTCTGCAGAAATTATTACTGGAAAGTCTAAAGGTGAAATAGTTTTTATTCCTCGTATTGATTTATCTCCTTCTGAAGGTACATTTCCTTTTAAAATGGTAAGAAGACAATTTCCAATTAGGCTTGCTTATGCAATGACTATCAATAAATCTCAAGGTCAATCCTTTGATAGAGTAGGTATATATTTACCAATTTCAGCATTTGGTCATGGTCAAATTTATGTTGGCTGTTCTCGAGTAAAATCCTAAAAAATCCTAAATCCTCCTAAAAATTCATGCAGTAGATTCTGCAGTAGTTAAAAATTCTAAATTCCCAAAAAAATTGTATATAAAAAGTATTGTTTACAATGAAATACTTCAGTAAAAAAAAATTTTAATAAAAAATGTCCAGAAATTTCTCTTCATGTGAAGGCCATTCATAAACTGCGTTACCAATTATTTATTCTCTTTAGACCTCCTTCCTTGCTTCGTTTTCATTGCGTTAATTGCATTTTTAAAGAATTTTTGGCCATCTCCACCCGTAAAATATAGGTAACGTAGTTTCTGGATGTCCCCTTTATATACCGCTTAATATTACAGCAATATTATTGTAATATTTCAGTAATATTATACGCTTATTTGAATTACTTAAAAATTTTTAATCATAAAGCAGAAAAGGATAATAATTAATTAATTAAGTACTTTTAAGTGGTATTTGAAATTTTTTTTCCTTAATGGTAATATTATGTGCTACATAATTTTTCTTGATAAAGAAATGAAAAGAAAGATTAATTTGAAAAATATTTCGATAATTTTTTCTACATACATTTAACAAAATTTTATAAATAATGTATTCCATATAAACTAATTTTTTTTTGAAAATCTGTAATGAAAATAAAATCTGTAAACTGCATAGAAATACTATGTTTTCTATAATTTTGGTATGAAATTTTTACAGTTCAATTGATTATGTAGCGATTAATTTCTTTTATGAATAAATTTTTTCATTTCTATTATTTTTAAAATATAATAATTTTATTTATTTAAAGTTAAATTGTAGGAAATTTGAAAGTATTAGAATTTCATGTAATGAAACAGCATTTAAATACTGTTAAATATTGAAAAAAAATTTCTTATTTTTAGTTAAAATTTTAAACAGCTTATGCAGAACGTAATATTAATGCAATTCTAGAAAAAAGTGAAATTCCACTTAAAAATATTTATTTAAAATTTTATGTATTTTAAATAAGCGTGTAATATTAAACGGTAAGATTAACATGAGGCGAATATTTTAATATGACTGTAATATTCCGTGCTACTTGGAAGATGTTGTAAAAATAAATTAAATAAGATGTTTAAATTTAAGTCTATAAGAAAGAAGAATAACACGCGCGTTTACGCGCGTTTGTTTTAGCTAGTAAGTTAAATAATAATCATTATCGAAAATGATGTAATGTGGAAAAAGATTAAACAACGCTAATTCATGTTCATAAAAGACTATCATTGTTTCAAAATTTTTACGTCCGTTTTCTTGGTTATTTAGATAACTAGCAACTTTGTCGTCCGCAAGCGGCCGACTACGTTGCTAGTGTGCATTAACCATATTTTTTATTCATTTTTTTTCAAAAAAATTTAATATTAGAAATGTAACAAAAAATTTCTCTATATTGGATCTACCACCCAAGTAGCACGGAATATTGCTTGAATGTCAGGCTGATATCAACAGGGAATATTTTTGTGACATTCAGGCGATATCATAATGTCCTTTTCACGGGGACATTCCTCCGTGATGTATCTATGTTACGGTCTTTTACACAAAAAATGTAACGCGTTACAAAACTTACATTCTAAATTTATTAAACCTAAATAATTCTGTGGTACTTTACTTTCATCTAAATCTTCAAAAGACATTATTGCAACTCCTGCACTTTTTTTATTCCGATTATCGTTTTTACATGTCAAATTCTTTTCTTCACACATTCTTTTCATCTTCCGTTGCCGTAGAAAATTTTTTCTTCTTACATGACAAATTATTTTCTTGACGCACTTTCTTTTCATCTTGAGTCTCCATTGATATTTTTCTTTTCCTACATGCCAAATTTTTATCCTTGCGTATTTTCTTTCCATCTTCAGTTTTTATAGATAATTTCTTTTTTTTGCATGTCAAATTTTTTTTGCGCTCTTTCTTTTTTATTTCTGTTTTATTACGATTACGTTTTCTCAATCTCTCATTCTCCTGTCTTATTATTTACTGCTCATATGTAACTTCGCGCCTTGCCTTCCTTTTTCTTCCCTTCTCTTTAATTGCTCGATTTATCTTTTTATCATTTTCGTTACTCAGAAAATTTTTCATTGTTAAATATTCATGTGGTGAAATTTTGTTCACAGTATTATAAGTTGTACGAATTATTTTATTTTCACTAGTGTCATTTAGAGAATGTTTAATTTTTAACTCTTGTGTTAATAGAACTCTGTTAATATTATTACTGGGAAAAGTATTAAAAACAGAACAATAGTTTAAAATATAATTTTTATGTTCCTGAGTTCAATTTATGAAAAGACGGTTCTAATCATTCTCTATTATCGAATTCCTATTGTGAGACGTTCTTACTGTCGGAAAATTATTTAAGCAATTATTTTCAAACATTGACTTAAAATGGTTTCTCATTTTGTTATTATCAGTTTCATAATTTACACGGTTTGGCATTACGTTAAATAATATAGATGTTGCAAATGCTATTGCATGTACTCCACACTCAACACTACCAAAAGGTTGTTGATCAACAGCTTCAAAAACTACTGTTGGTTTAAAAAATAACAATCTAATTAAATATTTTATTTGCTGCAAATTTAAACACCCCTTATTAAGGCTATCAAAAATATAAAGCCTTACTCTATAGTAATAGACATAAATTCAGTGACCATAATTGTTATTACGGCTAAAAAGTATTTAAATATGTTTATCACCGTCTCTAATTGGGACAATAAAATCAAGCATTTGTACATACAAAGCACTTTGCATATTAAAAAAAGAATTGGAATCTTTTCTTACTAAATCTTCAAATTTGTACATATGCATGTAATTTAACAATTTATTTCTATTTTCAATAATTTTTAAATCTTTATCACTTAAAATAATATACTCTTTTATGTTGGCCATATTATACTTCGTTTAATTTTATTTTTGATTCATGAAAATCTAAATAACTTTAACCGTTTTGCTCACTTTCTCTAATATAACCAATTTTGCCTTTTATTCAATATAACCAATTTTTTCTTTAATTCAATACAACTAATTTTACCTTTTCCTAATTATAACTAATTTTTCCTTTAATTCAATATAACCAATTTTTACTTTAATCCAATATAATTAATTTTGCCTTTTATCCAATAAAACTACCAAATATCCAAAAAAATGAGAGAACTATGAGTAACTATGAATCAGTAACTACTGATCAGCCAATAAGTGCAAAAAGGACACTCTTATATGAGTAATCAGTAGTTCATTATAAATAACATATATACGTATTTATACCTGTATTAAAACCCCGGAACAAATACCACAAAAGAACCAACCATTGGACAATAGAACCTTTGTTAATGAGGATTAACTCTGAGGACCCAGGTAATAATTTCTTTTTTCACATTTATTATATAGAAAAATAAAGATGTACCAACCCTTGGCCAATAGAACCTTTGTTAATGAAGATTAACTCGGAGTACATAATGAAATGTAATAAAAAATTATAAAAATTTAAAATATTATTAAATTATGAGTGTTTTGAAACATTTGTTAACGTTATTTAATGCAAAACATATATATTTACAAAGTATGAAGTATAATATTATTATTGAAACAATTATTCATTATTTAATAATTAATAATAGGTGTCCCACTGTTTAACACAAACCTTAAAAACAAGAAAAATGTATCAAGTTCCAAAAACTTGAAATTTTATGGTAGTACCAAAAAGTGTCCAAAAATATATAAAATTGACATATTAATATCTCTATGAAAAAAATTTGTCCCACTGTTTGTCACTCTCCCCTACATACATATATACATACACTACCGTCCGAAATTGTGCGAACTCTGCTTTTTCAACAACTATAAAACTGTTCAAATCTTCAAAAATATTAAATCTAAAATTTTTTCCTCTTTATTTTATTAAAGCTAATAAAATCCTGAAAGAAATGACACCTTGACAAAGAGAATATGTTAATTTTTCAATTAAATATCTAAGAAAAACCCAATTTTCAATGTTTTTACAATTTTTTTTATTTCTCTGGCAAAAATTAATATTTTTAAACGTTCTTAGGCTCATTAAAATCGTATTTTGTTATGCAATTCAAATTATATAAAACAATTCATGTACACATTCTTCGCTAGCGTATGCAAACCCTGAAAGTTGGCTCAGAAAATGTCAAAAAATTGTGATTAATATTTATATGACAAAAAATGATCAGTAAAATGTATAAATCTTAAATTTACTTACATAAATCAGAGAAGTTTAGAATGATATATTTACTTGATTTTTAAACATTATATTTTATTGTAGAATTAAATTTAAATTTTTTGACATTTTATGAGCCAACTTTCACGGTTTGCATACGCTAGGGAAGAATGTGTACATGAATTGTTTATATAATTTGAATTGCATAACAAAATACGATTTCAATGAGCCTAAGAACGTTTAAAAATATTAATTTTTGCCAGAGAAATAAAAAAAATAGTAAAAACATTGAAAATTGGGTTTTTCTTAGATATCTAATTGAAAAATTAACATATTCTCTTTGTCAAGGTGTCATTTCTTTCAGAATTTTATTAGCTTTAATAAAATAAAGAGGAAAAAATTTTAGTTTTAATATTTTTGAAGATTTGAACAGTTTTATAGTTGTTGAAAAAGCAGAGTTCGCACAATTTCGGACGGTAGTGTATAAATGAATATTTTTTTATTTTTAAAACAAAAATGGAAGAAGATTAAGATTTTAGACGATGATGTTCTTATGATGTTCTTATGTTATATTTCTTGGTGTAAGAAAGAAAGGTATGCGTTACCTATTCAGTTTTACACTTTCTTTATAGCTTTTTCACGTGATAAAGGGAGAAAGAAATAATTACCTGGGTCCTCAGAGTTATTAATTAATCCTTCTTAACAGATTGCAGGTCAAGCGAACCCTCATTTGCAAAATAAAGATATATCTTTCTCTCTCCATAAATTGTTCTTTTCTCTGTCACCGAAAACCCAGCAGGGGTCCGGACGGAATGAATGAATGAATGAATGAATGAATGAATACCAAGATTATTATAGTTAATAATTTATAAGAGGCCTTAGTTACGGTCTTTATTGATGTTTATTGATATTATAAAATTGATTGTCAACGTTTCGATACCTAAGTATCCTCTTCAGGTCACAATTTTGAAATAAATTTTTGGAAAATACATGGTTTATGGCGCACAAGGTATAAAAAAGAAACACCTGCAAATATTTAGATTTCGTCAGCAAGAGTGATTCCTTGATGTGATTAAAATATTTTGTAAAACTTACCTCATAAAGAGGGTTTCTGTTATTTATAAAATTACATTGTTATAAAATGATTTTAATCAGGTTTAAATAAAAACGTGACACTTGTAGGTTATGTATTAGTCGATATAGATATTTAGTAGTAGTCGGGTCGGTGGACAATTTACGGAAAATTCAATTTACGGAAAAAAAGACGATCGGGCTTTAAAGCCCAAAGAACAGATTCTATAGCGGGAAATTCAAATTTAAAGAAAAAGATAAATAATTAAATTGATTATTAATTGATTATTAATTAATAATTAATTAATTTTACAGTAAATATTATATTATTATATTTAAATAATTTCTAGCTTAAAAAAAATTGTTGCGCTGAGGAAATATTTTTTTTCAATTTTTCAAAGTAAAAAAAGAATTAATTACTTAATTATTTAATTAATTAGGTAATTAATTTTATGTTACAGTGAATATTAGTTAAAAAAATTATTTCTAGCACAAAGAAAATTGTTGCGATAAGGAAATAATTTTTTTGACAATTTTTCTCTGTAAAGAAAAATAATTTAACTAAATAAATCAATGATAAGTTAAATAAATTTTTACAATACCTCAAAAAATAAAAATTTCAAATATTTTGTTCTAAATTAATATAATTAAGTTTTTAATTAATTAATATTTGTTTCTTTAACAGTAAATTGTTATTAAAAAATAATAAAAGTCATTGGAAAAATTTAATTTCAACTTTTGGTCATGTTAGAGCACTTAGTCGAATAACTCTTCGAACCATACCTTCAAAAAAATTAACTCCGCATATTTCATACAAAAGTATTTTAATTAATTTTTTAATTAATCTATGAGTTAATTTATTATTCATTTTTCAATAACAAATTCAAACGAAATAATTATTGCAAATTATTTGAAGCTTTTTCTCTCTTTCTCGCTTACACGAGGAACTCTTCGGTCGCCACCAAATTTCAGATTTCATACATAACCTAAGTTTCAGCTCAAATTTTAAATCACTTTTCTTTTACTCTATTTTAATATTATCAAAGATTGTTTGTAATTAATATATTTATAAAGATTGCTTCTTTTGCATTAACAAATTATTTTTTCAATATTATTAATTAAAAAATAGAAGTTTTATTTTTTTAATTAGGAATATGTGTTTGTCACGTGATGTGACGTCGGTGGCGCGCGAAAATTTAAAATTCAATAAATGAAGTAATTGTAAATTATTATTAAAAAATAATAAAAGTCGTTGAAAAAAATTATTTTCAACTTTTGGTCATGTAAGAACACTTAGTCGAATAGCTCTTCGAACCATACCTTCAAAAATGTAACTTTCAAATATTTTGTTCTAAATTAATTTAATTCAGTTTTTTATTAATTCTCACGTTTTGGTAATTGTAAATTATTATTAAAAAATAATAAAAGTTGTTGAAAAAAATTATTTTCAACTTTTGGTCATGTAAGAACACTTAGTCGAATAGCTCTTCGAACCATACCTTCAAAAAAATTAACTCCACATATTTCATACAAAAGTATTTTAATTAATTTTTTAATTAATCTAGGAGTTAATTTATTATTCATTTTTCAATAACAAATTCAAACGAAATAATTATTGGAAATTATTTGAAGCTTTTTCTCTCTTTCTCGCTTACACGAGGAACTCTTCGGTCGCCACCAAATTTCAGATTTCATACATAACCTAAGTTTCAGCTCAAATTTTAAATCACTTTTCTTTTACTCTATTTTAATATTATCAAAGATTGTTTGTAATTAATATATTAATAAAGATTGCTTCTTTTGCATTAACAAATTATTTTTTCAATATTATTAAATACAAAATAGAAGTTTTATTTTTTTAATTAGGAATATGTTTTTGTGACGTGAATAAAATAATTTAATAAAATTTGCAATTTCTATTAAATATAAATTATTTTTTCACACATTTTACACTAATTTCTTGATAATATTATGAAAACTGACGAGTTAAAATCTACAGTTACCACTTGCACATATCAAGTGATTATTTATTATTTATCACGTTAATAATTGAAATTCTTACAAAAATTAACTCTATAAATGTTCATTTAACCTCACAATACTAATTTTTATAAATTTTCATCAATTTAAAGCTTTTTTTAAAAAATTACCAAAATTCGACTTAGATTCGCCCCAGCTGGGTGGAATTTAGGTAAATCAAATCCGCCAGGGCTTAATTCTTTTGTTTTCTAACTTTTTTTTTACGAGGGAAGTGGAAAATCTGCATAACCTTGGAGGCCTACTTCCAAGTCAGATACCTGGAGCCTGTACTCTCAGGTTATGTGGGGATGACCGCTCTTGTTCTGGTCGACCCACTAAAAACCACACCCTTTTTGAGACTTAAACTCTACTGGCGGAACTGCTGTTAGCTTTACATGGCTAACCTGAGTTCACGCCAGTGCCCGCAGAAATAGAGCGTGTGCTCTGCGTCGTCAATGTGTATTGCTTCGTCGACACCGGAAGTAAATATTATTAATAATTATAATAATTTTAAAATTCCTTCTTTTTATTAAAATATTAACTCAAGTTAGATTTTCCAAATTTAAATCATAACCTAAAAATTTAATGGTTATTTCTTAATTTTAAAAAATCAAAGAAAAAATATACAATACAAAAAAAATAAAAATTATTTAATGAATTAAAAATATTGTTACTTCCGAAATTCGCGGCCCGACGCCTCAAGAAGACGCCCCAGACTCCACCACCAATTCTCATCCGCCTTCTCCTTCTTCGCGACCATCTTTTCGTATATCTTCACGCATTTCTTCACGCTCATCGTCACCTTCAGATATACCGGTATGACATTTATGTTACTTCTTTAAATTCGCCACAATCAGATCCCTATGAATCTGCTCATTCATCGCCAATGTCGGAACTATTTGTAGAGCCTGACTATACCACTGAGGTTATTTAAAAAAAATTATAATTTTGTTTAAAATAAATTTTAATTTATACATTAATTTTGCAAATGTTTTCTAATTTCTCAAATTAAAAAAAATACAGTGTTAACCCTTTACGGTATGGTGAACGCGTTAGCGTCCCACTTTTGTTTTTAATTATTTTAGTTAAAAACTAGCAAAATTAAACGCGCGCAAGCGCTATTAAATTGAGTATGTAATTGTTTGTTATAAAGAAATTAAAATTAATATTATCAATAATAATTTAAATTTATTAGAAAATTATTACATATTAAATGTTAATAATGAAAATTATGTGTTTATATAATCAATATTTAACAGAATTGAAATGAAGCTAAAGTACGCAACGTTTATCAACAAAAATATTTTTTTTTTAAATTAACTATTACGTCTAAATTACATATATGAGCCGCCGGATATTATAACGACACAATAAAATTTCTACAGCGGTATTCGTAGGCTCCTGGTTAAAGATCCATTTTTAAAAATAATTTTTTTCAAATTACTATCTTGTACGAAATTTTCTGACGCATCTTTTTTCTTTTCATAGATTTTTTTCTATTTGTAACAGTTTTTGAGAAAAAAGCAAAAAACTAGATTTTTCTTAAAATTACACTCAGAGAAATGGTATATTTGTCTCCGAGCCTACTAACTCATTTATTTGTTGCAAATATATTTTATTTCATTGAAATGAAAAATTTATTTGAGCTAAAGAAAAATTTATTTTTGACAAATAAAATTTTTATTTAGCCAAATAAATAAGTTAGTAGGCTCTGAGACAAATATACGTTTATTTAACTCAAATATATTTTATTTGGTTCAAATAAATCATTTCTCTGGGTGTACTTTTTATTAAAATTTTCATTTTAATTCGTTATAAAATGTAAAGTTTTGAATACTTTAACATACAATTTACATGATTTATAGTTTAAACTATTCTTTGAATGATCCTTAATAATAATTCATTTTTAATTTTAAAAAAATTATTAATTATTTTTATAAACGAAGCGTTTGAAAAATAATGTGAAGAATAAACAATTTAGGAATTTCACCAAAAATTGAATATTAAACGAGAAATAAAAAATAAGTACGAGCGAATATTAACATTAACAATTTCTCAAATTTATTTTAATTAGATTGTGGATCTAGAAATTATCGACAATTTCACGAGAAATATCAAAAAACAATTGAGCGCAATTCACACATAAAATTCATACGCATTCCATCTATACGATTTAAAACTACGATTTGTTAAACCTTTAATAAATTAGATTTTTATTTTATAACAATAATATTTGATTCTGGGAATCTGATTAAAAACTTGTATAAAAGCGTTAGTCATTTAAACAACAAATTCCAGTATAAAATCGCGCTATAAGTTTAGCGACTAAAAAAAATCAATTCGATCAAAATGGGACGATAACAATTGTTTAAAATTCGCAGATACTTAGCTGATTATTTCTTAGTGTGTCTGGAGCTCGATGCCGATCGAAATGAATTAAAATTTGTATCGACAGCGGTCAATCAGATTTTTCGCTTGACAATCAGGATACTCGCAATCCTTGGCAGCGCCACGTCAGGTAATTTCGTCACACAGGACTCGTACAAAAGAAATGATTTTGTAGACGCCACGCCAACGGATTTGTCTCGTTATAGCCCTCGATTGCAGCTTATAATTTTGTGGAAAAAATTGGTGACTCGGATCTTCGACTTTTTTATAGATCAATCCGGCACCCGGCACAAGAACTGGAATATTTCATTTAATTTAATAAAATTATTTTAGCGCACTACGCGCCAACAACCAACGAGGACAATTTTCTATTTACTCACCCCGCTAACGGGTAATTGATGCTTCTCGCTTACTTTCTGGCCAATGCGAAAAGGACCCTCATAAAGATGGAAAAATTTATAAATTTGTTTCTTAAGCGCGACTGACGGATGCGGCACCCGAATTAACACAAGATCTCCCTCTTTCAACTTAACGCGGCTCTCTTTACCTTGGTTTTTACTCCTTTTTTCAAAAGCCAACCTGAGCTTTTCCCGAGCCAATTCGATCTGAATCTCTCGGTCAATCGGTCTACGTTCCAGTAGAGGAAATAACTGATAGTTTTGCTCTTTTACTTCCGTCCCAAAGTGCAATTCGTACGGAACCTGATCAGTGCTTTGGTGACACGAAAAATTCAAAACGTCTTGAATAAAACCCACTTGCTTTGCCCATCCCGCATGACTTTTTGCACAATATGTGCGAAATAAACGCCCGAACTCGCGCATTGTTCGCTCTACCGGGTTTGACTGGGGATGGCGGATAGATGAAAAAGAGACGTCGACTTCCAAGCGTGGGCCGTGAATTGCGTGCCATTGTCGGACGAGATACGCTTTGGTTTTCCTACCTCAACAAAATAACGCTTTGTTAATTTGTCCAAGCAAATTTTCGTTTTCGCGGCCTTTATGGGAAAAAGGGTAACATATTTTAAAAATAAATCCTGTATGACAAAAATGTACTTGACGCCCGCGACCGAAGTCGGGAGAGGACCATAAAAATCCACAGATATAATGTCGTTAGGAACGTTCGATTTAACAAATTGAAACTTCCCTTCCATGCCATAATTTAGGTATTTAGTTCTTTGGCATAAATCACAATTACGCGAAAAATCCTTAATATCCCTGCGCATATATCGCCAATAAAAGAAACGACTTATATATTTGTGCATTTTGTAACATCCCGAATGACCGAATTGCTCGTGAATCGATGTACAAAGTGATAAAATTAGGCCTTGAGGAATGACCAGTTTCCAATTCTCATCTCGGATCGATTTGCAGTATAAAATACCTGCCTCATTCCGAAACTGCTGAAACTGAGAACATTTCTCTAATAAGCACTTTGTCATGTCATCATTTGCTTGCAGGTGCGACAATTCTTGCAAATCGTGCAATAATTCTCGACTCATCCGAAGATTTGCGATCAATCCCCCTTTTTCGCTACCATGAGAGATAGCGTCAACACATCGACTCGTGATCGCCACAATTCGCAGGTCATCCTCCTTGACCTGGTACAAAACTCCTCAAATTCCGGCATCGCTCGCATCGGTCTGAAGTCTGAATCGACAATCAGGGACGAGGTGACGCAATGTGACCGTGTGCAAAAAATTTAATTTTATCTGGTTAAACGCGGCCTCATGCTGTTCGGTCCAAATTCATTTTGTATTGGGCCTTAACAAATCCCGAAAAGTCGAGACGAACTCTGCATGCTTTATTGCAAACCGACGCGAAAATCCGCATACTCCTAAAAAACCCTGCAACTGTTTGCGATCTCGTGGCGCGGGAAAATCCTGAATCGTTTGTAATTTTTCCGGATCCGCGCGTACCTCGAATCGATCATGCCCAAAAATTTCACGGATTTGCAAAAAAATTTTGATTTTTCAAGACTCAGAGTATGATGGGAAACGAACTTCCTGGCTACCGATCCGTATGATTAATTGACTTTGCTTTTTTACAGTCGTTTGCTTACTAGAAACTGCTCCGTGTATCGCGACATTTGCAACCGGCATTTCCAAAAAATTATTATTTTGTCGTAAATCTTTATATAATTGTTCGGAGATGCAAGTTACCTCGCTTCCTGAATCTAACAACATGTTATATTCCGTATCACTTATCATCATCAAAATTCTCGGACTACTAATATGCATTTTAAATTTACGAATATTTTCGACCGGTGCTTCTACGTCCCACATAAGAGTTTCTACGAATTCATTCTTTTTCGTCAGCTGAATTGTTCGAACATTTGCGCTATTACTTATTGGCTATTACTACATATTGGCTTCATTATCGCGTGTATTCTGGTACTTTGCTGCAGAACTTTCCCCGAATTGACGCTGTGGACCATTCGATCTTTGACCTTGATTATTATGATTCCGCCAATTATTATTCGGCAAGTTTTTGCGAAATCCCTCGTTCGAATCTTATGGTTTATCATCATTATTAGCAAGATGCGAACCTATTGTTCCCTCTCGCGAATCCGGTTTACTAAAATGACCAGAGGCTTTATTCGTTCCCAACGCGGCTTCCGAATTATTTCTTGAATTATAATTATTTTTGAATCTATTCCATCCCCCAGACAGATCAAGCCGAGCAAGTGCCTTAGAAATTCTCTCACTATCAGCGTAGTCAATTGTCGACAAAATGTCACGCACGTGTGGCGGAAATTGACCGATTATTATAAAATTTATTTCATATTTTTCCATTTTAGGTACAGCCAATTTCGCGACTTTAACTTGCTGATTATAATACACTTGCAAGGATTTTTCAGTATTATTAAACCGTTTATTTTCCCATTCGCTTTTTACGTGCATACGAACTTCTAATGAAAAAAATTCTTTCAAAAATAATTCTTTAAATTCGGTATAATTCGCAAAAGGGATAGTAATTGCATCGAACCATATTTTTGCTGCCCCTTGCAGCGCATCTTCAATTACTAATAATCGATCTGCTTCTGAAATATTTTTTCGAATACAATATTTTTCAAAGTTTCTTACGAATTCAACCGGGTTAGAACGGTCCGGATCAAATATAGGCAAAACTAAATTAACTTGTAAAGCTTGAAATTGTTTCAAAATACCGTTAATTAAATCGCTATTATTAAACTGAAGGCCATTTTCACATTGTTCTTGATTACGCGTGCCGAGTGAGTCATTATTTTGATTAATATTCGAGACTTTACTTTTCGTTGAGCTACTATTTTGATTGTTACTCTTATCAATTTGGCTTTGCTTAGCCTTGTCATGGTTACTCACACTACGTAACGCGTTCTGATGTGCCTGTTTATTCGCTTCTTCTAGTTGAACGACTTGACGGCGAAGAATTTCGTTTTCCTGCGATGTACTTTTTCGCTCAGCCCGTAAACGATCCAGCTCGCCCCTCATCTCCTCCATCAGGCGTTGCTGTTGTTCCAATTGACATTGAAGCTGGTATTCGACACAACGTGTTCGGTGTAGTCTCTCTTATTTTATACTGTTTAACAATTTATAGTATGTGCGAGAGTTATCTTTTTATTACTGATTGATAGTGGACTTTTTATTATATTAGTCTTGACTATTTTTTCGAGTTTTTACTTTTTTCTTGGCATCTTTTTCGATCGATATTGTGTTTCTAACCTAAAAGTGTCATGAATAAAACTGTTCTGGATTTTAATGATAAGGTGTGTCGCGGATGTGGTGATGATATTAAAAGGGAAGTTGTTCTGTGTGATAAGTGTAATGTACCTTATCACCCTGGTTGCATTAAAACAAAAAGAAAATGTTGCACCAGGACCCCCTCTCCCAGCTTGTTGGCGTCAATTACGAAGGATGACTTGTCTACCATGATGACCGAACAGCTACGTCAATTTTCGCTACAATTAAAACCTCTCAAAGTCACTCTTAATGATGTCTCTGACCGAGTGGGGAATATCGAAAAAGCCTTGTCCCGTTTGGATGTCCTCGATGAAGATATGGAAGGTATTAAAAATGATGTCGCGTTACTAAAAAATGATTTTAAGAGTTGTTCGGAAACAGTGACGGCGGATTGCTGGAAGGAATTAGATGAGCGAAATTATCGCAAGTCGAATTTATTGTTTTTCAATCTTCCAGAAAATGATGTAGCTTCCAGCAATACAGTTTCCGACTTTGACTCAACTTTTATTACAAAATTTTTAAGTATTCTTTCATTAGAGATTACCCCTAAATTTCGCTCACTAACTCGTCTTGGTAAACTCCAACAGATGTTTCCACGTCCTCGACCACTGAGAATATCTTTCGTGGAGGAATCAAGTGTCACAGCCGTGTTGAAAGCATACAGAATATTCAAACAAACCAACACAGCTTTACCTCAATTTCTGCCAGTGAATCTTTCTCTGTCTTGGGATCAGACTCCCATGCAAATGCGTCGCTACAACGAAACCAAACAGCTGATGCTAGAGAGGGAAAAGAAGGGAGAAGTGGGTCTTCGAATCTCCTATCGTCGCGGGGAGCCGCGCATAATATCTGCGCAGAAACCAGTCAGCTCCTCATCAAACCCGCTCATGAAGAAATAGTCTCGCCGAATAGTGATGTGTGTGTTGAGATCAACGTATCTCGATCCAAGGATTCAGGCCTCTCTACACATGACACCCCGCCTACCGGCCCACACACCACCTCAACATGAAGTTTACGTGACATTTCTATCTATTACCAGAATGTTAAAGGCCTAAGATCTAAATTAAATTTATTACGCACATCTTTTCCAACTTTTTCTCATAATATTGTTATTTTTACTGAAACGTGGCTTACCACAGCTTTTAACTCATCAGAATTAGGTCTCTTAAATTATAATATTTTTCGTTGTGACAGGTGCAATGAATCAAGTGACTTTTTACGCGGTGGTGGGGTGCTCATAGCCTGCAATAGAGTATTACACGCCTCTCTTATAGTAACTAATATTTTTTCTGTGGAACACATTTTCGTCAAATGTAAATTCAATCAAACAACATATATAATTGGTACAGCTTACATTCCCCCAAATTCTAATTTGGCAATATACTCAACGTTTTGCTCTATAATCGAAAATTTGTATACTCTCTACCCAACTGCCATTTTTTGTATTATTGGTGATTTTAACTTGCCTCTCGTCACATGGAGCACTGATCCTCAAAATGGACCATCATGTGTGCCAACACCTGATTCATCTCGCCGCTGTAAGGACATCGCTCACCGCTTATCAAACTCTTTAGATTATCTAAATCTGGTTCAAATAAACTCTTTTTTTAATTTCGCCGGATCTATTTTAGACTTAGTTTTTTATAATTCATTAAATAATTCTCTTGATAAATCCTTTGATCCTATCCTACCTATTGATCAGTATCATCCGCCTTTAATATTTACAATTCACAATTTTTTGGTACCTACTGTTGTTTTATCCTCAAATAAAAATTATTTTAAACTTGACTTCACTAGAGCTAACTTAGGTGGTATATTCAGTTTTCTAAGTAATGCTGATTGGGATTTAATTTTAAATTCTACTAATTTGGATGACGCTGTCTCTGCTTTTTATGACTATGTGTATACCGCTTTTAACTTTTTTGTACCTATTAAAAAAATTTATAATGATACTTTCATGCCTTGGTTTTCTCACGAACTTAAACGTTTAGTCTTTTTGAAAAAAATATCGCATCGAAAATTTAAATGTACCAATGACCCAATCGATTACTTAGAATTCTCTAAACTACGCGAAATGTGTAAATCCTTATCTAAATCAGCTTTTAATAATTACATAACTAAAGTAGAAAATTCTGTTATTTCAAATCCTAAACAATTTTGGAATTACGTTAATACTTTGCGACATGAATCAAGAATTCCAAAAAATGTATTTTATGGCGATTTAACAGCGAACACTAATTATAATATTGCTAATCTCTTTCGTGACTACTTTAGTTCAGTATATTCATTACCTTCTGACAATGTATTAAATTCCGATTCTGATCATGTGAATAGTTGTACTATTGGTAATTTTACTATAGATAGAAAAACAATTTTATCAAAACTAAAGAATTTGGATGTAAATAAAGGTGCTGGACCAGATAATATTCCGCCTTCTCTCTTAAAGTCATGCTGTTCTGCATTTGTTGAGCCTTTGTTTATATTATTTAATCGCTCATTATCATCTGGTATATTTCCGTTAAACTGGAAAAGAGGTATAGTCGTACCTGTTTTCAAGGACGGGGATAAGAGTAACGTCACTAACTATAGGCCCATAATTCTGCTTGGCGCCGTCTCTAAAATCTTTGAAAGCATTGTATTTGATGAATTATACAGTCGAACGGAGCATTTACTAATTGATGAGCAGCATGGCTTTATGAAGCGTAGGTCAGTTTTAACTAATCTTACTTTGTTCACTAATTATACAATCTCTAGTCTCGAAAAATCTATGCAGGTTGACGCTATATACACAGATTTCGCGAAGGCTTTTGACAAAGTTGATCATGCATTGTTGGTGGCAAGGCTCGAGGCTCTTGGTTTTTCTCGCGGTATGATTAATTGGGTCAATAGCTACCTCAATGAAAGATTTTTATCTGTTCGCATTGATTGTGGTTTTTCTGGCAACTTCAGGAGTACCTCAGGGCTCGCACCTTGGTCCTCTTTTCTTCTTATTTTTTATTAATAAAATTCATCCCTTATTTCATCACAGTTTATTTTTACTTTTCGCGGACGATCTCAAATTATATAAAACTATTACCTCTGAGCAAGATTGTATTCATCTCCAGGCTGATCTTGATAAACTTGTAAATTGGTCAATAAAAAACAATCTTTTTTTAAATACTAAAAAATGTAGCGTTATCTCATTTACTAAACAAAAAGCTTTTTTTAAGTTTGATTATAAGATTGGTAATGAGACTGTTACTAGAGTGAGCATGGTGCGAGACCTGGGTGTTACTTTAGATTCCGCTCTTGACTTTCGAGCGCATATTGAAAATATTATTACGAAGGCTAACAGGACCTTGGGCTTTGTCACAAGAAGTGCATCTTGTTTCAAAAATCCATTAGCTTTAAAGATTCTTTATTTTTCACTAGTTAAATCAATATTCGAGTTCGCCTGCATTATTTGGCTACCTTATCAGGAATCTTTGTTGATTGAAATTGAGCGTGTACAGAATAAGTTTCTGCGTTTTGCTGCGAGGTGTTTGGGAATAACTTTGTTCAAACTTCAACTAAACCGTACTGACTATAGCGATAACTCTGTAATACCACGGCTAACTAGAGAGGCTAACTTGTACAATGACAGGATTGATTTTTATGGAGTCACAATTAATAACTTTGTAGCTACGTTGCGTGAACTTATATTTTGCTATAATTAATTATTTTGCATGTGTCCACACTTCTTTCAAAAAATTTGTTTGGCTATAAACTTTATTATTAAGTACTTATGTACGAAAGGGCACTCTCCGTAAATACATGTAAATAAATAAATAAATAAATAAATAAACAATTTAGGAATTTCACCAAAAATTGAATATTAAACGAGAAATAAAAAATAAGTACGAGCGAATATTAACATTAACAATTTCTCAAATTTATTTCAATTAGATTGTGGATCTAGAAATTATCGACAATTTCACGAGAAATATCAAAAAACAATTGAGCGCAATTCACACATAAAATTCATACGCATTCCATCTATACGATTTAAAACTACGATTTGTTAAACCTTTAATAAATTAGATTTTTATTTTATAACAATAATATTTGATTCTGGGAATCTGATTAAAAACTTGTATAAAAGCGTTAGTCATTTAAACAACAAATTCCAGTATAAAATCGCGCTATAAGTTTAGCGACTAAAAAAAATCAATTCGATCAAAATGGGACGATAACAATTGTTTAAAATTCGCAGATACTTAGCTGATTATTTCTTAGTGTGTCTGGAGCTCGATGCCGATCGAAATGAATTAAAATTTGTATCGACAGCGGTCAATCAGATTTTTCGCTTGACAATCAGGATACTCGCAATCCTTGGCAGCGCCACGTCAGGTAATTTCGTCACACAGGACTCGTACAAAAGAAATGATTTTGTAGACGCCACGCCAACGGATTTGTCTCGTTATAGCCCTCGATTGCAGCTTATAATTTTGTGGAAAAAATTGGTGACTCGGATCTTCGACTTTTTTATAGATCAATCCGGCACCCGGCACAAGAACTGGAATATTTCATTTAATTTAATAAAATTATTTTAGCGCACTACGCGCCAACAACCAATTTTCTTTTTACTCACCCCGCTAACGGGTAATTGATGCTTCTCGCTCCCAGACACCTGCGAATGTGAATCTCAGATTCGCATCGCCGACGACTCTACCGCGTACAACGACGATTTTTCGGAGTTTTTCGGAAATTCTCCGGACATCGACGATTATAATTACACCGCAGACCACAAATTCTTCAACACCCCGTGCACACTTATAAAATTCGCTACAATATAAAGCCCTATTCTAACACTGAGCAACAAAAAAATTAATAACCTTTTTTCTAACTAAAAAATGAACAATTATTATTAAGGATCATTTAAAGGATACACGGAGAAAATTTGTTCCGGATATTTTACTGAATTTTAACTGAAAGTTAGGATATAGTTGCACAAAAGGAATTTTTCAAAAATTTTTTTTATTTTTTGTAGAGTTGATACGAAAGTAGCACGTTATATCAACTAGATGTCACGGTGATATCATCGGGGAATGTCACCGTGACGTCAGGAAAATGTCAAAATATCCGCCTTACGGTCATATCACACGGTGACATCGGGGTGATATCATGGTGATATCATGTTTATATTTTACAAGGACTTAAAATTTTTTAAAAATTATTATTTTTTTTTATTTATTATTATTTTTTAAATTATTAAAAATTTTAACGACCTGTAAAATATCAACATAATATCACGGTGATATCACCGTAAGGCGGACATTTTGACATTTTCCTGATGTCACGGTGATGTCACCCATATACTAAAGGATGGTATTGTGATTATTAATTCGTATACCTTAAAGGGTTATGAAAGGATTTGGCAGTAAATTTTGGTTCATTCAATGTTTATCGTACCTTTATTTCACATTTTATATTGCGAGATTTTATAATTATTTAAATTGATGCTCTAAACAATTATTGTTTCAGAGCATTTTCATCCAGCTTTAATATTTAAGCTTAACCAGTTAATCAAAATTTTTGCAGTAAACTAGAAATATGAAACAAATACTGAAAATAAAAAAAAAGTGGTGTAAAGATTTCGTTCTTTGTTTAATCCTAATGACACATTACACGGTAGTAACTACTATATTTACGAATCAGTACCATATACAATCGCCCAAGTAGCTCGGAATATTGGTTGAATGTCACGGTGATATAAAGTGGGAATATTCCTGTGACATTCAGGCGATATCATAATGTTCGCTTCATGGGGACATTCGACGGTGATATTCGTGTAAAATTCGCTTGATATTCGTATGATACTAAGGGAATATTTCTGTGAAATTCATGTAATATTGAGGGGATATCCCTGTGATATTGGGCGGAATATTCCTGTAATATTAAGAGAGTATTCCTCAGATATTGAGGGAATATTCCAGTAATACTGATAAGATTAATTTTTTTCATTTACATATTTTTTTTAATTTAAATATTTAAAACAAACAATATTTTATAATTTTATAAATAACAGGAATATTCTCTCAATATCACAGGGATATTCCTTAAATATCAGAGGAATATTCCATCAATATCACAAGAGTATTCCGCTCAATATCACAGGAATACCCCTTAATATTACATGGATTTCACGGGAATATTCCCTCAGCATCATACGAATATCACAGGAATATCACCATGAAATGTACCCATGAAGCAGACATCGTGGTATCGCCTGAATGTCACTGGAATATTTCCACTTGATATCACCGTGACATTCAACCAATATTCCGTGCTACTTGGGCGTAGTTTCACATAAGGTGAATAATTCCATTAATTTAAATTTATTGTATTTAGTATAATTTTTAAGTCAATTTTGTAAACATTGTCTAATTTTTCGAATGAAGATAAAAATTAATACACTATTAAAAAATGCTTTACTAACAAATTTTCGTTCATTGGACGTTTAACTTATTAATTTTACACTTGTAATTGCGAAATTTTATAATAACCATTTAAATTGATACTCTAAACAATTATTGTTTCGAAGCATTTTTTAGCCAGCTTTAATATTTAAGCGTAACCATTTAATCAACATTTTTACAGAAAATTAGAAATACGAAACAAACACGAAAAGAGAAAAAAATAGTTTAAAGATTTACATGTACCCTTGACGTTATTAGAAACAGACACAAACTTTATTTTTCATCAACATGTTTCACATGTATAGTGTCGATATTTCAAATAGAGACATTAATTGAATGTCTCTTTCGCGAGTGCATTTCTGTATTTTTGTAAAAAAAAAAATTTTATGACATCGTGAGTGAGTGTGCGAGTGACGAAAATTGTAGACGATGCTAAGTTTCTGATTTTTTTTAGTACTCGACTATCAAATATTTGTCCATTTCTTCTTCATCAATTTGCAGATACTCATTATTTCTACGTACAATGATATATTCGATTTTTCTTTTTTTTTCATCACCTACATGAATATTGTTTATAGGATTGTTGGATTGAGGAAATTCTAGGTCGTCATTGTAAACAGTACAATTAGATTCAATGGAATCATCAATGTGCTCATGAAATCATGAATTGATTTCATGTGGTTCAAAAGAGTAAATTCTGAAACCAAAAATATAGTTTTAATTTTTTTAGTGTTAGTAAAAATTTTAGTTTTAGTTTTAATTAAAAATGAAAGTTTTGTAGATTTTTAGTTTAAGTTTTAATTTAGATTATAATTTTAGTTTCTACTTTAGTTTTAGTCTTTTTAGGGTTCCGTTCACGCAGTGAACTGTAACGGAACCCTTATGGTTTCACTCATGCCCAAGTAGCACGATATATCAAACAGATGTCACGGTTATATCACCGGGGAATTTCACCGTGAAATCAGGAAAATGTAAAAATGTCCGCCTTACGGTGATGTCACATGGTGACATCGAGGTGATATCATGGTGACATCAAGGTGATATCACAGTTATATCACGGTGATATTATAAAGATATCATGGTGATATCATGGTGATATCACCGTGACATCATGTTGATATTTTACATGGATTTAAATTTTTTAATAATTTAAAAAATAATAAAAATAATAAAAAATAATTTTTAAAAAATTTTAAATCCCTGTAAAATATCAACATCATATCACGGTGGTATCACCATGATATCACCGTGATATGACTGTGATATCACCTTGATGTCACCAAGATATCACCTCGATGTCACCGTGTGATATCACCGTAAGGCGGACATTTTTACATTTTCCTGATGTCACGGTGACATTCCCCGGTGATATCACCGTGACATCTGGTTGATATATCGTGCTACTTGGGCATATGTGTGTTTTATTTTACTTTAATTTTAGGCTTTTTTAGTGTTAATGTATATTTTCATTTTAAATTAGATTAAAATATTAGTTTAATTTTAGTATTTGAAATGGTATTTCAATAGTCAAAAATTTTATTACAAAATAGTTATAAATTGTTTAAAAACTATGAATGAATAAATATTAAAAATTAAATTATACAAAGTAATGAAATTAAAACTAGATAAATTGAATTTCTGAAATTAATAGAAAGAGAGAGAAGATATCTTTAGATAACACAATGAAAATATAAACAGGAAAAATAATAGAAAGAGAAGGTAGATATAAATACGAATTATGAGAATTATTAATTTAATTTAAATTTAAAGTTTCTTTTTTATAAATAAATAATTTATATGGATTATTATTTAAAGAATAAATTTATTTTATATTTTTTCTTTAAATTATTTGGAAAATAAAATAATAAAAATTATTTTATAAATTGCTGAAATTAATAATAATTGAATAAAATTTTATGTTGCATTAAAGTAAAAATTATTTAAAAATTAATGGTAAAAGTTAAATAATTTTAGAATTATTATTTTTTGAGAAATTAAAGTTTTTAGAAAATGAAAATCAGTTAGAGAAAAATGATTGACAGCTAGACAATGGCATTGTTCTTGGCGAACGTTAGAAACGGAATTAGAGAGAGAAAAATATCTCTGTCCTTTGAAAATAATTTAAATGTAATTGGCAATTCGAAAATAGACGCTGCGAAAAATCCAAATAGAGGGAGAAACTGGCGGTAAGAAATACATGGGAGAAGCGCCTTGCGTAAAGTGGTGAGGGAAACTCGCGGATTTTTGCTCAATCAATTTGAAATTCTTTACTTACACACTTGCACATTTTGAATTTTACTTACCCCAGAAAATTAAGGGTAAGGACGCAACTATATAAGCCGAGTAAATGCACGTTTCTGTCTCTTTTGATCTGAACAGTTTATACTGGTAAGAGCTTTCTTTTATATTTTAATATAAGGAAATTTCAGAGTAACAAATCTACAAAGTCAAGTCTTTCAAACTTGAGAGTTACAGATTGTTGGGGGCTTTCTAACGATCTAACGTAGATTCTGCAGTAGTTAAAAATTCTAAATTCCCAAAAAAATTGTATATAAAAAGTATTGTTTACAATGAAATACTTCAGTAAAAAAAAAATTTTAATAAAAAATGTCCAGAAATTTCTCTTCATGTGAAGGCCATTCATAAACTGCGTTACCAATTATTTATTCTCTTTAGACCTCCTTCCTTGCTTCGTTTTCATTGCGTTAATTGCATTTTTAAAGAATTTTTGGCCATCTCCACCCGTAAAATATAGGTAACGTAGTTTCTGGATGTCCCCTTTATATACCGCTTAATATTACAGCAATATTATTGTAATATTTCAGTAATATTATACGCTTATTTGAATTACTTAAAAATTTTTAATCATAAAGCAGAAAAGGATAATAATTAATTAATTAAGTACTTTTAAGTGGTATTTGAAATTTTTTTTCCTTAATGGTAATATTATGTGCTACATAATTTTTCTTGATAAAGAAATGAAAAGAAAGATTAATTTGAAAAATATTTCGATAATTTTTTCTACATACATTTAACAAAATTTTATAAATAATGTATTCCATATAAACTAATTTTTTTTTTGAAAATCTGTAATGAAAATAAAATCTGTAAACTGCATAGAAATACTATGTTTTCTATAATTTTGGTATGAAATTTTTACAGTTCAATTGATTATGTAGCGATTAATTTCTTTTATGAATAAATTTTTTCATTTCTATTATTTTTAAAATATAATAATTTTATTTATTTAAAGTTAAATTGTAGGAAATTTGAAAGTATTAGAATTTCATGTAATGAAACAGCATTTAAATACTGTTAAATATTGAAAAAAAATTTCTTATTTTTAGTTAAAATTTTAAACAGCTTATGCAGAACGTAATATTAATGCAATTCTAGAAAAAAGTGAAATTCCACTTAAAAATATTTATTTAAAATTTTATGTATTTTAAATAAACGTGTAACATTAAACGGTAAGATTAACATGAGGCGAATATTTTAATATGACTGTAATATTCCGTGCTACTTGGAAGATGTTGTAAAAATAAATTAAATAAGATGTTTAAATTTAAGTCTATAAGAAAGAAGAATAACACGCGCGTTTACGCGCGTTTGTTTTAGCTAGTAAGTTAAATAATAATCATTATCGAAAATGATGTAATGTGGAAAAAGATTAAACAACGCTAATTCATGTTCATAAAAGACTATCATTGTTTCAAAATTTTTACGTCCGTTTTCTTGGTTATTTAGATAACTAGCAACTTTGTCGTCCGCAAGCGGCCGACTACGTTGCTAGTGTGCATTAACCATATTTTTTATTCATTTTTTTTCAAAAAAATTTAATATTAGAAATGTAACAAAAAATTTCTCTATATTGGATCTACCACCCAAGTAGCACGGAATATTGCTTGAATGTCAGGCTGATATCAACAGGGAATATTTTTGTGACATTCAGGCGATATCATAATGTCCTTTTCACGGGGACATTCCTCCGTGATGTATCTATGTTACGGTCTTTTACACAAAAAATGTAACGCGTTACAAAACTTACATTCTAAATTTATTAAACCTAAATAATTCTGTGGTACTTTACTTTCATCTAAATCTTCAAAAGACATTATTGCAACTCCTGCACTTTTTTTATTCCGATTATCGTTTTTACATGTCAAATTCTTTTCTTCACACATTCTTTTCATCTTCCGTTGCCGTAGAAAATTTTTTCTTCTTACATGACAAATTATTTTCTTGACGCACTTTCTTTTCATCTTGAGTCTCCATTGATATTTTTCTTTTCCTACATGCCAAATTTTTATCCTTGCGTATTTTCTTTCCATCTTCAGTTTTTATAGATAATTTCTTTTTTTTGCATGTCAAATTTTTTTTGCGCTCTTTCTTTTTTATTTCTGTTTTATTACGATTACGTTTTCTCAATCTCTCATTCTCCTGTCTTATTATTTACTGCTCATATGTAACTTCGCGCCTTGCCTTCCTTTTTCTTCCCTTCTCTTTAATTGCTCGATTTATCTTTTTATCATTTTCGTTACTCAGAAAATTTTTCATTGTTAAATATTCATGTGGTGAAATTTTGTTCACAGTATTATAAGTTGTACGAATTATTTTATTTTCACTAGTGTCATTTAGAGAATGTTTAATTTTTAACTCTTGTGTTAATAGAACTCTGTTAATATTATTACTGGGAAAAGTATTAAAAACAGAACAATAGTTTAAAATATAATTTTTATGTTCCTGAGTTCAATTTATGAAAAGACGGTTCTAATCATTCTCTATTATCGAATTCCTATTGTGAGACGTTCTTACTGTCGGAAAATTATTTAAGCAATTATTTTCAAACATTGACTTAAAATGGTTTCTCATTTTGTTATTATCAGTTTCATAATTTACACGGTTTGGCATTACGTTAAATAATATAGATGTTGCAAATGCTATTGCATGTACTCCACACTCAACACTACCAAAAGGTTGTTGATCAACAGCTTCAAAAACTACTGTTGGTTTAAAAAATAACAATCTAATTAAATATTTTATTTGCTGCAAATTTAAACACCCCTTATTAAGGCTATCAAAAATATAAAGCCTTACTCTATAGTAATAGACATAAATTCAGTGACCATAATTGTTATTACGGCTAAAAAGTATTTAAATATGTTTATCACCGTCTCTAATTGGGACAATAAAATCAAGCATTTGTACATACAAAGCACTTTGCATATTAAAAAAAGAATTGGAATCTTTTCTTACTAAATCTTCAAATTTGTACATATGCATGTAATTTAACAATTTATTTCTATTTTCAATAATTTTTAAATCTTTATCACTTAAAATAATATACTCTTTTATGTTGGCCATATTATACTTCGTTTAATTTTATTTTTGATTCATGAAAATCTAAATAACTTTAACCGTTTTGCTCACTTTCTCTAATATAACCAATTTTGCCTTTTATTCAATATAACCAATTTTTTCTTTAATTCAATACAACTAATTTTACCTTTTCCTAATTATAACTAATTTTTCCTTTAATTCAATATAACCAATTTTTACTTTAATCCAATATAATTAATTTTGCCTTTTATCCAATAAAACTACCAAATATCCAAAAAAATGAGAGAACTATGAGTAACTATGAATCAGTAACTACTGATCAGCCAATAAGTGCAAAAAGGACACTCTTATATGAGTAATCAGTAGTTCATTATAAATAACATATATACGTATTTATACCTGTATTAAAACCCCGGAACAAATACCACAAAAGAACCAACCATTGGACAATAGAACCTTTGTTAATGAGGATTAACTCTGAGGACCCAGGTAATAATTTCTTTTTTCACATTTATTATATAGAAAAATAAAGATGTACCAACCCTTGGCCAATAGAACCTTTGTTAATGAAGATTAACTCGGAGTACATAATGAAATGTAATAAAAAATTATAAAAATTTAAAATATTATTAAATTATGAGTGTTTTGAAACATTTGTTAACGTTATTTAATGCAAAACATATATATTTACAAAGTATGAAGTATAATATTATTATTGAAACAATTATTCATTATTTAATAATTAATAATAGGTGTCCCACTGTTTAACACAAACCTTAAAAACAAGAAAAATGTATCAAGTTCCAAAAACTTGAAATTTTATGGTAGTACCAAAAAGTGTCCAAAAATATATAAAATTGACATATTAATATCTCTATGAAAAAAATTTGTCCCACTGTTTGTCACTCTCCCCTACATACATATATACATACACTACCGTCCGAAATTGTGCGAACTCTGCTTTTTCAACAACTATAAAACTGTTCAAATCTTCAAAAATATTAAATCTAAAATTTTTTCCTCTTTATTTTATTAAAGCTAATAAAATCCTGAAAGAAATGACACCTTGACAAAGAGAATATGTTAATTTTTCAATTAAATATCTAAGAAAAACCCAATTTTCAATGTTTTTACAATTTTTTTTATTTCTCTGGCAAAAATTAATATTTTTAAACGTTCTTAGGCTCATTAAAATCGTATTTTGTTATGCAATTCAAATTATATAAAACAATTCATGTACACATTCTTCGCTAGCGTATGCAAACCCTGAAAGTTGGCTCAGAAAATGTCAAAAAATTGTGATTAATATTTATATGACAAAAAATGATCAGTAAAATGTATAAATCTTAAATTTACTTACATAAATCAGAGAAGTTTAGAATGATATATTTACTTGATTTTTAAACATTATATTTTATTGTAGAATTAAATTTAAATTTTTTGACATTTTATGAGCCAACTTTCACGGTTTGCATACGCTAGGGAAGAATGTGTACATGAATTGTTTATATAATTTGAATTGCATAACAAAATACGATTTCAATGAGCCTAAGAACGTTTAAAAATATTAATTTTTGCCAGAGAAATAAAAAAAATAGTAAAAACATTGAAAATTGGGTTTTTCTTAGATATCTAATTGAAAAATTAACATATTCTCTTTGTCAAGGTGTCATTTCTTTCAGAATTTTATTAGCTTTAATAAAATAAAGAGGAAAAAATTTTAGTTTTAATATTTTTGAAGATTTGAACAGTTTTATAGTTGTTGAAAAAGCAGAGTTCGCACAATTTCGGACGGTAGTGTATAAATGAATATTTTTTTATTTTTAAAACAAAAATGGAAGAAGATTAAGATTTTAGACGATGATGTTCTTATGATGTTCTTATGTTATATTTCTTGGTGTAAGAAAGAAAGGTATGCGTTACCTATTCAGTTTTACACTTTCTTTATAGCTTTTTCACGTGATAAAGGGAGAAAGAAATAATTACCTGGGTCCTCAGAGTTATTAATTAATCCTTCTTAACAGATTGCAGGTCAAGCGAACCCTCATTTGCAAAATAAAGATATATCTTTCTCTCTCCATAAATTGTTCTTTTCTCTGTCACCGAAAACCCAGCAGGGGTCCGGACGGAATGAATGAATGAATGAATGAATGAATGAATACCAAGATTATTATAGTTAATAATTTATAAGAGGCCTTAGTTACGGTCTTTATTGATGTTTATTGATATTATAAAATTGATTGTCAACGTTTCGATACCTAAGTATCCTCTTCAGGTCACAATTTTGAAATAAATTTTTGGAAAATACATGGTTTATGGCGCACAAGGTATAAAAAAGAAACACCTGCAAATATTTAGATTTCGTCAGCAAGAGTGATTCCTTGATGTGATTAAAATATTTTGTAAAACTTACCTCATAAAGAGGGTTTCTGTTATTTATAAAATTACATTGTTATAAAATGATTTTAATCAGGTTTAAATAAAAACGTGACACTTGTAGGTTATGTATTAGTCGATATAGATATTTAGTAGTAGTCGGGTCGGTGGACAATTTACGGAAAATTCAATTTACGGAAAAAAAGACGATCGGGCTTTAAAGCCCAAAGAACAGATTCTATAGCGGGAAATTCAAATTTAAAGAAAAAGATAAATAATTAAATTGATTATTAATTGATTATTAATTAATAATTAATTAATTTTACAGTAAATATTATATTATTATATTTAAATAATTTCTAGCTTAAAAAAAATTGTTGCGCTGAGGAAATATTTTTTTTCAATTTTTCAAAGTAAAAAAAGAATTAATTACTTAATTATTTAATTAATTAGGTAATTAATTTTATGTTACAGTGAATATTAGTTAAAAAAATTATTTCTAGCACAAAGAAAATTGTTGCGATAAGGAAATAATTTTTTTGACAATTTTTCTCTGTAAAGAAAAATAATTTAACTAAATAAATCAATGATAAGTTAAATAAATTTTTACAATACCTCAAAAAATAAAAATTTCAAATATTTTGTTCTAAATTAATATAATTAAGTTTTTAATTAATTAATATTTGTTTCTTTAACAGTAAATTGTTATTAAAAAATAATAAAAGTCATTGGAAAAATTTAATTTCAACTTTTGGTCATGTTAGAGCACTTAGTCGAATAACTCTTCGAACCATACCTTCAAAAAAATTAACTCCGCATATTTCATACAAAAGTATTTTAATTAATTTTTTAATTAATCTATGAGTTAATTTATTATTCATTTTTCAATAACAAATTCAAACGAAATAATTATTGCAAATTATTTGAAGCTTTTTCTCTCTTTCTCGCTTACACGAGGAACTCTTCGGTCGCCACCAAATTTCAGATTTCATACATAACCTAAGTTTCAGCTCAAATTTTAAATCACTTTTCTTTTACTCTATTTTAATATTATCAAAGATTGTTTGTAATTAATATATTTATAAAGATTGCTTCTTTTGCATTAACAAATTATTTTTTCAATATTATTAATTAAAAAATAGAAGTTTTATTTTTTTAATTAGGAATATGTGTTTGTCACGTGATGTGACGTCGGTGGCGCGCGAAAATTTAAAATTCAATAAATGAAGTAATTGTAAATTATTATTAAAAAATAATAAAAGTCGTTGAAAAAAATTATTTTCAACTTTTGGTCATGTAAGAACACTTAGTCGAATAGCTCTTCGAACCATACCTTCAAAAATGTAACTTTCAAATATTTTGTTCTAAATTAATTTAATTCAGTTTTTTATTAATTCTCACGTTTTGGTAATTGTAAATTATTATTAAAAAATAATAAAAGTTGTTGAAAAAAATTATTTTCAACTTTTGGTCATGTAAGAACACTTAGTCGAATAGCTCTTCGAACCATACCTTCAAAAAAATTAACTCCACATATTTCATACAAAAGTATTTTAATTAATTTTTTAATTAATCTAGGAGTTAATTTATTATTCATTTTTCAATAACAAATTCAAACGAAATAATTATTGGAAATTATTTGAAGCTTTTTCTCTCTTTCTCGCTTACACGAGGAACTCTTCGGTCGCCACCAAATTTCAGATTTCATACATAACCTAAGTTTCAGCTCAAATTTTAAATCACTTTTCTTTTACTCTATTTTAATATTATCAAAGATTGTTTGTAATTAATATATTAATAAAGATTGCTTCTTTTGCATTAACAAATTATTTTTTCAATATTATTAAATACAAAATAGAAGTTTTATTTTTTTAATTAGGAATATGTTTTTGTGACGTGAATAAAATAATTTAATAAAATTTGCAATTTCTATTAAATATAAATTATTTTTTCACACATTTTACACTAATTTCTTGATAATATTATGAAAACTGACGAGTTAAAATCTACAGTTACCACTTGCACATATCAAGTGATTATTTATTATTTATCACGTTAATAATTGAAATTCTTACAAAAATTAACTCTATAAATGTTCATTTAACCTCACAATACTAATTTTTATAAATTTTCATCAATTTAAAGCTTTTTTTAAAAAATTACCAAAATTCGACTTAGATTCGCCCCAGCTGGGTGGAATTTAGGTAAATCAAATCCGCCAGGGCTTAATTCTTTTGTTTTCTAACTTTTTTTTTACGAGGGAAGTGGAAAATCTGCATAACCTTGGAGGCCTACTTCCAAGTCAGATACCTGGAGCCTGTACTCTCAGGTTATGTGGGGATGACCGCTCTTGTTCTGGTCGACCCACTAAAAACCACACCCTTTTTGAGACTTAAACTCTACTGGCGGAACTGCTGTTAGCTTTACACGGCTAACCTGAGTTCACGCCAGTGCCCGCAGAAATAGAGCGTGTGCTCTGCGTCGTCAATGTGTATTGCTTCGTCGACACCGGAAGTAAATATTATTAATAATTATAATAATTTTAAAATTCCTTCTTTTTATTAAAATATTAACTCAAGTTAGATTTTCCAAATTTAAATCATAACCTAAAAATTTAATGGTTATTTCTTAATTTTAAAAAATCAAAGAAAAAATATACAATACAAAAAAAATAAAAATTATTTAATGAATTAAAAATATTGTTACTTATATAATTATAAATTCATTTACAGATGTTACGGAAAACCGAAATTCGCGGCCCGACGCCTCAAGAAGACGCCCCAGACTCCACCACCAATTCTCATCCGCCTTCTCCTTCTTCGCGACCATCTTTTCGTATATCTTCACGCATTTCTTCACGCTCATCGTCACCTTCAGATATACCGGTATGACATTTATGTTACTTCTTTAAATTCGCCACAATCAGATCCCTATGAATCTGCTCATTCATCGCCAATGTCGGAACTATTTGTAGAGCCTGACTATACCACTGAGGTTATTTAAAAAAAATTATAATTTTGTTTAAAATAAATTTTAATTTATACATTAATTTTGCAAATGTTTTCTAATTTCTCAAATTAAAAAAAATACAGTGTTAACCCTTTACGGTATGGTGAACGCGTTAGCGTCCCACTTTTGTTTTTAATTATTTTAGTTAAAAACTAGCAAAATTAAACGCGCGCAAGCGCTATTAAATTGAGTATGTAATTGTTTGTTATAAAGAAATTAAAATTAATATTATCAATAATAATTTAAATTTATTAGAAAATTATTACATATTAAATGTTAATAATGAAAATTATGTGTTTATATAATCAATATTTAACAGAATTGAAATGAAGCTAAAGTACGCAACGTTTATCAACAAAAATATTTTTTTTTTAAATTAACTATTACGTCTAAATTACATATATGAGCCGCCGGATATTATAACGACACAATAAAATTTCTACAGCGGTATTCGTAGGCTCCTGGTTAAAGATCCATTTTTAAAAATAATTTTTTTCAAATTACTATCTTGTACGAAATTTTCTGACGCATCTTTTTTCTTTTCATAGATTTTTTTCTATTTGTAACAGTTTTTGAGAAAAAAGCAAAAAACTAGATTTTTCTTAAAATTACACTCAGAGAAATGGTATATTTGTCTCCGAGCCTACTAACTCATTTATTTGTTGCAAATATATTTTATTTCATTGAAATGAAAAATTTATTTGAGCTAAAGAAAAATTTATTTTTGACAAATAAAATTTTTATTTAGCCAAATAAATAAGTTAGTAGGCTCTGAGACAAATATACGTTTATTTAACTCAAATATATTTTATTTGGTTCAAATAAATCATTTCTCTGGGTGTACTTTTTATTAAAATTTTCATTTTAATTCGTTATAAAATGTAAAGTTTTGAATACTTTAACATACAATTTACATGATTTATAGTTTAAACTATTCTTTGAATGATCCTTAATAATAATTCATTTTTAATTTTAAAAAAATTATTAATTATTTTTATAAACGAAGCGTTTGAAAAATAATGTGAAGAATAAACAATTTAGGAATTTCACCAAAAATTGAATATTAAACGAGAAATAAAAAATAAGTACGAGCGAATATTAACATTAACAATTTCTCAAATTTATTTTAATTAGATTGTGGATCTAGAAATTATCGACAATTTCACGAGAAATATCAAAAAACAATTGAGCGCAATTCACACATAAAATTCATACGCATTCCATCTATACGATTTAAAACTACGATTTGTTAAACCTTTAATAAATTAGATTTTTATTTTATAACAATAATATTTGATTCTGGGAATCTGATTAAAAACTTGTATAAAAGCGTTAGTCATTTAAACAACAAATTCCAGTATAAAATCGCGCTATAAGTTTAGCGACTAAAAAAAATCAATTCGATCAAAATGGGACGATAACAATTGTTTAAAATTCGCAGATACTTAGCTGATTATTTCTTAGTGTGTCTGGAGCTCGATGCCGATCGAAATGAATTAAAATTTGTATCGACAGCGGTCAATCAGATTTTTCGCTTGACAATCAGGATACTCGCAATCCTTGGCAGCGCCACGTCAGGTAATTTCGTCACACAGGACTCGTACAAAAGAAATGATTTTGTAGACGCCACGCCAACGGATTTGTCTCGTTATAGCCCTCGATTGCAGCTTATAATTTTGTGGAAAAAATTGGTGACTCGGATCTTCGACTTTTTTATAGATCAATCCGGCACCCGGCACAAGAACTGGAATATTTCATTTAATTTAATAAAATTATTTTAGCGCACTACGCGCCAACAACCAACGAGGACAATTTTCTATTTACTCACCCCGCTAACGGGTAATTGATGCTTCTCGCTTACTTTCTGGCCAATGCGAAAAGGACCCTCATAAAGATGGAAAAATTTATAAATTTGTTTCTTAAGCGCGACTGACGGATGCGGCACCCGAATTAACACAAGATCTCCCTCTTTCAACTTAACGCGGCTCTCTTTACCTTGGTTTTTACTCCTTTTTTCAAAAGCCAACCTGAGCTTTTCCCGAGCCAATTCGATCTGAATCTCTCGGTCAATCGGTCTACGTTCCAGTAGAGGAAATAACTGATAGTTTTGCTCTTTTACTTCCGTCCCAAAGTGCAATTCGTACGGAACCTGATCAGTGCTTTGGTGACACGAAAAATTCAAAACGTCTTGAATAAAACCCACTTGCTTTGCCCATCCCGCATGACTTTTTGCACAATATGTGCGAAATAAACGCCCGAACTCGCGCATTGTTCGCTCTACCGGGTTTGACTGGGGATGGCGGATAGATGAAAAAGAGACGTCGACTTCCAAGCGTGGGCCGTGAATTGCGTGCCATTGTCGGACGAGATACGCTTTGGTTTTCCTACCTCAACAAAATAACGCTTTGTTAATTTGTCCAAGCAAATTTTCGTTTTCGCGGCCTTTATGGGAAAAAGGGTAACATATTTTAAAAATAAATCCTGTATGACAAAAATGTACTTGACGCCCGCGACCGAAGTCGGGAGAGGACCATAAAAATCCACAGATATAATGTCGTTAGGAACGTTCGATTTAACAAATTGAAACTTCCCTTCCATGCCATAATTTAGGTATTTAGTTCTTTGGCATAAATCACAATTACGCGAAAAATCCTTAATATCCCTGCGCATATATCGCCAATAAAAGAAACGACTTATATATTTGTGCATTTTGTAACATCCCGAATGACCGAATTGCTCGTGAATCGATGTACAAAGTGATAAAATTAGGCCTTGAGGAATGACCAGTTTCCAATTCTCATCTCGGATCGATTTGCAGTATAAAATACCTGCCTCATTCCGAAACTGCTGAAACTGAGAACATTTCTCTAATAAGCACTTTGTCATGTCATCATTTGCTTGCAGGTGCGACAATTCTTGCAAATCGTGCAATAATTCTCGACTCATCCGAAGATTTGCGATCAATCCCCCTTTTTCGCTACCATGAGAGATAGCGTCAACACATCGACTCGTGATCGCCACAATTCGCAGGTCATCCTCCTTGACCTGGTACAAAACTCCTCAAATTCCGGCATCGCTCGCATCGGTCTGAAGTCTGAATCGACAATCAGGGACGAGGTGACGCAATGTGACCGTGTGCAAAAAATTTAATTTTATCTGGTTAAACGCGGCCTCATGCTGTTCGGTCCAAATTCATTTTGTATTGGGCCTTAACAAATCCCGAAAAGTCGAGACGAACTCTGCATGCTTTATTGCAAACCGACGCGAAAATCCGCATACTCCTAAAAAACCCTGCAACTGTTTGCGATCTCGTGGCGCGGGAAAATCCTGAATCGTTTGTAATTTTTCCGGATCCGCGCGTACCTCGAATCGATCATGCCCAAAAATTTCACGGATTTGCAAAAAAATTTTGATTTTTCAAGACTCAGAGTATGATGGGAAACGAACTTCCTGGCTACCGATCCGTATGATTAATTGACTTTGCTTTTTTACAGTCGTTTGCTTACTAGAAACTGCTCCGTGTATCGCGACATTTGCAACCGGCATTTCCAAAAAATTATTATTTTGTCGTAAATCTTTATATAATTGTTCGGAGATGCAAGTTACCTCGCTTCCTGAATCTAACAACATGTTATATTCCGTATCACTTATCATCATCAAAATTCTCGGACTACTAATATGCATTTTAAATTTACGAATATTTTCGACCGGTGCTTCTACGTCCCACATAAGAGTTTCTACGAATTCATTCTTTTTCGTCAGCTGAATTGTTCGAACATTTGCGCTATTACTTATTGGCTATTACTACATATTGGCTTCATTATCGCGTGTATTCTGGTACTTTGCTGCAGAACTTTCCCCGAATTGACGCTGTGGACCATTCGATCTTTGACCTTGATTATTATGATTCCGCCAATTATTATTCGGCAAGTTTTTGCGAAATCCCTCGTTCGAATCTTATGGTTTATCATCATTATTAGCAAGATGCGAACCTATTGTTCCCTCTCGCGAATCCGGTTTACTAAAATGACCAGAGGCTTTATTCGTTCCCAACGCGGCTTCCGAATTATTTCTTGAATTATAATTATTTTTGAATCTATTCCATCCCCCAGACAGATCAAGCCGAGCAAGTGCCTTAGAAATTCTCTCACTATCAGCGTAGTCAATTGTCGACAAAATGTCACGCACGTGTGGCGGAAATTGACCGATTATTATAAAATTTATTTCATATTTTTCCATTTTAGGTACAGCCAATTTCGCGACTTTAACTTGCTGATTATAATACACTTGCAAGGATTTTTCAGTATTATTAAACCGTTTATTTTCCCATTCGCTTTTTACGTGCATACGAACTTCTAATGAAAAAAATTCTTTCAAAAATAATTCTTTAAATTCGGTATAATTCGCAAAAGGGATAGTAATTGCATCGAACCATATTTTTGCTGCCCCTTGCAGCGCATCTTCAATTACTAATAATCGATCTGCTTCTGAAATATTTTTTCGAATACAATATTTTTCAAAGTTTCTTACGAATTCAACCGGGTTAGAACGGTCCGGATCAAATATAGGCAAAACTAAATTAACTTGTAAAGCTTGAAATTGTTTCAAAATACCGTTAATTAAATCGCTATTATTAAACTGAAGGCCATTTTCACATTGTTCTTGATTACGCGTGCCGAGTGAGTCATTATTTTGATTAATATTCGAGACTTTACTTTTCGTTGAGCTACTATTTTGATTGTTACTCTTATCAATTTGGCTTTGCTTAGCCTTGTCATGGTTACTCACACTACGTAACGCGTTCTGATGTGCCTGTTTATTCGCTTCTTCTAGTTGAACGACTTGACGGCGAAGAATTTCGTTTTCCTGCGATGTACTTTTTCGCTCAGCCCGTAAACGATCCAGCTCGCCCCTCATCTCCTCCATCAGGCGTTGCTGTTGTTCCAATTGACATTGAAGCTGGTATTCGACACAACGTGTTCGGTGTAGTCTCTCTTATTTTATACTGTTTAACAATTTATAGTATGTGCGAGAGTTATCTTTTTATTACTGATTGATAGTGGACTTTTTATTATATTAGTCTTGACTATTTTTTCGAGTTTTTACTTTTTTCTTGGCATCTTTTTCGATCGATATTGTGTTTCTAACCTAAAAGTGTCATGAATAAAACTGTTCTGGATTTTAATGATAAGGTGTGTCGCGGATGTGGTGATGATATTAAAAGGGAAGTTGTTCTGTGTGATAAGTGTAATGTACCTTATCACCCTGGTTGCATTAAAACAAAAAGAAAATGTTGCACCAGGACCCCCTCTCCCAGCTTGTTGGCGTCAATTACGAAGGATGACTTGTCTACCATGATGACCGAACAGCTACGTCAATTTTCGCTACAATTAAAACCTCTCAAAGTCACTCTTAATGATGTCTCTGACCGAGTGGGGAATATCGAAAAAGCCTTGTCCCGTTTGGATGTCCTCGATGAAGATATGGAAGGTATTAAAAATGATGTCGCGTTACTAAAAAATGATTTTAAGAGTTGTTCGGAAACAGTGACGGCGGATTGCTGGAAGGAATTAGATGAGCGAAATTATCGCAAGTCGAATTTATTGTTTTTCAATCTTCCAGAAAATGATGTAGCTTCCAGCAATACAGTTTCCGACTTTGACTCAACTTTTATTACAAAATTTTTAAGTATTCTTTCATTAGAGATTACCCCTAAATTTCGCTCACTAACTCGTCTTGGTAAACTCCAACAGATGTTTCCACGTCCTCGACCACTGAGAATATCTTTCGTGGAGGAATCAAGTGTCACAGCCGTGTTGAAAGCATACAGAATATTCAAACAAACCAACACAGCTTTACCTCAATTTCTGCCAGTGAATCTTTCTCTGTCTTGGGATCAGACTCCCATGCAAATGCGTCGCTACAACGAAACCAAACAGCTGATGCTAGAGAGGGAAAAGAAGGGAGAAGTGGGTCTTCGAATCTCCTATCGTCGCGGGGAGCCGCGCATAATATCTGCGCAGAAACCAGTCAGCTCCTCATCAAACCCGCTCATGAAGAAATAGTCTCGCCGAATAGTGATGTGTGTGTTGAGATCAACGTATCTCGATCCAAGGATTCAGGCCTCTCTACACATGACACCCCGCCTACCGGCCCACACACCACCTCAACATGAAGTTTACGTGACATTTCTATCTATTACCAGAATGTTAAAGGCCTAAGATCTAAATTAAATTTATTACGCACATCTTTTCCAACTTTTTCTCATAATATTGTTATTTTTACTGAAACGTGGCTTACCACAGCTTTTAACTCATCAGAATTAGGTCTCTTAAATTATAATATTTTTCGTTGTGACAGGTGCAATGAATCAAGTGACTTTTTACGCGGTGGTGGGGTGCTCATAGCCTGCAATAGAGTATTACACGCCTCTCTTATAGTAACTAATATTTTTTCTGTGGAACACATTTTCGTCAAATGTAAATTCAATCAAACAACATATATAATTGGTACAGCTTACATTCCCCCAAATTCTAATTTGGCAATATACTCAACGTTTTGCTCTATAATCGAAAATTTGTATACTCTCTACCCAACTGCCATTTTTTGTATTATTGGTGATTTTAACTTGCCTCTCGTCACATGGAGCACTGATCCTCAAAATGGACCATCATGTGTGCCAACACCTGATTCATCTCGCCGCTGTAAGGACATCGCTCACCGCTTATCAAACTCTTTAGATTATCTAAATCTGGTTCAAATAAACTCTTTTTTTAATTTCGCCGGATCTATTTTAGACTTAGTTTTTTATAATTCATTAAATAATTCTCTTGATAAATCCTTTGATCCTATCCTACCTATTGATCAGTATCATCCGCCTTTAATATTTACAATTCACAATTTTTTGGTACCTACTGTTGTTTTATCCTCAAATAAAAATTATTTTAAACTTGACTTCACTAGAGCTAACTTAGGTGGTATATTCAGTTTTCTAAGTAATGCTGATTGGGATTTAATTTTAAATTCTACTAATTTGGATGACGCTGTCTCTGCTTTTTATGACTATGTGTATACCGCTTTTAACTTTTTTGTACCTATTAAAAAAATTTATAATGATACTTTCATGCCTTGGTTTTCTCACGAACTTAAACGTTTAGTCTTTTTGAAAAAAATATCGCATCGAAAATTTAAATGTACCAATGACCCAATCGATTACTTAGAATTCTCTAAACTACGCGAAATGTGTAAATCCTTATCTAAATCAGCTTTTAATAATTACATAACTAAAGTAGAAAATTCTGTTATTTCAAATCCTAAACAATTTTGGAATTACGTTAATACTTTGCGACATGAATCAAGAATTCCAAAAAATGTATTTTATGGCGATTTAACAGCGAACACTAATTATAATATTGCTAATCTCTTTCGTGACTACTTTAGTTCAGTATATTCATTACCTTCTGACAATGTATTAAATTCCGATTCTGATCATGTGAATAGTTGTACTATTGGTAATTTTACTATAGATAGAAAAACAATTTTATCAAAACTAAAGAATTTGGATGTAAATAAAGGTGCTGGACCAGATAATATTCCGCCTTCTCTCTTAAAGTCATGCTGTTCTGCATTTGTTGAGCCTTTGTTTATATTATTTAATCGCTCATTATCATCTGGTATATTTCCGTTAAACTGGAAAAGAGGTATAGTCGTACCTGTTTTCAAGGACGGGGATAAGAGTAACGTCACTAACTATAGGCCCATAATTCTGCTTGGCGCCGTCTCTAAAATCTTTGAAAGCATTGTATTTGATGAATTATACAGTCGAACGGAGCATTTACTAATTGATGAGCAGCATGGCTTTATGAAGCGTAGGTCAGTTTTAACTAATCTTACTTTGTTCACTAATTATACAATCTCTAGTCTCGAAAAATCTATGCAGGTTGACGCTATATACACAGATTTCGCGAAGGCTTTTGACAAAGTTGATCATGCATTGTTGGTGGCAAGGCTCGAGGCTCTTGGTTTTTCTCGCGGTATGATTAATTGGGTCAATAGCTACCTCAATGAAAGATTTTTATCTGTTCGCATTGATTGTGGTTTTTCTGGCAACTTCAGGAGTACCTCAGGGCTCGCACCTTGGTCCTCTTTTCTTCTTATTTTTTATTAATAAAATTCATCCCTTATTTCATCACAGTTTATTTTTACTTTTCGCGGACGATCTCAAATTATATAAAACTATTACCTCTGAGCAAGATTGTATTCATCTCCAGGCTGATCTTGATAAACTTGTAAATTGGTCAATAAAAAACAATCTTTTTTTAAATACTAAAAAATGTAGCGTTATCTCATTTACTAAACAAAAAGCTTTTTTTAAGTTTGATTATAAGATTGGTAATGAGACTGTTACTAGAGTGAGCATGGTGCGAGACCTGGGTGTTACTTTAGATTCCGCTCTTGACTTTCGAGCGCATATTGAAAATATTATTACGAAGGCTAACAGGACCTTGGGCTTTGTCACAAGAAGTGCATCTTGTTTCAAAAATCCATTAGCTTTAAAGATTCTTTATTTTTCACTAGTTAAATCAATATTCGAGTTCGCCTGCATTATTTGGCTACCTTATCAGGAATCTTTGTTGATTGAAATTGAGCGTGTACAGAATAAGTTTCTGCGTTTTGCTGCGAGGTGTTTGGGAATAACTTTGTTCAAACTTCAACTAAACCGTACTGACTATAGCGATAACTCTGTAATACCACGGCTAACTAGAGAGGCTAACTTGTACAATGACAGGATTGATTTTTATGGAGTCACAATTAATAACTTTGTAGCTACGTTGCGTGAACTTATATTTTGCTATAATTAATTATTTTGCATGTGTCCACACTTCTTTCAAAAAATTTGTTTGGCTATAAACTTTATTATTAAGTACTTATGTACGAAAGGGCACTCTCCGTAAATACATGTAAATAAATAAATAAATAAATAAATAAACAATTTAGGAATTTCACCAAAAATTGAATATTAAACGAGAAATAAAAAATAAGTACGAGCGAATATTAACATTAACAATTTCTCAAATTTATTTCAATTAGATTGTGGATCTAGAAATTATCGACAATTTCACGAGAAATATCAAAAAACAATTGAGCGCAATTCACACATAAAATTCATACGCATTCCATCTATACGATTTAAAACTACGATTTGTTAAACCTTTAATAAATTAGATTTTTATTTTATAACAATAATATTTGATTCTGGGAATCTGATTAAAAACTTGTATAAAAGCGTTAGTCATTTAAACAACAAATTCCAGTATAAAATCGCGCTATAAGTTTAGCGACTAAAAAAAATCAATTCGATCAAAATGGGACGATAACAATTGTTTAAAATTCGCAGATACTTAGCTGATTATTTCTTAGTGTGTCTGGAGCTCGATGCCGATCGAAATGAATTAAAATTTGTATCGACAGCGGTCAATCAGATTTTTCGCTTGACAATCAGGATACTCGCAATCCTTGGCAGCGCCACGTCAGGTAATTTCGTCACACAGGACTCGTACAAAAGAAATGATTTTGTAGACGCCACGCCAACGGATTTGTCTCGTTATAGCCCTCGATTGCAGCTTATAATTTTGTGGAAAAAATTGGTGACTCGGATCTTCGACTTTTTTATAGATCAATCCGGCACCCGGCACAAGAACTGGAATATTTCATTTAATTTAATAAAATTATTTTAGCGCACTACGCGCCAACAACCAATTTTCTTTTTACTCACCCCGCTAACGGGTAATTGATGCTTCTCGCTCCCAGACACCTGCGAATGTGAATCTCAGATTCGCATCGCCGACGACTCTACCGCGTACAACGACGATTTTTCGGAGTTTTTCGGAAATTCTCCGGACATCGACGATTATAATTACACCGCAGACCACAAATTCTTCAACACCCCGTGCACACTTATAAAATTCGCTACAATATAAAGCCCTATTCTAACACTGAGCAACAAAAAAATTAATAACCTTTTTTCTAACTAAAAAATGAACAATTATTATTAAGGATCATTTAAAGGATACACGGAGAAAATTTGTTCCGGATATTTTACTGAATTTTAACTGAAAGTTAGGATATAGTTGCACAAAAGGAATTTTTCAAAAATTTTTTTTATTTTTTGTAGAGTTGATACGAAAGTAGCACGTTATATCAACTAGATGTCACGGTGATATCATCGGGGAATGTCACCGTGACGTCAGGAAAATGTCAAAATATCCGCCTTACGGTCATATCACACGGTGACATCGGGGTGATATCATGGTGATATCATGTTTATATTTTACAAGGACTTAAAATTTTTTAAAAATTATTATTTTTTTTTATTTATTATTATTTTTTAAATTATTAAAAATTTTAACGACCTGTAAAATATCAACATAATATCACGGTGATATCACCGTAAGGCGGACATTTTGACATTTTCCTGATGTCACGGTGATGTCACCCATATACTAAAGGATGGTATTGTGATTATTAATTCGTATACCTTAAAGGGTTATGAAAGGATTTGGCAGTAAATTTTGGTTCATTCAATGTTTATCGTACCTTTATTTCACATTTTATATTGCGAGATTTTATAATTATTTAAATTGATGCTCTAAACAATTATTGTTTCAGAGCATTTTCATCCAGCTTTAATATTTAAGCTTAACCAGTTAATCAAAATTTTTGCAGTAAACTAGAAATATGAAACAAATACTGAAAATAAAAAAAAAGTGGTGTAAAGATTTCGTTCTTTGTTTAATCCTAATGACACATTACACGGTAGTAACTACTATATTTACGAATCAGTACCATATACAATCGCCCAAGTAGCTCGGAATATTGGTTGAATGTCACGGTGATATAAAGTGGGAATATTCCTGTGACATTCAGGCGATATCATAATGTTCGCTTCATGGGGACATTCGACGGTGATATTCGTGTAAAATTCGCTTGATATTCGTATGATACTAAGGGAATATTTCTGTGAAATTCATGTAATATTGAGGGGATATCCCTGTGATATTGGGCGGAATATTCCTGTAATATTAAGAGAGTATTCCTCAGATATTGAGGGAATATTCCAGTAATACTGATAAGATTAATTTTTTTCATTTACATATTTTTTTTAATTTAAATATTTAAAACAAACAATATTTTATAATTTTATAAATAACAGGAATATTCTCTCAATATCACAGGGATATTCCTTAAATATCAGAGGAATATTCCATCAATATCACAAGAGTATTCCGCTCAATATCACAGGAATACCCCTTAATATTACATGGATTTCACGGGAATATTCCCTCAGCATCATACGAATATCACAGGAATATCACCATGAAATGTACCCATGAAGCAGACATCGTGGTATCGCCTGAATGTCACTGGAATATTTCCACTTGATATCACCGTGACATTCAACCAATATTCCGTGCTACTTGGGCGTAGTTTCACATAAGGTGAATAATTCCATTAATTTAAATTTATTGTATTTAGTATAATTTTTAAGTCAATTTTGTAAACATTGTCTAATTTTTCGAATGAAGATAAAAATTAATACACTATTAAAAAATGCTTTACTAACAAATTTTCGTTCATTGGACGTTTAACTTATTAATTTTACACTTGTAATTGCGAAATTTTATAATAACCATTTAAATTGATACTCTAAACAATTATTGTTTCGAAGCATTTTTTAGCCAGCTTTAATATTTAAGCGTAACCATTTAATCAACATTTTTACAGAAAATTAGAAATACGAAACAAACACGAAAAGAGAAAAAAATAGTTTAAAGATTTACATGTACCCTTGACGTTATTAGAAACAGACACAAACTTTATTTTTCATCAACATGTTTCACATGTATAGTGTCGATATTTCAAATAGAGACATTAATTGAATGTCTCTTTCGCGAGTGCATTTCTGTATTTTTGTAAAAAAAAAAATTTTATGACATCGTGAGTGAGTGTGCGAGTGACGAAAATTGTAGACGATGCTAAGTTTCTGATTTTTTTTAGTACTCGACTATCAAATATTTGTCCATTTCTTCTTCATCAATTTGCAGATACTCATTATTTCTACGTACAATGATATATTCGATTTTTCTTTTTTTTTCATCACCTACATGAATATTGTTTATAGGATTGTTGGATTGAGGAAATTCTAGGTCGTCATTGTAAACAGTACAATTAGATTCAATGGAATCATCAATGTGCTCATGAAATCATGAATTGATTTCATGTGGTTCAAAAGAGTAAATTCTGAAACCAAAAATATAGTTTTAATTTTTTTAGTGTTAGTAAAAATTTTAGTTTTAGTTTTAATTAAAAATGAAAGTTTTGTAGATTTTTAGTTTAAGTTTTAATTTAGATTATAATTTTAGTTTCTACTTTAGTTTTAGTCTTTTTAGGGTTCCGTTCACGCAGTGAACTGTAACGGAACCCTTATGGTTTCACTCATGCCCAAGTAGCACGATATATCAAACAGATGTCACGGTTATATCACCGGGGAATTTCACCGTGAAATCAGGAAAATGTAAAAATGTCCGCCTTACGGTGATGTCACATGGTGACATCGAGGTGATATCATGGTGACATCAAGGTGATATCACAGTTATATCACGGTGATATTATAAAGATATCATGGTGATATCATGGTGATATCACCGTGACATCATGTTGATATTTTACATGGATTTAAATTTTTTAATAATTTAAAAAATAATAAAAATAATAAAAAATAATTTTTAAAAAATTTTAAATCCCTGTAAAATATCAACATCATATCACGGTGGTATCACCATGATATCACCGTGATATGACTGTGATATCACCTTGATGTCACCAAGATATCACCTCGATGTCACCGTGTGATATCACCGTAAGGCGGACATTTTTACATTTTCCTGATGTCACGGTGACATTCCCCGGTGATATCACCGTGACATCTGGTTGATATATCGTGCTACTTGGGCATATGTGTGTTTTATTTTACTTTAATTTTAGGCTTTTTTAGTGTTAATGTATATTTTCATTTTAAATTAGATTAAAATATTAGTTTAATTTTAGTATTTGAAATGGTATTTCAATAGTCAAAAATTTTATTACAAAATAGTTATAAATTGTTTAAAAACTATGAATGAATAAATATTAAAAATTAAATTATACAAAGTAATGAAATTAAAACTAGATAAATTGAATTTCTGAAATTAATAGAAAGAGAGAGAAGATATCTTTAGATAACACAATGAAAATATAAACAGGAAAAATAATAGAAAGAGAAGGTAGATATAAATACGAATTATGAGAATTATTAATTTAATTTAAATTTAAAGTTTCTTTTTTATAAATAAATAATTTATATGGATTATTATTTAAAGAATAAATTTATTTTATATTTTTTCTTTAAATTATTTGGAAAATAAAATAATAAAAATTATTTTATAAATTGCTGAAATTAATAATAATTGAATAAAATTTTATGTTGCATTAAAGTAAAAATTATTTAAAAATTAATGGTAAAAGTTAAATAATTTTAGAATTATTATTTTTTGAGAAATTAAAGTTTTTAGAAAATGAAAATCAGTTAGAGAAAAATGATTGACAGCTAGACAATGGCATTGTTCTTGGCGAACGTTAGAAACGGAATTAGAGAGAGAAAAATATCTCTGTCCTTTGAAAATAATTTAAATGTAATTGGCAATTCGAAAATAGACGCTGCGAAAAATCCAAATAGAGGGAGAAACTGGCGGTAAGAAATACATGGGAGAAGCGCCTTGCGTAAAGTGGTGAGGGAAACTCGCGGATTTTTGCTCAATCAATTTGAAATTCTTTACTTACACACTTGCACATTTTGAATTTTACTTACCCCAGAAAATTAAGGGTAAGGACGCAACTATATAAGCCGAGTAAATGCACGTTTCTGTCTCTTTTGATCTGAACAGTTTATACTGGTAAGAGCTTTCTTTTATATTTTAATATAAGGAAATTTCAGAGTAACAAATCTACAAAGTCAAGTCTTTCAAACTTGAGAGTTACAGATTGTTGGGGGCTTTCTAACGATCTCTACCTAAACGATCTGCATCTCTGGGCGAGAAAGATTTCAAAGATTAAATCGTAATTAAAAATAAAATTTATTTTGAATTGTTATATTTGAGAGACCAATTGTTAGGGGCTCTCTAACGATTTCTACCAATACGATTGGTTCTTCTCAAATTAACAATTAACAATTGTCGAGGAGGAAAGTCTATTGTCAGGAGCTTTCGAAAGATTTCTACCAACACGACTGACTTTCCAAATCTTCAATCAAATAAATTATTATTTAACAAAACAACAACAATATCAACAACAATTCTTCTAAGTCAAGCCACGGAAAATCAATGGTCAGGGGCTTTCTAAAGATCTCTACCAACACTATTGATTGTCCAAGAGTGGTATCAAAGATTAAATCGTAATTCTTGTTTAATATTCTTATATGCCATGTGCATTGCAATAGGCGATCCACATGACAATTTGAAAGATTAAACTATAGAGATGATCCTGACAATCCAAAGAAATAGTTAGAATAGGATATAATTAATTTATTCAAATTAATTATCTAGTAGGGTTTTTCAGTGATAAATCCATTGAAATTTAATGTATACGTCATAGTTTGACAATATATTGTTGAAATATGATAGGTCATTAAAGTTTAATCTTTTTATACCAACAATAGAAAATTTAAAAATAGAGTTAGGAGAAACTAACCCTAAAAGTTTTGTTAGGTAAAGTTTATAATATCCTTAAATAATTTATTTCATATTTTTTTTGTAGATTTTTCAAAGCTATAAAACCAATATACAAACTCCATTAACAAGTGATATAATCACTAAATCAAGGTGTGTTAATGTTTATTTTTATTTGTTTATAAATATTAAATCAAATCCAAGTAAATTTTGTTCTATTCAGAATTGAGAGAAGTAATAAGGAAAGACCCACAATCGTTTTCATAAACAAAGCAGCAATATTGTCAGGTTGATTGTTATTTTCATAATTTAAATAAATATAATTAATTCTTTATTTATTATTTATTATTATTATTATTATTTTCTTTAGCATAAAATTCTTTGAAACGATAAACAGTCAATTGTTTAAACAAGTAAAAGAATTTTAAAAGTTAATAACAAAAGCTAAAAAACTAAATAATTATTGGAAAGATTCCTCTAATTTAGTTTGAAAAGCGACAACTAACTTAAAAATAAAAGAGAAGAATATAAAAATATAGACATAGAATTTGGTAAAGCAAAAAAAAAAGAACAAGATAAATACTAGCGCATTTTCATTCATAAATTTTACTACGTGTTTACAATCTTATCTGGTAATATAGTTAGCACGTGTCTCATTATATTGAATAATAGAAATTAAGAATATAATGTCCCTTTAAATTTTGACAATACTATTGTTTCTTTGTATTAAAGATAATAGAATGTGGGTGATACTTCCCTAAACATTTATGTTTACGATTTATCGACCACATGTTTGAACTCATTTGCTTCTCAGAATCGATGTGTCATGTAAATTTAATTAAATTAGAATAAGAAATTACATAATATATTAATAATCCCCGGACTGAGAGCCTATGAATGCTTCATATTTTTAAGTATTAGTATAAATTTTAGATTTAATTTTAGTTTAAGATTCAGTTTCAATTTTAATTTTAGTTTAAGTTTAAATTTAAGGTTTAGTTTTATTTTAGAATTTAATTTTAGTTTTAATTTTAGATTACGATTTAGTTTTAATTTTACTTTAATACTAGTTTCAGTCTTGGTTATTTTATTCTAAAAATAGTGTTAATTTAAATTTTAGTAACTACGTTTTTAATTATTTTAATTATTTGTAATTAATTTAACTTTTTTTATTGAACCATACCAGGATTTCGAGAATTTGATTTTGGAATTGTAATGGCCTTAACTGATGGATTGTTGAAGTACATTTGAGGATTTGGAATGGTATCCTGTATGGCCTCCAGTGATGATTCAAAATTTACTTGATTTGGTAAATTTTCAAAATTTATATAATTCTGATTTGAATGACTTTCATTCATGTGAATGAGGAGCGACAACTTTCAAATTTGAAAAAAGGTCACATTTTTTACAATATATTTGCCGTTTTCTTCTCTTTGAGTAACAAGGTGCTGTAAAGAATCTTGAATGTCACATAAAGAAGGATATAGGAGGGATTATTAAAAAAGGTTAAGGAGAGAAAATGTATTTAAAAAATAAAATTAAAATATGGAATATGGTAGACGAAAATAGAAATGTGTAGGAGACGGAAAGGTAAATCTATTTATTAATAAAATTCAATTATTAAATATTTATTTAAATAGAAGATATAATTTTTTTTTAAAAAATGAAAATTTTCCAATTTTGATTGGAAAATCAAAATTTTTCTCACGGAGAAAAATGGAAAAACGAAAAGAATAACTTTTACTGCTTTGAACGTAAAACCTGAACTGTCTTGAGTTTCTCCACATTTCTGGTAAATTTCACTTCGAAAATAATCAAATTTACTCCTGAAATAGTAAAAATTATTCCGAAAATAGTCAATTTTACTACCCAAGTAGCACGATATATTAACGACATATCAATGTCACGGTGATATCACCGGGGAATGTCACCGTGACATCAGGAAAATGTCAAAATGTCCGCCTTACGGTGATATCACAAGGTGACATCGAGATGATATCATGGTGATATCATGGTGACATCATGGTGACATCATGGTGACATCATGGTGACATCATGGTGATATCATGTTAATATTTTACAGGGATTTAAAATTTTTAAAAAATTATTATTTTTTGTTATTTTTATTATTTTTCTTATTTATTATTATTTTTTAAATTATTAAAAATTTTAAATCCCTGTAAAATATCAACATGATATCATGGTGATATTACCGTGATTTGACTGTGATATCACCTTGATGTCACCATGATATCACCTCGATGTCACCGTGTGATATCACCGTAAGGCGGACATTTTGACATTTTCCTGATGTCACGGTGACATTCCTCGGTGATATCACCGTGACATCTGGTTGATATATTCAGAATTTACTTTTAAAGTAACAAAAGTTACTTTATTCATTTTTCTATATTTTTTCGTATATTTATTTTTTTCCTATTGCTGTAAAGTAATAGTGTTGTTAAATTGTAATGTTTGTTAGTAATTAAGCGTAAGTGTGAGCTATTGAATTGGATTTATAAAAATATTTAATATATTACCAGTAGAAGTGCTGGGCTCTGCTACAACGATGGGCTCATCTTGCACTAGATCATGTACTCTTTTTTGGTGCAGCTTTAAAAAAGAAGGACCAGTGAACTGACGGTCGCAAATATAACAAACGAATTTTTCCTTTGGCAGAATTTCATTTGCCACAGGATCTAAGTAAAAACAAATAATATTTTACTAAAATCAAGATTTTTAGACGCATACGATGATATCACCTTGATGTTACCATGATATCACCTCGATGTCACCGTAAGGCGGACATTTTCCTGATTTCACGGTGAAATTCCTCGGTGATATCACCGTGACATCTGGTTGATATATCGTGCTACTTGGGTATAGTTAAAAACGTGTACAGTGGATTAACGGTATTACACCTCAAATCACCATTATTATTATGAATTACACGATATTACACGAGTATTACAAGAAATACTAACCAATGCAGCTGACAATAGATTTATGGTTCCCCAAAAACGAATGGAGAGTACTATTAAATCTTTCTAATAAATTATTGGTTCTGTGAGGGGAGTTGAAGACTGACAATTTATCAACACCTACTCTCCTCAACCACTGCTTCGTAAAATATTCAACGAAGGGTTGAATAATTTCACGAGGTGAAAATTTACAGTTCAAACTGTCCTCCTTGGCGTCTTTATTTGTGAAGGAAATTTCATCTTTAGAATAGATGAACTCCTCTGTAATGTTTTCGAACGCACATTCGATGTACTCCGGAGGAAGCAGTGAAAGCAGTGTTACTTTTTCAAATAGATTGACAATTCCAGGTTGTGTTCGGCAATTTTTGTTAAATGCAACGTACCCTCTTTAGTCGAAATGGCCTAGAAAAAAGTTTTATCTAATATAATGTATTGCACTATACTTAGATTCTGTTACTCAGAATTTGTTACACAAATTCTGTTACTCTGATTCTGTTACTCAGATTCTGTTACTCTGATTCTGTTACTCAGATTCTGTTACTCAGATTCTGTTACTCAAATTGTGTTACTCAGATTCTGTTACTAAGAATCTTACTAACAGATTCAGAGTAACAGAATCTGAGTAACAGAATCTGAGTAACAGAATCTGAGTAACAGAATCTGAGTAACAGAATCTGAGTAACAGAATCTGAGTAACAGAATCTGAGTAACAGAATCTGAGTAACAGAATCTGAGTAACAGAATCTGAGTAACAGAATCTGAGTAACAGAATCTGAGTAACAGAATCTGAGTAACAGAATCTGAGTAACAGAATCTGAGTAACAGAATCTGAGTAACAGAATCTGAGTAACAGAATCTGAGTAACAGAATCTGAGTAACAGAATCTGAGTAACAGAATCTGAGTAACAGAATCTGAGTAACAGAATCTGAGTAACAGAATCTGAGTAACAGAATCTGAGTAACAGAATCTGAGTAACAGAATCTGAGTAACAGAATCTGAGTAACAGAATCTGAGTAACAGAATCTGAGTAACAGAATCTGAGTAACAGAATCTGAGTAACAGAATCTGAGTAACAGAATCTGAGTAACAGAATCTGAGTAACAGAATCTGAGTAACAGAATCTGAGTAACAGAATCTGAGTAACAGAATCTGAGTAACAGAATCTGAGTAACAGAATCTGAGTAACAGAATCTGAGTAACAGAATCTGAGTAACAGAATCTGAGTAACAGAATCTGAGTAACAGAATCTGAGTAACAGAATCTGAGTAACAGAATCTGAGTAACAGAATCTGAGTAACAGAATATAAGTAACAGAATATGAGTAACAGAATATGAGTAACAGAATATGAGTAACAGAATCTGAGTAACAGAATCTGAGTAACAGAATCTGAGTAACAGAATCTGAGTAACAGAATCTGAGTAACAGAATATGAGTAACAGAATATGAGTAACAGAATATGAGTAACAGAATATGAGTAACAGAATATGAGTAACAGAATATGAGTAACAGAATATGAGTAACAGAATCTGAGTAACAGAATCTGAGTAACAGAATCTGAGTAACAGAATCTGAGTAACAGAATCTGAGTAACAGAATCTGAGTAACAGAATCTGAGTAACAGAATCTGAGTAACAGAATCTGAGTAACAGAATCTGAGTAACAGAATCTGAGTAACAGAATCTGAGTAACAGAATCTGAGTAACAGAATCTGAGTAACAGAATCTGAGTAACAGAATCTGAGTAACAGAATCTGAGTAACAGAATCTGAGTAACAGAATCTGAGTAACAGAATCTGAGTAACAGAATCTGAGTAACAGAATCTGAGTAACAGAATCTGAGTAACAGAATCTGAGTAACAGAATCTGAGTAACAGAATCTGAGTAACAGAATCTGAGTAACAGAATCTGAGTAACAGAATCTGAGTAACAGAATCTGAGTAACAGAATCTGAGTAACAGAATCTGAGTAACAGAATCTGAGTAACAGAATCTGAGTAACAGAATCTGAGTAACAGAATCTGAGTAACAGAATCTGAGTAACAGAATCTGAGTAACAGAATCTGAGTAACAGAATATAAGTAACAGAATATGAGTAACAGAATATGAGTAACAGAATATGAGTAACAGAATCTGAGTAACAGAATCTGAGTAACAGAATCTGAGTAACAGAATCTGAGTAACAGAATCTGAGTAACAGAATCTGAGTAACAGAATCTGAGTAACAGAATATGAGTAACAGAATATGAGTAACAGAATATGAGTAACAGAATATGAGTAACAGAATATGAGTAACAGAATATGAGTAACAGAATATGAGTAACAGAATCTGAGTAACAGAATCTGAGTAACAGAATCTGAGTAACAGAATCTGAGTAACAGAATCTGAGTAACAGAATCTGAGTAACAGAATCTGAGTAACAGAATCTGAGTAACAGAATCTGAGTAACAGAATCTGAGTAACAGAATCTGAGTAACAGAATCTGAGTAACAGAATCTGAGTAACAGAATCTGAGTAACAGAATCTGAGTAACAGAATCTGAGTAACAGAATATGAGTAACAGAATATGAGTAACAGAATATGAGTAACAGAATATGAGTAACAGAATATGAGTAACAGAATATGAGTAACAGAATATGAGTAACAGAATCTGAGTAACAGAATCTGAGTAACAGAATCTGAGTAACAGAATCTGAGTAACAGAATCTGAGTAACAGAATCTGAGTAACAGAATCTGAGTAACAGAATCTGAGTAACAGAATCTGAGTAACAGAATCTGAGTAACAGAATCTGAGTAACAGAATCTGAGTAACAGAATCTGAGTAACAGAATCTGAGTAACAGAATATAAGTAACAGAATATGAGTAACAGAATCTGAGTAACAGAATCTAAGTAACAGAATCTGAGTAACAGAATCTGAGTAACAGAATCTGAGTAACAGAATCTGAGTAACAGAATCTGAGTAACAGAATCTGAGAAACAGAATCTGAGTAACAGAATCTGAGTAACAGAATCTGAGTAACAGAATCTGAGTAACAGAATCTGAGTAACAGAATCTGAGTAACAGAATCTGAGTAACAGAATCTGAGTAACAGAATCTGAGTAACAGAATATGAGTAACAGAATATGAGTAACAGAATATGAGTAACAGAATATGAGTAACAGAATATGAGTAACAGAATATGAGTAACAGAATATGAGTAACAGAATATGAGTAACAGAATATGAGTAACAGAATATGAGTAACAGAATCTGAGTAACAGAATCTGAGTAACAGAATCTGAGTAACAGAATCTGAGTAACAGAATCTGAGTAACAGAATCTGAGTAACAGAATCTGAGTAACAGAATCTGAGTAACAGAATCTGAGTAACAGAATCTGAGTAACAGAATCTGAGTAACAGAATCTGAGTAACAGAATCTGAGTAACAGAATCTGAGTAACAGAATCTGTTAATCAGATTTAATTTTGTTTCTGTTACCTTTACACTGTGAAAGTGGCATCCCTGTGCCTCCCTGTGGAGTTGAGTTTGCACCGTGTTCATCTCTGGCGTTTCAAAGTCAGTTATTACGGTTTTTAATTTTTTAAAACGATGGAGTATTGTCGTTTGAAGGTGGCTGAATACTGATTTGTATTGCTCTTCTGATTTAGAGCTCATCAGAGAATACATGACAGGTGTAAGCTGAAAAATAATAATCATGTAATATACTAATAATAATAATATAATTAATAAAAAATAACTTTTTTATACGAGAATACCCAAGTAGCACGATATATCAACCAGGTGTCACGGTGATATTACCGGGGAATGTCACCGTGACATCAGGAAAATGTCAAAATGTCCGCCTTACGGTGATATCACACGGTGACATCGAGGTGATATCATGGTGACATCAAGGTGATATCACAGTCATATCATGGTGATATCATGTTCATATTTTACAGGGATTTAAAATTTTTTAAAAATTATTATTTTTTACTATTTTTATTATTTTTTTTATTTATTATTATTTTTTAAATTATTAAAAATTTTAAGTCCCTGTAAAATATCAACATGATATCATCGTGATATCACCTTGATGTTACCATGATATCACCGTGATATGACTGTGATATCACCTTGATGTTACCATGATATCATCTCAATGTCACCGTGTGATATCACCGTAAGGCGGACATTTTGACATTTTCCTGATGTCACGGTGACATTCGCCGGTGATATCACCGTGACATGATATATCGTGCTACTTGGGTCATTAATTGTGTCCAAATTTTAAATTGTTTATACTTAATAGACCTAAAGGCGATTACCCTAAAAGTCTCTCTATTTTCTACTTACCCTTCCAAACACTTTAATTCCAAATGTTAATAATTGGAAGCATCCAATTAGAGAGGGTACAGGTTTGTAGGTTGAATCAACAAACCCGTATGTTGCATTATATACTATCGGCGGATAGTATTCCGATTGAAATGCAACGCAATGTAAATTTTCCGAATCAATTAGTCCAGTTGCTCCAAATTGAATAACTTTCTCATCTTTTAAAATAGTGCTTATTCGCAGTTTATAAGTCATCCTGTTCTTCCAGGCTTGTTGATTTAAGGTGTTTGCTAATTTGCAAATATCATTTTTAATAGCCGGAAATTGGCTCAGGGACCACCGGCTCATAGTTCTTTTTTTGTAGAATATTCAATGCCAGTTGCACCTCGTGGAAAGCTAAAAAATTATTTTTTATCATTTGAGCCGCCGGAAAGTAAAAGAACGCATAAAATTTGTACGGCTGTTCGACTTGGACCCTGACGCTTGAAAAATCGATTTAAAAAAAGAATTTTGTTTATTACTACATTACTGGAAATTTTATGCCGCATTTTTTTCCTTCTATGAAAAAAATCTCTATCTTTTTCGGTTTTCGAATAAATCGAAAAAAACTGAATTTTTAGAAAACACAAGTTTAATTTAATTTTTCACTTCAACTCGCTCTAAAAAACAAAGTTATAAATATTTTTTGACAAAATTCACAGGAATTATAGTTTAAACTATCCTTAAGACGACAAACTTTGTATAAATGTGATTCTTTTATTTCGAAAAAAGTTATGAATTTTTTTGTTTCACAGTGACAATTTACGTTTCCAAATTTTCAAGGGCTTCGTTTATCTGAAAAATTTTCAGTCAGTGAAAACTTATCCCAAAAAAAATGTTCACTAGGGTCGGGTCTTACAAACATTTTTGTAAAATATTTTTGCAATTGGAATAGCCGTTTACGAAATATTATTGAAAAACTATTTTCCGTCAAACACGCGCGAGTAAACATAAACGACCTTGGCAGCCACTGCTGAGTACTAGCCGGCTCTACACAAATGGGAAGTTTTTGACTCGCGCGTGTTTGATGGAAAATAGTTTAGTCATATAGTAATAGTCGGCAGTCAAGTATTAGTTTTCGTGTGGACTAGAATTTTAAAAATTCATTAATATTTAAAAAAGTTATAAACAATTTAAGTTGCAAAATTATGGCAAAAAAATTCAAAAGTCTGTCATTCGGTTATTTTTTAATAAAAAATTCTGATTCTAGTCAACACAATAGCAAAAATGGTACAGATTAAGAAACTATTTACTTTTTTCATTTTAGATTAACAGTTGCAGAGAGAAAGTGTGAACCACTTTTAGAGAGGACTACTTTTGGCAGCCATTTTCTAAGACGCCATTTTGAAAAAAAATAATAATTTTTGATTATCTTGAGACATGTATTTTTAGATAAAAAAATTTTAAGTAATAAATATTGTTTTTACTATAAAATGTTATACCTTTCTTTCGATTTCCTAAAACAATTCGCATGATCACTAATGGTCTCTAAAGAATTTTTATGCAGATTGTTTATGAACTGGCCTTCGAAAATTTTGGGCAAACATTTTTGGATATGAGACTTGCCTGCAACGAACGTCGACTTTCCATCTTTTTTATACAACCTACCAGTCCCAGGACATCGTACCGGCGTCCTGCTGTCTGAACACGATACATATCTATATGTAAATTAAAAAATTGAAAATTACAATTTTTTTATTTTTTCCTAAAAATGTAAAAAACGGAAATAAAAAAATCGCATTATTTTTAAAGAAAAACCATTTTCCGGAAAATTCCAGAAATCCTTCCGATCACAGGGACCAGTCGAATTAGCATTTTGCTAATTTTTTTATTTTTTCCTAAAAATGTAAAATCGGAAAATAAAAAAATGGCTATATTTTTAAAGAAAAATCAATTTCCGGAAAATTCCAGAAATCATTGCGATCACAGGGACCAGTCTAAATAGCATTTTGTTAATTTTTTTATTTTTTCCTAAAAATGGAAAAAACGGAAAAAAATTGCATTATTTTTAAAGAAAAACCATTTTCCGGAAAATTACAGGAATTCCTCCGATCGCTCGGATTAGTCCAATTAGAATTTGGCTAATTTTTTTATTTTTTCCTAAAAATGTAAAAAACGGAAAAAATCGCTTTATTTTTAAAGAAAAACCATTTTTCCGGAAAATTCCAGAAATTCCTCCGATCGCTCGGATTAGTCCAATTAGAATTTGGCTAATTTTTTTATTTTTTCCTAAAAATGTAAAAAACGGAAAAAATCGCTTTATTTTTAAAGAAAAACCATTTTTCCGGAAAATTCCAGAAATTCCTCCGATCGCTCGGATTAGTCCAATTAGAATTTGGCTAATTTTTTTATTTTTTCCTAAAAATGTAAAAAACGGAAAAAATCGCTTTATTTTTAAAGAAAAACCATTTTTCCGGGAAATTCCAGAAATTCCTCCGATCGCTCGGATTAGTCCAATTAGAATTTGGCTAATTTTTATATTTTTTCCTAAAAATGTAAAAAACGGAAAAAAATCGCTTTATTTTTAAAGAAAAACAATTTTCCGGAAAATTTCAGGAATTTATCCGATCGGTCGGATTAATTTAAATAGCATTTTGTTAATTTTTTTATTATTTACTAAAAATGTAAAAAACGGAAAAAAATCGCTTTATTTTTAAAGAAAAACAATTTTCCGGAAAATTTCAGGAATTTCTCCAATCACAGGGACCAGTCTAATTAGCATTTTGTTAATTTTATTATTTTTTCCTAAAAATGTAAAAAGGCAAAAAAAAATCGCTTTATTTTTAAAGAAAAACCATATTTCGGAAAATTTCAGAAATCCCTCCGATCACAGGGACCAGTCGAATTAGCATTATGCTAATTTTTTTATTTTTTCCTAAAAATGTAAAATCGGAAAATAAAAAAATGGCTATATTTTTAAAGAAAAATCAATTTCCGGAAAATTCCAGAAATTATTGCGATCACAGGTATCAGTCTAAATAGCATTTTGTTAATTTTTTTATTTTTTCCTAAAAATGTAAAAAACGGAAAAAAATTGCATTATTTTTAAAGAAAAACCATTTTCCGGAAAATTACAGGAATTCCTCCGATCGCTCGGATTAGTCCAATTAGAATTTGGCTAATTATTTTATTTTTTCCTAAAAATGTAAAAAACGGAAAAAAATCGCTTTATTTTTAAAGAAAAACCATTTTCCGGAAAATTTCAGGAATTTATCCTATCGCTCGGATTAATTTACATAGCATTTTGTTAATTTTTTTATTATTTCTTAAAAATGTAAAAAACGAAAAAAAATCGCTTTATTTTTAAAGAAAAACCATTTTCCGGAAAATTTCAGGAATTTATCCGATCGCTCGGATTAATTTAAATAGCATTTTGTTAATTTTTTTATTTTTTCCTAAAAATGTAAAAAACGGACAAAAATCACTTTATTTTTAAAGAAAAACCATTTTCCGGAAAATTACAGGAATTCCTCCAATCGCTCGGATTAGTCCAATTAGAATTTGGCTAATTTTTTTATTTTTTCCTAAAAATGTAAAAAACGGAAAAAAATCGCTTTATTTTTAAAGAAAAACCATTTTCCGGAAAATTCCAGAAATTCCTCCGATCGCTCGGATTAGTCCAATTAGAATTTGGCTAATTATTTTATTTTTTCCTAAAAATGTAAAAAAACGGAAAAAAATCGCTATATTTTTAAAGAAAAACCATTTTCCGGAAAATTTCAGGACTTCCTCCGATCGCTCGGATTAGTTCAAATAGCATTTTGTTAATTTTTTTATTTTTTCCTAAAAATGTAAAAAACGGAAAAAAATCGCTTTATCTTTAAAGAAAAACCATTTTCCGGAAAATTTCAGGAATTTATCCGATCACAGGAACCAGTCCAAATAGCATTTTGTTAATTTTTTTATTTTTTCCTAAAAATGTAAAAAACGGAAAAAATCGCTTTATTTTTAAAGAAAAACCAATTTGCGGAAAATTTCAAAAATCCTTCCGATCACAGGGACCAGTCTAAATAGCATTTTGTTAATTTTTTTATTTTTTCCTAATAATGTAAAAAACGGAAAAAAATTGCATTATTTTTAAAGAAAAACCATTTTCCGGAAAATTCAAGGAATTCCTCCGATCGCTCGGATAAGTCCAATTAGAATTTGGCTAATTTTTTTATTTTTTCCTAAAAATGTAAAAAACGGAAATAAATAGCTTCATTTTTAAAGAAAAACCATTTTCCGGAAAATTTCAGGAATTTATCCGATCGCTCGGATTAATTTAAATAGCATTTTGTTAATTTTTTTATTATTTCCTAAAAATGTAAAAAACGGAAAAAAATCGCTTTATTTTTAAAGAAAAACCATTTTCCGGAAAATTTCAGGAATTTATCCGATCGCTCGGATTAATTTAAATAGCATTTTGTTAATTTTTTTATTTTTTCCTAAAAATGTAAAAAACGGACAAAAATCGCTTTATTTTTAAAGAAAAACCATTTTCCGGAAAATTTCAGGAATTTATCCGATCGCTCGGATTAATTTAAATAGCACTTTGTTAATTTTTTTATTTTTTCCTAAAAACGAAAAAAACGGAAAAAAATTGCTTTATTTTTAAAGAAAAACCATTTTCCGCAAAATTTCAGGAATTTATCCGATTGCTCGGATTAATTTAAATAGCATTTTGTTAATTTTTTTATTATTTCCTAAAAATGTAAAAAACGGAAAAAAATCGCTTTATTTTTAAAGAAAAACCATTTTCCGGAAAATTTCAGGAATTTATCCGATCGCTCGGATTAATTTAAATAGCATTTTGTTAATTTTTTTATTATTTCCTAAAAATGTAGAAAACGGAAAAAAATCGATTTATTTTTAAAGAAAAATGAATTTCCGGAAAATTCCAGAAATCATTGCGATCATAAGGACCAGTCCAATTAGCATTTTGTTAATTTTATTATTTTTTCCTAAAAATGTAAAAAAGGCAAAAAAAAATCGCTTTATTTTTAAAGAAAAACCATTTTTCGGAAAATTTCAAAAATCCCTCCGATCACAGGGACCAGTCGAATTAGCATTTTGCTAATTTTTTTATTTTTTCCTAAAAATGTAAAATCGGAAATAAAAAAATCGCTTTATTTTTAAATAAAAACCAATTTGCGGAAAATTTCAGAAATCATTCCGATCACAGGAACCAGTCCAAATAGCATTTTGTTAATTTTTTTATTTTTGCCTAAAAATGTAAAAAACGGAAAAAATAGCTTTATTTTTAAAGAAAAACCATTTTCCGGAAAATTACAGGAATTCCTCCAATCGCTCGGATAAGTCCAATTAGAATTTGGCTAATTTTTTTATTTTTTCCTAAAAATGTAAAAAACGGAAAAAAATCGCTTTATTTTTAAAGAAAAACCATTTTCCGGAAAATTTCAGGAATTTATCCGATCGCTCGGATTAATTTAAATAGCATTTTGTTTATTTTTTTATTTTTTCCTAAAAATGTAAAAAACGGAAAAAATCGCTTTATTTTTAAAGAAAAACCATTTTCCGGAAAATTACAGGAATTTTTCGATCGCTCGGATAAGTCCAATTAGAATTTGGCTAATTTTTTTATTTTTTCCTAAAAATGTAAAAAACGGAAAAAAATCGCTTTATTTTTAAAGAAAAACCATTTTCCGGAAAATTTCAGAAATTTATCCGATCGCTCGGATTAATTTAAATAGCATTTTGTTAATTTTTTTATTATGTCCTAAAAATGTAAAAAACGGAAAAAAATCGCTTTATTTTTAAAGAAAAATGAATTTCCGGAAAATTCCAGAAATCATTGCGATCATAAGGACCAGTCGAATTAGCATTTTGTTAATTTTTTTATTTTCTCCTAAAAATGAAAAAAACGGAATAAAAATCGCTTTATTTTTAAAGAAAAACCATTTTCCGGAAAATTTCAGGAATTTATCCTATCGCTCGGATTAATTTACACAGCATTTTGTTAATTTTTTTATTATTTCTTAAAAATGTAAAAAACGGAAAAAAATCGCTTTATTTTTAAAGAAAAACCATTTTCCGGAAAATTTCAGGAATTTATCCGATCGCTCGGATTAATTTAAATAGCATTTTGTTAATTTTTTTATTACTTCCTAAAAATGTAAAAAACGGAAAAAAATCGCTTTATTTTTAAAGAAAAACAATTTTCCGGAAAATTTCAGGAATTTCTCCAATCACAGGGACCAGTCTAATTAGCATTTTGTTAATTTTATTATTTTTTCCTAAAAATGTAAAAAGGCAAAAAAAAATTGCTTTATTTTTTAAGAAAAACCATATTTCGGAAAATTTCAGAAATCCCTCCGATCACAGGGACCAGTCGAATTAGCATTATGCTAATTTTTTTATTTTTTCCTAAAAATGTAAAATCGGAAAATAAAAAAATGGCTATATTTTTAAAGAAAAATCAATTTTCGGAAAATTCCAGAAATTATTGCGATCACAGGAACCAGTCCAAATAGCATTTTGTTAATTTTTTTATTTTTTCCTAAAAATGTAAAAAAGGCAAAAAAAATCGCTTTATTTTTAAAGAAAAACCATTTTTCGGAAAATTTCAGACATCCCTCCGATCACAGGGACCAGTCGAATTAGCATTTTGCTAATTTTTTTATTTTTTCCTAAAAATGTAAAATCGGAAATAAAAAAATCGCTTTATTTTTAAATAAAAACCAATTTGCGGAAAATTTCAGAAATCATTCCGATCACAGGAACCAGTCCAAATAGCATTTTGTTAATTTTTTTATTTTTTCCTAAAAATGTAAAAAACGGAAAAAAATCGCTATATTTTTAAAGAAAAACCATTTTCCGGAAAATTTCAGGACTTCCTCCGATCGCTCGGATTAGTTCAAATAGCATTTTGTTAATTTTTTTATTTTTTCCTAAAAATGTAAAAAACGAAAAAAAACGCTTTATTTTTAAAGAAAAACCATTTTCCGGAAAATTTCAGGAATTTATCCGATCGCTCGGATTAATTTAAAAAGCATTTTGTTAATTTTTTTATTATTTACTAAAAATGTAAAAAACGGAAAAAAATCGCTTTATTTTTAAAGAAAAACAATTTTCTGGAAAATTTCAGGAATTTCTCCAATCACAGGGACCAGTCTAATTAGCATTTTGTTAATTTTATTATTTTTCCTAAAAATGAAAAAAGGCAAAAAAAAATCGCTTTATTTTTAAAGAAAAACCATATTTCGGAAAATTTCAGAAATCCCTCCGATCACAGGGACCAGTCGAATTAGCATTATGCTAATTTTTTTATTTTTTCCTAAAAATGTAAAATCGGAAAATAAAAAAATGGCTATATTTTTAAAGAAAAATCAATTTCCGGAAAATTCCAGAAATTATTGCGATTACAGGGACCAGTCTAAATAGCATTTTGTTAATTTTTTTATTTTTTCCTAAAAATGTAAAAAACGGAAAAAAATTGCATTATTTTTAAAGAAAAACCATTTTCCGGAAAATTACAGGAATTTATCCGATCGCTCGGATTAATTTAAATAGCATTTTGTTAATTTTTTTATTATTTCCTAAAAATGTAAAAAACGGAAAAAAATCGCTTTATTTTTAAAGAAAAACCATTTTCCAGAAAATTTCAGGAATTTATCCGATCGCTCGGATTAATTTAAATAGCATTTTGTTAATTTTTTTATTATTTCCTAAAAATGTAAAAAACGGAAAAAAATCACTTTATTTTTAAAGAAAAACCATTTTCCAGGAAAATTTCAGGAATTTATCCGATCGCTCGGATTAATTTAAATAGCACTTTGTTAATTTTTTTATTTTTTCCTAAAAATGAAAAAAACGGAAAAAAATTGCTTTATTTTTAAAGAAAAACCATTTTCCGCAAAATTTCAGGAATTTATCCGATTGCTCGGATTAATTTAAATAGCATTTTGTTAATTTTTTTATTATTTCCTAAAAATGTAAAAAACGGAAAAAAATCGCTTTATTTTTAAAGAAAAACCATTTTCCGGAAAATTTCAGGAATTTATCCGATCGCTCGGATTAATTTAAATAGCATTTTGTTAATTTTTTTATTACTTCCTAAAAATGTAAAAAACTGAAAAAAATCTCTTTATTTATAAAGAAAAACCATTTTCCGGAAAATTTCAGGAATTTCTCCGATAACAGGGACCAGTCCAATTAGCATTTTGTTAATTTTATTATTTTTTCCTAAAAATGTAAAAAAGGCAAAAAAAATCGATTTATTTTTAAAGAAAAACCATTTTTCGGAAAATTTCAGAAATCCCTCCTATCACAGGGACCAGTCGAATTAGCATTTTGATAATTTTTTTACTTTTTCCTAAAAATGTAAAATCGGAAATAAAAAAATCGCTTTATTTTTAAAGAAAAATGAATTTCCGGAAAATTCCAGAAATCATTGCGATCATAAGGAACAGTCGAATTAGCATTTTGTTAATTTTTTTATTTTCTCCTAAAAATGAAAAAAAAGGAATAAAAATCGCTTTATTTTTAAAGAAAAACCATTTTTCGGAAAATTTCAGAAATCCCTCCGATCAGAGGGACCAGTCGAATTAGCATTTTGCTAATTTTTTTATTTTTTCCTAAAAATGTAAAATCGGAAATAAAAAAATCGCTTTATTTTTAAATAAAAACCAATTTGTGGAGAATTTCATAAATCATTCCGATCACAGGAACCAGTCCAAATAGCATTTTGTTAATTTTTTTATTTTTTCCTAAAAATGTATAAAACGGAAAAAATCGCTTTATTTTTAAAGAAAAACCAATTTGCGGAAAATTTCAGAAATCCTTCCGATCACAGGGACCAGTCTAAATAGCATTTTGTTAATTTTTTTATTTTTTCCTAATAATGTATAAAACGTAAAAAAATTGCATTATTTTTAAAGAAAAACCATTTTCCTGAAAATTACAGGAATTCCTCCGATCGCTCAGATAAGTCCAATTAGAATTTGGCTAATTTTTTTATTTTTTCCTAAAAATGTAAAAAGCGGAAATAAATAGCTTCATTTTTAAAGAAAAACCATTTTCCGGAAAATTCCAGAAATTCCTCCGATCGCTCGGATTAGTCCAATTAGAATTTGGCTAATTATTTTATTTTTTCCTAAAAATGTAAAAAACGGAAAAAAATCGCTTTATTTTTAAAGAAAAACCATTTTCCGGAAAATTTCAGGAATTTATCCGATTGCTCGGATTAATTTAAATAGCATTTTGTTAATTTTTTTATTATTTCCTAAAAATGTAAAAAACGGAAAAAAATCGCTTTATTTTTAAAGAAAAACCATTTTCCGGAAAATTTCAGGAATTTATCCGATCGCTCGGATTAATTTAAATAGCATTTTGTTAATTTTTTTATTTTTTCCTAAAAATGTAAAAAACGGACAAAAATCGCTTTATTTTTAAAGAAAAACCATTTTCCGGAAAATTTCAGGAATTTATCATATCGCTCGGATTAATTTAAATAGCATTTTGTTAATTTTTTTATTATTTCCTAAAAATGTAAAAAACGGAAAAAAATCGCTTTATTTTTAAAGAAAAACCATTTTCCGGAAAATTTCAGGAATTTATCCGATCGCTCGGATTAATTTAAATAGCACTTTGTTAATTTTTTTATTTTTTCCTAAAAACGAAAAAAACGGAAAAAAATTGCTTTATTTTTAAAGAAAAACCATTTTCCGCAAAATTTCAGGAATTTATCCGATTGCTCGGATTAATTTAAATAGCATTTTGTTAATTTTTTTATTATTTCCTAAAAATGTAAAAAACGGAAAAAAATCGCTTTATTTTTAAAGAAAAACCATTTTCCGGAAAATTTCAGGAATTTATCCGATCGCTCGGATTAATTTAAATAGCATTTTGTTAATTTTTTTATTATTTCCTAAAAATGTAGAAAACGGAAAAAAATCGATTTATTTTTAAAGAAAAATGAATTTCCGGAAAATTCCAGAAATCATTGCGATCATAAGGACCAGTCCAATTAGCATTTTGTTAATTTTATTATTTTTTCCTAAAAATGTAAAAAAGGCAAAAAAAAATCGCTTTATTTTTAAAGAAAAACCATTTTTCGGAAAATTTCAAAAATCCCTCCGATCACAGGGACCAGTCGAATTAGCATTTTGCTAATTTTTTTATTTTTTCCTAAAAATGTAAAATCGGAAATAAAAAAATCGCTTTATTTTTAAATAAAAACCAATTTGCGGAAAATTTCAGAAATCATTCCGATCACAGGAACCAGTCCAAATAGCATTTTGTTAATTTTTTTATTTTTGCCTAAAAATGTAAAAAACGGAAAAAATAGCTTTATTTTTAAAGAAAAACCATTTTCCGGAAAATTACAGGAATTCCTCCAATCGCTCGGATAAGTCCAATTAGAATTTGGCTAATTTTTTTATTTTTTCCTAAAAATGTAAAAAACGGAAAAAAATCGCTTTATTTTTAAAGAAAAACCATTTTCCGGAAAATTTCAGGAATTTATCCGATCGCTCGGATTAATTTAAATAGCATTTTGTTTATTTTTTTATTTTTTCCTAAAAATGTAAAAAACGGAAAAAATCGCTTTATTTTTAAAGAAAAACCATTTTCCGGAAAATTACAGGAATTTTTCGATCGCTCGGATAAGTCCAATTAGAATTTGGCTAATTTTTTTATTTTTTCCTAAAAATGTAAAAAACGGAAAAAAATCGCTTTATTTTTAAAGAAAAACCATTTTCCGGAAAATTTCAGAAATTTATCCGATCGCTCGGATTAATTTAAATAGCATTTTGTTAATTTTTTTATTATGTCCTAAAAATGTAAAAAACGGAAAAAAATCGCTTTATTTTTAAAGAAAAATGAATTTCCGGAAAATTCCAGAAATCATTGCGATCATAAGGACCAGTCGAATTAGCATTTTGTTAATTTTTTTATTTTCTCCTAAAAATGAAAAAAACGGAATAAAAATCGCTTTATTTTTAAAGAAAAACCATTTTCCGGAAAATTTCAGGAATTTATCCTATCGCTCGGATTAATTTACACAGCATTTTGTTAATTTTTTTATTATTTCTTAAAAATGTAAAAAACGGAAAAAAATCGCTTTATTTTTAAAGAAAAACCATTTTCCGGAAAATTTCAGGAATTTATCCGATCGCTCGGATTAATTTAAATAGCATTTTGTTAATTTTTTTATTACTTCCTAAAAATGTAAAAAACGGAAAAAAATCGCTTTATTTTTAAAGAAAAACAATTTTCCGGAAAATTTCAGGAATTTCTCCAATCACAGGGACCAGTCTAATTAGCATTTTGTTAATTTTATTATTTTTTCCTAAAAATGTAAAAAGGCAAAAAAAAATTGCTTTATTTTTTAAGAAAAACCATATTTCGGAAAATTTCAGAAATCCCTCCGATCACAGGGACCAGTCGAATTAGCATTATGCTAATTTTTTTATTTTTTCCTAAAAATGTAAAATCGGAAAATAAAAAAATGGCTATATTTTTAAAGAAAAATCAATTTTCGGAAAATTCCAGAAATTATTGCGATCACAGGAACCAGTCCAAATAGCATTTTGTTAATTTTTTTATTTTTTCCTAAAAATGTAAAAAAGGCAAAAAAAATCGCTTTATTTTTAAAGAAAAACCATTTTCCGGAAAATTTCAGGAATTTATCCGATCGCTCGGATTAATTTAAATAGCATTTTGTTTATTCTTTTATTTTTTCCTAAAAATGTAAAAAACGGAAAAAATCGCTTTATTTTTAAAGAAAAACCATTTTCCGGAAAATTACAGGAATTTTTCGATCATAAGGACCAGTCGAATTAGCATTTTGTTAATTTTTTTATTTTCTCCTAAAAATGAAAAAAACGGAATAAAAATCGCTTTATTTTTAAAGAAAAACCATTTTCCGGAAAATTTCAGGAATTTATCCTATCGCTCGGATTAATTTACATAGCATTTTGTTAATTTTTTTATTATTTCTTAAAAATGTAAAAAACGGAAAAAAATCGCTTTATTTTTAAAGAAAAACCATTTTCCGGAAAATTTCAGGAATTTATCCGATCGCTCGGATTAATTTAAATAGCATTTTGTTAATTTTTTTATTTTTTCCTAAAAATGTAAAAAACGGACAAAAATCGCTTTATTTTTAAAGAAAAACCATTTTCCGGAAAATTTCAGGAATTTATCATATCGCTCGGATTAATTTAAATAGCATTTTGTTAATTTTTTTATTATTTCCTAAAAATGTAAAAAACGGAAAAAAATCGCTTTATTTTTAAAGAAAAACCATTTTCCGGAAAATTTCAGGAATTTATCCGATCGCTCGGATTAATTTAAATAGCATTTTGTTAATTTTTTTATTATTTCCTAAAAATGTAGAAAACGGAAAAAAATCGATTTATTTTTAAAGAAAAATGAATTTCCGGAAAATTCCAGAAATCATTGCGATCATAAGGACCAGTCCAATTAGCATTTTTTAATTTTATTATTTTTTCCTAAAAATGTAAAATCGGAAATAAAAAAATCGCTTTATTTTTAAATAAAAACCAATTTGCGGAAAATTTCAGAAATCATTCCGATCACAGGAACCAGTCCAAATAGCATTTTGTTAATTTTTTTATTTTTGCCTAAAAATGTAAAAAACGGAAAAAATCGCTTTATTTTTAAAGAAAAACCATTTTCCTGAAAATTACAGGAATTCCTCCAATCGCTCGGATAAGTCCAATTAGAATTTGGCTAATTTTTTTATTTTTTCCTAAAAATGTAAAAAACGGAAAAAAATCGCTTTATTTTTAAAGAAAAACCATTTTCCGGAAAATTTCAGGAATTTATCCGATCGCTCGGATTAATTTAAATAGCATTTTGTTTATTCTTTTATTTTTTCCTAAAAATGTAAAAAACGGAAAAAATCGCTTTATTTTTAAAGAAAAACCATTTTCCGGAAAATTACAGGAATTTTTCGATCGCTCGGATAAGTCCAATTAGAATTTGGCTAATTTTTTTATTTTTTCCTAAAAATGTAAAAAACGGAAAAAAATCGCTTTATTTTTAAAGAAAAACCATTTTCCGGAAAATTTCAGAAATTTATCCGATCGCTCGGATTAATTTAAATAGCATTTTGTTAATTTTTTTATTATTTCCTAAAAATGTAAAAAACGGAAAAAAATCGCTTTATTTTTAAAGAAAAACCATTTTCCTGAAAATTACAGGAATTCCTCCGATCGCTCAGATAAGTCCAATTAGAATTTGGCTAATTTTTTTATTTTTTCCTAAAAATGTAAAAAACGGAAATAAATAGCTTCATTTTTAAAGAAAAACCATTTTCCGGAAAATTCCAGAAATTCCTCCGATCGCTCGGATTAGTCCAATTAGAATTTGGCTAATTATTTTATTTTTTCCTAAAAATGTAAAAAACGGAAAAAAATCGCTTTATTTTTAAAGAAAAACCATTTTCCGGAAAATTTCAGGAATTTATCCGATTGCTCGGATTAATTTAAATAGCATTTTGTTAATTTTTTTATTATTTCCTAAAAATGTAAAAAACGGAAAAAAATCGCTTTATTTTTAAAGAAAAACCATTTTCCGGAAAATTTCAGGAATTTATCCGATCGCTCGGATTAATTTAAATAGCATTTTGTTAATTTTTTTATTTTTTCCTAAAAATGTAAAAAACGGACAAAAATCGCTTTATTTTTAAAGAAAAACCATTTTCCGGAAAATTTCAGGAATTTATCATATCGCTCGGATTAATTTAAATAGCATTTTGTTAATTTTTTTATTATTTCCTAAAAATGTAAAAAACGGAAAAAAATCGCTTTATTTTTAAAGAAAAACCATTTTCCGGAAAATTTCAGGAATTTATCCGATCGCTCGGATTAATTTAAATAGCATTTTGTTAATTTTTTTATTATTTCCTAAAAATGTAGAAAACGGAAAAAAATCGATTTATTTTGAAAGAAAAATGAATTTCCGGAAAATTCCAGAAATCATTGCGATCATAAGGACCAGTCCAATTAGCATTTTGTTAATTTTATTATTTTTTCCTAAAAATGTAAAAAAGGCAAAAAAAAATCGCTTTATTTTTAAAGAAAAACCATTTTTCGGAAAATTTCAAAAATCCCTCGGATCACAGGGACCAGTCGAATTAGCATTTTGCTAATTTTTTTATTTTATCCTAAAAATGTAAAATCGGAAATAAAAAAATCGCTTTATTTTTAAATAAAAACCAATTTGCGGAAAATTTCAGAAATCATTCCGATCACAGGAACCAGTCCAAATAGCATTTTGTTAATTTTTTTATTTTTGCCTAAAAATGTAAAAAACGGAAAAAATCGCTTTATTTTTAAAGAAAAACCATTTTCCGGAAAATTACAGGAATTCCTCCAATCGCACGGATAAGTCCAATTAGAATTTGGATAATTTTTTTATTTTTTCCTAAAAATGTAAAAAACGGAAAAAAATCGCTTTATTTTTAAAGAAAAACCATTTTCCGGAAAATTTCAGGAATTTATCCGATCGCTCGGATTAATTTAAATAGCATTTTGTTTATTCTTTTATTTTTTCCTAAAAATGTAAAAAACGGAAAAAATCGCTTTATTTTTAAAGAAAAACCATTTTCCGGAAAATTACAGGAATTTTTCGATCATAAGGACCAGTCGAATTAGCATTTTGTTAATTTTTTTATTTTCTCCTAAAAATGAAAAAAACGGAATAAAAATCGCTTTATTTTTAAAGAAAAACCATTTTCCGGAAAATTTCAGGAATTTATCCTATCGCTCGGATTAATTTACATAGCATTTTGTTAATTTTTTTATTATTTCTTAAAAATGTAAAAAACGGAAAAAAATCGCTTTATTTTTAAAGAAAAACCATTTTCCGGAAAATTTCAGGAATTTATCCGATCGCTCGGATTAATTTAAATAGCATTTTGTTAATTTTTTTATTATTTAGTAAAAATGTAAAAAACGGAAAAAAATCGCTTTATTTTTAAAGAAAAACAATTTTCCGGAAAATTTCAGGAATTTCTCCAATCACAGGGACCAGTCTAATTAGCATTTTGTTAATTTTATTATTTTTTCCTAAAAATGTAAAAAGGCAAAAAAAAATCGCTTTATTTTTAAAGAAAAACCATATTTCGGAAAATTTCAGAAATCCCTCCGATCACAGGGACCAGTCGAATTAGCATTATGCTAATTTTTTTATTTTTGCCTAAAAATGTAAAATCGGAAAATAAAAAAATGGCTATATTTTTAAAGAAAAATCAATTTTCGGAAAATTCCAGAAATTATTGCGATCACAGGAACCAGTCCAAATAGCATTTTGTTAATTTTTTTATTTTTTCCTACAAATGTAAAAAAGGCAAAAAAAAATCGCTTTATTTTTAAAGAAAAACCATTTTCCGGAAAATTTCAGGAATTTATCCGATCGCTCGGATTAATTTAAATAGCATTTTGTTAATTTTTTTATTATTTCCTAAAAATGTAAAAAACGGAAAAAAATCGATATATTTTTAAAGAAAAACCATTTTCCGGAAAATTTCAGGACTTCCTCCGATCACAGGGACCAGTCTAATTAGCATTTTGTTAATTTTATTATTTTTTCCTAAAAATGTAAAAAGGCAAAAAAAAATCTTTTTATTTTTAAAGAAAAACCATTTTCCGGAAAATTTCAGGAATTTATCCGATCGCTCGGATTAATTTAAATAGCATTTTGTTAATTTTTTTATTATTTCCTAAAAATGTAAAAAACGGAAAAAAATCGATATATTTTTAAAGAAAAACCATTTTCCGGAAAATTTCAGGACTTCCTCCGATCACAGGGACCAGTCTAATTAGCATTTTGTTAATTTTATTATTTTTTCCTAAAAATGTAAAAAGGCAAAAAAAAATCGCTTTATTTTTAAAGAAAAACCATATTTCGGAAAATTTCAGAATTCCCTCCGATCATAGGGACCAGTCGAATTAGCATTTTGCTAATTTTTTTATTTTTTCCTAAAAATGTAAAATCGGAAATAAAAAAATCGCTTTATTTTTAAATAAAAACCAATTTGCGGAAAAGTTCAGAAATCATTCCGATCACAGGAACCAGTCCAAATAGCATTTTGTTAATTTTTTTATTTTTTCCTAAAAATGTAAAAAACGGAAAAAATCGCTTCATTTTTAAAGAAAAACCATTTTCCGGAAAATTCCAGAAATTCCTCCGATCGCTCGGATTAGTCCAATTAGAATTTGGCTAATTATTTTATTTTTTCCAAAAAATGTAAAAAACGGAAAAAAATCGCTTTATTTTTAAAGAAAACCCATTTTTCGGAAAATTTCAGAATTCCCTCCGATCACAGGGACCAGTCGAATTAGCATTTTGCTAATTTTTTTATTTTTTCCTAAAAATGTAAAATCGGAAATAAAAAAATCGCTTTATTTTTAAATAAAAACCAATTTGCGGAAAATTTCAGAAATCATTCCGATCACAGGAAACAGTCCAAATAGCATTTTGTTAATTTTTTTATTTTTTCCTAAAAATGTAAAAAACGGAAAAAATCGCTTTATTTTTAAAGAAAAACCAATTTGCGGAAAATTTCAGAAATCATTCCGATCACAGGAACCAGTCCAAATAGCATTTTGTTAATTTTTTTATTTTTGCCTAAAAATGTAAAAAACGGAAAAAATAGCTTTATTTTTAAAGAAAAACCATTTTCCGGAAAATTACAGGAATTCCTCCAATCGCTCGGATAAGTCCAATTAGAATTTGGCTAATTTTTTTATTTTTTCCTAAAAATGTAAAAAACGGAAAAAAATCGCTTTATTTTTAAAGAAAAACCATTTTCCGGAAAATTTCAGGAATTTATCCGATCGCTCGGATTAATTTAAATAGCATTTTGTTTATTTTTTTATTTTTTCCTAAAAATGTAAAAAACGGAAAAAATCGCTTTATTTTTAAAGAAAAACCATTTTCCGGAAAATTACAGGAATTTTTCGATCGCTCGGATAAGTCCAATTAGAATTTGGCTAATTTTTTTATTTTTTCCTAATAATGTAAAAAACGAAAAAAAAATCGCTTTATTTTTAAAGAAAAACCATTTTCCGGAAAATTTCAGAAATTTATCCGATCGCTCGGATTAATTTAAATAGCATTTTGTTAATTTTTTTATTATTTCCTAAAAATGTAAAAAACGGAAAAAAATCGCTTTATTTTTAAAGAAAAATGAATTTCCGGAAAATTCCAGAAATCATTGCGATCATAAGGACCAGTCGAATTAGCATTTTGTTAATTTTTTTATTTTCTCCTAAAAATGAAAAAAACGGAATAAAAATCGCTTTATTTTTAAAGAAAAACCATTTTCCGGAAAATTTCAGGAATTTATCCTATCGCTCGGATTAATTTACATAGCATTTTGTTAATTTTTTTATTATTTCTTAAAAATGTAAAAAACGAAAAAAAATCGCTTTATTTTTAAAGAAAAACCATTTTCCGGAAAATTTCAGGAATTTATCCGATCGCTCGGATTAATTTAAATAGCATTTTGTTAATTTTTTTATTATTTACTAAAAATGTAAAAAACGGAAAAAAATCGCTTTATTTTTAAAGAAAAACAATTTTCCGGAAAATTTCAGGAATTTCTCCAATCACAGGGACCAGTCTAATTAGCATTTTGTTAATTTTATTATTTTTTCCTAAAAATGTAAAAAGGCAAAAAAAATCGCTTTATTTTTAAAGAAAAACCAATTTGCGGAAAATTTCAGAAATCATTCCGATCACAGGAACCAGTCCAAATAGCATTTTGTTAATTTTTTTATTTTTGCCTAAAAATGTAAAAAACGGAAAAAATAGCTTTATTTTTAAAGAAAAACCATTTTCCGGAAAATTACAGGAATTCCTCCAATCGCTCGGATAAGTCCAATTAGAATTTGGCTAATTTTTTTATTTTTTCCTAAAAATGTAAAAAACGGAAAAAAATCGCTTTATTTTTAAAGAAAAACCATTTTCCGGAAAATTTCAGGAATTTATCCGATCGCTCGGATTAATTTAAATAGCATTTTGTTTATTTTTTTATTTTTTCCTAAAAATGTAAAAAACGGAAAAAATCGCTTTATTTTTAAAGAAAAACCATTTTCCGGAAAATTACAGGAATTTTTCGATCGCTCGGATAAGTCCAATTAGAATTTGGCTAATTTTTTTATTTTTTCCTAATAATGTAAAAAACGAAAAAAAAATCGCTTTATTTTTAAAGAAAAACCATTTTCCGGAAAATTTCAGAAATTTATCCGATCGCTCGGATTAATTTAAATAGCATTTTGTTAATTTTTTTATTATTTCCTAAAAATGTAAAAAACGGAAAAAAATCGCTTTATTTTTAAAGAAAAATGAATTTCCGGAAAATTCCAGAAATCATTGCGATCATAAGGACCAGTCGAATTAGCATTTTGTTAATTTTTTTATTTTCTCCTAAAAATGAAAAAAACGGAATAAAAATCGCTTTATTTTTAAAGAAAAACCATTTTCCGGAAAATTTCAGGAATTTATCCTATCGCTCGGATTAATTTACATAGCATTTTGTTAATTTTTTTATTATTTCTTAAAAATGTAAAAAACGAAAAAAAATCGCTTTATTTTTAAAGAAAAACCATTTTCCGGAAAATTTCAGGAATTTATCCGATCGCTCGGATTAATTTAAATAGCATTTTGTTAATTTTTTTATTATTTACTAAAAATGTAAAAAACGGAAAAAAATCGCTTTATTTTTAAAGAAAAACAATTTTCCGGAAAATTTCAGGAATTTCTCCAATCACAGGGACCAGTCTAATTAGCATTTTGTTAATTTTATTATTTTTTCCTAAAAATGTAAAAAGGCAAAAAAAATCGCTTTATTTTTAAAGAAAAACCATATTTCGGAAAATTTCAGAAATCCCTCCGATCACAGGGACCAGTCGAATTAGCATTATGCTAATTTTTTTATTTTTTCCAAAAAATGTAAAATCGGAATATAAAAAAATGGCTATATTTTTAAAGAAAAATCAATTTTCGGAAAATTCCAGAAATTATTGCGATCACAGGAACCAGTCCAAATAGCATTTTGTTAATTTTTTTATTTTTTCCTAAAAATGTAAAAAAGGCAAAAAAAAAATCGCTTTATTTTTAAAGAAAAACCATTTTCCGGAAAATTTCAGGAATTTATCCGATCGCTCGGATTAATTTAAATAGCATTTTGTTAATTTTTTTATTATTTCCTAAAAATGTAAAAAACGGAAAAAAATCGCTATATTTTTAAAGAAAAACCATTTTCCGGAAAATTTCAGGACTTCCTCCGATCACAGGGACCAGTCTAATTAGCATTTTGTTAATTTTATTATTTTTTCCTAAAAATGTAAAAAGGCAAAAAAAAATCGCTTTATTTTTAAAGAAAAACCATTTTTCGGAAAATTTCAGAATTCCCTCCGATCATAGGGACCAGTCGAATTAGCATTTTGCTAATTTTTTTATTTTTTCCTAAAAATGTAAAATCGGAAATAAAAAAATCGCTTTATTTTTAAATAAAAACCAATTTGCGGAAAAGTTCAGAAATCATTCCGATCACAGGAACCAGTCCAAATAGCATTTTGTTAATTTTTTTATTTTTTCCTAAAAATGTAAAAAACGGAAAAAATCGCTTCATTTTTAAAAAAAAACCATTTTCCGGAAAATTCCAGAAATTCCTCCGATCGCTCGGATTAGTCCAATTAGAATTTGGCTAATTATTTTATTTTTTCCTAAAAATGTAAAAAACGGAAAAAAATCGCTTTATTTTTAATGAAAACCCATTTTTCGGAAAATTTCAGAATTCCCTCCGATCACAGGAACCAGTCCAAATAGCATTTTGTTAATTTTTTTATTTTTTCCTAAAAATGTAAAAAACGGAAAAAATCGCTTCATTTTTAAAGAAAAACCATTTTCCGGAAAATTCCAGAAATTCCTCCGATCGCTCGGATTAATTTAAATAGCATTTTGTTAATTTTTTTATTATTTTCTAAAAATGTAAAAAACGGAAAAAAATCGCTTTATTTTTAAAGAAAAACAATTTTCCGGAAAATTTCAGGAATTTATCCGATCGCTCGGATTAATTTAAATAGCATTTTGTTAATTTTTTTATTATTTCCTAAAAATGTAAAAAACGGAAAAAAATCGCTTTATTTTTGAAGAAAAACCATTTTCCGGAAAATTTCAGGAATTTATCCGATCGCTCGGATTAATTTAAATAGCATTTTTTTAATTTTTTTATTTTTTCCTAAAAATGTAAAAAACTGAAAAAAATCGCTTTATTTTTAAAGAAAAACCATTTTCCGGAAAATTTCAGGAATTTATCCGATCGCTCGGATTAATTTAAATAGCATTTTGTTAATTTTTTTATTATTTCCTAAAAATGTAAAAAACGGAAAAAAATCGCTTTATTTTTAAAGAAAAACCATTTTGCGGAAAATTTCAGAAATTTATCCGATCGCTCGGATTAATTTAAATAGCATTTTGTTAATTTTTTTATTACTTCCTAAAAATGTAAAAAACGGAAAAAAATCGATTTATTTTTAAAGAAAAACCATTTTTCGGAAAATTTCAGAAATCCCTCCTATCACAGGGACCAGTCGTATTAGCATTTTGCTAATTTTTTTATTTTTTCCTAAAAATGTAAAATCGGCAATAAAAAAATCGCTTTATTTTTAAATAAAAACCAATTTGCGGAAAATTTCAGAAATCATTCCGATCACAGGAACCAGTCCAAATAGCATTTTGTTAATTTTTTTATTTTTTCCTAAAAATGTAAAAAACGGAAAAAATCGCTTTAATTTTAAAGAAAAACCAATTTGCGGAAAATTTCAGAAATCCTTCCGATCACAGGGACCAGTCTAAATAGCATTTTGTTAATTTTTTTATTTTTTCCTAATAATGTAAAAAACGGAAAAAAATTGCATTATTTTTAAAGAAAAACCATTTTCCGGAAAATTACAGGAATTCCTCCGATCGCTCGGATAAGTCCAATTAGAATTTGACTTTTTTTTTTTTTTTCCTAAAAATGTAAAAAACGGAAAAAAATCGCTTTATTTTTAAAGAAAAACCAATTTGCGGAAAATTTCAGAAATCCTTCCGATCACAGGGACCAGTCGAATTAGCATTTTGCTAATTTTTTTATTTTTTCCTAAAAATGTAAAATCGGAAATAAAAAAATCGCTTTATTTTTAAAGAAAAACCAATTTGCGGAAAATTTCAGAAATCCTTCCGATCACAGGGACCAGTCGAATTAGCATTTTGCTAATTTTTTTATTTTTTCCTAAAAATGTAAAATCGGAAATTACAAAATCGCTTTATTTTTAAAGAAAAACCATTTTTCGGAAAATTTCAGAAATCCCTCCGATCACAGGGACCAGTCCAATTAGCATTTTGCTAATTTTTTTATTTTTTCCTAAAAATGTAAAAAAGGCAATTAAAATCGTTTTATTTTTAAAGAAAAACCATTTTTCGGCAAATTTCAGAAATCCCTCCGATCACAGGGACCAGTCAAATTAGCATTTTGCTAATTTTTTTATTTTTTCCTAAAAATGTAAAATCGGAAATAAAAAAATCGCTTTATTTTTAAAGAAAAACCAATTTGCGGAAAATTTCAGAAATCCTTCCGATCACAGGGACCAGTCGAATTAGAATTTTGCTAATTTTTTTATTTTTTCCTAAAAATGTAAAATCGGAAATTACAAAATCGCTTTATTTTTAAAGAAAAACCATTTTCCGGAAAATTTCAGGAATTTATCCGATCGCTCGGATTAATTTAAATAGCATTTTGTTAATTTTTTTATTATTTACTAAAAATGTAAAAAACGGAAAAAAATCGCTTTATTTTTAAAGAAAAACAATTTTCCGGAAAATTTCAGGAATTTCTCCAATCACAGGGACCAGTCTAATTAGCATTTTGTTAATTTTATTATTTTTTCCTAAAAATGTAAAAAGGCAAAAAAAAATCGCTTTATTTTTAAAGAAAAACCATTTTTCGGAAAATTTCAGAATTCCCTCCGATCATAGGGACCAGTCGAATTAGCATTTTGCTAATTTTTTTATTTTTTCCTAAAAATGTAAAATCGGAAATAAAAAAATCGCTTTATTTTTAAATAAAAACCAATTTGCGGAAAAGTTCAGAAATCATTCCGATCACAGGAACCAGTCCAAATAGCATTTTGTTAATTTTTTTATTTTTTCCTAAAAATGTAAAAAACGGAAAAAATCGCTTCATTTTTAAAGAAAAACCATTTTCCGGAAAATTCCAGAAATTCCTCCGATCGCTCGGATTAGTCCAATTAGAATTTGGCTAATTATTTTATTTTTTCCTAAAAATGTAAAAAACGGAAAAAAATCGCTTTATTTTTAAAGAAAACCCATTTTTCGGAAAATTTCAGAATTCCCTCCGATCACAGGGACCAGTCGAATTAGCATTTTGCTAATTTTTTTATTTTTTCCTAAAAATGTAAAATCGGAAATAAAAAAATCGCTTTATTTTTAAATAAAAACCAATTTGCGGAAAATTTCAGAAATCATTCCGATCACAGGAACCAGTCCAAAAAGCATTTTGTTAATTTTTTTATTTTTTCCTAAAAATGTAAAAAACGGAAAAAATCGCTTCATTTTTAAAGAAAAACCATTTTCCAGAAAATTCCAGAAATTCCTCCGATCGCTCGGATTAATTTAAATAGCATTTTGTTAATTTTTTTATTATTTTCTAAAAATGTAAAAAACGGAAAAAAATCGCTTTATTTTTAAAGAAAAACCATTTTCCGGAAAATTTCAGGAATTTATCCGATCGCTCGGATTAATTTAAATAGCATTTTGTTAATTTTTTTATTATTTCCTAAAAATGTAAAAAACGGAAAAAAATCGCTTTATTTTTAAAGAAAAACCATTTTCCGGAAAATTTCAGAAATTTATCCGATCGCTCGGATTAATTTAAATAGCATTTTGTTAATTTTTTTATTATTTCCTAAAAATGTAAAAAACGGAAAAAAATCGCTTTATTTTTAAAGAAAAATGAATTTCCGGAAAATTCCAGAAATCATTGCGATCATAAGGACCAGTCGAATTAGCATTTTGTTAATTTTTTTATTTTCTCCTAAAAATGAAAAAAATGGAATAAAAATTGCTTTATTTTTAAAGAAAAACCATTTTCCGGAAAATTTCAGGAATTTATCCTATCGCTCGGATTAATTTACATAGCATTTTGTTAATTTTTTTATTATTTCTTAAAAATGTAAAAAACGGAAAAAAATCGCTTTATTTTTAAAGAAAAACCATTTTCCGGAAAATTTCAGGAATTTATCCGATCGCTCGGATTAATTTAAATAGCATTTTGTTAATTTTTTTATTATTTACTAAAAATGTAAAAAACGGAAAAAAATCGCTTTATTTTTAAAGAAAAACAATTTTCCGGAAAATTTCAGGAATTTCTCCAATCACAGGGACCAGTCTAATTAGCATTTTGTTAATTTTATTATTTTTTCCTAAAAATGTAAAAAGGCAAAAAAAATCGCTTTATTTTTAAAGAAAAACCATATTTCGGAAAATTTCAGAAATCCCTCCGATCACAGGGACCAGTCGAATTAGCATTATGCTAATTTTTTTATTTTTTCCAAAAAATGTAAAATCGGAATATAAAAAAATGGCTATATTTTTAAAGAAAAATCAATTTTCGGAAAATTCCAGAAATTATTGCGATCACAGGAACCAGTCCAAATAGCATTTTGTTAATTTTTTTATTTTTTCCTAAAAATGTAAAAAAGGCAAAAAAAAAATCGCTTTATTTTTAAAGAAAAACCATTTTCCGGAAAATTTCAGGAATTTATCCGATCGCTCGGATTAATTTAAACAGCATTTTGTTAATTTTTTTATTATTTCCTAAAAATGTAAAAAACGGAAAAAAATCGCTATATTTTTAAAGAAAAACCATTTTCCGGAAAATTTCAGGACTTCCTCCGATCACAGGGACCAGTCTAATTAGCATTTTGTTAATTTTATTATTTTTTCCTAAAAATGTAAAAAGGCAAAAAAAAATCGCTTTATTTTTAAAGAAAAACCATTTTTCGGAAAATTTCAGAATTCCCTCCGATCATAGGGACCAGTCGAATTAGCATTTTGCTAATTTTTTTATTTTTTCCTAAAAATGTAAAATCGGAAATAAAAAAATCGCTTTATTTTTGAATAAAAACCAATTTGCGGAAAAGTTCAGAAATCATTCCGATCACAGGAACCAGTCCAAATAGCATTTTGTTAATTTTTTTATTTTTTCCTAAAAATGTAAAAAACGGAAAAAATCGCTTCATTTTTAAAGAAAAACCATTTTCCGGAAAATTCCAGAAATTCCTCCGATCGCTCGGATTAGTCCAATTAGAATTTGGCTAATTATTTTATTTTTTCCTAAAAATGTAAAAAACGGAAAAAAATCGCTTTATTTTTAAAGAAAACCCATTTTTCGGAAAATTTCAGAATTCCCTCCGATCACAGGGACCAGTCGAATTAGCATTTTGTTAATTTTTTTATTTTTTCCTAAAAATGTAAAAAACGGAAAAAATCGCTTCATTTTTAAAGAAAAACCATTTTCCGGAAAATTCCAGAAATTCCTCCGATCGCTCGGATTAATTTAAATACCATTTTGTTAATTTTTTTATTATTTTCTAAAAATGTAAAAAACGGAAAAAAATCACTTTATTTTTAAAGAAAAACAATTTTCCGGAAAATTTCAGGAATTTATCCGATCGCTCGGATTAATTTAAATAGCATTTTGTTAATTTTTTTATTATTTCCTAAAAATGTAAAAAACGGAAAAAAATCGCTTTATTTTTGAAGAAAAACCATTTTCCGGAAAATTTCAGGAATTTATCCGATCGCTCGGATTAATTTAAATAGCATTTTTTTAATTTTTTTATTTTTTCCTAAAAATGTAAAAAACTGAAAAAAATCGCTTTATTTTTAAAGAAAAACCATTTTCCGGAAAATTTCAGGAATTTATCCGATCGCTCGGATTAATTTAAATAGCATTTTGTTAATTTTTTTATTATTTACTAAAAATGTAAAAAACGGAAAAAAATCGCTTTATTTTTAAAGAAAAACAATTTTCCGGAAAATTTCAGGAATTTCTCCAATCACAGGGACCAGTCTAATTAGCATTTTGTTAATTTTATTATTTTTTCCTAAAAATGTAAAAAGGCAAAAAAAAATCGCTTTATTTTTAAAGAAAAACCATTTTTCGGAAAATTTCAGAATTCCCTCCGATCATAGGGACCAGTCGAATTAGCATTTTGCTAATTTTTTTATTTTTTCCTAAAAATGTAAAATCGGAAATAAAAAAATCGCTTTATTTTTAAATAAAAACCAATTTGCGGAAAAGTTCAGAAATCATTCCGATCACAGGAACCAGTCCAAATAGCATTTTGTTAATTTTTTTATTTTTTCCTAAAAATGTAAAAAACGGAAAAAATCGCTTCATTTTTAAAGAAAAACCATTTTCCGGAAAATTCCAGAAATTCCTCCGATCGCTCGGATTAGTCCAATTAGAATTTGGCTAATTATTTTATTTTTTCCTAAAAATGTAAAAAACGGAAAAAAATCGCTTTATTTTTAAAGAAAACCCATTTTTCGGAAAATTTCAGAATTCCCTCCGATCACAGGGACCAGTCGAATTAGCATTTTGCTAATTTTTTTATTTTTTCCTAAAAATGTAAAATCGGAAATAAAAAAATCGCTTTATTTTTAAATAAAAACCAATTTGCGGAAAATTTCAGAAATCATTCCGATCACAGGAACCAGTCCAAAAAGCATTTTGTTAATTTTTTTATTTTTTCCTAAAAATGTAAAAAACGGAAAAAATCGCTTCATTTTTAAAGAAAAACCATTTTCCGGAAAATTCCAGAAATTCCTCCGATCGCTCGGATTAATTTAAATAGCATTTTGTTAATTTTTTTATTATTTTCTAAAAATGTAAAAAACGGAAAAAAATCGCTTTATTTTTAAAGAAAAACCATTTTCCGGAAAATTTCAGGAATTTATCCGATCGCTCGGATTAATTTAAATAGCATTTTGTTAATTTTTTTATTATTTCCTAAAAATGTAAAAAACGGAAAAAAATCGCTTTATTTTTGAAGAAAAACCATTTTCCGGAAAATTTCAGGAATTTATCCGATCGCTCGGATTAATTTAAATAGCATTTTGTTAATTTTTTTATTATTTCCTAAAAATGTAAAAAAGGCAAAAAAAATCGCTTTATTTTTAAAGAAAAACCATTTTTCGGAAAATTTCAGAAATCCCTCCGATCACAGGGACCAGTCGAATTAGCATTTTGCTAATTTTTTTTTTTTTCCTAAAAATGTAAAATCGGAAATAAAAAAATCGCTTTATTTTTAAATAAAAACCAATTTGCGGAAAATTTCAGAAATCCTTCCGATCACAGGGACCAGTCGAATTAGCATTTTGCTAATTTTTTTATTTTTTCCTAAAAATGTAAAATCGGAAATTACAAAATCGCTTTATTTTTAAAGAAAAACCATTTTTCGGAAAATTTCAGAAATCCCTCCGATCACAGGGACCAGTCCAATTAGCATTTTGCTAATTTTTTTATTTTTTCCTAAAAATGTAAAAAAGGCAAATAAAATCGTTTTATTTTTAAAGAAAAACCATTTTTCGGCAAATTTCAGAAATCCTTCCGATCACAGGGACCAGTCGAATTAGCATTTTGCTAATTTTTTTATTTTTTCCTAGAAATGTAAAATCGGAAATTACAAAATCGCTTTATTTTTAAAGAAAAACCATTTTCCGAAAAATTTCAGGAATTTATCCGATCGCTCGGATTAATTTAAATAGCATTTTGTTAATTTTTTTATTATTTACTAAAAATGTAAAAAACGGAAAAAAATCGCTTTATTTTTAAAGAAAAACAATTTTCCGGAAAATTTCAGGAATTTCTCCAATCACAGGGACCAGTCTAATTAGCATTTTGTTAATTTTATTATTTTTTCCTAAAAATGTAAAAAGGCAAAAAAAAATCGCTTTATTTTTAAAGAAAAACCATTTTTCGGAAAATTTCAGAATTCCCTCCGATCATAGGGACCAGTCGAATTAGCATTTTGCTAATTTTTTTATTTTTTCCTAAAAATGTAAAATCGGAAATAAAAAAATCGCTTTATTTTTAAATAAAAACCAATTTGCGGAAAAGTTCAGAAATCATTCCGATCACAGGAACCAGTCCAAATAGCATTTTGTTAATTTTTTTATTTTTTCCTAAAAATGTAAAAAACGGAAAAAATCGCTTCATTTTTAAAGAAAAACCATTTTCCGGAAAATTCCAGAAATTCCTCCGATCGCTCGGATTAGTCCCATTAGAATTTGGCTAATTATTTTATTTTTTCCTAAAAATGTAAAAAACGGAAAAAAATCGCTTTATTTTTAAAGAAAACCCATTTTTCGGAAAATTTCAGAATTCCCTCCGATCACAGGGACCAGTCGAATTAGCATTTTGCTAATTTTTTTATTTTTTCCTAAAAATGTAAAATCGGAAATAAAAAAATTGCTTTATTTTTAAATAAAAACCAATTTGCGGAAAATTTCAGAAATCATTCCGATCACAGGAACCAGTCCAAAAAGCATTTTGTTAATTTTTTTATTTTTTCCTAAAAATGTAAAAAACGGAAAAAATCGCTTCATTTTTAAAGAAAAACCATTTTCCGGAAAATTCCAGAAATTCCTCCGATCGCTCGGATTAATTTAAATAGCATTTTGTTAATTTTTTTATTATTTTCTAAAAATGTAAAAAACGGAAAAAAATCGCTTTATTTTTAAAGAAAAACCATTTTCCGGAAAATTTCAGGAATTTATCCGATCGCTCGGATTAATTTAAATAGCATTTTGTTAATTTTTTTATTATTTCCTAAAAATGTAAAAAACGGAAAAAAATCGCTTTGTTTTTGAAGAAAAACCATTTTCCGGAAAATTTCAGGAATTTATCCGATCGCTCGGATTAATTTAAATAGCATTTTGTTAATTTTTTTATTTTTTCCTAAAAATGTAAAAAACTGAAAAAAATCGCTTTATTTTTAAAGAAAAACCATTTTCCGGAAAATTTCAGGAATTTATCCGATCGCTCGGATTAATTTAAATAGCATTTTGTTAATTTTTTTATTATTTCCTAAAAATGTAAAAAACGGAAAAAAATCGCTTTATTTTTAAAGAAAAACCATTTTCCGGAAAATTTCAGGAATTTATCCGATCGCTCGGATTAATTTAAATAGCATTTTGTTAATTTTTTTATTACTTCCTAAAAATGTAAAAAACGGAAAAAAATCGCTTTATTTTTAAAGAAAAACCATTTTCCGGAAAATTTCAGGAATTTCTCCGATAACAGGGACCAGTCCAATTAGCATTTTGTTAATTTTATTATTTTTTTTTCTAAAAATGTAAAAAAGGCAAAAAAAATCGCTTTATTTTTAAAGAAAAACCATTTTTCGGAAAATTTCAGAAATCCCTCCGATCACAGGGACCAGTCGAATTAGCATTTTGCTAATTTTTTTTTTTTTTCCTAAAAATGTAAAATCGGAAATAAAAAAATCGCTTTATTTTTAAATAAAAACCAATTTGCGGAAAATTTCAGAAATCATTCCGATCACAGGAACCAGTCCAAATAGCATTTTGTTAATTTTTTTATTTTTTCCTAAAAATGTAAAAAACGGAAAAAATCGCTTTAATTTTAAAGAAAAACCAATTTGCGGAAAATTTCAGAAATCCTTCCGATCACAGGGACCAGTCTAAATAGCATTTTGTTAATTTTTTTATTTTTTCCTAATAATGTAAAAAACGGAAAAAAATTGCATTATTTTTAAAGAAAAACCATTTTCCGGAAAATTACAGGAATTCCTCCGATCGCTCGGATAAGTCCAATTAGAATTTGACTTTTTTTTTTATTTTTTCCTAAAAATGTAAAAAACGGAAAAAAATCGCTTTATTTTTAAAGAAAAACCAATTTGCGGAAAATTTCAGAAATCCTTCCGATCACAGGGACCAGTCCAATTAGAATTTGACTTTTTTTTTTATTTTTTCCTAAAAATGTAAAAAACGGAAAAAAATCGCTTTATTTTTAAAGAAAAACCAATTTGCGGAAAATTTCAGAAATCCTTCCGATCACAGGGACCAGTCGAATTAGCATTTTGCTGATTTTTTTATTTTTTCCTAAAAATGTAAAATCGGAAATAAAAAAATCGCTTTATTTTTAAAGAAAAACCAATTTGCAGAAAATTTCAGAAATCCTTCCGATCACAGGGACCAGTCGAATTAGCATTTTGCTAATTTTTTTATTTTTTCCTAAAAATGTAAAATCGGAAATTACAAAATCGCTTTATTTTTAAAGAAAAACCATTTTTCGGAAAATTTCAGAAATCCCTCCGATCACAGGGACCAGTCCAATTAGCATTTTGCTAATTTTTTTATTTTTTCCTAAAAATGTAAAATCGGAAATAAAAAAATCGCTTTATTTTTAAAGAAAAACCAATTTGCGGAAAATTTCAGAAATCCTTCCGATCACAGGGACCAGTCGAATTAGCATTTTGCTAATTTTTTTATTTTTTCCTAAAAATGTAAAATCGGAAATTACAAAATCGCTTTATTTTTAAAGAAAAACCATTTTTCGGAAAATTTCAGAAATCCCTCCGATCACAGGGACCAGTTGTGAGCAGGATTTACGACAGAACAACTTACGTGAAAGAAAAACACAGAATCACTGTTAATTATGTTTTAATTACCGTCTGAATAAAAATACATGTGAGTGCCACGAAAGCATAACATGAATGACTATAATTCATGGGTAGCAACCAAGGGGGCGCTATTAAAAATAAAATAGATGTCACTGCATATAATAAGACCGCGAATTGTTTGATATTACAAAATACTCAACACTTCCCCTCAAGACGGGGTCACTTAGCAATGTCCGTTCTTTGATATTTGAAGACCAAGAAGTTTCACACAGTGTTGATGTTTCTGCTTTGGTAAACTTTTGGTCAAAATGTCTGCTGCCATGTCTTCCGTCGAGATGTAGTTCAATACCAATTGTTTACTCTGCACAGTTTCGCGCACAAAATGATGCCTGATATCGATGTGCTTACTTCTGGCGTGATAGGTGGGATTTTCTGGGAGTTGTCGGGCTCCCATGTTGTCATTGAAGACTCGAATATCAGTTAGGCTTTCGAAACCTAATTCCGTTAAGAAATTGCGCAAGTAAATGGCTTCCTTGGCTGCCTCCGCCAAGCCTATATACTCTGACTCCGTTGACGAGAGGGCCACTGTTCTTTGCTTCTTCGAGTCCCAAGAAATCGCACTACTCCCCAGAATAAATGAATAACCAGTGTACGAGCGCCTGTCCATCAAGCAACTGGCCCAATCTGCGTCCACGAATCCTCTGAGAGGTGAGATTGTCGATCCTCCAGGATGAAACACGAGTCCTAGATCACTTGAGCCCTTCAGATACCGCAGGACACGTTTGGCCGCCGTCCAATGAATCTGCCGAAAACACGAATTAAATTGGCTGAGGATACTCACAGCATGTGCTATATCTGGTCTGGTGGCCACTGCGAGGTACATGAGTGCTCCCACCAATTCACGATAAGGTAGTCTCTCTTCTTCGGTTGTCGGATCTTCTTCCATCTTCGTCAGCTTCACGTTGACATCCAGAGGTGTGGTAACGGGATTTGCGTCGGCCATGCCGAAGCGTTCGAGTATATCTTTTATGTACCCTTGTTGATGCATTCCGATTCTTTCTCCGTCCTGTGTGAATTCGATTCCCAAACAATACTTGGGTTTTCCCAGATTTTTGATCTCGAACTTCGAAGATAGGTGATTCTCTAATTTGTCGATTTTTCTGATGTTACGACAGACCAGGAGGATGTCATCCACGTAGACAGAAACGAAAAGGGCATCTTCCCCTCGACCGATGCGATAAACACAGGGATCAGCGTTTGTGGGAACTGCTCCGGCTTTTCTCAGTTCTTCGTCAAGTCTTTTATGCCAATTTCTTCCGGCCTGGCGTAGACCGTAGAGAGACCTTTTTAGTAGGCATACTTTCTCTCCAGTTTCTAGGTCCTCGAACATCTGCTTGGCTTTGTTTCCGATTTCGCTGCTGGCTCCATCAGTCTGGATTATGACCTTCAAAGCTTCCTTCAAGTATTGAGGTGGTTCCATTAAAATTTCTTCCTCGATTCCTCCATTCAGGTATGCTGTTGTTATATCTATCTGCCTCATTTTCATCTGATAGTTTGCTGCAAGAGCCACTAATAATCGTATAGAGCTCAATCGAGCTACCGGTGCGAACGTCTCAGTGAAATGAATTCCCGGGCGTTGAGCGAACCCGCGTGCTACGATGCGAGCCTTTCGCCTTGCAATTGTCCCGTCCGAGTTGTATTTGTTGCGAAGAATCATTCGACTTCCGATGATCTGTTTGTCGTGAGGGCGTTGAACGAGTTTCCACGTTTCGTTTTTTAAGATGGATTTTACTTCATCTCCCATTGCAATTAACCACTCCGCACTATCTGGACTCAATATTGCTTGATGTACTGGAATTTCCGCTACAAAGGCGTGTTCGGAATTTGCAAATTGAGCTTCCTCGTGTGGTGGTTGAAAAATCTTCCGTGGTCGTCCTCTCTGTCCGGTTCTGATGATTGACGGTCGTCCTGGACCTCTTCTTGGTGTTTCCGCTCTCTCGTTTTGTTCGATATTCTCTTTGTCATTGTTTTGTTCCTCGATAATTTCCTCGTCACTGTTTAGTTCCTCGATTTCTTCTTCGATATTATCGTCATTGAGTTCGTTTTCTCGAGTTTCCGGGAATGTGATGATTTCAATACTGTCGAGTGAGTTCGAGTTTTCCTTCGGTTCATCGACAGTTTCTGGAATGAAATCCTCGTAATCATTCGCGTTGGGCGAGCTTGTTGTTTCTAAAAATGAAACATCTCTCGAAATCACTACTTTATTTTGTTCGCGAATCCAGACTCGATAGCCCTTGGACTTGTCGTCAAAGCCGACAAAAATTCCCTTTTTACCTCGTTCCTCGAGCTTCCCCTTTCCCGGTGCTCTGTCCAAAGTAAAAACTGTACAACCAAATTCCTTGAAGTGACTTACATCGGGAATTGTGCCGGTCCAAGCTTCGTGTGGTGTTCGTCCGTCCAGACTGCTGGTGGGGCACCTGTTCCGGATATAGTTGGACGTAGAAACTGCCTCAGCCCAAAACGATGAGGGTAGACCTGATTGAATAAGGAGGCACCTCGCCATTTCCATGAGTGTCCGGTTCTTCCTTTCGGACACCCCGTTTTGTTCCGGGTTGTAAGCGACGGTTAGTCTTCGTTGGATCCCGTTCGTCTTTAAGAATTCGTTAAATTCCTTCGAGAGATATTCCGTCCCGTTGTCGGTTTGAATACATTTAATTGTTTTTCCCTTTTGATTTTCGATTAATGCCTTGATTTCCTTGAAAGCGGCGAGAGCTTCACTTTTCTTTTTCAGGAATCGTACTTCGCACCATCTGGAAGAATCGTCAATCAACGTAATGAAGTATTTGGCTTTTCCGTTTGACTCGACTCTCATAGGTCCGCAAAGATCTGAGTGAACTATTTCCAATAGTTCGGTTTTCTTCATAGATTTTTTAGGAAAAGGTGTCCTCGTCATCTTTCCACGAAGGCATGTTTCACATTCGAATTTACTTTCGTTTACGTTTATTTTCAAACCGCGAATCGAACCGATTCGTTCAGCTTTCCGAAGATCGTTTAAATTCAAATGTCCTAGGCGACGGTGCCAAGTTTCAACAGATAGTGTAGCACTGTTTTCCGTACTGTTTTCTTCATAGATTTCTTGACATTCTTGGTTTGTTTCCCGCACGAAATACAAATCACCGACGCGTTCCGCGATTAACTTCGTGTTTTTGTCTTTGTCGACGATAACAGCTCGATTTTTGGTAAATGTCACTTCACAGTCTCTATCTGTCATTTTAGCGACCGAAAGCAAGTTCGTGCGAAGGTCGGGAACATATAACACATTACTTAAGTTGACGTTTTTCACGTTGCCGTCGACTTCGGAAGTAAATAACACTGTTCCCTTACCTTCTATTTTCGTAATTCCGTTGTTCGCTAAATTAAGTGTTCCCTGTTTAGAAACGTTCATTTCCGCGAATTCGCGCACTTAATTGCATAAATGCGATGTCGCACCGCAATCTAAACACCATTTGACACTCGAATTATTGCCTTCCACACGTAAACTCTCGTGAGTACTCGCGTAACTTTCCACGGCACACAAACTTACGCCTTCGATATTTTTTGCCGATGGTCGGAGGTTTCCGCTTTTCTTTTTACAGTCCACACTTTTGTGTCCAACTTCGCGACAACGATGACAACAAAATTTAAATTCGCCACTAACACTGCTTCCACTGTTTTCGATATTCTTCCCCTTTTTCGAGTTCCAATTTTTCTTTGAAAACATCGCGTTTTGCACCGGAATACGAGAATCACTTTTGCGAGCTTCATTTTCTTCGATTATTTTCACTCGAAGAGTTTCTGGTGACGGCAAGTCATCTCGTGATTCGATCGCACATCGGAAGTTCTCGAAGGAGGGTGGTAAACTGTACAGAAGCATGATCGCGAGTAGGTCCTGATTAATTTCCACGTCCATTTCATTCAGTTTATCGACGGCGTCGAAAAACTTTCGGATGTGTTTGCGTACGTCGTCGCCATCTTCCATTCGTTGTAACGTGAGTTGTTTCAACAATGTCGCTTTGCGCGCGGGACCCTTCGACTGATATATTTCCTCTAACTTTATCCAAACGGAACGAGAGGTGACGCATCCTTTAACTTGCTTCAGTTCCGAAGGATGTATGGATAAAATAATATCCGACTTTGCTTTATTATCGTTTTTTGTCCATGCGGTTACAGCTGCAGCATTCGCGTCGGTAGGTTCAGGTTTCACAATTTCACCGGATACATAACCCCATGCGTCGTTTTTTATTAGCAGGGCCTCCATCTGCATTTTCCACGTATCATAATTTTCCTTATGCAAAGTTTCGATACGTGTTAAATTAGCAGCAGCCATCTTTTGTTCAAGCGACTCAGGGGTGACGCCGACTACGAATATTTCACAAACACACACTTTCACGTATTTCACAAGTCGAAACTATTTTCCATGTCCTGGGCCCATAACCTGTGAGCAGGATTTACGACAGAACAACTTACGTGAAAGAAAAACACAGAATCACTGTTAATTATGTTTTAATTACCGTCTGAATAAAAATACATGTGAGTGCCACGAAAGCATAACATGAATGACTATAACTCATGGGTAGCAACCAAGGGGGCGCTATTAAAAATAAAATAGATGTCACTGCATATAATAAGACCGCGAATTGTTTGATATTACAAAATACTCAACACCAGTCGAATTAGCATTTTGCTAATTTTTTTATTTTTTCCTAAAAATGTAAAATCGGAAATAAAAAAATCGCTTTATTTTTAAATAAAAACCAATTTGCGGAAAATTTCAGAAATCATTCCGATCACAGGAACCAGTCCAAATAGCATTTTGTTAATTTTTTTATTTTTTCCTAAAAATGTAAAAAACGGAAAAAATCGCTTTATTTTTAAAGAAAAACCAATTTGCGAAAAATTTCAGAAATCATTCCGATCACAGAAACCAGTCCAAATAACATTTTGTTAATTTTTTTATTTTTTCCTAAAAATGTAAAAAACGGAAAAAATCGCTTTATTTTTAAAGAAAAACCATTTTCCGGAAAATTACAGGAATTCCTCCGATCGCTCGGATAAGTCCAATTAGAATTTGGCTAATTTTTTTATTTTTTCCTAAAAATGTAAAAAACGGAAAAAAATCGCTTTATTTTTAAAGAAAAACCATTTTCCGGAAAATTTCAGGAATTTATCCGATCGCTAGGATTAATTTAAATAGCATTTTGTTAATTTTTTTATTATTTCGTAAAAATGTAAAAAACGGAAAAAAATCGCTTTATTTTTAAAGAAAAACCATTTTCCGGAAAATTTAAGGAATTTCTCCAATCACAGGGACCAGTCTAAATAGCATTTTGTTAATTTTTTTATTTTTTTCCTAAAAATGTAAAAAACAGAAAAAAATTGCATTAACAATCTTGTTTTATTTAATCTTCCAGAATTGGACACTTCGTCAAATAATAGTTGTTCTTTGAAATCTGTGGTTACGAATAAATTAAAAAAATTCATTCAAACAGATGATCTTGAAAATATACGCACATTTAGAATTGGTTCTAATGCGCAGGTTTCTCGTAAGCCTCGCCCTGTTAAGATTGTATGTGAGACGGAAGAGAAGGCACAAGTAATTCTAAAAAAATTTGTAAGTGTCAAAAGAGACTCAACACGTTCAAGGGAGTTGGAAGATCTTTGGATGTCGAATGACAGGACGGTTATGCAGAGGGAGGAGATTAAGAGAGTGAGGGAGGAACTAGAGACCCGTCGATTAGACGGAGAAATGAATGTGTCAATGGTCTACCGGCGTGGAATCCCTACCATAATTAAAATCCCCCCTAGAAATCGCACATCCACTCTTACAGTCCAAATAGATGCGTGTAAGGAGAATCTATAGTGATTTCCCCACTTGGTGCCCAAGGTTGTGTCCCTTCCTTGAGATAAACTTATTTTATTTCTATCTATGAAAGTGATTTAAGGAAATACATACAGAACTAAACGTAGACATTGTGATTTAGATAAAATCAGTATTATTGAACAATAACAATTATTTTTGAAATTAATTGATATAATGGTAAAGCAGATTCTATTTATCGAAAATTAATCTTCTCTTTTGATAATAATGTAATTTGATTTATGTTATTCTTTACTGTATAAACTTATAATGAACTTTAGCCATTATAGCGCCTACCTAGATTTAGTTAATATTTTATATTTTGTATTGTTACTTACGTAACTATTAGAATTTAGGAGTACTTTTGTACGAAAGGGCATGTCCCGTTATGTTCTAAATAAAATAAAATAAATAAAATTATTTTTAAAGGAAAACCATTTTCCGGAAAATTACAGGAATTCCTCCGATCGCTCGGATTAGTCCAATTAGAATTTGGCTAATTTTTTTATTTTTTCCTAAAAATGTAAAAAACGGAAAAAAATCGCTTCATTTTTAAAGAAAAACCATTTTCCGGAAAATTTCAGAAATCATTGCGATCATAAGGACCAGTCCAATTAGCATTTTGTTAATTTTATTATTTTTTCCTAAAAATGTAAAAAAGGCAATAAAAATCGCTTTATTTTTAAAGAAAAACCATTTTTCGGAAAATTTCAGAAATCCCTCCGATCACAGGGACCAGTCGAATTAGCATTTTGCTAATTTTTTTATTTTTTCCTAAAAATGTAAAATCTGAAATAAAAAAATCGCTTTATTTTTAAATAAAAACCAATTTGCGGAAAATTTCAGAAATCATTCCGATCACAGGAACCAGTCCAAATAGCATTTTGTTAATTTTTTTATTTTTTCCTAAAAATGTAAAAAACGGAAAAAATCGCTTTATTTTTAAAGAAAAACCAATTTGCGGAAAATTTCAGAAATCATTCGGATCACAGGAACCAGTCCAAATAGCATTTTGTTAATTTTTTTATTTTTTCCTAAAAATGTAAAAAACGGAAAAAATCGCTTTATTTTTAAAGAAAAACCATTTTCCGGAAAATTACAGGAATTCCTCCAATCGCTCGGATAAGTCCAATTAGAATTTGGCTAATTTTTTTATTTTTTCCTAAAAATGTAAAAAACGGAAAAAAATCGCTTTATTTTTAAAGAAAAACCATTTTCCGGAAAATTTCAGGAATTTATCCGATCGCTCGGATTAATTTAAATAGCATTTTGTTAATTTTTTTATTATTTCCTAAAAATGTAAAGAACGGAAAAAAATCGCTTTATTTTTAAAGAAAAATGAATTTCCGGAAAATTCCAGAAATCATTGCGATCATAAGGACCAGTCGAATTAGCATTTTGTTAATTTTTTTATTTTCTCCTAAAAATGAAAAAAAACGAATAAAAATCGCTTTATTTTTAAAGAAAAACCATTTTCCGGAAAATTCCAGAAATTCCTCCGATCGCTCGGATTAGTCCAATTAGAATTTGGCTAATTATTTTATTTTTTCCTAAAAATGTAAAAAACGGAAAAAAATCGCTTTATTTTTAAAGAAAAACCATTTTCCGGAAAATTTCAGGAATTTATCCTATCGCTCGGATTAATTTAAATAGCATTTTGTTAATTTTTTTATTATTTCCTAAAAATGTAAAAAACGGAAAAAAATCGCTTTATTTTTAAAGAAAAACCATTTTCCGGAAAATTTCAGGAATTTATCCCATCGCTAGGATTAATTTAAATAGCATTTTGTTAATTTTTTTATTATTTCCTAAAAATGTAAAAAACGGAAAAAAATCGCTTTATTTTTAAAGAAAAACCAATTTGCGGAAAAATTCAGAAATCCTTCCGATCACAGGGACCAGTCGAATTAGCATTTTGCTAATTTTTTTATTTTTTCCTAAAAATGTAAAATCGGAAATAAAAAAATCGCTTTATTTTTAAAGAAAAACCAATTTGCGGAAAATTTCAAAAATCCTTCCGATCACAGGGACCAGTCGAATTAGCATTTTGCTAATTTTTTTATTTTTTCCTAAAAATGTAAAATCGGAAATTACAAAATCGCTTTATTTTTAAAGAAAAACCATTTTTCGGAAAATTTCAGAAATCCCTCCGATCACAGGGACCAGTCGAATTAGCATTTTGCTAATTTTTTTATTTTTTCCTAAAAATGTAAAAAAGGCAAAAAAAAATCGCTTTATTTTTAAAGAAAAACCATTTTTCGGAAAATTTCAGAAATCCCTCCGATCACAGGGACCAGTCGAATTAGCATTTTGCTAATTTTTTTTTTTTTCCTAAAAATGTAAAATCGGAAATAAAAAAATCGCTTTATTTTTAAAGAAAAACCAATTTGCGGAAAATTTCAGAAATCCTTCCGATCACAGGGACCAGTCGAATTAGCATTTTGGTAATTTTTTTATTTTTTCCTAAAAATGTAAAATCGGAAATTACAAAATCGCTTTATTTTTAAAGAAAAACCATTTTTCGGAAAATTTCAGAAATCCCTCCGATCACAGGGACCAGTCGAATTAGCATTTTGCTAATTTTTTTATTTTTTCCTAAAAATGTAAAATCGGAAATTAAAAAGTCGCTTTATTTTTAAATAAAAACCAATTTGCGGAAAATTTCAGAAATCATTCCGATCACAGGAACCAGTCCAAATAGCATTTTGTTAATTTTTTTATTTTTTCCTAAAAATGTAAAAAACGGAAAAAATCGCTTTATTTTTAAAGAAAAATTAATTTGCGGAAAATTTCAGAAATCATTCCGATCACAGGAACCAGTCCAAATAGCATTTTGTTAATTTTTTTATTTTTTCCTAAAAATGTAAAAAACGGAAAAAATCGCTTTATTTTTAAAGAAAAACCATTTTCCGGAAAATTACAGGAATTCCTCCAATCGCTCGGATAAGTCCAATTAGAATTTGGCTAATTTTTTTATTTTTTCCTAAAAATGTAAAAAACGGAAAAAAATCGTTTATTTTTAAAGAAAAATGAATTTCCGGAAAATTCCAGAAATCATTGCGATCATAAGGACCAGTCTAATTAGCATTTTGCTAATTTTTTTATTTTTTCCTAAAAATGTAAAATCGGAAATTACAAAATCGCTTTATTTTTAAAGAAAAACCATTTTTCGGAAAATTTCAGAAATCCCTCCGATCACAGGGACCAGTCGAATTAGCATTTTGCTAATTTTTTTATTTTTTCCTAAAAATGTAAAAAAGGCAAAAAAAAATCGCTTTATTTTTAAAGAAAAACCATTTTTCGGAAAATTTCAGAAATCCCTCCGATCACAGGGACCAGTCGAATTAGCATTTGGCTAATTTTTTTATTTTTTCCTAAAAATGTAAAATCGGAAATAAAAAAATCGCTTTATTTTTAAAGAAAAACCAATTTGCGGAAAATTTCAGAAATCCTTCCGATCACAGGGACCAGTCGAATTAGCATTTTGGTAATTTTTTTATTTTTTCCTAAAAATGTAAAATCGGAAATTACAAAATCGCTTTATTTTTAAAGAAAAACCATTTTTCGGAAAATTTCAGAAATCCCTCCGATCACAGGGACCAGTCGAATTAGCATTTTGCTAATTTTTTTATTTTTTCCTAAAAATGTAAAATCGGAAATTAAAAAGTCGCTTTATTTTTAAATAAAAACCAATTTGCGGAAAATTTCAGAAATCATTCCGATCACAGGAACCAGTCCAAATAGCATTTTGTTAATTTTTTTATTTTTTCCTAAAAATGTAAAAAACGGAAAAAATCGCTTTATTTTTAAAGAAAAATTAATTTGCGGAAAATTTCAGAAATCATTCCGATCACAGGAACCAGTCCAAATAGCATTTTGTTAATTTTTTTAGTTTTTCCTAAAAATGTAAAAAACGGAAAAAATCGCTTTATTTTTAAAGAAAAACCATTTTCCGGAAAATTACAGGAATTCCTCCAATCGCTCGGATAAGTCCAATTAGAATTTGGCAAATTTTTTTATTTTTTCCTAAAAATGTAAAAAACGGAAAAAAATCGTTTATTTTTAAAGAAAAATGAATTTCCGGAAAATTCCAGAAATCATTGCGATCATAAGGACCAGTCTAATTAGCATTTTGTTAATTTTTTTATTTTCTCCTAAAAATGAAAAAAACGGAATAAAAATCGCTTTATTTTTAAAGAAAAACCATTTTTCGGAAAATTTCAGAATTCCCTCCGATCACAGGGACCAGTCGAATTAGCATTTTGCTAATTTTTTTTTTTTCCTAAAAATGTAAAATCGGAAATAAAAAAATCGCTTTATTTTTAAATAAAAACCAATTTGCGGAAAATTTCAGAAATCATTCCGATCACAGGAACCAGTCCAAATAGCATTTTGTTAATTTTTTTATTTTTTCCTAAAAATGTAAAAAACGGAAAAAATCGCTTCATTTTTAAAGAAAAACCATTTTCCTGAAAATTCCAGAAATTCCTCCGATCGCTCGTATTAGTCCAATTAGAATTTGGCTAATTATTTTATTTTTTCCTAAAAATGTAAAAAACGGAAAAAAATCGCTTTATTTTTCAAGAAAAACCATTTTCCGGAAAATTTCAGGAATTTATCCTATCGCTCGGATTAATTTAAATAGCATTTTGTTAATTTTTTTATTATTTCCTAAAAATGTAAAAAACGGAAAAAAATCGCTTTATTTTTAAAGAAAAACCATTTTCCGGAAAATTTCAGGAATTTATCCTATCACAGGGACCAGTCGAATTAGCATTTTGGTAATTTTATTATTTTTTCCTAAAAATGTAAAATCGGAAATTACAAAATCGCTTTATTTTTAAAGAAAAACCATTTTTCGGAAAATTTCAGAAATCCCTCCGATCACAGGGACCAGTCGAATTAGCATTTTGCTAATTTTTTTATTTTTTCCTAAAAATGTAAAATCGGAAATTAAAAAGTCGCTTTATTTTTAAATAAAAACCAATTTGCGGAAAATTTCAGAAATCATTCCGATCACAGGAACCAGTCCAAATAGCATTTTGTTAATTTTTTTATTTTTTCCTAAAAATGTAAAAAACGGAAAAAATCGCTTTATTTTTAAAGAAAAATTAATTTGCGGAAAATTTCAGAAATCATTCCGATCACAGGAACCAGTCCAAATAGCATTTTGTTAATTTTTTTATTTTTTCCTAAAAATGTAAAAAACGGAAAAAATCGCTTTATTTTTAAAGAAAAACCATTTTCCGGAAAATTACAGGAATTCCTCCAATCGCTCGGATAAGTCCAATTAGAATTTGGCTAATTTTTTTATTTTCTCCTAAAAATGAAAAAAACGGAATAAAAATCGCTTTATTTTTAAAGAAAAACCATTTTTCGGAAAATTTCAGAATTCCCTCCGATCACAGGGACCAGTCGAATTAGCATTTTGCTAATTTTTTTATTTTTTCCTAAAAATGTAAAATCGGCAATAAAAAAATCGCTTTATTTTTAAATAAAAACCAATTTGCGGAAAATTTCAGAAATCATTCCGATCACAGGAACCAGTCCAAATAGCATTTTGTTAATTTTTTTATTTTTTCCTAAAAATGTAAAAAACGGAAAAAATCGCTTTATTTTTAAAGAAAAATTAATTTGCGGAAAATTTCAGAAATCATTCCGATCAAAGGAACCAGTCCAAATAGCATTTTGTTAATTTTTTTATTTTTTCCTAAAAATGTAAAAAACGGAAAAAATCGCTTTATTTTTAAAGAAAAACCATTTTCCGGAAAATTACAGGAATTCCTCCAATCGCTCGGATAAGTCCAATTAGAATTTGGCTAATTATTTTATTTTTTCCTAAAAATGTAAAAAACGGAAAAAAATCGCTTTATTTTTCAAGAAAAACCATTTTCCGGAAAATTTCAGGAATTTATCCTATCGCTCGGATTAATTTAAATAGCATTTTGTTAATTTTTTTATTATTTCCTAAAAATGTAAAAAACGGAAAAAAATCGCTTTATTTTTAAAGAAAAACCATTTTCCGGAAAATTTCAGGAATTTATCCTATCACAGGGACCAGTCGAATTAGCATTTTGGTAATTTTATTATTTTTTCCTAAAAATGTAAAATCGGAAATTACAAAATCGCTTTATATTTAAAGAAAAACCATTTTTCGGAAAATTTCAGAAATCCCTCCGATTACAGGGACCAGTCGAATTAGCATTTTGCTAATTTTTTTATTTTTTCCTAAAAATGTAAAATCGGAAATTAAAAAGTCGCTTTATTTTTAAATAAAAACCAATTTGCGGAAAATTTCAGAAATCATTCCGATCACAGGAACCAGTCCAAATAGCATTTTGTTAATTTTTTTATTTTTTCCTAAAAATGTAAAAAACGGAAAAAATCGCTTTATTTTTAAAGAAAAATTAATTTGCGGAAAATTTCAGAAATCATTCCGATCACAGGAACCAGTCCAAATAGCATTTTGTTAATTTTTTTATTTTTTCCTAAAAATGTAAAAAACGGAAAAAATCGCTTTATTTTTAAAGAAAAACCATTTTCCGGAAAATTACAGGAATTCCTCCAATCGCTCGGATAAGTCCAATTAGAATTTGGCTAATTTTTTTATTTTCTCCTAAAAATGAAAAAAACGGAATAAAAATCGCTTTATTTTTAAAGAAAAACCATTTTTCGGAAAATTTCAGAATTCCCTCCGATCACAGGGACCAGTCGAATTACCATTTTGCTAATTTTTTTATTTTTTCCTAAAAATGTAAAATCGGCAATAAAAAAATCGCTTTATTTTTAAATAAAAACCAATTTGCGGAAAATTTCAGAAATCATTCCGATCACAGGAACCAGTCCAAATAGCATTTTGTTAATTTTTTTATTTTTTCCTAAAAATGTAAAAAACGGAAAAAATCGCTTTATTTTTAAAGAAAAATTAATTTGCGGAAAATTTCAGAAATCATTCCGATCACAGGAACCAGTCCAAATAGCATTTTGTTAATTTTTTTATTTTTTCCTAAAAATGTAAAAAACGGAAAAAATCGCTTTATTTTTAAAGAAAAACCATTTTCCGGAAAATTACAGGAATTCCTCCAATCGCTCGGATAAGTCCAATTAGAATTTGGCTAATTTTTTTATTTTTTCCTAAAAATGTAAAAAACGGAAAAAAATCGTTTATTTTTAAAGAAAAATGAATTTCCGGAAAATTCCAGAAATCATTGCGATCATAAGGACAAGTCGAATTAGCATTTTGTTAATTTTTTTATTTTCTCCTAAAAATGAAAAAAACGGAATAAAAATCGCTTTATTTTTAAAGAAAAACCATTTTTCGGAAAATTTCAGAATTCCCTCCGATCACAGGGACCAGTCGAATTAGCATTTTGCTAATTTTTTTATTTTTTCCTAAAAATGTAAAATCGGCAATAAAAAAATCGCTTTATTTTTAAATAAAAACTAATTTGCGGAAAATTTCAGAAATCATTCCGATCACAGGAACCAGTCCAAATAGCATTTTGTTAATTTTTTTATTTTTTCCTAAAAATGTAAAAAACGGAAAAAATCGCTTCATTTTTAAAGAAAAACCATTTTCCTGAAAATTCCAGAAATTCCTCCGATCGCTCGTATTAGTCCAATTAGAATTTGGCTAATTATTTTATTTTTTCCAAAAAATGTAAAAAACGGAAAAAAATCGCTTTATTTTTCAAGAAAAACCATTTTCCGGAAAATTTCAGGAATTTATCCTATCGCTCGGATTAATTTAAATAGCATTTTGTTAATTTTTTTATTATTTCCTAAAAATGTAAAAAACGGAAAAAAATCGCTTTATTTTTAAAGAAAAACCATTTTCCGGAAAATTTCAGGAATTTATCCTATCACAGGGACCAGTCCAATTAGCATTTTGTTAATTTTATTATTTTTTCCTAAAAATGTAAAAAAGGCAAAAAAAAATCGCTTTATTTTTATAGAAAAACAATTTTTCGGAAAATTTCAGAAATCCTTCCGATCACAGGGACCAGTCGAATTAGCATTTTGCTAATTTTTTTATTTTTTCCTACAAATGTAAAATCGGAAATAAAAAAATCGCTTTATTTTTAAAGAAAAATGAATTTCCGGAAAATTCCAGAAATCATTGCGATCATAAGGACCAGTCGAATTAGCATTTTGTTAATTTTTTTATTTTCTCCTAAAAATGAAAAAAACGGAATAAAAATCGCTTTATTTTTAAAGAAAAACCATTTTTCGGAAAATTTCAGAAATCCCTCCGATCACAGGGACCAGTCGAATTAGCATTTTGCTAATTTTTTTATTTTTTCCTAAAAATGTAAAATCGGAAATAAAAAAATCGCTTTATTTTTAAATAAAAACCAATTTGCGGAAAATTTCAGAAATCATTCCGATCACAGGAACCAGTCCAAATAGCATTTTGTTTATTTTTTTTTTTCCTAAAAATGTAAAAAACGGAAAAAATCGCTTTATTTTTAAAGAAAAACCAATTTGCGGAAAATTTCAGAAATCCTTCCGATCACAGGGACCAGTCGAATTAGCATTTTGCTAATTTTTTTATTTTTTCCTAAAAATGTAAAATCGGAAATTACAAAATCGCTTTATTTTTAAAGAAAAATCAATTTCCGGAAAATTCCAGAAATCATTGCGATCATAAGGACCAGTCGAATTAGCATTTTGTTAATTTTTTTATTTTCTCCTAAAAATAAAAAAAACGGACTAAAAATCGCTTTATTTTTAAAGAAAAACCAATTTCCCGAAATTTTTTTATAAATATAATTTATTTGTCCCGTTATGTTTCAATTAATGAAATGAATAATTCAATTTTTTACTTTCACAAATGTTCCTTTATCATCACTCCCTCCTTTGCTACTCTGATGAAACCGCCGCAATCCAACGCCAACGCGAAAAAGTCAGACATTTAAAAAATTCAATTGTTTTTTTTCCCTATAAGGTTAAAAGGTTAATAACCCACCAGAAACACTATCTTTTGTTTTAAACATAATAATTCTGTAAAAAGTATATCATATATATTTTTTTAAAGTATAATATCTTCTTATTTACATTTAGGCAATGAGCTTTTTATTTTCAGATAACAAAGTCAAATTACGACTTTGTTATATTATATTAAATCAATTTATCTTATTAAATACAATAAATTTCTTATGAAGAAGATAGAAATCATAAATTGAATTTAAAAAAGTTAGCTCCCCACTGCCGTCACATCACGTGACAAACACATATTTTAAATTAAAGAATTAAATCTTCTGTTTATTAATTAATAATACAGGAAAAATATTTTGTAAATGCAGAAGAACCAAACTTTATTAATAAATTGATTACAAACAATCTTTAAAAATTTTAAATTGGAGCAAATGAAAAATAATTTAATCTTTGAGCTTAATCTTAGGTTATGTTATCAATTTGAAATTTGGTGGCGATCAAAGAGTTCTTTGGGGAAGCCCGAAATGGAGAAAATCTTGCAAATAATAATCAATAAACATTTCGCTTGAATTTGTTATTGAAAAACAATATTGAATTAACTCATAGAATAATTTAAAAATTAATTAAAAAAATTTAGTATATAATATTATAAAGTTTAATTTTTTGAAGGTATGGTTCAAAAAGCTATCAAAGTTGGTTAAAATAATAACAAAATAAGTAATAGATAGAAAATTTATTGAAATATATTGTTCACAAATTAAATAAACAATTTATATTGTTTATTTACAAATTTTAATTAAATTCTTTATTTATTGAATTTTAAATTTTCGCGCGCCACCGACGTCACATCACGTGACAAACACATATTCCTAATTAAAAAAATAAAACTTTTATTTTTTAATTAATAATATTGAAAAAATAATTTGTTAATGTAAAAGAAGCAATCTTTATTAATATATTAATTTCAAACAATCTTTGATAATATTAAAATAGAGTAAAAGAAAAATGATATAAAATTTGAGCTGAAACTTAGGTTATGTATGTAATATGATATTTGAAATTTGGTGGCGACCGAAGAGTTCCTTGGGTAAGCGAGAAAGAGAGAAAAAGCTTCAAATAATTTGCAATAATTATATCGTTTGAATTTGTTATTGAAAAATGAATAATAAATTAACTCATAGATTAATTAAGAAATTAATTAAAATCCTTTTGTATGAAATATGTGGAGTTAATTTTTTTGAAGGTATGGTTCGTAGAGCTATTCGACTAAGTGTTCTTACATGACCAAAAGTTGAAAATAATTTTTTTCAACGACTTTTATTTTTTAATAATAATTTACAATTACCAAAACGTGAGAATTAATAAAAAACTGAATTAAATTAATTTAGAACAAAATATTTAAAAGTTACATATTTGAAGGTATGGTTCGAAGAGCTATTCGACTAAGTGTTCTTACATGACCAAAAGTTGAAAATAATTTTTTTCAACGACTTTTATTATTTTTTAATAATAATTTACAATTATCAAAACGTGAGAATTAGTAAAAAATATTTAAAAGTAAAATTTTTAAAGTTTTGGTTCGAAGAGCTGTTTGACTTGTGCACTCACATGACAAGAAGTTAAAAATAATTTTTAACAATTTCTTTTATTAATGGTTTTTTTTGTCATAAATTTACATTGGATGAAGTAAAAAAATTATTATAATATTAATTGAATAATCAATCTAATAAAGAATATAGATAAATTGATTTGAGGGAATTCAAAGGATGGGTCTTTGCTATCAAAGTTGGGTTAAAATAATAACAAAATAAGTAATAGATAGAAAATTTATTAAAATATATTGTACACAAATTAAATAAACAATTTATATTGTTTATTTACAAATTTTAATTAAATTCTTTATTTATTGAATTTTAAATTTTCGCGCGCCACCGACGTCACATCACGTGACAAACACATATTCCTAATTAAAAAAATAAAACTTTTATTTTTTAATTAATAATATTGAAAAAATAATATGTTAATGTAAAAGAAGCAATCTTTATTAATATATTAATTTCAAACAATCTTTGATAATATTAAAATAGAGTAAAAGAAAAATGATTTAAAATTTGAGCTGACACTTAGGTTATGTATGTAATATGATATTTGAAATTTGGTGGCGACCGAAGAGTTCCTTGGATAAGCGAGAAAGAGAGAAAAAGCTTCAAATAATTTGCAATAATTATTTCGTTTGAATTTGATATTGAAAAATGAGTAATAAATTAACTCATAGATTAATTAAAAAATTAATTAAAATACTTTTGTATGAAATATGTGGAGTTAATTTTTTTGAAGGTATGGTTCGAAGAGCTATTCGACTAAGTGCTCTAACATGACCAAAAGTTGAAATTAAATTTTTCTAATGACTTTTATTATTTTTTAATAACAATTTACTGTTAAAGAAACAAATATTAAATAATTAAAAACTTAATTATATTAATTTAGAACAAAATATTTGAAATTTTTTTTTTAAGGTTTTGTAAATATTTATTTAACTAATCATTGATTTATTTAGTTAAATAATTTTTTTACAGAGAAAAATTGTCTAAAAAATTATTTCTAGCCGAAAAAGAAATTGTTGCGATGAGACAATAATTTTTTTGGCAATTTTTCTCTGTAAAAAATAATAATTAACTAACTATTGATTTTTTTAGTTAATTAATTTTTTTACACACAAAAATTGTGAAAAAAAAAATTTCCTGCTCAAAAAAAATTGTTGCGATGAGGAAAATATTTTTTTTCAATTTTTCAATGTATAGAAAGAATTAATTACCTAATTAGTCAATTAATTATTTTCTACAGCGAAAATAAGTCAAAAAAATTATTTCCATCCCAAGAAAAATAGTTTCGATAAGGAAATAATTTTTTTGACACTTTTTCTTTGTAAAAAAATTAATTAACTCAATAAATCAATAATTAGTTAATTAATTTTTTTTTACAGAGAAAAATTGTGAAAAAATTTATTTCCTTATCGCAACAATTTTCTTTGTGCTAGAAATAATTTTTTTTAACTAATATTCACTGTAACATAAAATTAAGGGGACTTTCTGGTTTAGAATTGACAAAAAAGGAAGGTTTTAAAACTTTTATTGTAAGAACAGTATTAAAGAAATTGTAAAAACTATTTTTGGACATTGTAGCACATTGCGTAGAGAAAATTTAAAAAATATGTTTGAGTGTATTTAGTTCAATTTCATATCTGTAGGTGGCGTCTTCCAAAAGATACCTTTTTTTGGTACGTTAGTTTCCGGGCAACCTGTAATACATAAATTCAAGTTCCAAACGGGAATCTCTTCATAAGGATTTATTCTGGGGCCTAAACCTCAAAAACGATTTTTTTAAAGGTTTTTTTATTTTTTATGTACATTTTCCTCAAAAACTCGCAAAAACGCCGTGTTTTAGGGTCAATTTACCTCCATATAAAAACACAGGGGGAAGAAATATGAGTTTTTAGAGGTTTAGGCCCCAGTTTTTAAAATAAAGAATCGAACAATTTTTGGGATTTCAAAATCGGTTCGGTAGATTTCGAGAAAAGCTCTGTACCAGTTTGAAAAATGAGTTTTCGAGAAAAACGCGTTCAAAGTTTTCATAACATAGTTCATTGAGTCATGAATATTAAACAACTTTTTATTACAACAGAACTTCGTATCCGGCTGTTTTTAGGGTCGCTGATTACGAATTTGATGTCCGTTTTGGAAAATTCAAAATGGCGGATCCAATATGGCGGACGAAAAAATAAAAATTCAACCGGATTTGCTTAAAACTTGCTACTCGAGGGTTTTTGGGGTCGCTGATTACGAATTTGATGTCCGTTTTTGAAAATTCAAAATGGCGGATCCAATATGGCAGACGAAAAAATAAAAAATCAACCGAATTGCTTAAAACTTGTTACTCGGGGGTTTTTGGGGCCGCTGATTACGAATTTGATGTTCCTAGAACGATAATGTTTTGTGCCTATATTCATAACTAGCAATCTCAAAAGGCCACAAGTAACCATTTTCAACTAAATTTAATTAATTTCTTAATCTTTGTCCGCCATATTAGATCCGCCATTTTGTATTTTCAAAAACTGACATCAAATTCGTAATCAGCGACCCCAAAAACCCCCGAGTAACAAGTTTTAAGCAAATCCGGTTGAATTTTTATTTTTCGTCCGCCATATTGGATCTGCCATTTTGTATTTTCAAAAACTGACATCAAATTCGTAATCAGCGACCCCAAAAACCCTCGAGTAACATGTTTCAAGCTAATATCAATAAAAGAGGAACACCAAATATGTAAATAAGATAACTGTAGATTGTTGTTGAAATACATACCGTCATAAATATTGTTATAACTTTTGTTTTTGTACATATTTTTTAAAAAACGTTTTGGGACAGTAATTCTATGATACTATGGAACATTTTTAAGCAAAAAAAAAATCGATTTTTTTGAAATTCTAAACCAGAAAGTCCCCTTCATTACCTAATTAATTAAATAATTAAGTAATTAATTCTTTTTTTACTTTGAAAAATTGAAAAAAAATATTTTCTCTGCGTAACAATTTTTTTGGGCTAGAAATAATTTTTTTGGCTAATTTTCACTGTAAAAAAAATTAATTAACTTATTTATTTAATTATTATTTAATAAACTTTTCTTACAGAAAAAAATTGTCAAAAAAAATTATTTTCTGATCGCAAGAATTTTTTTTAAGCTGGAAATAATTTAAATATATTATTTTTAATAATAATATAATATTTACTGGAAAATTAATTAATTATTAATTAATAATCAATTAATAATCAATTAATAATCAATTAATAATCAATTAATAATCAATTAATAATCAATTAATAATCAATTAATAATCAATTAATAATCAATTAATAATCAATTAATAATCAATTAATAATCAATTAATAATCAACTAATAATCAATTAATAATCAATTAATAATCAATTAATAATCAATTAATAATCAATTAATAATCAATTAATAATCAATTAATAATGTATTGAAAATGGGGAAAAAAGTAACCCCGAATATGCTTGTTTGTTCCCTTCATTTTAGAAAAGAAGACTACATGATACCAGGTAATTATATGTATTTTGATATTAAAATTATTATTAAAATAAATAAATCCGTAAAAATTGATTATTTTTTATTAATTAATTATGAAAAAATTAATAACCATCAAAATATGTATTAAATTGAATTGATTTAAAAAGAGGTGAATTAAAACTACAAATTAATTTAATTAAATAAATTAAATTATAAAATTAAATAATTATAATTAAATTATTAATTAATTAAATTTATTATTATTAATATAAATTAATTAAATTATAAACATCCTTCAGAATTAATTTATTATTATTATTATTTATTTATTTGTTAGAGGGTATTAATAAACCCATACAAAAGAGTTTGACATAAAAGATTTCTTATATACTATTTATACTAGAACCTATTCTGAAACTGAATAACTCAAGATTTCCTTGATATAATTAACAATTTTTTTAATTGAAGATGGTTTTCTATCATTTAACAAGTCCAGCCATGAATTTTTAACGGATTCTTCGTTGATGTTTACAAAATATTTTTCTCTTATCTTAGACACGCCCTTGCATTCAACAAAAAGATGATATTCATCGAAGATCGGTTTTTGTTCATCACATTTGCATTTTTGTTCCTTGGAAAGTTTATAACATTTATTTTTGATTATTATTCGAGTTTGAAAGACATTTAATAACCTAAATTGTGCACAGATTTTTAGTAACGGTAGGGGCAATCTCGCTTGTAAATATGGTTGAGGACCGTCGTACAGAGATAGATGGGAATATAGTTTAAGAGAAGAAGAGCTCTGGAGACTCATTATATCCGAGTTGAATAAGAAACTGTCATATTTTTTTAGTAGTTTATTTTTAGAATTTTTCAATAATTCGGCAGTTAGGGTGTTCCAGATCTCCTCCTCTCCGATACTAACAAAAAATATTTCTCTCACTTGAGATGCCCAATTGTATTTCTCCTCTCCTTTTTGACAGTCAGCTAGATTTTTTAAACGTTCGAAACAAATTTTCGGATATCTCTCATTATCCATTTCGTACATTTTTTCGAGCCAATTTAAAATCATTTTAAAAATTCTTAGAGAGATATGCCTTGATCCCGTTTCTATTCTGACAGCATAATTAGGGGTATTTCGAGGGAGGTTTAAAACATTTTTATAATAATCTAAATGGATTTTTTCAATGTCATCTAAGTATCTGAGGCTCCACAACAAAGCCCCATATAGCAAAGTGCTTGCAATAAAACTATCAAAAAATCTATCTACCGGACGCCAAGAGTCAAGTTTAAGATTGTTTATTACTGGAATGGTAGTTCCTATTGCTATTCTCGTTTTGCTTATTGCCTGCTGCGTCGCCTTTGCGAAAAGTGTAGATTCCGCAAAAGAAACCCCCAAATAAGTATAGGAACTTACTACTTCAATTTCTTCATTATTATAAAGTAAGGGAGGATATCTTTTCGTATGACCGCGTCCACCCCTCTGGAAAATTACCACTTTTGTTTTATTTACATTTATTGTCAATTTGTTTTCCTGGCAATAGTCCTGAAGAGTTTTGATAATTTTTCTCATTTCAATTACATTGTCTGCCATTATTGCAATATCATCCGCGTAAGCTTCCAATAAAATTTCTTTTAAATGGTTGATAGAGACCCCTCTGACCCCCCTGTTAATTAAATATTTTTCCAAGTCGGCTATATATAAATTAAAAATAAGAGGACTTAACGTTTCTCCCTGCATTACTCCCTCAGTGACTTCAGTTCGATCCGAGTTCCCCTCCCTAGTTCTAACAGAGACATTCGCCGCCGAGTAGAGACTCATCAATATTTTTATAAATTTAGAACCTACACCTAGTGAGTATAATTTTTTTTTTATTAAGTAATGGTTCAAAGAAGGAAACGCACCCTTGAAGTCAATGAAAAGAACGAATAACTTCCCTTTTTGTATATTTATTCTATTTTGGATCATTGCATTCAGAGTGAATAGATTGTCGAGACAACCACGTTTCTCTCTGAAGCCTGATTGTGATTCGGGGATTAAATCGTTCTCTTCAATCCATTTGATAAGTCTTCCTGAAAGTGTCTGCGTGAAAAGTTTGAGAATGCAGTTTAGCAAGGCAATTGGTCTGTAATTTGAGGGATCAAGTTTATCTCCTTTTTTGAGAATCATTATTATGTCCATATTTGACCAAGATTGAGGAATACCTTTTTTTATCATTATTTTATTAAACAAATCCAAAATATAGTCAATTCCATTTTCAGGCAGACCCTTCAGGAACTCGTACGGGACTCCATCTGGCCCAGGGGCCTTATTAGCTTTACATTAAATGAGACTTTTAATAATTTCATCTTTAGTAATAGGAACGTCTATTATTTCATTACTATATTCCGGATCATTCAACAAATAGTGAAGAGCACATCTCGGGGGAAAAGTCTCCTTAAGAAAAGTACCCCAGGTTTTCAAGTCTACCAAATCCGGTATATTAGATTTACGGCGGAATGTGTTAACGATTTTCCAGAAGGATGTAGGATCCTTCGCCGAAGCTAAAATTTCTAATCGGTAATCATTGTATGTTTTCTTCTTTTTTTCCAATAGATTAGCATAATTTTTATTATGATTATTATATACTTTACACATCTCCGGGGGAAAGTTTTGGGTTCTACACTCTTTTAACATTTTTTTAAATAATTTTTTACTTTCCAGGCATTCAGAATCAAACCATGGCTTGGACAAACCTATCCTATCATTGAAATTGGAAATCATACCCACATTTTTTGCAACATTTTTAATTGTATTTACAAGATATATAGAAAGTAAATTAGGATCGCATTCAGTTTGTACAGTCTGTAAAGAAGAGGTCATAGCAATTACGTATTCAGATTCAAGTTGATCTTTCCATTTATATTTCGATCTCGGGAAATTGACCTCCCTTTCAATGTTCAATGAGAGGGCCACAGGGAAATGATCCGACTTAGAAATAATATCAAAAATTTTCAATTCATTAATCATGAATGTGCTGTACAAATTAGTCCAAACTAGGTCAATTGAGGATTTCCCGCCAATTGAATTTCTGAATGTAAACGCAGCAGGGATATCCCCAGCGGCTCTCCCATTCAACAAAAACAAGCCCATACTTTCAAATCCTTCAACCAATTTGATACCTCTATTATTTATTTCTTTATCACAACTCGACCTAATATTTGTTAAATTGTTGTTAAATAAAATTATGTCTCTGTCTAATTGGTTAAGATCTCCCACCCTAGAGTTCATGTCCCCTCCAATAAAAATAGGGGTATTTACAAAATTTTGATTTATAGTTATTAATGTATTGTTTAACATTTCCAATTCTTCGTTGATCGAAGAAGACGGGTTAAAATAAGTAAGACCTATAATAAATCTAGAATAAAATTTTCTAACAGAGACAGAAATAAAAATAATTGAGTCATTTTTGAACAGTGTTTCTACCTTGTAAAGTCTCGCATTGAATAAAATCAGCAGTCCTCCTTTGGGTCTTCCTCTTCCATCTCCCCTCGTAGCAGCTGTGAAAATAGTCCCCACTTCGTAGTTTGGATGAGCGATGGCTAGTCTAGGGGGAAACCACGCCCAGGTTTCTGTGAAGCATAGGATGTCCCCACTGCTTGAAATCTCGAGTAAGTCCGTGATGTTTTTGGTAACCTTTGAGTTCCAGTAAAAAATCCTGGGGGGTGGATCATGGTTGGGTTGTCACGCTTTAGCACTATTGTTTGAATCTTTGTTGACAGGTCCCTCTTTGTGAAAATATTCCTTGATATTGGGTGAAGTTCCAGGGGGAGGCATCGGAGAGGTCTTCTTAGTCCTCTTTTTCAGAGGATTATTTTTGGACCCCTCAGGTCTGCCTCTTTTCCTGCTGGCAGTGGACACGTGTGATTTGACAGAATCAGCGCTGTCCGATTCGTAGTCAATCTCTTCATATTTTCCTGCAGTGTCACCCAAGTTCAGCGAGTGAATATACTCCAAGGCCGAATGTACGTCATAGATTTTGTTTTCACAATATAATTTGGTATTTCGAACCTGAGCACTTCTTCCTATTGTTTCGAGTTTCTGTTTATAATCAAACAGTTTTGCACGAATCTCCTTTATTCGAATTCTTTGCTCTTTGGGAAGATCGTTAGCAACGAATATTTTAGATTCTCTAAACTTGACGACATTTTTGAAAATCAGGATTTTTGGATGCACTTCCTTGAAGATTATCAAAATAGGTCTAGAGTTTTTGTTTACACCAAGTCTTTTGACAGAGTTGATATCCTCGTTCTTAATGTCTATTTCAGCTGAGGTGAAAACACTGATCACTTTGTTAAGTAGGTCCTCGTTTTCAGTTTCCTCGACACCAAACATGATGAGGTTTCTTTCCCTGTCCTTTTTTTGGAGATTTGGATGGCAGAATCCGCTTGGTCCAGTCTCTTTTTCAGATCTTGATTTTCCTTCTTCAAAATCCTATATTTCTCCAAGCAATCCTCGAGTCTCGAGAACAACTTTTCATTTGCCTTTTTCAGATTTGCAATGTCCGTTGATAGCGTTTCTTTGGTATCCCTAAGATCCCCTTTTATATCCAACAATAATTTCTTTAAATCGTCGTTGGTAGCCATATTTGTAAACAATTAATCACAAGTTTAATAAAATTACACTACTGGTATAATATATAAACTTTCGATATACGGAGCTAACGTAAACACGTCCGTTCGGCTTGAAAGCCCAAATCAAACTCCTTCAGAATTAATTTATATAAACAATATTTGCGTATGCATGTGACATTTAATTTTTATACCAAAATTAAATTAAATATATAATATAAATTAAAAATATACCAAAATAAAATATTAATAAAAAATACATATAATTTTTTAGATGGACAAGCAGGAAAAAGATATTTGAAAATAACTGCTGTGCCGTCTTGTAATCTTCCACGATCAACGATTGAAACTTCTAAGCAAGAGTCAGGAAAACAAACTGCAAGAAAATCCAGAGAAGAAAGAAGAGTTAAACGTGAAAAAAATAAAAATAGGGTACCTTATCCAATTAAGAATAAAGAATCTCAAGTAACTGATTTAAATGGTTTTTCTGAAGTAACTGACAATTTGAATTCTAAATTAAATTTTGGAAAAACAGATCGAACTGAAAAGGAGGAAGAAAGTAATAATTCAATATGCAATAATGTTGAAAATAACGTTGTGCTTTCAAACAATGTTGAAGATAACGCTACGATTTTAAATAATGTTGAAGATAACGCTACGATTTTAAACAAACCTGTGACAGTTGACATTGGAATTTTAGTTAAAAGTGGAGATTTGATGGAATTAAATTTTTCTGCTTTTATAAAAACCGAAAAAGATTTAAGCACTGTTACCGGTATCCCCACTTTTAAAATTTTAGGTACTCTGGTTGCAATTGTTGAACGAGTAGCGCCACGTTTGTCATTTTATTCAGGAAAAATAACCGTTCGCGATAGAATAATTTTGACATTTATAAAATTAAAACAAAATCTTAGTTATGCATTTTTAGCAGTATTGTTTAAGGCTTTTTCCGAACGCCACATATCTAACGTGGTATGTAATATGATCGACATTTTGGGCAATACTTTGAAGCACGCCATCATGTAATATTTTTTAATTTTTTAATCAATTATTATTGTACTCCACTAACATTATAGAAAATAATTAATAAAGAATAGAGATGTGCAAAAGTTTAAAATTTGTGTGGGCTCGGATCGAATATTCGATTCGAGCCCATGTTACTTCTTATGGAGCGGTTCGAATTTTAAAAACTTGCACAGCTCTAATAAACAATAAAAATCAAAATATATTATATTTATAACTAGGGGGGCTAAGCCCCCCCGCGCGTTTTGCGCCCCAACCCTTATTATTTTCCACTTCAAAAATAAATTTTTTAAAAGCTTGCATATATTAAAATTATCGAAATTATTTCTCAACTAGCAACGTTGTCGTCCGCAAGCGGCCGACTACGTTGTTAGTGTGCATTAACCATATTTTTTATTCATTTTTTTTTTTCAAAAAAATTTAATATTAGAAATGTAAAAAAAAATTTCTTTATATTGGATCTACCACCCAAGTAGCACGGAATATTGCTTGAATGTCAAGCTGATATCAACCGGGAATATTTTTGTGACATTCAGGCGATATCATAATGTCCTCTTCACGGGGACATTCCTCGGTGATGTATCTACATGATCTATGTGACGGTCTTTCACACAAAAAATGTAACGCATTACAAAACTTACATTCTATATTTATTAAACCTAAATAATTCTGTGGAAATTTACTTTCATTGAAATCTTCAAAAGATATTATTGCTACTCCTGCACTTTTTTTATTCCGATTATCGTTTTTACATGTCAAATTCTTTTCTTCACACATTCTTTTCATCTTCCGTTGCCGTAGAAAATTTTTTCTTCTTACATGACAAATTATTTTCTTGACGCACTTTCTGTTCATCTTGAGTTTCCATTAATATTTTTCTTTTCCTACATGCCAAATTTTTATCCTTGAGTATTTTTTTCCATCTTCAGTTTTTATAGATAATTTCTTTTTTTTCGAATGTAAAATTTTTTTGCGCTCTTTCTTTTTTATTTCTGTTTTATTACTATTACGTTTTCTCAATCTCTCATTCTCCTGTCTTATTATTTTCTGCTCATATGTAACTTCGCGCCTTGCCTTCCTTTTTCTTCCCTTCTCTTTAATTGCTCGATTTATCCTTTTATCATTTTCTTTTCTCAGAAAATTTTTCATTTTTAAATATTCAGGTGGTAAAATTTTATTCACATTATTATAAGTTGTACGAATGATTTTCTTTTCACTAGTGTCATTTAGAGAATGTTTAATTTTTAAATCTTGTGTTAATAGAACTCTGTTAATACTATTACTGGAAAAACTATTAAAAACAGAACAATAGTTTAAAATAAAATTTTTATGTTCCTGAGTTCACTTTACGAAAAGACGGTTCTAATCATTCTCTATTATCCAATTCCTATTGTGACACGTTCTTACTGTCGGAAAATGATTTAAGAGATTATTTTCAAACACTGACTTAAAATGGATTCTCATTTTGTTATTATCAGTTTCATAATTTACACGGTTTGGCATTACGTTAAATAATACAGATGTTGCAAATGCTATTGCATATACTCCACACTCAACACTACCAAAAGGTTGTTGATCAACAGCTTCAAAAACTACTGTTGGTTTAAAAGGGAACAATCTAACTAAATATTTTATTTGATTCACATTTAAACACCTGTCATTAAGGCTATCAACAATTTAAAGCCTTACTCTATCGTAATAGACACAAATTCAGTGACCATAATTGTTATTACCGCTAAAAAATATTTGAATATGTTTATCACCTTCTCTATTTGGGACAATAAAATCAAGAATTTCTACATACAAAGTACTTTGCATATTGAAAAAATAATTGGAATCTTTTCTTAATAAATCTTTAAATTTGTACATATGCATGTAATTTAAAAATTTATTTCTATTTTCAATAATTTTTAAATCTTTAACACTTAAAATAACATACTCTTTTATGTTGGCCATAGTATACTTTGTTTAATTTTATTTTTGATTCATGAAAATTGTAACGATATTCTCTATCTCTCTCTACGAATTTCTCTCTATATTCCCGTCGAACATGTGCTCAACGGAAAATTCCATAGAGAAGACGCTACAAAAATGGCGTTGATTACACACTTTTCCGATTTATAAATTCCACGCTTCGAATTTATAAAAAGACCCACGGTGATCCGTTTAGAGGTTCCTCCTCAGCGCCAGGTAAAAGATTACGACACACTACACTGAATTTAATAAATAAAACACTGCAATTAAAATAATTTTAAAATAAATTATTTCTGAATTTATTAAATAACTTCAATTTTTCCCTACAGAAATCCACACTACTAGACGGTGAGATTAGCCGGCGAGAACAGGTTGGCGTCCATTTTCCATGCCATGCAGTCGGCCAATATTTTTCTGTTTTCTCTCGGTTTTTCCGTGCGAGTGCACAACAAAGATGCCCACTGATAGGAAGAACTGTTTACCAACCTTTTATTTTGTTTCATATCTTTCGGTATTTTATCGTTGCGGTTATACCGGTAAAAACAATTAAACGAGACAAATATTATTTCTTTCGTGTATTAATCGGTGAGTAGCCAAACTCGAACTGATTTGCAACAGCAGGGTCGCCTGACCCAGTGACCTGCGCAATGCGTGTGGCCCCTGAGGGTTGACATCCTCGGTATACTTCCGTGTCAGATCACAATCAATATCGGATGTGATTATTAATTATGTGAATAATTAATAATATAAGGTCCAAAAATGTGAAGATTTTCCTCATTGAAATCTTCTTTCTCACCCGACTGATCAAGTTTTATAAACTTACAAAAATAATAATCTGAGCAAATGTGGATTTCTCTATTCATTCAGAAATGTAATATCGCTCTTTTTCAGTAATAATTTGTACATATTTACTTTTACAAATTATTATAAACCAAATACATAACGTAAGATTTACAAAATAAAAGAAATACAATAATTATCTTTTATACAATAATAACCAGTAAAGAAAAATATAAAGGTTGAGTCCGGGTTTGGCTATTATTTTTCTTAGTTTTTACTAAAAACGCGATATTCAATTAATATTAAAATTCCATTAATAATTTAGTTTTTGGCAAAACCTCTGAAAACTGTTTTTAAACGGGGAAATAAAATTACCACGTTACAAAATCTAAATATCTTTAACCCTCTCTCTCACTCTCTCCAATATAATTTTTCCAATTAATTTTGCCTTTTATCCAATACAACAAATTTTGCCTTTAATCCAATATAACCATTTTTGCTTTCTATCCAGTATAACCAATTTTACCTTTTATTAAATATAACCAATATTTCCTTTAATTTAATACAACTAATTTTACTTTTTACTAAATATAACCAATTTTTCCTTTAATTCAATATAACCAATTTTTCCTTTAATCCAATATAACCAATTTTGCCTTTTATTTAATACAACTACCAAATATCCAATAAAATGAGAGAACTATGAGTAACTACAAATCAGTAACTACTGATTAGCCAATAAGTGCAAATAGTATAATCTTAAATGAGTAATCAGTAGTTCATTACAAATAACATATATGAGAGATTCTTTTTCAGTCGCCCCAGCCCAAAAAGTCAATGTTCTGGGATTGGATTTATACTTTGGTAAATTGTTCTCCTATATGATAGTAATAAATCCCTAAAATATAAACTCATTAAAAAAATATTTGTAGAGGGGGTTGAAGTTTTGACGATATGGGTAACATTGTCATTTTAAAATCCGTATAACTATGACAAAAGTTAATGGAATTTAATTGATATAGAATCAATTTTAATGAATTTTTGACGTACATTTCAAAAATATATACGAAATTAAAAAAAAAATTTTTGGACCCTTTTTTCCAAAATCAACCCTTTTTTTCTATTTTTGCACCTTCGGGTATTTTTTTTATTTTCATTGGAAAGCTGAGGTTTTTTCCCATGAGCTATGTAAATATGAAAATGGGACAAGAATAATTTTGTGAGAAACAGAATATTAAATTAAGGGGAGGTTCCACTGGCTTTTTTTTTAAAATCGAAAATTTTTTTTTTTATTTTTGATTAGTATACATACCTAAGAATACGGTAAAAATTGTCTAATGCACAAAACTCGCCCTTAAGAGTACTTATGATAGCGAAAACGCTACACCCTTCATGCTACTGGGGTCGCTGATTACGAATCTGAATCTCGTCCGCCATATTGGATCCGCCATTTAAAATTTTTAAAAAGTAACATTAAATTCGTGATCAGCGACCCCAAAAACCCTCGAGTGATGAGTTTAAAGTAAATCCGATAAATTTTTGTAAAACTCGTCCGCCATATTGGATCCGACATTTTGAATTTTTAAAAAGTATCATCAAATTCGTGATCAGCGAGCCCGAAAACCTCCGAGTAACAAAATTCAAGTGAATTCATTGAGTTTTTGTCAACTTGAAAAATATTATCCAAAATTTTTATATAAAAACTTTAAACGCGTTTTTCTCGAAACCACATATTTTCAACTGGTTCACACTCCCATTTTAACAATACTTAACCAATTAACTTGATTTTTGGACAGCATGTTCCTTGAATGTGTAGTTTTCGTGTGGACTAGGATTTAAAAAATTCATTATTATTTAAAAAAGTTATAAACAATTTAAGTTGCAAAATTATGATAAAAGAATTCAAAAGTCTGTCTTCGGTTATTTTTTAATAAAAAATTCTTATTTTAGTCAACACGATAGCCAAAATGGTACAGATGAAGAAACTATTTACTTTTTTCATTTTAGATTAACCGTTCCAGAGAAAAAGTGTGAACCACTTTTAGAGAGGACCAGTTTTGGCAGCCATTTTCTAAGACGCCATTTTGAAAAAAAAGATAATAATACTTTTCGATTATCTTAAGACATGTATTTTGAGATAAAAAAATTTTAAGTAACAAATATTTTTTTTACTATAAAAAAAATCTTTGAAAAAACATCAAAACCAGTGGAACCTCCCCTTAAGCGGTGCCTACCTAAATCCTCGAAGATGATCTCCAGGTATACCCGTTATCGGCACCGCCTACTATAATATTATGTTTCTAACAAAATTATTGTTGTCCCAATTTTATATTTACATAGCTCATGGGAAAAACCTCAACTTTCCAATGAAAACAAAAAAAAAAATACCCGAAGGTGTGAAAATCGAAAAAAGGGGTCAAAAATTTTTTTTTTAATTTTGTATATATTTTTGAAAAGTACGTAAAAAATGCATTAAAATTCATTATGGATAAATTAAAATCCATTAACTTTTGTTATAGTTATACGGATTTGAAAGTGACAATGTTACCCTTAACGTCAAAACTTCAACCCCCTCTACTTTCTACAAATATTTTTTTAATGAGTTTATATTTTAGGGATTTATTACTATCATAACTATCATAACAACAATTTACCAAAGTATGAAGGCAATCCCAGAACATTGACTTTTTGGGCTGGGGCGATTGAAAAATAATCTCTCATATACATATTTATACCTGTATTAAAATTCCGAAAGAAATACCACAAAGAAACCAACCATTGGACAATAGAACCTTTGTTAATGAGGATTAACTCTGAGGACGCAGGTAATAATTTCCTTTTTCCCATTTATTATATAGAAAAATAAAGATGTACCAAACCTTGGCAAATAGAACCTTTGTTAATGAAGATTAACTCTGAGGACCCAGGTAATAATTTCTTTATCCCTACACGGAAAAATTTTCGAATCGTCAGACGTGCCAATGTCAATGTAAACCTGCAGTACATTCATTTTGCACGCCATCTGTGCCACTTTTGCGTAACTGCCTTACCTTATGTACAGCGTTTGAGCAAAACTGTCATGGCAGACGTACATAATGAAATGTACTGTAGGTTTACATTGACATCGGTACGTTTGACGTCTCGAAATTTTATCTGTGTATTATCCCATGAAAATATAAAGATAAAAGTCAAAAACTGAAGAGGTAATGTAAATCTCTCTTTCGCACATCAAGGAATATAACATATAAAAGAGTTTAAAGAGTTTAAAGAGTAGGACACTTTAATATTCTGAAAAACTACTTAAAGAAACTCGACCAAAATTTAAATGTAAACCATTTTTGTGACAACACACAATATCCAAAAACTTTAGCCACATTGATTCATTATTTACAAAGAAAATTGAAAAAAACTGTTTTTGACGTTCCGGAGTAAATTTTTTCTTGAAATACAATGCTGATTTTTATATATATAGGACAGTTTTAAAAAAAGTGTAATTGTTACTTCGTTTACTCATGTTTTTAAGTATAATATCCAATAATTCAAAATATTTTAAAATTTTACAAACAATTTTTATTTAAATAATTTCTTGCGATTGCTTAATTTAAACAGTGGGATATTAAACACTGGGACAGGCAAAAATTTAAATTTATGAAACATGAATTTGGCAACACTAATTATAAGTTGTGTCAGCTATACGCTTGCGCATTTATAGCGATTAAAAATGTGATTTTTTTTATGCTAAAAACATTTAAAAATTCAAAATTTATAATTATTACAATTATTGTTCGGCAACATTTAAAAAATACCACTTGATAAGAGAACGACTATTCAAATTTTCCTCCAAATTGTTTTTAAGTTATGACCAAATTATGACGTATGATCAGCAGTACTGTAAACGTAAAAAAATTAATAGCAATTTTTCAAATGAAACTTGACATCGTATTATAAAAATGTAAAATATTATTAAATTATGAGTGTTTTGCAACATTTGTTAACTTTATTTAATACAAACCATATATATTTACAAAGTATAAAGCAGAATATTATTATTGAAACAATTATTAATTATTTAATAATAGGTGTCCCATTGTTTAACACAAACCTTCAAAACAAGAAAAATGTATCAAGTTCCAAAAACTTGAAATTTTTCGATTTAATCACAATATAATTTAAATAGAATATATGCATTATGTAGAAAAGAGTTCAAACTTTATGGTAATACCAAAAAGTGTCCAAAAATATATAAAATTGATATATTAATATGTCTTTGAAAAAAAGTGTCTCACTGTTTGTCACTCTCCCCTATATACAAATATGAGAGATTCTTTTTCAATCGCCCCAGCCCAAAAATTCAATGTTCTGGGATTGGCTTCATACTTTGGTAAATTGTTGTCTATAATGAATTTTAATGCATTTTTCACGTACTTTTCAAAAATGTATACAAAATTAAAAAAAAAATTTTTAACCCCTTTTTTCAAATTCAACCCTTATATTTCGATTTTCACCCCTTCGGGTATTTTTTTTTATTTTATTTTCATTGGAAAGCTGAGGTTTTTTCCCATGAGCTATGTAAATATGAAAATGGGACAACAATAATTTTGTGAGAAACAGAATATTAATATAGGCGGTGCCGATAAGGGTGCAGTTAAGGGTAACATTCTCATTTTCAAATCCGTATAACTATGACAAAAGTTAATGGATTTTAATTTATCTATAATGAATTTTAATGCATTTTTCACGTACTTTTCAAAAATGTATACAAAATTTAAAAAAAAAATTTTTTACCCCTTTTTTTTCAAAATCAACCCTTATTTTTCGATTTTCACCCCTTCGGGAATTTTTTTTTTTATTTTTTTTATTTTCATTGGAAAGCTGAGGTTTTTTCCCATGAGCTATGTAAATATGAAAATGGGACAACAATAATTTTGTGAGAAACAGAATATGAAAGCAGCCGGTGCCTACCTAAATCCTTGAAGATGATCTTTAGGTATACCCGTTATCGGCACCGCCTAGATTAATATTCTGATTCTCACAAAATTATTGTTGTCCCATTTTCATATTTACATAGCTCATGGGAAAAAACCTCAGCTTTCCAATGAAAATAAAATAAAAAAAAATACCCTAAGGGGTGAAAATCGAAAAATAAGGGTTGATTTTGAAAAGAAAGGGGTTAAAAATTTTTTTTTTTAATTTTGTATATATTTTTGAAAAGTACGTAAAAAATGCATTAAAATTCATTATGGATAAATTAAAATCCATTAACTTTTGTTATAGTTATACGGATTTGAAAGTGACAATGTTACCCTTAACGTCAAAACTTCAACCCCCTCTACTTTCTACAAATATTTTTTTAATGAGTTTATATTTTAGTGATTTATTACTATCATATAGGACAACAATTTACCAAAGTATGAAGCCAATCCCAGAACATTGAATTTTTGGGCTGGGGCGATTGAAAAAGAATATCTCATATACAGATATATAAATATTTATTTTTATTTTTAAAACAAAAAGGAAGAAGATTAAGATTTTCGACGAATATGTTCTTATGCCATTTTCAATCGTCTAGATAGAGAAACGCAAAGTTAAACAAAGAAGTACTTATGTTATATTCCTTGGTGTAAGAAAGTAAGGTATGCGTTACCTATTCAGTTTTAGACTTTCTTTATAGCTCTTTTACGTAATAAAGGGAGAAAGAAATAATTACCTGTGTCCTCAGAGTTATTAATTAATCCTCTTTAACAGATTGCAGGTCAAGCGAACCCTCATTTGCAAAACAAATATATATCTTTTTCTCTCCATAACTTGTTTTTCTCTCTGTCACCGAAAACCGAGCAGGGGTCCGGACGGAATGATTGAATGAATACCAAGATTTACTAACCTTAATTGTTAATTAATTAATTAAAAATTGTAAATATTATATAAGATTCAAAATTTGACCCTTTTTTCTGAAAATCAAAAAATTTTTTGACTTTTTTGTAAGTTCGGTCTTTTTTTTTAAATTTGTTTTAATTTTGTTGAAAGTTAAAAATGTGCATTTTTAGCTTAAAAATATTAAGTTGTTCTTTTTTGTTATTTTCGAGATATTAGTTAATAAATTAATTAATGATGATAAAATTTATATATCTTATAAACGAATAAAGGTATTGTAATTCTGATGTTACTAAATGAAAGTTGACAAAATTCTACATCCAACGAGCCTTATATGAAGTTCTTTGGATTAGTATATTGTTAATAAACAATTGGCCAACATAGCAATTGTTTATAAAAAATCCTCTAATCCAAAATAGTTTATATATGGTTCATTGGATGCGGAATTACGTCACGTTTCAAATGGTACCTTCAGGATTGCAATAACTTTATTTATTAGTGAAGTATTTTATTTTTTATTAACATTAATTAATTAATTAATATCTCGAAAATAACACAAAAGGACATCTCAATATTTATGTCGTGAAAATACACATTTTTAGCTTTGAAAAAGAAAATAAATAAAAAACATAAAAAGGACCGAACTTAAAAAAAAATTCGAAAAAAGTTTAATTTTTTAAAAAAATCATCAAAATTTGAATTTTTAAAACTTCTTTTTGCACCAATTGAAATAGCAGGAAAAAACCTTTTGAAAACATATACGTCAAATTTTTTTTTCTTTCTGTTGAAAAGTTACAAGTCTTCAAAAATTCACTGTTTAAATTTTTCAAAAAAATTCTACCCCCTCTTTTTTGAGATTTTTGAAAAGAGTGAAATAATTTTAAATGAAATGTAACTGAAATTACAATAATTTTAATCAATAAGAGAGCCGCCATTTCGCGGCAGGAAGTTTATTATTTTAACAATTAACGAGCCAACTTTGCATTAGAAACGCAACAGGTTTCAAAACATTCAAGTACAGGATGATTAAAAAGTTTTAAAATATAGTGCGAAATTATTAGCATTAATAAATTGAAAAGAAAAAGTGCGTTAATGTTAAGTGATAAACTAATAAGGGAGAAAGAATTCTATACGTTGTGTTATTCCAAGAAAAAGGTAAGTGGAAAATTTATTTATTTATTTATTGAAAATATACGGGCAAAGCCCATTCGTACAGAGTACTATAAAGATACATTATGATTATTGTATATTAATTGGCTGCATTGTTATTATAATCATTGAAAATTAAGATACGCAAATTTTTAATGAAAGTTGTGAGTGAATTACAGAAAAAATCAATGCTGTTGTTAAACTGATTTGCCTCACTGCTCAGTCTGTTGATCACTGAATTTATAGTGTAATTTTCTTTAATGAAAGGTAATTTAAATAACGGAGGGTTTCTAGGCGATCTTTGCGGAACGTAGAAATCAAATAAAAACAACAGGTCTGAGCAGTTAATTCGACCATTGATGATTTTAAATAAAAAAAGAAGATCAGAAAACAAAAATCTTTCAGACATTAGTGGTATTTTAAGTTTACGTCTAATTTCACTATAATCATGACTATTATAGTCTAACGGCAAACCAGTTTGTCTGGCAGCGAAACGCAAAAATCTGTTTTGAACTCGCTCAATTGAGATAATAAATTCATCTTGGTAAGGTCGCCATAGTATTGATGCAAATTCAAGTATTGGTCTAACTAAAGAGAAGTACAAGCATTTCAAAGCATCAATGTTTTTGAAGCGCCTTGAATTTCTGGTGATGAAGCCCAAAACTCTGGTGGCTTTATTTACTGTATATATAATGTGATTAGTAAACGAGAATTTATAATCAATTAGTACACCAAGATCACGGATAGAAGATACCCTGATAAGCTCATCATTGCCAATAGAGTACTTACAATCAGAAAATTCTTCAGATCTGCGAAATGAAATGATACTACATTTTTTTATGTTAAAAAATAGGTTGTTATTTGTAGACCACTCATAGAGTCGCTTAAGATCTGACTGTAAGTCCTCCTGGTCATGAGTACAGGATATTACTTTAAATATTTTTAAGTCATCAGCAAATAAAAGAAATTTAGAAAATTTAAAGACTGAATTAATATCATTTATAAATAATATAAAGAGGAGTGGTCCCAGGTTTGAACCCTGAGGAACTCCAGAAGATGCAATAAAAATATCGGAAAATTCATTTCCAATACGTACCGATAAGGTTCTATCTGACAAGTAGCTTTTTATCCACTTTAAAAGTACATTTGAAAAACCCAGAGCTTCAAGCTTCGCCAAAAGAATTCCATGGTCTACTTTGTCGAAAGCTTTACTGAAATCTGTGTAAATAGTATCGATTTGTTTATGTTTTAAATTATTCAGCACAAAATTAGAAAAAATACTCAAGTTAGTCAGGACCGATCTTCCCTTCATAAAACCGTGCTGTTCCTCTATTACCGAGGATTCCAATTGTTTATAAAGGTCATCATGAATAATGCTTTCAAAAATTTTTGATATTGTACTGAGAATAATTATAGGACGATAATTAGTGACATTTTTTTGTCACCGTCTTTATAAACCGGTACAACAAATCCTCTCTTCCATAGTGTTGGAAATGTACCATCTGAAAGCGACTTGTTAAACAAAATATAAAGAGGCTCAACAAACGAAGAACAGCACGACTTCAAGAGAGATGGTGGTATTTCATCTGGACCAGATCCCTTGTTTACGTCAAGTAATTTCAATTTTTTTAAAATAGATTCTTTAGAAATAAAAAATTTGTTAATATTATTATCATATTGTTTAAAATTATTTGTTGAAATGTTTAAAGAGGGAAAAGTATAAACAGAACTAAAATATGATTTAAATAAATTTGCCTCATCAATACTAGATTCACTTACAGTGTTACCATATATAACCTCATTAGGTATACGTGTTTTATTCTTTAAATTATTAACATAATTCCAAAAATATTTTGGATTAGATTTGACTGTATTCTCGACTTTGCTCATATAGCTATTATAGCACAATTTAGATTTTACTTTACATTCAATTCGAAGACGATTAAAAGTCAAGTAATCTGACATTAAATTAGTAGTTTTGTACTTAATATGAGCTGCTTTCTTTAAAGATATTAAGCGTCTAAGTTCATTACTAAACCATGAAGGGTATTTAGCAACATTGTAATTTTTAATAGGAACAAAAAGATTGAAAGCATTATAAATGTATGTATAGAAGCTATCAGTTGCGTCTTCTACATTGAGTGCATTTAGAACATTGCTCCAATCAGTATTCAACAAATAATTGTGTAAGTCAGATAAATTAGCATTTTTAAAATCGTATATAACATATGGTCGATTAGTTGTTATAGGTAAGTATGAATTTTCAATAATTAAATCGAATACAAGTGGCGGATGAAAATTATCTACAGGTAAAATTGGATCAGTTGCAAGATTAAGTACAAAGTTCGTAGAATTATAAAAAACTAAATCAAGGATGTTACCAGACGAATTAACAAAAGAGTTTAATTGCTTGAAATTTAAAAAGTCAAGTGTTTCCGATAAACGATTAGCAATTAAACCATGAAGACGAGAAGAACACACTTTAGGAGTGCATGATGGACCGTCTTCAAATGATAAACACCATGATAAAAATGGCAGATTAAAATCACCGACAATAATAAACGAAGCTGATGGAAAAGAATTATGAACACTTTCAATAATCTCACATACCTTCGAATAAGTTGACAAAGTTGAGTTAGGAGGAATATAAAAAGTTCCTACTATATATTGTATTGATTTATATAAGAATTTTATAATAATATGCTCAATTGTGGGTTCATTGGTACATACTAATGAGGCATGTAATGAAGTGTCACACGCGACCAATACACCACCACCACGTAGATACTCACTTGAACAGCTGTTTCTATCAAAACGAAAAATATTATGATTTAAAAAACCAAGTTCAGACGATGCAAATGAAGAATTAAGCCAGGTTTCTGTAAAAATAATTATTTTAAAACATGTTGATAAGAGTGACTGGCGAAGGTGCAAAATTTTGCTTCTTAAACCTCGAACATTTTGATAGTAAACAGAAAAGTCGGTAGAATCAGCTGTAAGAGCACCATGTGCGGGGTGGGGAGGATGAGCAGTAGACGAGTCTTCAGAGGCAATAAGATTTACAACACTTGCGCACTGGTCGATGGTTTCGGATGTTGACTGGAACTCACTATCATAGGAACACCGTGACGAAATACGATGCGTGCGTGAATCTCCCCCTTCTCCTGTCTCATAGTTAACTCCTTCCGTAATTGTGCCAACTCCTCCATCTCCATCCTTGTCTTGTCCCAAGAGAGACGCATGTTTGTAATAAGATGGCGATATTTCTCGTCTCTCTTTGCAGAAAGAAATGACACATGTAGTGCTCTCGCTTTCTCCTCCGACTTGCAAACAATCTTCACTGGTCTCGACTGGCCTTGAGTCTGCGCAGATATACCAATTCTAAATAATTTTGAATTGTCAAGCAAAGAAGGCGAGGAGAAATTTGAAAACAATTTAGATACAGAGGTAGATAGATTGCGCGATAGAACATTTTTTATCATTTTCACCATTTTCAGTAAACCCGAAGAGAATTAAATTACGAGAGCGAGAAAGACGGTCCCGAATTTCTGACATGCAATCACGTGCAATAGAGTTAGTTTTCAAATTGTCAACAACACCTTCGAGCACTGATAAGCGCTTGGAGTGATCTGAGATGGTGGAGATAGTTTCATCGACTTTGCAGGATATTTCATCGAATTTCTTTGATAAATTATCAACCGAAGACGTTAAAGTGGTAAAATTCCCTTTAATTTCACATTGAAGACCACCAATTGCTTTATTAATAATTGATTCCAGAGAGTTAATGGTCAGTCCTGTGTCATTAACAGCAGATGAGGCAAGGCTGCCGGAATCTGTCTGAGACATAATAGGTGATCGAGGACGACAACACTTAGAAAATGCTCCACTTTCTAAAACACCCACGCGATTAGCACAACTTCGATGGTATGGAGAAGCACAGGATTTACAAAAAATTGCATCATTAACTGTTTTATTACAAAATAAACAAACTTTAGCACTAAGATCATTTCCTTTAGATCCCATTCTTATAAGACACAAAAGCTAGGTTAGAATTGTAAAAGTTTTTTGAAAAAGTAAAATATCACTAAAAATTATAACTGAAGGGATCAACTATGCTAAATAATGGTAAAATGCCACTAAGAGTTTATAATAATACACGATCTGTGTAGCACAAAATCAGAATAACACGAAAAGTTCGTATAATACGAGAGCGTAACTGAAACACGTCAAAATAACAGGCAGCCAGGGCCGGATAAATTAATAAATTTCTTGTAGTAATTTAGGTTAAAAAAATGTAAACAAAACATTTGTACATGAATAATTAAAGTGTTTAAAATGAATATTCACTGTAATTAAAATTATTAATATAATTTTCTTAAAATTAAGTTACTCTTAAATTTAGTTAGAAATTATTTTATGGAAAAATTTTCGAAATTATGTATTTAAAATTTGTCCATCAGCTTATCGAATCAAACAACGCTTTATACGTTTTCAAAGGTTATAATCTTTTATTTATATTTCATTATTGTAATATAAAAATAATTAAATTTTGTAAAACAAAAATAAAAAAGTTTAATTAAATAAACTTAGTAAATTCAATTATTAAATCAACAACTTTTGTTGAAAAATTAATTTACTTATGAATAAATATTTTTTTACTGGTCCGTCTTTGGCTGCCATCTCACAGCACTGTTTAAGATTACTAATTAATATTTTAATTTTGATTAATAAACATCTTTTCTTTAAATAATTACTTTACATGGATAAAATATTTCATCTGCTTTGAATTACAGTCTACTAATAAATAAAAAAACTGATTCTTAAGTCGATCCACCGATTGATTTCAGGATCAATTTTTTTTTGAATGTCAAAATTGATTTAACTTAAATAATAAATAACATTTATTTAATAATGAGGCACATGGCCTCAAAAACTAATGTTATTGTGACACATAAACGAGATATAAAACATGAATTTGACTGGGATGATATTTCCATTCTTGACAATGAACCTATTTGGCGAAAGAGACTGATCTCTGAAATGATACACATAGGATTACAAAGTAAACCTTTAAATAAAAAGGATGATACAAAATATCTAAGCCAATATTATAAAAAAATTTTTTCAAATAAATTTCACAATATTGTTTAATTTAAATAATAGTAAATTTTTCACCTTATTATGAAATCATTAATCACTCTCTATTCGTACACTCGCACTCGCATTTTGTTTGTATATTTTCACTATAAGTTCGTTGAACTGTCATTGTACTGTATATATTATTATAAAATTACTGATTCGTGTTCAGTTTGTCTTCTCGCGTCTTATCATCATGATGACAATTTTATAGTTTAGACAAATTTTTTTCGGTAAATTTTAAATATAGTATTTTTTTATATTTTATATTATTTTTACATTGTGTTAACTTATATTCATTTTAATAAACATTTTAGTTTCTGATAAGGACAGCAGTGCTGTAGAAACGTCAGAAATAATTTCTTATTTTATTGACCATTTTGACTTGGATGGATTGATAATTTTATTACTAATAAATAACATTAATGACTAAAATCACGTGAGATAGTTGAGGCGCAATATTTGTAAGTTTAGATTTGTATTTTTAGATTTGTAAGTTGAAAGCGCGTGTTTAACTCTCGGTTGATGAAATTTATTTACTCATATGAATTGAATCAATTAAATTAAAAGTGTTTAAATATTTTATTACCAAAAGAAAATAAGAAAAAATTAATTAAATTAGGATATTCCATCATGTTTTCCACAAATTGTGTATATAACTGATTTCAAATAGACTACATATAAATAAACATTTTTTAATAGTTCGCCATGCCCTCTAACGGAACTGTTGATCATAATAAAACAATTTTTAAAAACCAATGGTTTGTTATAACCTGTCACATGCCAGGAAAAGTTTGTTTTAATATCATCCAAAGTTTGATTCATTCGTTTCGTAAAAATCATCTCAATTACAAAAAAAACGAGAAGATTAACGATTAATTTTAGGACCATTTATAGTGTAATATTTTAGATTAAGGAGACTTTCTGGTAAAAGATTGCCAAAAGACACATTACGAAGACGTTACACATAACGAAAATTCTACAGAATTAAATCTTATTCAAAATAAAGTCTGGTATAATAGTATGTTAGAAAAAGTTCAGAAAGATCCGACGCGCAATGAAAGATATAAAATTGACTCGAACAATCAATTATATTACTTTAAAACTAACCGGGATAAAGAAACCATAGGCGATAATGACGCCTGGAAGAAAATTCTTAAGGAAAATGAAATTTTACCAATCATTACGGAGCATCATTGTACTCCCCAATCTGCGCATCAGGGAATTAATAAAACTTATCTCTCTATAATAAACCATTTTTATTGGCCCGGAATGCGTGAAGATATCAAGCGTTTTGTTAATGAATGCGAAATTTTCCTAAAGTGTAAACCGAAGAACTCTTCATCACAAGGCTTAATTTATCCGCGCAAAATTACAGAAACTTGGGAAACAGTGTCTCTCGATACCGTAGGCCCTTTACCTCGATCGAAATCAGGTAAAAATTATATTTTAGTCTGTGAAGATACATATACTCGTTATATAGACTGCTTTGCGCTTTCCAAAGCAGACGGTCCTAAAATCGTTAAATCTTTAAGCACCCTCGTTAACCGATGGGGAGCGTCTAGAATAGTCATTACCAATAACGGTACAGAATTTGTGAATCGCAATGTTACATCATTTTTACAAAAAATTGGCTCGGTACAACGAACTACACCCATTTATCACCCTCAGGCAAACCCTGTCGAGCGCATAAACCGTAATTTAAAAACGATGTTAGCAAGTCTTCTTCGTGAGAATCAGCGCGAATGGGATATTTTACTCGAAGATATCCAATTTGCCTATAACACCACAGTCCACACCTCCCTTGGTGTCACGCCAGCTTTCTTAAATTTTGCTCGTGAACTACAACGGATAGGTGAACCACTACGCGACACAAGCACTGACATTAACCTAGATGAAACAATTCACACTTGGTTAGATCGTATGCAACACATAGACGCATTACGCACAAAAGTTGAACAATTTATGATTAAAGCTAGCAAAAAGCAAGGTAAATTATACAATAAAAACCGAAAGAATAATATTGACTTTTAACTTTTAGATTTAGTGTTCTATCCCAATAATACATTATCCAACGCGACTCGTGGTTATAGTTCTAAGCTTGCTCCTCGTTATAAAGGACCGGCCATAATTACAGAAAAGTTATCTCCCATGGTGGTCATTATCAACGATAATAATGGTAAAAGACTTGGTAAATATCATGTCAACGACCTAAAGCCTGCACGAAAAAATTTACGATCGCGATCTACGATGTAAAATTTATATCTAGATCTGTCAATCAACATGGACAACGCAGAAAGAACCATCGAGGATTCATCATCGGCAACATTGCCGAAAATTCCCGTTTTGAGCATACAGTTGACTTCTGAAGGGTCAAAAGATGCCATTATCACCAGCGAACCTAGTGACTTAATCGCAGTCCACAGGGCAGATTTCGAGATCCTACTATCAGAGCAAAGCCATTTAGTAGAAAAGTTGGCTGCAACGCGCAAGGAATTATCGATTCTGGAGGAAGATACTAAACCTAGTGCTACTCCTACAACAAGATTTGAGGCCGACCTCAGGGACCAATATAAAGCCCTTTAGACCTATTAAAAGAGCGCCACGATCTCTCTACTCAAATCGCCAAGATTACCGAGGAATCTGATAACCTTCGTGCCAATTGCGCAAGGATGAAAAAGGACTTGAAATCTTACGAAGAGGATTATAATCAATTATCTGAAGATTATTCCTACCAGGAAGATTACAGCAACCGTTTGCGTGAATTGTTCCACCGAACAGTGTCAGAAGTTTACCATGCGCTTGCCAATTTGCGCGAGCCAAAACTTCGACTAAAAGTGCCAGAAGGATGCCTGAACTGCGGCATACCGGGGCATAGCTTCCGCTCTTGCCACAAAATATACTCAGGCAAATTCTGCCAAGTATGCGCGCATCCCGATTACACAACCAAAGAATGTCCTTGGCCACACTATCCAAACGCATTCACTAGCATCCCTGAAAGTCGCAGATGCAAGTCATGCTGGCAACCTAAAAATCTGCCTAATCCACACTGCGTTGATTGTCGAAGGCGAATGATCGCAGAAGGTATTATCAAGCGCAACAAATTAGCGCAAGAATTAGAAAATTCGGCACCCGAGCAGCAATCCATTGACCAAACAAATTCTAGAGACCAAGCCTCTCCTTCAGCTCCAAGAAGCGCATCAGCTTCACAATCAAGAGAAGTCAATGTATCGTCCATCGCCATTAATAATTCCAGAAGTGACATATCGATACAGTCACATCCTTCATCATCCAAGGCTAGAGCACCTCGATCTGACCAAGAGACTGAATCGGTAGATTCAACTGCGCCATCGAAATTTGAGCCACCACTCGACCAAGAGACCGCCGCTAAATTGGCTGCTTTACCAATCAGTGGTCACTCACGTATTGCGCAAAACCTCATCTCTCCACATGAATCAGAGGACGATAACATTACTCTTTGGGCAAATCTCAAGGACGCCTTAGGAATTGGTTTAGACAAAGACGATGAGAAAGAATCGAATGTTTTGTAGCATCAACCAAGTCGAACTTTAAAAAAAATTATTTTACTTTCATTATTTCCATTTTTTTATGTTATTAATAGTTAGACAGTAGTCTTTATCGTTACCACCGTCGCTTAATCTTTTTCTTTTCATACGTTACTATGCGACAAAGTATTATGTAGAATTAAACAAAATACTCATTTTTTTATTATTATAATTATAATTTCTTTATATTTTACTTTTGAATAGCAGTATTACTACTAGTTAATCAAGGCTATTATTCCAAAGTGCCAATTGCGCCTAAAAAAATCGTTAAAAAATTTATATATTTTTATACTTAATCGTTACAATGTTAAATATTAACGAAAACTACCTCAACGTTGTATGAGCAATCGTTTCGATATACAATAAAAATTCGTGTTCTATACTTCGATTTATTATTTCATAGTATCACTTTTCGAAGAAGCGTTATGGTTTCAAAATGACAGTTGAGAGATACAATTATTTAATCCTTACCTAAAGTTTTATCTTTTTTAAAATTAGTTTGACATAATTGTTTAATTAAAATACTTTCTTATTTTCATTTAGCATTCAAAATTTTTTAAAAAGCTATATAACCAGATTCAGTGGAATGGTTGATTAAACCTCACAAATCGCAGAGGAAAAATTACTCGCAACGGCAGTTAAGAAAGGGGGATTGTAACGAACCAATTTGTTACTTAAATATTATTCGCTGCCTTTCCGGGTGATTTTCCCAAATAATATATAATTTAAATTTGAATAGTTTTCCCGCGCTACTACCAACTTAAATATGCTTGAGTGGTACGCGTGAAAAATTAGCAGACGACAAACGCACATGTATCCAGCCACCGGAAATTCATATTCAGAGAGAGAATAGCGTTTTCATAGTTAAGTATTGACTACTAGGATTTTGTATCGAGTCCTAAAAGTCCAGCAATGCGAACCCAGGATGAAATTTGATCTAGTATTATTAAACTATTTAGGATTCAGTTCAAAAGTTTTCAAAACAGTGGAATTGCTTATTTGTTTACATTACCCAGACAGCACCATTTTTCGCAGGGAGTTCGCGGGGAGTTCCCCGTGTTAAGTTCGGAAACTAAGTTGGGGAGCTTCAGGGGAAGTTCAGGCGAGCTCTATATGTCCTCGGTTTTATAACTCGCGGTGCGAAGTTCAGGATAGTTATCCGATTAAGTTTGCCGAAAAATTGTGGATAAAAGTTTTGGAAATATTAAATTTTGAGTTTTAAAGAAATTTGCTTTGTGAATTTCTTTAAAACTATCTCCGGAAAGTACTCTAAAGATATATAGACAAATTTCCTGTAAAATTAAAATGCAAGTTTTCAGTGAATTTTATAAGGTAAGTTTATTATAAATGTTTTATAGTATTTATTAAATAAAAGTAAAATTAAAAAAATTTATTTTTCCCTTATTGCGCTTTCTTTTATTTTTCCCCAACATTAACGGCGCAATTTTCGGAAATAATTATAGAAGGATTTAACTCATCCAGTCACTTTGATTAGATTTAAAAATAGTATTAAAATCTAGTTTTGTAGGATAATTGTTTTTTCAAATAACTGTAAACCGTTTTGGAAATACAATTGTTTTTACAATTTTCTAAAAGTCTTAAATAAAAATTATGTCTTTATCGAATTTTGAAAAAAGACAAGTTTTTCACGTAACTGTCTTAAAATCCAGCAATAAAGCTTTTTCCTGTTTTTTCCTGGTCAATTCACAACATTGCTCATTAGGTAAATATTTATTAAATAATAATATATTAAATATTGATACTTAAATAATATTAAATAGTTAAAAAAAAATGAAAGAATCGTAGCTAATTACGATTTTTAATTAATTTATAGATATAAAAATTAATAATAAGTTTCTTTATTATAAAAAATATGAAAAAACATTGCGTTGTATAAAAAATTTTGATTTAAAGAATGCAAGAAATTTATTTACAATTATTATAAATAATTTATATTATTATTGACAAATAATTATAAATATTTATTATAAAATACAGATACTTTAATTTTTAAATTAATTTATCAAATTACAAATTGACGATTTAAATGTCTACCATACATCTCGGTAAATTTAATTAATTAATTAATGATAAAAGCCATAAACATACGTTGATAAATGTTCAAAAAGTTTTTCTAATTATGTTACTTTTAATTGAATAATAATTTAATAAAAATTTGACAAGTCCAGAATTTTTTATAACGAGATTCAGTATTTAATAAATTTCATTTTTAAAGAATTACCTTAAATCGTTTTATATAGCTGCTAGTTTCACAAATAATAATAATATTAACATTCCAATATTATTTCAATGCCCTTTTAATTATGACACTAATTTAATAATAGAATTTAAAAATATTTCGTTGAAAACATTTTTAAATTTTCCCGCCATTCGTGTCAACTGATGACGACAAGGCTTGCAGCTTATGGGTGTTTTCGGCGCGCACTCAGAGTTAACTCCAGAGTCAACAGTGGTGCTCAAAATGGAAAGTTTTACTTTATTTCGGCTGATCGTTGTGAGTGGCGGATTTCTTTCAGACTCCTCATTCTGATTGGCGCAGAATTTATGATCGCGATTTTGAAAACTATTATAAAATAATTATGATAATAAGATTATGGATCATTTCATTTAAATTGTCATATTCGTGTCCCTTGCCAAAAAAAATTATTTGATATAACCTTAGTTGAAATTAATTTGTTTATATAGTAAAAAGCAATGATTTTCAATAAATTTTCTACTTACAAGGACATAAAAGTGATTTTCATAATATTGGTAGAACAAAAAGCAGGCAAAATGTCATAAGTGTAATGCGTCCCCGGAGACATTTTCAATGTTCAAATGAATGAAATGTCGAAAATATAGTGTTTAAACCACATTAAAAAAATGTTTTGTGAAGTATTAGTTCTATATTTAAGGAAAATCAAGTGTTGGTAATTAAACTTTATTTTATACAATTTACAGAAAATGAAAATGACGTGTCCCACACTTTTGTATTTTTACGTTTTGCCGGCAGAATTTTCAACTTTTACCTGCTATTTAAATTACCTTATGAGCAAAAAAATTTCTTTACCATCGCATAAGTAGCAGAACACAACAACGAAGTGTGTGAAAAAAACGAAAAGGATGTAAGTATAAATCTGCTCGTTTGTCATGGTGGCAGGAAAAGCCGAAACACTTTCGTAATTGAATTTCTGTCAGCAGTGTAACGCCTTGAAAATGGTTAGAAAATATTTTGAATTTTATATCGGTATGGAATTTAATGTATTTTTAGATTCTCTTTCGAATGAGACCAACCCCGTCGATATAAGTATAACCGTTTTCATTTTATAAACGAAAAACGAGCAAAATGTCAACAGTGTAATGGTCATAAGTGTAATGCAAATTTGTATATATGGCTTCAGTAAACGTAATAAAACACAGAGGCCTACAAAATAAAACTTTTTTCTTTTATCTTGATATCAGAATGGTTTCTAATGTATTTTTGGGTGCTGAACACGATCCCGGATCTTAAAATTGCCTAGCATGTCAGGATTTTGAAAAAAGTGGGGGTAAAAACCCCCAAGAAACATGTTGTTATGGGTGTTTAATATGATTTTTCTCATTAACCTGACGTGGTAAAAACTTCAAAAAAGTTTTTAGATTATAGCATAATTCGTGTACTACATGACCCGTACACGCAACCCTCTTCCCTAATTTTTTCCATAAAATGGAGTTATAACCCACCCTCAAAAATTTTTTATTTTAATTCCTTGGGCGAAATGAAAAGATGTTTATTTGTTTTATATTCATAATGTATAAGGACATAAATTTTGCATTTTGCCTATATAATTTTTAACCCCTTCGCAGTCCAGTTAAAAATCACTTATAGGCCTAATAAGGTTCCAAACAGAGCTTTCAAAAAAATATGATTTCATCGTATTGAAGATTTTTGGGTTCATCTGTCATCAAATTCGAATTCGGCGACCCCGAAAACCCCCGAGAAACAAATTTCGACCGAATCGCATCAGTCTTGAAATTATCCGCCATATTGGGTCGCCATATTGGATCCACCATTTAAAATTTTGAAAATCTGACGTCATATTTGTAATTTGTAACCCAAAAAGCCCCTAAGTAACGAGTTTCAAGCGAATCGAATCAACTTCTAAATTTTCATGGTTGCTATTTTGGATCGATTTAATTTAACATGTTAAACTGTATAAAAAAATTAGTTTCAACCTTAAAATCAAAATTTTCCAACTCAACTTTTCTGGAAGCTGAATATGACAATTTAAATGAAATGAGCCTTATATAAATATAATAATGTAGACAATAAAGTCATTGTTGCCCGTTTGTAATAAATAAATAAAAATTCCTGATATTTCTAACAGCCCATAAAATTTTTCAATGAAGTAACAAGTTAATGCAAAATAGAGCCGTAAGTATTCTCTATTAAAATAAAAAAATTACGTTCTTGGTGAAAGATCAATATAACGGTATTTTTTTGACTTTATTCGATTTTTTTCCATGAATGAGGCTCCTTTCGACTAATTTTAATGAAATGCAACTTTTTCGACTATTTTAGTATAAAATGAGATTTATTTTGCTTTTTATAGAGTAAAGAAATGACTGATCGATTTATTTATTGAATTTTTAAATGATAAAGCGAGACATAAACAAAATAAGAAGTTTTGAATAACTTTTGAAACTGTACTTTTGAGTTAGAGTTTTTAAAATTTTTATGAGTTAAAATCTGCAGAATTGTTCTAACTTGAATATTATTTTAATTATTTGACTCAACAATTTTCGAGCAATTGATTTTGGATAAGTTTCTGACGATTTCAAGTGAAAAATTTTATTGTAAATCTGAAAATAATTTCCATAAGTTTACTTTCATTAAATTAACAAATAATTGAGACTTCAAAAATTGATAAGAAAAAATAATGAAAATGATTTACATACATTAAATACAAATGAAAGAATTTTAAATGAAACGTTGACTTTATATCATATTATATTATTTCTGCAAATTAAAAACAACAATTTTGAAAGTTTTATCATCTTTCCTTAAATTTAACAAATTTTACAGAATATTAAAATTTAATTGACACTATTAATTTATCAGCAATAAAATTTAAGAATTTTTTTTTTAAACAAGCAGTCATAAAATTCGGTGTTACAAATTCTGATTCTTTCAAATATTGTTTTGGTTCAAGGTAGGCCAAAAATTGAGCACACAATTCATTACAAGTTTTAATTTTAAAAAATTAAACTGTCAATGCTAAAAATATAAGATTTTTTAAAAAATTCAAAATTGTATTAAAAAATAGTGAAATTAAAAATCAAAATAACTACTTCATGTCATGTATTTTTAAAACTTTCTTTGTTACACATCCTTCTTTTAGAATTTATGAATAGAATAATAATAGAATTTATGAAAAATAAATACCAAAAACTTTCATCACTCGTAGACTCTCCTTTCATTAAACATATTTAAGCATTCATAAATAACGCAACACATTATTATTTAAAAGTACTTAGTCTTAACGAATTGCGATACATTTGCACGTGATAACCCACGTGAAAAAGTTAGCGGGACTCTCCCGGGAGCCCCCCGGGAGACTCCCGGGAAATTTTCCAAAAATCTTTTTTTTAAATTTTTTATAAAAACTGATCAAATTTATCAAATATTCAAAATTTCCTGGGAATCTCCCGGGAGACTCCCGGGAAATTTTCCAAAAATTTTTTTTCAAATTTTCCATAAAAAATGATCAAATTTATGAAATATTCACATAAATTCGGCGTTCAATATTTTATGGGAGATGATAAAACCCAATGTCATTTTTATCTCCGCGCTTCAGGAAAATGCCAAGTGCGTAAATCAAGATTAACCGGATATCCAGGTTAATTTTGATCGGTTAACTTCTTTGGGAAAGTTAACCGTGAACAGAAAACTTTAAACCCTAGAAAATCGCAAATTTTCTAATAGGTAACAAGGTTCACGGTTAACTTTCCCAAAGAAGTTAACCGATCCAAATTAACCTGGATATCCGGTTAATCTTGATTTACGCACTTGGCATTTTCCTGAAGCGCGGAGATAAAAATTGTTACGAACCAAAGAAATTATTAGTTTATAGAAATTAATTACTTTAAAAATAATTAATTAGAAGAAACTGGGGGCTTTTGAGATGGCCCAAATTTCAAGAGTTCTCGGAGGTCCAAACTGCCTTAAATCCAATTTGGATTTAAGTTTATATTCATGGGTTCGTTTTCGCTAAAATGCTGATATTTGCTAGATTGAATTAGAAAATATACCGCGAATTCTTTTATTAAATTGTCATGGATAGAATAGAGGGAAAGAATTAATTAGCAAAGAATTAGGAAAAGAATCACAAATTTTATTTATCAAAAGAAATTAGCAAGACATAAAAAGAAATAATCAAATTTAACAAATGAAATTGAGTTTTAGTTCGGAACGATACGTTGAGTACTTACCGTTCCGTGTTCCTTATTCTACCGTCGGTTAGTTGAGGGTTGAACACCTTCTCGCCCCTTACAATCACTTGCCGACGGGCAAAAACATTCAATAAAATAAAAAGGAAACTATTATAATTTTGTGTCCTCTCACACTCACTCGGGTGGCGCATTAGCGGTTTGCCGTATGTTTGAATTCCAGTATTGGGTGAAATATTTTATTTTCAACTTCATACCCAATTTTGATCTGGAATTGAGCAGTAGCATAACTCAAAATAAATAATTACACGTGCTTTTAATCTGACAGCACTGTATTGCATAGCTTGTAGGCTTGGACGGAAGAAGGGAGGTAAGGAGAAAGAATAGGTGAGGAGAATAAGAGTGTAATGGTACTGTGGAATATAGCGTACCATGTAAGCGCCTATAGCCCGAACTCACATGTATAGGTGCCTGTAGCGTATAGTCCAAACGAGTATGCGAGAACCAACGACCGCCATGCATTCAACGGTCTGTGGAGTAAGAGAGAAAACCATGTGACAGAGGGAGAACGCAATACTCCGCGAGAACAATGTATGTAAGAGAGAACGCTTCGCCATTACATACAATTTCTTTTCTCTCTCGCACAATGCCGAGGGATGCGCGGGGAGCCTTCACTCAACGCGTGGAGTGAAGACTCTTGCCTGTAATGATATATGAATTACTTTATTTTAATTCTTATATCATTTTAATTTCGATAATTACAATTTCCAAATTTTGATTTGATAAACTTCAAAAATTGTGACTATTTTACAATAATATAACCATTCGTATATCTTAAACAATAATGATGATAATAGTAATATTTTAGGTATAAACATGCGAGTTCATGCGTTTCTATTCATCCCATAACATTCTCACAGGTACGCGCATGGATAACCAATGGTCCGCGATGCTTTACAGGTTATCCGGATTAACATCGGTGTTTATCGTTCGGGAACGTTGCGGCAAGGTTTATTAGATTTAGAAAATTAAATAGAATAATAATTTCAAAACCGCAACTTTCCCAAAAATTCCGTTCGCTAGTTACGTTGTTTACAATCTGGGAACTTTGAGAAAAGGTTACCTGAGCTCGGAAAGACCTCGCAAGCTTCGTTTTCTACTCGCAACCTTCCCAATTGGTAACTTCGTTATTTATGGATTGGGAAGTTTGCACCAAGGTTTTTAAAGCCTGCGGCGTCGTTCCGAGTCCGAATATCATATTTTTATAATTTTACTTTGAGTAGTTCCTGAGTTATTCCCGAAAAACGCCAAGAGGCTTGCCGCAAGGTTCCGATGGTACTACAATACACGGGGAGCTCGTATCTATGCTCCTTCTTAATATTATAGACCATTAATTATCCTATACGTATAAAAATAATTAATTATAATTTAGGGAAAGATTAATAACCCGTGTCGGCTTCAAGAGCTAAAATAGAAGAACTTTAATTTCGAAATATAATTTTAATTTCCAGCGTTTAGCAATTGTCTCATGCGAAGCTATAGGTGAATATACCGGGGATGCTGACGCATGGAATTCCTGGTAGTTGCGCGAACCTTGGACTTGCTTAGGAAAAATTAAAGCGAGTCCAAAAGAAATTGCAATTAAATTATTGAGAAAATATTTCATAATTAAATAAAAATAATGTAAAAGTTTTTGACGTTACAAACCACCGTGGAAATTCCGTTTGTCGTCCCCGATAAACTTGAGGCTCTTGAACTCGACAGGGGTTGTACATTTTAATTAATTTAGTATTATTTTAACATTAAAATTACCCTACAAATGATGGAATAATTAAACATCCTTATAAAATAAAATTCATGCAGCATTAGTTTTATTGGTTCTAACTGGCATAGCTGACATTATGGCAACCATGTATGGAGTGTCAAGTAACATTGATAACAGCATCTGTCTTGGCGCCGTACGTCACGTCACCCTTACCTTCGCGGAATAGACGCAAGTCCCCGCAGGTCAGTTCGTAGGTGGCCGCCGTGAATAATTAATCGTGTATCACGCGAGTTTTGCTCTAAATTTTTTTTTTCTTACAATGTCGGAAATAAGTGACGCGAGTGAAGTGGCCTATAGGTACAATGGGTTGACATATTTGTATGGGATTAACAACACTGAATTTTTGGAAATTTTTGATGCTGCGGGCCGGGCGAAGGAAATCCGGCGCATCCTGGGGGGTGATAGTCACTACCGGTCTCGAACCAGAATGTTACAACGCATTTTTAAAATTGGGTCTTTTGAAAATTTCTCGGACCTTGATGAGAATTCTTTAATGCTGGAAGACGTTGGGTCGGCCTCAGCGGAGAAAAATCCTGAAAAGGAGTCACCGGGTCCGGCGGTGCAAGGGAGATTAGTTCTCAAAACACTACAGCGCCTATTTAAAATTAATAGTGAGGATGATGTCAAGGAAGGAGAACAATTACAGCATTTTGAACCGGAGTCTTCATATTCTAACGAGGGTGTATCAGTGCTAGATGCTTGTATGGATATTCAATTGCGTCAATTAAAGGCGGGGCTAATTAGCCTAAGTTCTTTAGCCGAGTGCAGCGGTTGTCAAGGGTAAGTGATACTTTTTAACTATTACATACAAATTTTGAAAATATGCCAATACACTTTAAAATGAAAAATCGTAAAACTAATTTATATTTCATTATTTTGTTTAATAAAGACTTCTTGTTTAAATAACTCCTAAAAATTATTAAGTTTTGAAAAATATATGTTTTCGACTCAGGTTTTTGGTTAAATTCGGTGAGTGGGAGGAGGCTCCTTCACGACGGGATATACAAGATGCTTGGTTCCATAGTCCGTCGCTCCGTGAGAGGACTCCACCCCGTGCGCCCTTACACAACTGTCACTGGTTCCAAGAATATAAATGGGACTCTGAACGCGAAATTTATCTTGTTCGAGGATTCTGGGCACCGGTAAGATTTTAATTATTTACTAGCAATATTAAACGCGCACAAGCGCGCCAAATTGAGTATTTTATTATTTGTTATAGAGAAATTAAAAATTAATATTATCAATAATTATTTAAATTTATTAGAATATTATTCCATATTAAATGATAAAAATAAAAATTATATATGTTTATAGGCCTCAGATTGTTAATTATTAAATTATTAAATTTTAAATTCAAAATCTTTTAAAATTAAATTATTTTCCAAATTTTTAATTTAAATTCAAATAAAATAAAATTATTTTCTAAAATTTCATTTCAAAATTAATTATCCAAATTTTCAATAAAAATGAATCATAAAAGACCAACTTCAAGTTAGGACAGAAGGACAGACCAAGCATTTTATTATTTTATAATTGATAATTGTCCTTAGGATTTGGTATTAATTTATTTTAACATTTAATTTTATTGAAGATTATGTTAACCAATTACATTTATTACATTTGGAGAAAGATTTGCAGTTATTTTAAGGGATTTGGCAAAAATGATTAAAATTAAAATTGAAACAACTTATCATCAGAATTGGTTGATAAGTTGTTTAGTTTTGTAAAATTCAATTCCAAAAAAAAAATTTTAATACTTATTGATGTCTCTATTTTAAATTTGAATAAATTTTTTTTTTTTTTTTTTTTACAGCCCGGTTTTCGAAACCCTTTATGGGTACCCGGACAATTGCCAATACTACCACTACGCGAAGGAAAATGGTTGGGTGCAGAGACTAATGTCGTACGGTATGTATACATTGCTTTTAAATTGAATTTAGTAATTTTCTTTTCTGTATTTTGTGTATGTGGTATTATGACCTCCCCCCCCCCTTTTTTTTTTAATTCTCTCCGTTTTTGTAAAGAAAAATTATAAAGCAGTCGAAATAAATAAAATAATGATTTATCTGTAAAAAAAATTTTTTTTTTAACAATATAAATAACATTTGCCGCTATCACAGCTAACGTTGACAGTGCCATTTAGAAGCCAGTGTTAAGTCGCAGCAATACTAACTTCATTTTTATTGATATTATACTTTCTTTTTATAGCTGCAATTAATTAAAGAAAAATAACGATAATTTACTACAACTTTTTAAACATTTGACATTTATATCGTCACCTCAAAAATTCCTGCGCACGGGATATCGCGTGCGGATTAAAATTCAAGGTTTATATTCCATCATTTGTAGTTACAAAGTGGCTAAATATAATTTAATTTACATCTAATAATCTTTATTAAAATTTTACACTTGACACTATAATAAAGGCCAGCAATGGCAGATTGCTAATTCAGCTTTTTCTCACGCCATTGGCGTTTGTTTTCATGCTATATTATTATTATGAAACTGAAGACTTTTCTTACTGGCATAGCAATCATTGCTGATCTTTATCACAGTGTTGCACCGAAAGTCTCGTTTAGTTTTAGATGGTATAATTTAATTGCAGAATCATATTCTGAAATATTCCAAAGAAAAACTGAATTTAAGTAAAAAAATGTTCTTTATCAAAAGTATTTTTAGACATACTAGCATATACATACATATATGTGCATTCGATCTTTTTTTAACAATTACATTAGCACTAAACCTTATTTGTCGGTGAGGTGACAGTTATCTTCTGAGGATCCAGATGTTGTTGGTTAAAATGGCAATTTTGGATGGAATTCCACCTACGGTGACATCGTTGTAACATGGGTGGAACTAGTCTTGCTCTTATGGTGTGGCAGGATTGTAGGCTTAACTTGAGCAAAGCCAATTTGCTGTTGGCAGACCTTGATTTTGGTCGGGGTTAGGTTTAATGACAGTTACACCTCGATTAAAATGCAGGTGGTTGCATTTTAGATTATGATATTGTTCGATCTAGGTTGTCGTGTAGATTTAAAATGCAATTTGTTGCATTTTAGGTTATGATATTCATCCAACAGCTTTCTGGCGTCTAACGAGTCCTTTTTAGAATACGGGAAATATTCTGCCTGGTTTAACCTTAAGTGTGGTACCCTCAGTCCAACATCTCAAGAATTGGCCCTTGGTTATAAGGTAAAACATAGGTGATTGGGGGTCATCTCTCAGTGATCTAAAAGCAGAAGTAAGTTAATTTCAATTTGGATGGAGACAATGGCTAAGTACTTAACCATTATCTCAATTTACGGTGGTAGCGTTACAACCTTTGTATCGCCACCACGGAATATTCCTGCTCATGTTCGGGAAAAAAAAATTATTTTAGAACGATAATACATAAAAAGAATAAAAAGAAATTTAAAAAAAAACGATTAGTTGAGAAGAAAAAAAAAACTTTTTCATGCTGCAAGTCAACAGAACAATTCGAGGTAATTATAGGAGCAAACATAAAAAAAAAACCAAAAAGAATTTTAAAACGACAGTTTTCTTCTTATAAAAATAATCATTTTATATTTTATTCTCCACCATACAAAATAAATAGGGTATATACCATTTATATTGGATTGAAAAAGAAAATTATACGAGAAGAGTAATTTAGTAAAAGTTTGTAACAACGGAAATTTTTTTTTTTTTTTTTTTATATATAAAAATAAATTCAAAACAAAAATTGAAATAAATGAAATGTCATTATAATTTTAGAATTTCCCTAAAATGAATATTGCATGAAACAATTTAAATAAAATCTCAGTTTATGCTGCCGCCCTGTGCGATTCTTACGCAGGGACGTAGCCAAGAGAAAATTTTAGATTAATTAATTTCTAATTAAGACAACGGAAATATTCAGAATTCTTCTATTTTCTTGATGAGTTTAGGTTTATTATTTCACGAAATATTAAGCAAAATAAATGGTTTGGTTGCTATAATCAAACAGGTTCAATTGGGATTTTTAACACATAGTAAAATCTTAATTCAAATTTTAGATTATGTTTTACTATAGGTTATTATAGTAGTTAATAAAATAATTATACATACATAACTACAATAAAATAATTATATGTACATAATTACTACGATAGGGAGTATAATTATTATTAAATTATAGTTATAGGGATGATTGTTTTAATATTAAAATTGATTAAAATTAAATTCAATTTAATCTAAAACTTATTAATAATATATTATTACATTATAATTAATAAGCAATGAAGATCTTAGAATCTTCTCTATTATTTATCAATTAATTAATTAATTTAAGATATTATTTACACTTAATAATTATTAATTGTTTATTTAAAATTATTATATTTACTTAAATTACATATATTTACTTATATATGTGGACGTCCGCATATATATTTACTCTATCTTATTCAGCTTAAAATGTTTTATAACACTTACAATGATCTATAATATTAAAAATAGACCTATTGAAAATTGAATTAATTATATACAATTAATATTTTTATAGCGAAATATTTACGGTAATTAGAATAGTGATTATTTAGTAATTTTACTTAATTTACATATTTACTATTTATGTGCCATGTAAAATTATAATTACTTTATGGACTTAACAATAATTATGGGGGTGTTTTTGACCGAACCTTTCGATTAAAACAACCAACTCAACTTAGTTAGAATCAATAAACTAAATAAGGCCAAATTAGAGTTAAAAAAAAAAATCTTATTTAAGATCTTCTTTAATTTGAATTTCAACCTTCAGGCATTTTTTTTAAAATGAATTTAAGATTAAGATTTTGTTTTAATATCATGGAATTCTTAGGGTCGTATTTCGTACTGGCTAGTGGGAGAACTTGCTGAAATGATTAATCTTATCTCTTTCGTTGGATACTTAGTTACCTCTAGGTTATTGTCAATGACACATTAGATTTATAAAAAAAATGGAAACTGCAGGAAGGGAGAAAATCATAGGAGTTATGTTGAGGGTGGAACTCGTTCACCAAGGCCGCATCATCATAGAGGACAGATGGGTTTTTCTGAAGGAAAATGATTCCCCTCCTAATTGTATGCGTTTCTTCAAATTAACAAAGCCGTACATATATGCTCATTCTTTTTTTTCTTAGTTGATCAATTGATTTCCCTTTATTTTTGTAGATTGGAGTCTAGTACCCAACGATGGGAGAGAAAGAGTCTCGGGGTGCTTATTGGTTTATCAAACCAATCTAGGCACCTATCACCAACTAGAGTATAGGTGGATACACGGAGCTCCCTAGTCTATTTATTTTAGGTTTAAATTTAGTTAATAAGAAAATCAATATGTATATTAAAAAGAAAGAGAAAAAAAAGTAAATAAAAACAATAAAAATGGATAGATTTAAAAAAAATTCGAATAAACTTGTCGCTAAAATTTAGCTAGTGGAATCTTGACAAAATTAAATTAATAGTGAACAAGAGAAAAAAAAATAAAATTTTCCAGTCGACCGGGGTTGAATTTAAATGCTAGGTTTCTTTTTGCCACCGCGGAATTATTCCTGTAAACTCGCTACCGGAAACCTAAAAGAAATTACAACAGTAAAATACAATTTCAAAAAAAAAAAATTAATTTTTGAAGTGGCTTGGAGAATTTGAAAAATTCCACCCATAATTTCAGAAAGAATACCAGAGAATTAATAGGTAATTTGAAAGAGATTTTTTTTTTTTTAAGAGAAAAAAATAATTGTCTGAGAGACAACAGATTTTCATTTCGTAGATTTTCCTTGAGATTTTCCAACGAGGAAAATTATTCGAATTATCTAAAAGGAGAATTTGGGAAAATGGAACCTTAAAATCAATCGAAATTAAAATTTTTACAATTTTAATGAGAAATAATGATAACAAGGGTTAAACATTATTTTTGTTTTAACGTGGCCGACTGTGCCCGAACATCCATACTCTTGCTTATGTCAAGAGTGAGTCAGAACACATGAGGGACACATTAAATATTGTTGCTTCTTGTCTTTTCGCCACCGCGGAAAATTCCTGTTGATCATGCACAGAATTTTCACGAGTTGAAAAAAAAAGAAACAGGAAAATGTAAAGAAAGAGAGAAAATCCTGAAAGTTTAGTATACTTGGAAAAACAAAAGAATTGATCAATTTAAGGTCTAGATGGTCGTGTCTGTATAGTAATTTGATTGTTCTGATTTCTTTGTCTAATGATGTCAGCAATAGGAATAATTCCAGGGGGAGGGGGGATGGTTTCTGGTTGAATTGGAAGTTCATATTTTGGCGGTGGAATTATATCAGGTATTGGCCTCTGATGACACATTAGAAGGCCAGAAAAAAAATCTTTTTTTTTTTTTTTTTTTTTTATTTTAGTCAATTAATATGACGTCATCGTCGTATTTTAGAGTGGCGTTACTGTCACAACTGTCATGGTCGTTATTCTTGTAAGACTCTATGGGTACAACGGTGGGGCGTATAATCCTTATTTTCTCGTCGTTATAATTCTCAATACGTCTCACTCTTAGACGTAAGGTAGGGGTATCTGTGAGGATGTCAGCTGATCGCACCAAGGTTAATGAGAGTTTTCTCAAGTCATGGCGATTAACAACAGTACCCTTATGAAATGGGAATTTTGGATTAAACACCACAAAATAATGCAATTGTTCTGAAAATTTTTCCCCAGAAGTTATAGGATTTCTAGAGAAGTTGTTAGTTGGAGGTGGAAGGGGTTTAGGGAGATCTGTTTGAGAGACAGCAGAATCTAAAGCTTTCACTATTTTTCCGTCAGCGGAAAATTCTCCCTGTATTTTTGACTTGATCTTTTTCGACCTCCCACCTCTTTTTCTATGCTTACTCGGCATTAGAAAAGGCAATAGAATTTAGTGCTAGAAGCAAAGTGAGAAAGAATAAAGAATCTTATGAATACAGAAAAAGGTCGAACACGGTTCTTGGAGCCACCGACTACCTTTAGTGATACAGAATTAAGTCGTCATCTGATTCTTAATCAGAGAGCCAAATTTCTTTATCCCAGGCGGTCAGAGTCATCACATAGTACCATTTTAAATCCCTTTATGCACCATAGAAAATTGAAAAGAATAGAAAACTCGGGGGTTGTAAAAACGGATCGAATACTGTCCTTGGAGCCACCAGCCACTTTTAGTCGTGCAGAATTAAGTCGTCATCTGGTCTAAACCAGAGAGCCAAATTTCTTTATCACAGTGGTCAGAGTCGTCACTTGTAACAATTTTGAATCCGTATATACAGTCCAGTCAAATTGAAATAAATTGAATTTTAAAACGCACGTAAACCTGATAGAGTTTTTCGAGCCACCACCGCAGCATGCGAGATTACGTCATCATTCGGTTACCCGAGAGCCAAAATCTCACAGCACGCAATAGAGTCGTCAGACACTACTCTGATCAGAATCCAGTGCTGATTTTATCAATTAGCAAAGAATAATATTTTGCTGATGCCAATAATTAAAATTAAAGATCAAATAGAATTTAGTCAATTAAATACAATGATACAGTTAGTAAAAAGTAGAAAATTAAAAAGTCAAAGAAAGAATAAAAGGAAAATTCAAATTTTGATATAGATAACACACATTACAAAAATGACATGTTAATTGTTATCAGATAAAGAACAAAATAGGATAGAATTTAAAAGGAGGACCAAAAAGTAAAGATAACAATTTTTAAAAGAAACGTGGCAAGGTAGCAATTTTAAAAGATTCGAAATATCGAAATCAAAATTGAGAACGAAATCCCACCGCTGCCACCATCAGTTTGTTACGAACCAAAGAAATTATTAGTTTATAGAAATTAATTACTTTAAAAATAATTAATTAGAAGAAACTGGGGGCTTTTGAGATGGCCCAAATTTCAAGAGTTCTCGGAGGTCCAAACTGCCTTAAATCCAATTTGGATTTAAGTTTATATTCATGGGTTCGTTTTCGCTAAAATGCTGATATTTGCTAGATTGAATTAGAAAATATATCGCGACTTCTTTTATTAAATTGTCATGGATAGAATAGAGGGAAAGAATTAATTAGCAAAAAATTAGGAAAAGAATCACAAATTTTATTTATCAAAAGAAATTAGCAAGACATAAAAAGAAATAATCAAATTTAACAAATGAAATTGAGTTTTAGTTCGGAACGATACGTTGAGTACTTACCGTTCCGTGTTCTTTATTCTACGGTTGGTTAGTTGAGGGTTGAACACCTTCTCGCCCCTTACAATCACTTGCCGACGGGCAAAAACATTCAATAAAATAAAAAGGAAACTATTATAATTTTGTGTCCTCTCACACTCACTCGGGTGGCGCATTAGCGGTTTGCCGTATGTCGTTTTCGCGTTAACTAGACAGGGACAGACAAATCCACCCTCTTACTCTAATTTGTTGACTGTCAATTACAAGGGCAGGCGCGGGTCCTACACGTACCCGGCTGGTCTCGCGACAAAGATAAGGAAAGCGACGTTCCCTTAAAACTTCTCCCCGAATTAATTTCAACCGGCCTCCGTGGACTTCGGAGTAAGTTGGATTTTATTTTACGTCCGGCCGCAGTAATCGTATCAGCATACAATTAAAGCGGGTCCTTGGTACCGGACGGGAGCGCGTTGGCCTTTTAATTGGTAGAGGCACGGGTGTTATTCCGTGTTTCACCAAGACCGTACTGAACATAGAGAAATGGGCCAGAGATGCCTCGTAGGTACGCTTAGGGATCTAAAGTGGGAAATTAATGCTGAATCGTAATTTTGGAAAACAGGTGGAAATGGTAACAAGGGTATTGGACATTGTTACTAAGCTAGTTTTTGCAAACTAAGGAAAATTTGTAAAGATAGAGGTGGAACACAGGGGCCTGTTGCCATGCGATTTTTAGCTGACTTCACATTTGAACGGAAGTTGCTAAATAATTTCGAGAATTGGAGTTAAAATTAATTCCAATTAAAATAATTAATAAATTGATATATTATCCTAAAAGGATAATTAATTGGAAAATAGGAATTTTCCTTATAGGAAAATCCTTAGTACATTCACTGTACATGTATCTTTAAAAATGTTTAATTTTTAAAATACATCTTTTTAATTTTGTTTGAATTCCAGTATTGGGTGAAATATTTTATTTTCAACTTCATACCCAATTTTGATCTGGAATTGAGCAGTAGCATAACTCAAAATAAATAATTACACGTGCTTTTAATCTGACAGCACTGTATTGCATAGCTTGTAGGCTTGGACGGAAGAAGGGAGGTAAGGAGAAAGAATAGGTGAGGAGAATAAGAGTGTAATGGTACTGTGGAATATAGCGTACCATGTAAGCGCCTATAGCCCGAACTCACATGTATAGGTGCCTGTAGCGTATAGTCCAAACGAATATGCGAGAACCAACGACCGCCATGCATTCAACGGTCTGTGGAGTAAGAGAGAAAACCATGTGACAGAGGGAGAACGCAATACTCCGCGAGAACAATGTATGTGAGAGAGAACGCTTCGCCATTACATACAATTTCTTTTCTCTCTCGCACAATGCCGAGGGATGCGCGGGGAGCCTTTACTCAACGCGTGGAGTGAAGCCTCTTGCCTGTAATGATATATGAATTACTTTATTTTAATTCTTATATCATTTTAATTTCGATAATTACAATTTCCAAATTTTGATTTGATAAACTTCAAAAATTGTGACTATTTTACAATAATATAACCATTCGTATATCTTAAACAATAATGATGATAATAGTAATATTTTAGGTATAAACATGCGAGTTCATGCGTTTCTATTCATCCCATAACATTCTCACAGGTACGCGCATGGATAACCAATGGTCCGCGATGCTTTACAGGTTATCCGGATTAACATCGGTGTTTATCGTTCGGGAACGTTGCGGCAAGGTTTATTAGATTTAGAAAATTAAATAGAATAATAATTTCAAAACCGCAACTTTCCTAAAAATTCCGTTCGCTAGTTACGTTGTTTACAATCTGGGAACTTTGAGAAAAGGTTACCTGAGCTCGGAAAGACCTCGCAAGCTTCGTTTTCTACTCGCAACCTTCCCAATTGGTAACTTCGTTATTTATGGATTGGGAAGTTTGCACCAAGGTTTTTAAAGCCTGCGGCGTCGTTCCGAGTCCGAATATCATATTTTTATAATTTTACTTTGAGTAGTTCCTGAGTTATTCACGAAAAACGCCAAGAGGCTTGCCGCAAGGTTCCGATGGTACTACAATACACGGGGAGCTCGTATCTATGCTCCTTCTCAATATTATAGACCATTAATTATCCTATACGTATAAAAATAATTAATTATAATTTAGGGAAAGGTTAATAACCCGTGTCGGCTTCAAGAGCTAAAATAGAAGAACTTTAATTTCGAAATATAATTTTAATTTCGAGCGTTTAGCAATTGTCTCATGCGAAGCTATAGGTGAATATACCGGGGATGCTGACGCATGGAATTCCTGGTAGTTGCGCGAACCTTGGACTTGCTTAGGAAAAATTAAAGCGAGTCCAAAAGAAATTGCAATTAAATTATTGAGAAAATATTTCATAATTAAATAAAAATAATGTAAAAGTTTTTGACGTTACAAAAATGACATTGGGTTTTGTCATCTCCCATAAAATATTGAACGCCGAATTGATGTGAATATTTGATAAATTTGATCATTTTTTATGGAAAATTTAAAAAAAAGATTTTTGGAAAATTTCCCGGGAGATTCCCGGGAAATTTTGAATATTTGATAACTTTGATCATTTTTATGGAAAATTTAAAAAAAAGATTTTTGGAAAATTTCTCGGGAGTCTCCCGGGGGGTTCCCGGGAGCGACTCCCGATAACTTTTTCACGTGGGAATTGTTGAAAAAATATAATAAATTTTAATTTACCTATTTCTACTTATCAAAAAATATAACTTTGTCAGACTTATTACGTTATCCTTTACATAGATACATATATAAACTTAATGAGAATTAAACACGCTCTTAGTCTTAAGAATTTCAACATCATATCACATTTAGTTTCCTATAATAAGTATTAAAATGACATTACAGTAGAACCTTCATTATCTGAGGGGTCTCTTCCACACATTGCATCGGGGATTTGAGGTTCTACTGTATGAATATTTGTTTAATCACAGCACGTAATTCTTACTTAATTCTTATATAATAATTTAACGTCCAGCTTCGAAGGGTTCTGAATATTACAAAGTTACAAAGATAAATACGGCAATTGACGAAAAGAAAAATGAATACTAATCAAGCACAGGTATGCCGCAACTAAGTACTACAAAATTGAATAGGTAACTTCGAAAAGGGCTCAACCCTGAAAATGCTAACGAAAATGACACTTATCGTTTCTCGAGTTGAGCCTTTTTCGAAATTCAATTCCAATTAACAAAAAAAAAGATATGCTGATCAACTGATCAATTATAAAGACAGCAAAATTCAGTTAATTGCTGTAGTGACGAAAAAATAATTTTTTAAAAAGGATAATTGAGGCTTCCAATTCAAGAAGCGGTCGCATGTTCGAGACGCACTTTCTTAAATCCGTCATGACATAAAAATGACAATAAAATTATAAAAGTCAAAATTTTGATGTATTTTCTACAAAGTAGTATTTTTTAAAAATCAAAATATCGACATTACATGTCATTGATATTTTTATGCATTGTTTGATTTAAGAAACTACGTCTCGAGCGTCCGACCGGTTCTTCAATAGGAAGCCTCAATTATTCATTTAAAAAAAATAAAGAATAAAATTTTAGCAACATAAAAAGACGACTATAAAAGTCAATCATTACATCGAATAAAAAATAAGAGAAGATATATTATGACAGATATGAAGTGTGGAAATCATGTTTACTTTTTTTTTCTTTATCTTCGTACTTTTTTTTTTAAATTTATAAAATCCGCAAAAGATGACACCAATTTATTTTGCAATTCATATTGCCGCTCGTAACGTTCTGCCGATTTTGTCATTTCTTCGCGCCACCAAATTGGCGGTTCCTTTTCTCTCTTCCTTTTCGATCCTTTTCTAATTGGTTCATCGTCTTCAATGCTTTCATCTTCGACCTCTTTTTCTATGCGTTCTTTATACCCAGAAATACTGGAAGCTACTGCTACTGGCTTAATTTGTGGTTTTCTATGCATGATATTATGCATTTCATCAAAGTAAATCCAAGTAACAGGACCTTCTCCTGTTTTGTTCTTTTTATCTAAATTGGTTTTGTATGTGCGGTTTAAGGATTTCCTCTTTCCTTTGCACTCACTCCACGTTTTTTGAACGCCTTTTGTTGCTATTAATCCACTGACCCTTTGCCAGAACTCTTTAGATAAATTGTCTTTATTCTTTGATGCCTCTTCAACTTCAGGTAAACATTGTAATAGCGTCTTTGTTTGAGCATCATTTCAGGTTCCAGAACCGATCGAATCAGTCAAAATAAAAAATTTTGATTGTTTTCCTAAAAAGAAACAAAATTAAAACCCTCTAAAAACTAAAGGTCCTGCGTATTAATTAATTCTCTGTTAGGTATTTAAAAAAACATTAAACTTATGTCTGATAAATATAAACAATCTTAAACAGGTAAGTGGAGAGACCAGTGGAATTTGAACCTAACGAAATTACTGTTTTTTAGGGGATTCAATTTATCATCAATATTAAATATTTAAAAATGTAATATGTTCACTATAAGAAATTTGAAAAATTATTAAACGCTTAAAGGTGTATAGAAAGATTCGAATTTAAAAATAAGAAAAAGACTGAATAGGCACTTTTAACTTTGAAATAATTTAAATTTACTTTTTTTATTTAGGTAAAAAATATTACTAATTTTAGTTGAATTGCACTTAATTCTAAAAAAATTATGAAACTGAAACTAGCACCCAGTTATCAACTACAAGTTAATTTTTGAAAACATTTATGTTGGTAATAACTTTTAAACAAATGAATGAAAAACATCAAACCGCTTGACAGTTCTTGCGCAAGTTACGCAAATTTTTAGGTTATAATTTGAAAACAAAAGAATTAAATTCAATAACATTCAAACCACGTCATCAAACACTGAACAGAAATATATGATTGATAAAAAAAAAAAAATAATAATAATAATAATAATAATAATAATAATAATAATACTAATAATTCTAATAATAATAAAAAAACAAAAATAATCTTCCTTCATACAAAATACACTAAATTTGAGAATTTTAAAAATATAAAAAATAAAACTCAAAAAATGTTTTCTTCCTGGAAATTGCAAAATAAATTCATAACTTTCGCCTTGACGAAAACTGAAATATAAAATATTTTTTTTTAGCTTCCACTTACTCCCAGAAAGTGCAAAAAAAAGATTAGAAGACGGTACGCGGACATCAGCCCCTTCAAAAAATGTTTTTTCCGGAAAATTGCAAAAAAAATTTGAAAAAAATTCATAACTTTCGCCTTGACGAAAACTAAAATATAAAATATTTTTTTTTAGCTTCCACTTACTCCTAGAAAGTACGAAAAAAACATTAGAAGACGGTACGCGGACATCAGCCCCTTCAAAAAATGTTTTTTTCCTGAAAATTGCAAAAAAAAATTCGAAAAAAATTCCTAACTTTCGCCTTGACGAAAACTTAAATATAAAATATTTTTTTTTAGCTTCCACTTACTCCTAGAATGTGTGAATAAAAGATTAGAAGACGGTACGCGCACATCAGCCCCTTCAAAAAAAATTTTTTTCCGGAAAATTCCAAAAAAATTTGAAAAAAATTCATAACTTTCGCCTTGACGATAACTAAAATATAAAATATTTTTTTTTAGCTTTCAAATACTCCTAGAAAGTACGAAAAAAAGATTAGAAGACGGTACGCGGACAGCAGCCCCTTCAAAAAATTTGTTTTTCCGGAAAAAACTTTCGCCTTGACGAAAACTTAAATATAAAAATTTTTTTTTAGCTTCCACTTACTCCCAGAAAGTGCGAAAAAAACATTAGAAGACGGTACGCGGACCTCAGACCCTTAAAAAAATGTTTTTTTCCAGAAAATTGAAAAAAAATTCGAAAAAAATTCATAACTTTCGCCTTGACTAAAACTTAAATCTAAATTAAATATTATTTGTTCTTCTATTTTTATTTGTTTTTATTATGAATAATAATAATTTAATTTTTATTATTATTGCAATTATTATTTTTATTATTATTATTTTTATCAATGATATATTTCTTTTCAGTTTTTGATGACGTGGTTTGAATGTTATTGAATTTAATTCTTTTGTTTTCAAATTATAACCTAAGGATTTGCGTAAGAATTGTCAAACTGTTTTATATGTTTCATTCATTTGTTTATATGTTAGTACCAACATAAATTTTTTCAAAAATTAACCTGAAGTTGATAACTGGGTGCCAGTTTCAGTTTCATAATCCGGTGAAAAAATTTAAGAAATATTAAAAAATAACAGAATGGTGGTTTCGAAGCGTAGTAGAAAGAGACTGAGAAAAGTATGAAAAAGTACATATCTTTTTAAAAAAAAAGTATCCCCAAAATTGAAAAAAAAGTATCAAAAAAATGGCATCTTTAAACTGAAGTGAAATTAGTTTTTTTTAAGTTTGACGCTAAAGTGGAAATATTTTCTTGTCTAAAAGAATTGAAAGGAAAATTCTGAAGAATAAAATTATCATGTTTCTCCTAATTATTTAAAAAATAATACTTTCTCATATGATAGTTAAAAATTTTTTTTACTTTTCCAATATTATCTCGAAGGCATTGTAATCTACAAGAAAACAATGTATAGCAAAATAAACAAAAACAATTGTAGCTAAATAAACAGGCTTTCGAAAGATACTACTCTTTTTCCGATGCCAGTTTAAATTTCACGGCTAGATCCAAAAATATCTTACCTAACTATCCTTGCCCTATCCTCCCCTATATAATAATTAATTATTATTTATTAAAAAATAAAAACTCGACTTTTTCGACCTCTCTTGTAATGTTAATCGACTACCCCTACAGTCGTATCTGCAAAATTTCCAATTCACCAAATCTTCATTTCTTCTAATTTCTTCAGGTTCGAATTTTTATTAGATGGAATTCTCAAAAATAGCGAATTTTCATTGGTCCGAAAATGTAAAAGGGCCGAACAAACAATCGACAGAAAGATTTTGGCGAGAATTTTAAAATTTACCAATCACAATTTTTTAAAATAATTTTTATGTAATAAATTTTAAAATTCACGCCAAAATCTTTCTGTTGATTGTTTGTTCGGCCCTTTGAATTTTCGGACACATGAAAATTCAGATTTTCAAGAATTCTATCTAATAACAATTTGTGCAAATAAAAATTAGAACAAATAAAAATTCGTTGAATTGGAAATTATGACATTTAAAAATTTGAATTAATTAAAATTCTATATTGAAAAAGAATTCTGCTAAATTAAAAATTTGGTTAAATTAGAATTATAAAAAAAATAAATGGGTAAAGAAAAAGTTTATACAATAAAAATTCTGTCAAAAAAAATTTGCCAAATTAAAAATTCTGTTGAGTAAAAGGTCGTTTAAAAAAATTCTGTTAAATGTTATTTCGAAAAATGAAGATTGGTGTAAAAAATAATTATTTAAAGCAGTTTTTCACGCGACAAATAATAAGTTATCAACTTGTTGAGATATTAAGAATATTTTATACCCAAAAATGACTTTCAGTCCCGACCATTTGAAGCCTCCCTGATTTGAAATTAATTCGGCCTAAAAATGTTATTTCTCTAAAAATAAAAAATTAATAAAAATAAATAAAAAATTAAATAAATAAATAAACTTTTGTTTCAAATTTCAGTTGTATGAAATCAAATATTTTAAGAAGAAATGTGTCAAGTGTTAAAGACAAGTTTTTTCCTTGAGAAACTGAGATGAAGTGGTAACAAACCTTCACGTTCAACACTTTCGTCATCTTTATTATCCAACTTTTGTCGCTCAGTTGTTAATTTCTCTACCCCTCCTGACTTGCTAATGGGCATCCCTGGCATCACTTCATTCTCCGCTGGGCATTGACTTATGATCGCCGGGGAGGGCGGATGCTGAATGATAATCTCACTGGCTATGAAAATGGAAATTTTACATTAATGTCACATCATTAACAAATGAAAATTAAAGTAGTGAAGCTAAACGAAGCAGGAAACTGATGCACTTTTTCTTATAATATTATTGCAAGCAAGGTTATTAGACATATTCGATAATTTAATTATTATTTTAATTATTTTAAAAAATTTACAGGTGAAAAATATAACTTTTTAAAATAAAAATTATTTTCAAAATCTAAATTAAATTGTTTTTAAACACTTGTATGAAGTTTTTTTTTTAGATGTAATCAACTGTTTTAAAAATTTCTAATTGCAAATTATCTGAAATTGAATTATTGTTAAAAAATTTCATTCCTAAAATCTTCAATATGTTATTTACAAAATTAATGTCCAGTAATATTTTATTTTATATTTCTTTATACATACCCGTACTGTTTTTGGAAGAGGATTTTTCCAATTCTTCCATTCTTCTTATTTTTTCTTCTTCTTCTTGCCACCTCAGCACTAAATGTTGCTCAATGAACATGTACGATCTCTCATCTGAAATGTATTCATAATTGTGAAATTCATTTTTCATAAGTAAATATACGTATTTTATTAATAATACAATTTGAATACATTAATATTAGTTTCAAATTAAATCTTGGAAATTAAAATAATATTGAAGCAAATTGAAACTTGAGCAGAAATAAAATTTCCATAAATCTGAATTCACAGATAGTTCAAACCACTGAAAATCATCTAAAAGTTGTTGCTGGCATATATTTAAAAAATCTGGTTTTAATAAATATAAAACTAGATGGATTTCTGAGTTTATTGGTCATAATATTATTCTATAAATTTTATTTCGTTTAAAATTATTATTAATTCAGAGTATGAGGTTCACGAGGTGATTTTGTAACCTTAAATGTAACACTTTTTTTGGAAACGTTATTATTCAGAAACTATAAAATATTACATATTATTATTTACCGAAAATATAAATCATTTTATTGTACATCAAAAAATGATGGAATTATTATAAAATTATTTTATTTTAAGTTATTAATTCGAATTTGAAAATTTTTTGGTGGAAAAAGTTTCATAATTTTTCGAAGCTTGTAACTTTTTTCTGGAAGCTTCAAAAAATTTTTGGTTTCGCAAATATTTTAATATTGATTTAATTTACCTGCTATGAAAATTTGGAGAGGGTATTTTGCTCCGTTACAGACATACTAATTTTGAAAAATTTTTACTTAAAAATGTTATTTCTAGGACTTAAAAATTTTACATCTCTTTCTATTCTCGTAAAAAAGAGAGAGATTTCAGATTTTTTGTTAACTTCAAGCCCTAGAATTAACCCTTTTATTTGATAAGTTTTCAAATTTATATATTTCTAAACGAAGCAAAATACCCTCACCAAATTTTTATAGCAGGTAAATTATATCAATATTAAAATATGTGCGAAACCTCAAATTTTATTAAGCTTCCAGAACAAAGTTACAAGCTTCGAAAAAATGTGAAATTTTTTTCACGAAAAAATTTTCAAATTCGAATTAATAACTTAAAATGAAATAATTTTATAATAATTCCATCATTTTTTGATGTAGGGTAAATTGATTTGTGTTTCCGGTAATATATGTAATATTATATGTAATAATATATGTAATATTTGATAGTTTCTGAATAATGTTTCCAAAAAAAGTGCATCATTTAAGGTTACGAAATCACCTCGTGAACCTCATACTTTGAATTAATAATAATTTTAAACGAAATAAAATTTATACAATATATTATGGCTATAATAAACTCAGAAATTCATCTAGTTTTACATATATTAAAACTATATTTTTTATAAATATACCAGCAACCGGATGATTTTCAGTGGTTTGACCCAGATGTGAAATTCAGATACTTCTGAGAATTAGTCTATAATAGCATAACTTGCTATAAACTAAGTTTAACAAATTATAACTATAAAGTTTTTTTTAATGTGTTCATCAGTTATAATATTTTCATTTTTATTATAAATCAATCCATGAAATTAATTATTAGAATAATCTATTCGTAATATTATACTTATTGGTATCAATATTTTTAATGTCGCATAAAATTTGACTTCCCTCCTTAACTAAGGTTTCTTTTTCGGATAAAACCAATCCTATGATTATGATTCTTTTTTCCTCCATTGTTGAATATTTCCTTTTCCAAAATAAACTTATGATAAACTATTTTTTCTTAATTCTTTGGTAGCGCACCATCCCATCACCGTGCCAGCAGCGTGGTCGAAAGAAAGTGAAATGAATGGTGTTGAATCACGTAAAAAACTTAAGCCACATTCATAGGGAAAATGCAATCTATGTATTCTCTGTCTATGGCTGTCTCAGGCGTTTATGACGTTCTTTAATTTTCTCGCTATGAGTACTATGAGCATATGTCTGTCTTTTTCTATCTAATGGGACTAGAAAAAGATAGACTCATGCTCATAGTGCAAAGAGGAGAACGTCGTAAACGCCTCTGGTATCAGTGATTGCCGAACACACCCATAGTTTGTGCATTGCACCTGTGAATGCGGCTTAAGTTTTTAACGTGATCAAATTCAAGTTGATTCATGTACAGTCTAGTCCATGGTCCCGTCTCTGTCCTTTCGACCACGCTGCTGGAATGGTGATGAGATGCTTGTAATTAATTTACCATTACTTTAAATTTATTAAGTTCGGGCATTATTAATACTGTGAAAAAAGAAATATTCAGAAATGGAAGAAAATAAAAAAGTAATAACTCGATTGGTTTTATCCGAAAACGAAGCCGTAGTTAGAGAAGGTAGTCGAATCTTATGCGAAGTTACGAATATTGAAAGCAGTAAGTATAATTTTATGAATATTTTTAATTACTTAATTTCATACATTGTTTTATTTTAAAAAAATTAAAATATTCGTAAAAAAAATCTTGTTTTACAAATAGTCTTAAATTCACTTAGATTATGCAAAAAGCTGATATGTACACATTCATCACTAAAGTATATTTATAGCGCCTAATCATCAAAAGTACAGTGGAACCTCGACTATCCGAACCCTCTGTTATCCGAACTATGAATCATTTTATCAGAATTTCATTATTCAAGCTTTTTACGCTTTTTATATCTATCTGTACAAAACTATAATAAAAATGTAGAAATTGGATTGGCTAACTGTTGATGTTTAATATAAATAACTAAAAATTACACAAATGCCATCCGTTAGTGTACAATAACTCCCAAAAACAATCATTTAACCATAATTATATAAAAATATTTGTAAATTCTATTATCCGAACCAAGTCCTGCCCGAATTAGTTTGGATAATCGAGATTCCACTGTATCTGAATTTTACATCTGTACATTCCGATTTATGGAAATTTTATTTCTGCTCAAGTTTCAATTTGCTTCAATATTATTTTAATTTCCAAGATTTAATTTGAAACTAATATTAATGTATTCAAATTGTATTATTAATAAAATACGTATATTTACTTATGAAAAATGAATTTCACAATTATGAATACATTTCAGATGAGAGATCGTACATGTTCATTGAGCAACATTTAGTGCTGAGGTGGCAAGAAGAAGAAGAAAAAAATAAGAAGAATGGAAGAATTGGAAAAATCCTCTTCCAAAAACAGTACGGGTATGTATAAAGAAATATAAAATAAAATATTACTGGACATTAATTTTGTAAATAACATATTGAAGATTTTAGGAATGAAATTTTTTAACAATAATTAAATTTTAGATAATTTGCAATTTGAAATTTTTAAAACAGTTGATTACCTCTAAAAAAAACCTTCATACAAGTGTTTGAAAACAATTTAATTTAGATTTTGAAAATAATTTTTATTTTAAAAAGTTATATTTTTCATTTGTAAATTTTTTGAATAATTAAATTATCGAAGACATCTGTTAACCTTGCTTGCAATATTATAAGGAAAAATGCATCAGTTTCCTGTTTCGTTTAGCTTTCACTTTCATATTGAAAATAGATTTTCGTTTATACAATTCATATGACAATATTAATCTATTATTTCATTGTGTTATAATATAGTGACACTTGACATAAAGCCGACACAACCGTCAAAACATCAAACTGACGATCAGAGTGGTAATCAGCATCCGCCCGCTCCTGCGATCGAAAGTCAATTTTCTGGCACATCAGAAAATGAAGTGATGCCCATTGGCAAGGATAATACTGATGATAATGTTATTACGGATGACGTGGATAATAAAAAAGATGACAATATTCTCACGGATGACGATGTTGAAGATTCGCCTGAAATCTATTTTGACTGTCAAGGTTTGTTGACACTATTTTTATAAGAATAAAATATTTAGACTGAATTGATTTCAAATCAGGCACGGTGTGGGCTGAAAATAATTTTCGGCTTTAAAATATATATTTCTTGAAAAAATTATAGACTACACGTGCTTTCTTATTTGGCTGAAAACAGCAGGCTTCGAAGTAAAACACTTTTTTACTTTTTTGATACTTTTTTTCGACAGGGCTACTTTTTACTACTAATTTTGTCCAAAAGCTACTAAATGCTACTTTTTTCAAAAAATAATTTTAAAAAATTACCGAATTCAAGAATTTTAGTTTTTAGCGAATTTTTTGATTCATAAAAGCTCGCCAAGTTGATGGTCGCGTGAACTATTGCTTTATATAATTCTTTTCTACACACATTTTCATTTTTCTAAATAGCATTTAACAGATTTTTTTTTAAACAATCTTTTACTGAATAGAATTTTTAATTTGACAAATTTTTTTGACAGAATTTTTATTTTACAAAATTTCTTTTTACCAAACTGTTTTTTTTTAAATAATTATAATTAAACCGAATTTTTAATTTATCAGAATTCTCATTCAATATAGAATTTTAAGTAATTCGAATTTTTAAATATCAAAATTTCCAATTCAACGAATTTTCATTTGTAAGCCAACTTCAAGTTTAAAAAAATTATATTATGCATTAACCTGGAAATATAAGGGCGATTCCACGTCAAATTTCAGTTCACATTTTTAATTCGGTCAAAACTATTTTTTTCCATTCCTTACTAAAAAAATGAAGACGTTTTTTTTATTTTTTTATAAGTGGACAAATTTTTGAGTTATGAATATTTAAATTTTTGGTTTTTTAAAAGTAGACCTATTTTCAATGGCTTGTAACTCTGAAATTATCGAGTTTAAACAAAATTTGCCAAGAGAGGAAAAGTTTCATTTTTTTCTCGACTTTTTAATAGTGTCTGAGAAAAAAATAGTTCGGTAATTTTTATTAAAAAATAACAATTTTTTATAAACAAATTAATTTTTTTCAATTTGGACTAAATTTTTTTCAAATTTTTTTTTTCCTTACTTACTTGGAAATGGTAAAAATAGTTTCCACAAAGTTTTGGAGTGGGCCTGATACAAATAATATGTTTAAATAACTTCTTAAAAAATTTTTTTTTTAATTTCTTCTTTTTATTTTTTAAATAAAAATTTATTTTCGTTTGCTTTTGTATGTGTAAAATGAATTATCCTAGCGTCCAGAAAGACTTTTTTATTCGAAAAATAAAAAAAATATTTAAAAAACAAAATTTTTGTTATAACAAGTTATTTAAACATATTATTTGCATCAGGCCCACTCCAAAACTTTTTGGAAACTAGTTTTACCATTTCCAAATTAAAAATGTGAACTGAAATCTGACGTGGAATTGCCCATAAGTACAATTTTTAAATTAAACTATCTCCTTAACTCGAACATTCTCCATCGCAAAAATTTCAGTGAGTCTTTATTTAGATCTAACTCAAATATTCTCTCAAGTTTCGATTTTATTCGTTTTTGCGTCGAAAGAGTTATAAACGATTTAAAATCGAAAAAATCAACAAAGTGCCAATTTTAGTTTCAAGATTTTTAAAATTTATAAATGAAAAGAATAAAAAGCGACAAGAAAATCAAAAAGTTTATCGTAAATACTTTACATTCGGTTAGTTTTTATTCAATTTAATAATTTCTCTTTTTTGTAATTAACTCATGAAAACTTCAAAATTAGGTTATTTGACAGACCAACTTTAAAAACATATTTTATCTGTTTTCCTAATTTTCCCACTAGTTTAATCATAAAATAATAATAAATTAATTAATTCTAAATAACGTCCAATAATTTTTTTAACACTTTTATGAATTATTCTAGGTTTTTTAATATAATTTCTAATGGCTAAAAAAAAGACAGTTTACCGCAGTCTGATTTATGCAAATTATTCGAATTCAGAAGTTTAGTAAATGTTTTAAATAATTAAATTATCGAAGAATTTAATTGAAATATTATTAAAAAAAATTAATTTAGTAAAAATTTTAAAAATAATTCAAAATTTAAAAAGGTTGCAGATAAATTTTTTAGAAATAATTGAATTTTTAGAAATTTTAAATTATAATTGTTGTAAATTTGAATTGATGAAAATAATAAAAAATATTTATATATAATAAACAATAATTGATTTTTAGAGAATTTTTAATTAAGAAATATTGCTAGTAATTCAATTTTTGAAAAATTGGATTAAAATTTTTCAAACAATTAATTTAGAGAAGAGTTTTAGACAAAAATTTTAGAAATAATTAAAATTTCAGGAGATATGCAATAGAAGTTTTAAAAAATTGAATTACGAAGATTTTTGAAATTATTAATTAAAATTTCTGTAAATTTGAATTGCTAAAGATATTTTATAAAAATCAGATAATAATTGAATTTTAGAGTATTTTAAATTGAAAAATGTTTCAAATAATTGAAATGCCAAGAACTTGATTAAAGCTATTAGAAATAATTATTTAAAGAAAAAAATTTCAGTAAAAGTTTTTAATAATAATATAATTTTAGGAGAGTTTGAATTAAAATTTCATTAAAAGTTTTCAATAATAATATAGTTTTAGAAGAGTTTGAATTAAAATTTTAGTAAATTAGAATTTCTAAAAATTATGAACAAAATTTCAAACAGTAATTGAATTTTGGAGAATTTTTAATTAAAAAATGTTTTCTTTAATTGAATTTTTGAATAATTGGATAAAATGGATTGAAATTATTAATGTAGCAAAGAATTTTAGATTAAAATTTTAGAAATAATTGAATTTTGGAAGAGTTCAAGTTAAGATTTTTAGAAATAATTGAATTTTTAGAGATTTTTAAATAAAATTGTTGCTTTAAAATACAGGAATATTTTATTGCTTAAATAAAAATTCAAAAAATGTTGAGAAAAAAGAAAGTTCCAATTTTTTTTAATATAAAAATATTGAAAATTTTGCTGAGTTCAATTATTGATAAGTTAATGTTTATTTATAATATCTAAAATTAATAGTCAATAAAAAATTTATTTGATAGTCAAATAAATTTGAATAGTTCAAAGACAGAAAGTTAGGGAATTTTTTTCTCAAGTCTTACTAGACACCCTACTTTTAGTTTTGCTTCTTTTTAAAAAAAAATTATAATTTTTTACTTTCCTAGATTCCATCAACATTAGATCATGGGATGTTCTTCATAATATATCTTCTCTTATTTTTTATTCGATGTAATGATTGACTTTTATAGTCGTCTTTTTATGTTGCTAAAATTTTATTCTTTATTTTTTTTAAATGAATAATTGAGGCTTCCTATTGAAGAACCGGTCGGACGCTCGGGACGTAGTTTCTTAAATCAAACAATGCATAAAAATATCAATGACATGTAATGTCAATATTTTGATTTTTAAAAAATACTACTTTGTAAAAAATACATCAAAATTTTGACTTTTATAATTTTATTGTCATTTTTATGTCATGACGGATTTAAGAAAGTGCGTCTCGAACATGCGACCGCTTCTTGAATTGGAAGCCTCAATTATCCTTTTTAAAAATTATTTTTTCGTCACTACAGCAATTAACTGAATTTTGCTGTCTTTATAATTGATCAGTTGATCAGCATATCTTTTTTTTTTGTTAATTGGAATTGAATTTCGAAAAAGGCTCAACTCGAGAAACGATAAGTGTCATTTTCGTTAGCATTTTCAGGGTTGAGCCCTTTTCGAAGTTACCTATTCAATTTTGTAGTACTTAGTTGCGGCATACCTGTGCTTGATTAGTATTCATTTTTCTTTTCGTCAATTGCCGTATTTATCTTTGTAACTTTGTAATATTCAGAACCCTTCGAAGCTGGACGTTAAATTATTATATAAGAATTAAGTAAGAATTACGTGCTGTGATTAAACAAATATTTATACAGTAGAACCTCAAATCCCCGATGCAATGTGTGGAAGAGACCCCTCAGATAATGAAGGTTCTACTGTAATGTCATTTTAATACTTATTATAGGAAACTAAATGTGATATGATGTTGAAATTCTTAAGACTAAGAGCGTGTTTAATTCTCATTAAGTTTATATATGTATCTATGTAAAGGATAACGTAATAAGTCTGACAAAGTTATATTTTTTGATAAGTAGAAATAGGTAAATTAAAATTTATTATATTTTTTCAACAATTTATCACGTGCAAATGTATCGCAATTCGTTAAGACTAAGTACTTTTAAATAATAATGTGTTGCGTTATTTATGAATGCTTAAATATGTTTAATGAAAGGAGAGTCTACGAGTGATGAAAGTTTTTGGTATTTATTTTTCATAAATTCTATTATTATTCTATTCATAAATTCTAAAAGAAGGATGTGTAACAAAGAAAGTTTTAAAAAATACATGACATGAAGTAGTTATTTTGATTTTTAATTTCACTATTTTTTAATACAATTTCGAATTTTTTAAAAATCTTATATTTTTTAGCATTGACAATTTAATTTTTTAAAATTAAAACTTGTAATGAATTGTGTGCTCAATTTTTGGCCTACCTTGAATCAAAACAATATTTGAAAGAATCAGAATTTGTAACACCGAATTTTATGACTGCTTGTTTAAAAAAAAAAATTCTTAAATTTTATTGCTGATAAATTAATAGTGTCAATTAAATTTTAATATTCTGTAAAATTTGTTAAATTTAAGGAAAGATGATAAAACTTTCAAAATTGTTGTTTTTAATTTGCAGAAATAATATAATATGATATAAAGTCAACGTTTCATTTAAAATTCTTTCATTTGTATTTAAAGTATGTAAATCATTTTTATTATTTTTTTTATCAATTTTTGAAGTCTCAATTATTTGTTAATTTAATGAAAGTAAACTTATGGAAATTATTTTCAGATTTACAATAAAATTTTTCACTTGAAATCGTCAAAAACTTATCCAAAATCAATTGCTTGAAAATTGTTGAGTCAAATAATTAAAATAATATTCAAGTTAGAACAATTCTGCAGATTTTAACTCATAAAAATTTTAAAAACTCTAACTCAAAAGTACAGTTTCAAAAGTTATTCAAAACTTCTTATTTTGTTTATGTCTCGCTTTATTATTTAAAAATTCAATAAATAAATCGATCAGTCATTTCTTTACTCTATAAAAAGCAAAATAAATCTCATTTTATACTAAAATAGTCGAAAAAGTTGCACACCGCTACCTGTATATAACAATGAAAGTGTACATAAGCAGTTAGGCTTTTATCGATTATAGTTCAGTAAATATCGACGTAAAGCATAAATAAATCTAGTTAAATTAGATTTTAAAAACATCAATTTCATCTGACATTAAATTAGTTTCCCTACTAAGCGTACTCATTAAGAAATGATAACCATAATTGGTTCTATGAAAAGGTTCAAAAAGTAATGTATAATTTCTAGTTATTTTTGTAAGAACAGAAAATTTAATTAATAACAACAATGTAGGACAATTTATAAATTCATTCAAAATTTTGTATAAATTTTGTAATAGGGTGATTGAGATATATTTTTGGTAAAATGGTAATAAGCTATACAAAAATATTTTTTTTATTAAAAAAATTGATTTGAATATTTTTAAATACATTTTTAATGTAATATCGAAAAGTTCCATCTGTCAGCTAAATTTTCTTAGTATGATGAAACTTAATTAAAGAAAAATCTTTACTCAGTTTTTTCGAATATTAGAAAAATATGTCATACAAATTTAATTAACTATATTTGAAATATGTCATTTAGTAAGTTCTTAAAGAAACATTTTTTTTAGTTTTGATGGTATGTAAATTAATTTAATTTTACAATTTCTTATATAACACTTAAAACCTAATTTTAAGTTCAAATACTTTCAGAATGATAATTTATAATTTTAATTAATGATATTTGTAATTAAAGAATCATATTTAAAGTGTTATTAGGCGTAAATGGTGCAAAATATCCATTTTTCACCTATAACAAAAGTTTTTTATTTTAATAGAGAATACTTTCGGATCTATTTTGCATTAACTTTTTACTTTACAGAAGAATGAAAATTTAGATGGCCTTGAATAGCGAAAAATTAATTTTCTTATTTAGCAAGAGATTTTACAAACAATGCAAAATCATTATTAATTAGTGGTGGTTACTGGTTAAAGAAAATCTGTAAGTCAAGGAAAAAGAATACTGGTGAGGGAAATGAGGGGAAAGTCAGACACTTTTTTAATTAGTCGAAGAATTCCTAACTAAAAAGAAATCATCTGACTTTTAGTGAATGAAGTCAGAACAAACGGGTCTCAATTAAAATTAATTAATTTAATATTGCAAATTAATTAATATGTCAATCCACATTCCAATCAATTAAAAAATTCATTTATTCCGTGCAATTAAAAATTTATTTATTCCAAATAGGAATTTAATCCAATTATTCGACTAGTCAGAGAAGTCAGGAAAATCAGGAAAAAATCAGGAAAAGTCAGGGGATTCAATCAAAAGTCAGAAAATGTTTTTAATGTGGTCTAAAGACAAAAATTCTTTATTAATTTTTTTAAATTACATATTCAATTATTCCGAACGTTAGTCAATTATCCATATTACAGTCAATGAAGAAATCATTTATCCCAAATTCCAATCAATCACAAGTTCAATTCTAAATTTTAACAAATTGAAATTCAATTATTTCGAATATTAAAAAATAAAAAATTTAGTTATTCAGAACGTTATTCTATTAATAATCAATTAATACACATTTTAAATAATTAAAAACTCAAATATTTTCAGTTTCAATTACTTAAAAATTCAATTAATTCGACTATCAATCCATTAACAATTTAATTCTAACACATTTGAATCTAATTTAATTATCCCAAAGTTTGGGTTTAAAAAAAATTTAATTAAAATTTAAAATTTTAATTAATGAAAATTTTTTATCAAACAAAAACTCAATTTCACTGAATTAAAAATTTAATTGTTCAAAATTGTAATCAATTTCAATTTTAGTTATTCCAAATTTGAATCCATTAAAAAGTCAATTTATTAATCCTCATTCCAATCAATTAAAAATATAGTTCTTCCAAATTGTAATAAATTGAAATTCGATTAATCCTAATTTTAATAAATTTAAAACATATTTATTTCCGAACGTAAACCTACTAAAAACTCAACTAATCTTCATTCCAGTCAATTAAAACTTCCGTTATTCGAAACTCAAATCAATTAAAAAATTAGTTAATCCAAGCAGGAATTAATTACAAATTCAGATATACAAATTTAAATGAATTAAATAAAATATTAAATTATTCCAAACTTAAGGTATTTAATTAAAATTTTAATTAATTTAAATTGTAATCAACTACAAATTCAATGTCAAATTTTAATCAAATAGTTTTAAATTATTTTTGAAAATTTATTTCTCAGATAAACTTATTTTTCAAAGATGTAAACAATATAAGTTTCCAATTCATCTAATTCCGATCAATTTATGAAATTAATTCAATATAAATTCCGTCAAATCGCAATATTTTAGTTAATGAAAATATTCAATAATTAAAATTGTAATCGACTCTTCATTAATTCATGCAAATTTAAAACTATACATAAATTTTATTTTACTCCAATTTTGATCAACCTCAATTGCAATCGATTTAAATTTCACTTAATTTAAACATTAGTTGATGAAAATTTTAATCTACTTGGAAATTAATTCATCCAAAGTTTAAACGTTATAAGTTTTGAATATATTCAAATTTTAATCGACTTAAATTTACATTAATTCAAATTGAAATTGATGAAAATTTCAATCGATTCTAATTTTTATTAGACTACAATTTTATGTGAAAGAAGTAAATTTGATTGATTAAAATTTTAAACAATGAATGTTTTGATTATTGAATATTGATATTTATTGAAATTTGTAACGAATGAATTTGAAGTTGATCACAATTAGAAGAATTGCAGAGTTCAATTATCAAAAAGTTAATATTTATTTAAAATCTAATATTAATAGCCAATAAAAAATTTGTTTCATAATAAAATTTTTAATTTTAACAGTTAGAAAAGTCAGGGAAGAGTCACGGAAAAGTCGGGTAATTTTTTTTAAGACTTGCTAGACACCCTGAAAATATTTGATCCATGCCGTGGATTGGCTGACATTAAATCGATCAGCAACAGATCTAAAAAGAAACGTTACTTTTAGCATCACATTATTACAGCAAATTAAACGTAAAGAAAATGGGAAAACATTAAATGTGCAAAAATTGTTAATATAAACTTCACTTTCTGTAACAGAAAAAGAAGTTTACCATTAAACAGTAGAAAGATAACAAAAGGAATAAGGTATCAAATATTATCCATCAATCTAATTTGTAGACACTAAACACGGAACGTATGAATGTTCCTTAGAAGTTATTAATAAAATTTCCCAGTACATCAAACTTCATAATTTTAAGTTTCAGTTTAGCCGAATTTTAAAATTGTAATTTTTGGGAACTTATTTCAGCAGAATTTATACTAAGCGAATGTGAAGTAAATTATAATTAGATTAGAAAAATGTAAAGGTATGATTCCCAAGGTTTAGAATGTTTCTGGGCCTTCAGGGCTGAAGCATTATGAAATAAGAATTTAAAAAAAAGTAAATTATAATTAAAGGGGTTCTTTCTCATACAAATGACCTTTTTGAAATGACCTTTTTTGAACATTTTTTTCTACTAAGAATTATTTTTCAATTTTCGTACATTTCTCTAATTAAACTGTGCCAGGCTTCGCACTCCTTAGTTAATTAAAAAAAGTAGTAAAAAGTAACTTTGAAGGTAAAAAAAGTATGAAAAAGTAGCCACGGAAAAATATTATATTTTTGCATTTATAAGAACAATTATCTAATAATTCAATAATTTAAGGGAGTAATCGAGAATTGCGTCTGAAAATTAACAAAAAATTTTCAATTTGAATTTAAAATTCATAAAAAAATGTAAAAAACTAACTTACATACACAATTTTTATTTTCATTTACATTTTACTGTTATTTAAGTAAAATGAAATGGTTAAATTTGAACAATTACATAGGGCGGATAATAATATTCAGAAAAAGATCCCTGACTTACTAAGCACCTTAATAAATAAGTAAATTTTTAAAATTCCTGAAATAGAAGAAGAATTTGAGGGAAAAAATCGTTTTAAAAAATGAAAAGAAACTTGAAAATTTAAGAAAATAGAAAATCTTAGAATAAAATACTAGAATTTGAGAAAAAAAATGTTTTAAAATATACAATAATTTTATAAATAAAAAAAGAAAATTGAGAATTTAAGGAAATAAAAAGTCTTGGAATGAAGAAATTGAGAGAAAATTCCATAATTTAAGGGAGTAATCGAGAATTTTATCTGAAAAAATTATAAATTTTAGGTACTTCAAAAAACAGTTACTTTATTTAATTGATCACAAATTCAAAAAATAAAATTTTATTTAATTTTAAGTGATTTAATAAAACTTCAATTGTTTAAAAATTTAATTTAAACGATTACAAAATAAGTTAAATCCATAAGTACCATAAAATAAATAAAATTTCTTCTTTTAATTTAAATTGGATAATATTTTACATTAAAGAAAAAGCAATATTGTAAACAAATTTCAAAAAATTGTAATCTATTTTAAGAAATTAATAAAACTTAATTATTAATTAGTTTTTAAATATAAAAGTTATGATTTAATACCTAAATAATACTGCAAAAATTGATACCAGAAATAAAATGTAAAAATAAAAATATGAAAGAAGCAAAAAACTGATATTATTTATAAAAATTAGGACGAAATGAATGAAAAAAGAAAACGAAAATAGAATAGAAGGATAACTGACCAAGACTATAAAAATACATCTCGATTATAATTTCTTTCTTTTTAAAGGGAAATGAAATAGGGAAAATTCTAAAAAAAGTAGCTTTTAGTAGCAGAATGCTGGAAAAAGTATAAAAATAGTAGCAAACTATAGAAAAAGTAGCAAATAGTAGCTTTTAGTATATAAGTGCGAAGCCTGCTGCACATTAATTTGAATCTAAAGTAAAAAAATTTTTTATTGATATTTTAAATATTTATCCTAAAAATCGACGATTGAAGAGGGTCACTTCATATATCCGATTGTCATGATATCTCCGATCTCTTTCGCTTAAAAGCAAACAATAAAAGATTCTTAAAATATATATAGATCATCATTTAAAGTAGATCTCTTTCATTCATTTTTCATTGCCCATATTTTTAAACAATTTAAGTTGCAAAAATCAAATAAAAAATAATTGATTATTTAATGCTGAAAACCGAAATTTAATCTCACGAAAATTCAAAGAATAAAAATCCGACAAAAATAAAAAAATTATTGACATACATTCTACCATTTAAACTTTCGATTAAAAATACATTTTTACATGAAAATTGGAACGAATGAAAATTTAAATGAATGACAATTTCGTGAAATGTAAATAGTAATAAAAGAAAATTCGGTAAAGTAAAAATTAAGATGAAAGTTCTGTCGTGCACAATTTGTCTAAATCGAGGGGCTGTTCACTGAAAATCCAATTGAACAATATTGGAGAATTCATTAAAGATTTTTAGGATTGCTAGTCATTTTTGTAATTCCTATTTTGAAAATAAGGAAAATAGTGCTTTCATTTTATTTGAAGTAATTGAGAGTTACTTGCAAGAAAAATAGATTAATTGTTTAATTCGGTAGTATTTGAGCAATTGACTATACCTCGCGCTTAATCGCAAGGACTCGTACGTATTCGGCTTCGGATTCGAATGGAATCGCACGGACTCGTTGATATTCACAGTATTTTCACAAATTCCTTCTTTGCGCTGCTTCGTGTTGCAGACTAGATAAAGTATGTGACGCTCCACGAGAGAAGGGACCTATCCCCGAAATAACATCAGGCACAGTTTTCCGTGCGCAGTGCATGAAAACTAACCCTAATGTTATTTTGGGGATAGGTCCTTTCTCTCGTGGAGCGTCACTATATACAAGGAGGTGAAGATTATGATAAAAGAAGTCAGTCAATAATAATAATTAGTGTAAATAATTTTATATTATTTGTTGTTATCTATAATTTGAATAAACCTTTAGAGTATTGTCATAACCTCAAACTAATTACATATTATGCAAAAGTTATTGAAAATGTTATTAAATGTATTTTATTTAAAAATTTTTTCTTCTGCAAGAAGTGAAGAGTGTAAAATATTTATGTAAAATAATACTTGTGCGTAATCAATATTTTACCATTAAACTATAATGTTCAGAACTTTGCAAAAATATGTATCTTTCTAGGAACGCTTTTAAAAAATTTAATAATAAACAAGCATTTGACGAACCAACTTAATTTCTTATTATTTTAAATTTTAAATATAAAAATGTTACAAGTTTAGGAAAGATACAAGCTTGAAGGACTATTAGATATATAATGATAATAAAAATAATAATAAAAATAACAAAACTATAATCAGTCGTAAGCATGAGCAGAATGTGCTTTCCATTCGCATTCTGACGCTAATTTTGGTATAAACAATGTTGTCTCTATGTATATTATCATTATAATATTTAATTCTCTTTTATAAAAAAAAATATATATATATATATGAAATATTTTACAAGCTCTTTTTAATTGCATCATAAACTTTGGTATCTAATGTCAATCCATTCTCTGTTACTTCAGGTGATGGAATTGTTGTTGTATATTGTTGAATGGGTAGATAGCCATGTACATGAATTTCAATCAACATTAGTTGACCGCAATCGTTTACTTTAAACCAATGGCACAGTACTCCAATATTTTTTTTATTTCCATTAATGTTAGCAAAATTATTCGAATATTCGATATTTTTCCAAGTTTTACCATCTACATACGCAAAGCCAAGTACCAAACCAATTAAACAATTCTCACTGTTACTTTTCTTAAATAAACACCAATCTCCAACACAGATTTGTTCCGATTTATGAACTTCACATACGGTTTTTTTATTTGATTTTGAATATTTTTCATATTCGGAAGCTCGTACCCTTTTTAAGCGATCATTGCTTAATTTTGAACTATTAGAATGTAGGAGCCAACAAATGGAAGATTTTCTTACAACATGCTCTTTCCCATTCGAGTCTTTAACTACTGTGAATGGACTGTCTTGTCCAATTTGTGTAATATTTTGCGAAAAATCTTGTAACTCGAGTGTCCCTGTAACATTTGATAAAATCGTCAAATCTTGTAGAACTTCTTCAGATTCGAAAACTCCATCACAATCATCACAATTGATTTCTGTACTATCTGAAAAATCTTCATTATCTGAAGTTTCTTCTTCATCGACGATATTTTCAATGTTACCATTGCTGCCGACATCGATGTTTCGTATTTGAATATCATTTGCTTTGCTGATATCTGTAGTCATGCCTAATAAATTAATAATTGTATGTGCATCAGTTTTTGCGCGATCAAGTACATCTCTAATCGTGGAATAGTCAGGAAGTGCTACATTTTTATCCAATAAAACTGAAGGAGAACTTATTTCTTTATCTTGCATTTCGTAAGAGGAGTTCAAATGTCGCGTTCTTGGGAAAAGCAGGTTTTCGGATTCTCTTTTAAAGTCCATGACGGAAATATCAGCTTGCAATTGAATTCTCTGTATTCTATTGATACTCTCTAATAGACTGCAATTTACTACCGTTGAGCATGTGGTACTAGTAGACCGAAGATTTCTGAAGAAACTTTCGCACTGCTGGCTACCAAACTGCCAAATTAGAAACTGTTTAACAGACTGCTGCTTTATACATTGAAAAAGTGCATTTAGCAAACTATGTGCATTTAATTCAATGCATAAGTAAGCATTTGCTGTTATACAGTTACTAGTCACAGAGTAGTCAGGCCTTGCATTCAACCAAGCTCGCCATAATCGCAGGAAAAATACACTGTACCATAAGTAGTATATTCTATCATTAATGGTTAATGATACTGATAGATAAGAATGTAGCACGTAATACATTATTTTTAGGTATTCTCTGGTACCTTCGCTACCCGGTACGTGATTTTCTAGCAATGCCCAAATTTTTGGGTCACAAATTTTAATTACCGAACCAAAGTTCATTTTATCTCTGGGTGATAAGTCACTTTGAGTCAAAAGGTGCTTGTCTTTGGAAACAGAATCAATTAAAATTTGTAAATGACCAGAAGAAATAATAAAATTTCCTAACGGCATTAATAATGAATATTTTAATAATCTGCATCTTAATTTTCCACCAATGTGCACAGTGTCTTGAGTGCAAAGAAAATTTGGCAAAATGGCTGCATGGAATCCCGGTATTGAGTAATTGTTTTCTATGTCACAAAAATTAGGAAACTGAAGGCCAAGGTTCATTTTCTGTCGCATGGCTTTCAGTAACCGTGAATCTCCATCAGAAGAGATACCGGCTACTTTAATACCATGTTTATTCAGATCCGCACATATAAATTTCCAACGGTTGAGAACATTTTCGTAAGTGAACTTATTGTCGGTACCGAATAAACACAAACAAAAACAAGGAGCGTTGATCTCTAATGATTGTGCCATTACTGTGTATAAAAATGGAGCTGGTGTATTATTTCTGAAATGGTCGTAAATGTCTTTTGCTGAAGTAGCTTGAAAAGACTGTGAAACAGGCATGCCGTGATGATCGAAAGGGAGCACGAAACCTATCAATTGGTTTGTGTGAGCGTCATACTGTACGCGACCAGTAATCCTAGTAGCGTCTTCGCTCAGCCATACTACTGGAGGTAAATTTCTGCGTTGTAAAAAATGCACCAAGTCTATAGTGCGACAAGATCCCTCAATCAGTGACGTCGATGAAGCACGAATTGTTCGCAATACTGTGCTTATGGATGGAAGTGGCAAGTTTGCTGCTAGCGTTTCATAAGCAATACGACCACTAACTATAAATAAATATGTTGAAAACAATTTTAGGGCATTCGAATATCTATATCCACCACTTTTACAATTAAACCTCTGTTCCTTAGATTTAATAAGCATTGTTAGAAAAGTAGATGTTTTCTTTGTTAAACCTCCAATGTCCAAAATATCATAATTATAGTCTGTCGCATTACTAAAATTTTCGTCACACTCATATTCCATTCGGACGTTGTCAATGTTTCCATTAAAACTGTCAAGAGAGTTCGTCCGACAACTGTCTTGACTTTTTATTCCCCCTGACATGAAGTCAGATTGGTGAGCATTGATACAGCATGTCCCATAGTTGTTGACGGCTGTGCTGCATAAGTCTCATTGATAGGAAATACACTTTCTGGAACATTTGCGCTGTTTGCATCTTGAAATGGGATAGTAGATTGGAAATCAGCTGAATGAAAACATAAAAAGACAATACGTTTTGAAAGTTAGGTTACACGATTCATTTTGAAACTGTTTAAAAAAATAAAAATTCAAAAGATGTAAACAATATAGTGTAAAAGTCGATTTTCTAGCGTGCCTCTTTCTTACCTGTTGTCGAGTTGTGATTAATGATTTCCTTGTTCTGAGAAGTTTCTTTTTTCGCATGTTTTTTAAAGTGTTTATAAAAGTTGGAAATAATCCACATCGGTTTCCTTTCATTATCAATAAATTTTGTTACAAGTGATACATGATTACAGATAGGGCAAAATATTTCTGCTATAAATTTAGTTCCCTCAAACGTAACATTAATTCTCACGTTTTTCAATAACGCCACGGTTGTTGGCTCCATCATATCAGCAAATTTTTTCTCTCCCTGTGTAATCCGTTTGAAAAGGATTGATTCTTGCTTTTTACAATTATTATTAGTCGAAGATTTATCCTGGGATTCATCACAAGTTTTGGTACTCCAATAATTGATAGGTGTAGTCTTTATAAAATCCACCATTTTCTTAATTAACAATTTATCTCCAACTACAAAACGAAAATTGCTTGGTTTTTTATGATATATTCCAAAATAAGACTTCATGTCTACATCTACTTCTTCCTGAATCAATTCTAGTAATGATGTCTTTGGGAAATCCTCCAAATCCTTAACGATTCCATCAGTTATATCTCGAAAAGACAACGGATTGTCCAAGTTGTTATATTTCAAAATATTTTTGAGATACTCAGGAATGCCAACGCCCAATGCGTTTTGAATTTTATTCCAAAAAAAATGACGAAATCTGTCCTGATTATCAACGTGATCAGCGGTATCATTATTACTAGCCATAATTTGGTAGTATTAAAAATACTGTATTTGATGAAATCTAGAAATTTTATAAATTGTTAACGTTTTTAAATGAATTGAAATGAACAGAAATGAAGAAAAATTGTAAATAAGTTAATCAATTAACCTTCTTCCGAGGGCGATTATTTGATTAATTAACTCAAAACTATGAGTATTTTAAATTTTTGAAGAACAGGTGCTTTGCACACAAGTTAAATAGATTGATTCAAATTTAGTTTTAACCTTGAAAGTAATGTTATTATTCATTTCTGAAAAAAATCTCATTTACATTTATTTAATAACATTATTATCACGCAGGCACAAATTTGGCGCTTTTAGATGTCTGAAGACAGGTTAAGAAGTCGTTCTTTTGTTCTTATTTTCCTGTGGGGTAAAATGAGGACGCTGCCATGTGTTATTTAACCCCACGGGAAAACAAGAACACCATTTTGATAAAAGTAAACAAAAGAATGGCTTGCTAACCTCTCTTCAGATATCTCAAATCACGACATTTGTGCCTTTGTAATAAAAAATATCGTAAACAAAACGAGTTAAAAGTGAGTCTAATTTCTTTATGTTGATGTTTGTAGCACTCGTGTCCGTCTCGAACTTTTATCTCTCGTTGCTTAATATACTATTCAAACAGAAAAAACATGCACTTAGGAACTTAGAAATGTCCTTTTACAAACTATTAACCATAATTTCTAAATTAATTGACACACAAACAATGAAAAACTACATATGCACTTTTTCAGATAATTTTACATAAATGAGAAAAGAAACTATAATAATAAATAAAAATAATATTCACCTCGCTATCAATTTTCATAAAAACAATTGTAGACGAAACGATAATGCTTATCCGTGGAATATACTCATAATAATATATTTCGGTTAAGAGGTTATGATCGAAACTATGGCGGCAACGTCAGCCTATATCGAGCGATCAAGACGAAGTTGAGGACGAAGTTCGACTGTGAAATACTCGCTCAATTCACACTCACTTGTGAATAATCGGCTGCCGCCGAATTCGCTCGTATTTCTCCGTAACCATTCGTGACTCGCAACAATTCCTACTGCATGTCTTAGGATTTTACTGTAATCGACGAGATTTGTTGGATTCGCATAGTATTCGTCAAATTCGAACGTCCTTTTCAGTAATCGCCGGTAATCTCCACTTAAAATACAATTTATTCAGAATCAAGAAATTTATATTTTCTTATGTTAATTGATGAATATTCGGAAGATACCTAGTATATTCTCTACATTACAAATCGGGTATTTGAGAGTGAACAGCCCCTCGGTCTAAATAAAAAGAGGATATGTGTACGTCCGCATGAAAAGGAACCACTTTGACTGTTTTATTTTAGAAGATAATCGCTATTTTCTAAAAATGGTTCAAATTGACTTTTTTTAATGATGAAAAACAATGTAGTGTGTTCTGCGTTGATTTTTGCGTTTGTTATAATTTGTTCGTAATTACAAATACGTTATAATAATATTTTTAATTTTTTATTAGCATGGGAGCTAATGGTAGACTCGAAATTGAAACTTGTTTTTCTCCAAACTAACATTTTGACTCTTTTAACTTTGAATCCTTATAACTTGGCAAATTTTTCATCTAACATGCTCTAAGATTGGCAATAGCCAATCTATCGCGCATGTGCGAAGTTCTCGGCAGGACGTGTTCTTTTGCTCCCCTGTTGAAATTCGTCTTTTGCAAAGTTTTAGCAAAATTTGAGTAGTGTAATCTTTATGAACTGTTTGGTGCATTTTTCCCCTACAGTAATCCTATTTATTTTTAGTGGTTTCATTTATTATATGACTTTTTATAAGCAAGTCCCGCTCTGACTGTTTTTCTAACCTACAAATCATCATGTCTCTGTCTATTCCCGACAAAGTTTGCCGCGCATGTGGTGTCGAAGTTCAAAAAGAAATTGTGCGTTGTGAAAAATGCAACCTCCCTTACCACCCTGGTTGTCATAAAAAGAAAAAGTGTTGCTCCTCTAGACCACCATCGCCCACTTGTACTGCTGCGATCACAAAGGATGATTTGTCTTTAATGCTATCAGATCAATTAAAGAAAATTTCCCTCCAAATTAACCCAATACAAACAACAGTGACAGATATCTCCCAGCGAGTAAATAGTATTGAGAACACTATTTCATCAGCAATGGTTCGCGTTGATGTCTTGGAGAACGATTTTCAAGGTATGAAGTCTGAAATAACATCTCTAAATAATAAATTACTCACTCTTTCTGATCACATCCTATCTGACTGTGTTCAAGAAATAGATGAACGTAATAGGCGTAAATCTAATCTGATTATTTACAACTTGTCAGAAAGTGGAAACGAATCTCCTGCTGGTGGACTTTCGAATACTGATAGTGGAATTGTTAATAATATTATAAATTTTTTATTGCCTAACGAAAACATACCAATTCACTCAATGTCTCGTCTTGGTAATTACCAACAGATGTCGCCACGGCCCCGTCCACTGCGTGTATTCTTGACAGACGAAATATCTGTCAAAAAAGTGACTGTAGCATTCAAGACAGCCAAGGCGAGTCGCACTCAACTACCGGTGTTCATACACAGAGACATGACGATGTCTTGGGACAAGTCACCTCTACAAACACGCCTCTTCAAAGAGGCACAGGCGTCGATGAACGAGAGACTGTCGAAGGGGGAGACAGACCTACGTATAGTCTACAGAAGAGGGGTACCGATTATAATACCAGTGAAGACTCGAGTCACCCGTACCCCACCCACTCCATAAGCCACAACCAGCACTTCTCGCGCGACAGTATTAGTGTTCGTTCAACGCAAGACTTACACAGTGCGTGTGTGCCTTCTAGACGTTCACTGTATTCTGAAGAGAGAGATGTCCCCTCCCTTCCGAGTCAACGAAACTGTGCCTCTTCAAACAATCTATCTGATATTACCTTGTATTATCAAAACGTCAGAGGATTAAGAACTAAACTTGCTTTGCTTCGTCAATCTTTTCCACTATTTTCATTCAACTTAGTTATATTCACAGAAACCTGGTTAAACTCTGACTTCGCTTCTTCAGAACTTGGCTTAACTAATTTTGATATTTTTCGCTGTGACAGAGATAGTCACACTAGTACAAATCTACGCGGTGGTGGGGTACTCGTGGCATGTGATCCACTATTACGCGCTTCATTGCTGTCAACAAACGTAACTTCTCTCGAATGTATTTTTATTAAGTTTACTCACCGATCATCTTTATACATTGTTGGGTCATTCTACATACCACCGAATTCTGATTTAAACATTTACTCGATTGTCTGTGAAACTCTGGAGGAAATTATTTCTTCTAATCCTACTGCTAAATTATGTGTCATTGGCGATTTTAACTTGCCTTTTATTAAATGGAACTTTTCCAATGATAGCGAACCTTTATGTACCTCACTTCCTGGTTCCTCTCGTTCAAATCGTGAAATTACAAATTTAATTTCTAACTCTTTTGAATTTATGGGTTTGACACAGGTCAATACATTCACGAATTTTTCTGGTTCTATCCTCGATCTAATTCTTTACAATTCCTTAAACTACATACTGGAAACTTCCACTGATTCTATCCTTCCTATAGATAATTATCATCCTCCGTTACTCCTTAAAATTTTTACTCTTGCAAATTCAAACGTAAATTCAAATATCTACCAACCTAGATTTAGATATAATTTTGAAAAAGCAAACTTGAACGCTATTTGTAATTTTCTTTGTAATATTGATTGGAACCTGGTTTTGGATACGCAAAATATTGATGACGCCGTTACTATTTTTTATAACTATGTTTATACAGCATTTGAATTTTTTATACCTCTTAAGCGAATAACGGCTTCAAACTTTCCTTCCTGGTTCCCTAATGAACTAAAGCGTCTAACTATTGAAAAGAAAGCAGCTCATGCGAAATATAAATGCACTAATGCTTCAATTGACTACCAGCATTTTTCTTCTCTACGCTCACAATGTAAAGCACTATCAAAAAAATCTTATAGAAATTATATTCTAAAAGTTGAAAATTCTGTTACATTAAATGCGAAATATTTTTGGAATTATATTCACTCTCTTCAAGGGGACTCACGTCTCCCAAAGCAATTAAAATTCAACGATGTCACTGCGAGCAATAGCGCGGATATTGCAAACTGTTTTCGATCGTTTTTTAGTTCTGTCCACTGCTCTCCCTCTACCACTGCAACGGCTTCGGACTTTCAGTTTCCGAATACTTGTCACATTAATTCATTCATTATTAGTAAAGATTCAATTTTGAGTAAACTTAAAAATCTTGATTCCAAAAAGGGCGCTGGGCCGGACGGAATTCCTCCTTCGCTACTGAGATCGTGTTGCTCTTCATTCGTGGAACCTCTTTGTATTTTGTTCAACTGGTCATTATCATGTGGAATTTTTCCAATTGATTGGAAAAGAGGGATTGTTGTTCCAATTTACAAGGAGGGTGATAAAAATGACGTCAAGAATTATCGACCTATAACTATTCTTAGTGGTATACCGAAGATTTTTGAAAGTCTTGTACATGATATTTTATTTAACCAACTTGAGAGTTCAATAATTGACGAGCAGCACGGTTTCATGCGACGTAGATCTGTCATAACAAACCTCACTCTCTTTACGAATTATGTCGCTAGCGCCTTTGAGGAGGGAGATCAGGTGGACACTATATATACCGATTTCTCTAAGGCTTTTGATAAGGTTGACCACACTATTTTGTTGGCTAAGCTTGAAGCTCTGGGCTTTACACGCGACATGCTTTGTTGGGTTAGCAGTTACTTATCAGACAGATACATATCTGTTAGGGTGGAGTATGAATACTCTGATGTCCTTTTGGCTACCTCAGGTGTTCCCCAGGGTTCGCACTTGGGTCCTCTTTTCTTTGTAATATTTGTCAACGACACTACTCATTTATTTAAAAACAGTAGCTTTCTTTTTTTTGCTGACGATTTAAAATTGTTTAAGACCATTCGTGACAAGCAGGACCAGCTCAACTTACAGGCAGACCTTGACTGCTTACACGAGTGGTCAGTAGCAAATAATTTGCCAATAAATGTCAAGAAATGCAATGTCATCACATTTACAAGACGCAGAAACAACATGATTTTTGATTATTCCATTAACAAAACGCAGCTTTCTAGAGGATCCTCGGTGCGTGATCTTGGGGTCCAGTTGGATGCCTCACTCGACTTCAGGGATCATATTCACCAAATTATAAACAGGGCAACCAGAACTTTGGGCTTCGTACTAAGAAATGTATCTAGCTTTAAAAATGTACACGCATTAAAAGTTTTATATTTCTGCTTGGTCAGGCCTACTGCTGAATTTGCATCGGTTATTTGGTCACCTTATCAGGATTACCTTTTTCTAGAAATTGAAAGAATGCAAAACACATTTCTGCGCTTTTTGGCAAGACGCTCAGGCATAGAATATGATTTTTATAGCCATGAATATTCTAACTTGCGTAATTCTTTTCATATTCCACTAATGTCACAACGATTTGTCTATGCAGACCTTTTATTTTTATTTAAGGTTATCAACGGTATTATCAATTGTCCGAGCTTACTATCATTATTTAATATATCAGTGCCTTTTAAACCTTCGAGAGTTCAAAAACTGTTTAAATTACCTTTCACAAGAACAAATTACTTAACAAATTCTGTAATAAATAGATTAAGTAGCGAAGGGAACCAATACCATGATCGTATCGATTTTTTTGGAATATCCTTAACTGAATTTACAAGGAATTTACGAAAGCTAATTCTTGAGGATTATACTGCGGGAGAATAAACTGTCGAGTCTTCGCTAGTTACACTCTGCTTAATGTTAATTTTATAATTCTAGTACTTATGTACGAATGGGCATTGCCCGTAAAAATGTTATAAATAAATTTCTTCTCAACTGGCACAATGGAATAAGGCGTATTCAAGTCATTTCCCAAACTGCGACTTAAATTTTCAAAAGTCGTTCTTGTCATCCGGAAGTGCGACTTAAAATCTATAATTAGAAAGAATTAAATTATAATATGAAAATAGAAAATAATAAATGATTAATATATAATATATATTAAGGGAATTTTTTGTTTAGACATTGTCTACTTTTGTAGATAAATAATGGAATAGGTTTTGTTTTTTTAAAGTCGGTTGAGCAGATTTTCGGAAAAGTGTTGTACCAGCTAGAAAAGTACCTAAGAGTAACCAAATATTTTTTTAACTCTTCATCTTTTATATATATATATATATATATATATATGGGACGTTTCGCGCCAACCGGGCCACCCATCTCTCCAAAATTGAGAGCTTTCAAAATTATTGATTATATATAGAAATTATTTGTATATATAAGTACTTTTGAAAAATGAGTGGCCGTTTGAAAAATCCAATATGGCGGCTGAAATATAACCAATAAAAGAATGAAAAACAGGAAAGATGGTTGCAAACATATAAATAAAAATGAATATAATGAAGAAAACAGCTCTGTATCGACATAAAATTCATCACTTAAGAATAGACAATATATACCATAAGTGAAAATAATAAATTTACCAAATCCAAAATGGCGGATCCAATATGGCGGACTAAAATTTTTAAAAGTAATTGGAATCACTTGAGACTTGCCACTAAGGGGTTTTTGGGGTTTCTGATAACGAATCTGAAGTCATTTTTTCTAAAATTCAAAATGGCGGATCCAATATGGCGGACTAAAATTTTTAAAAGTAATTGGAATCACTTGAGTCTTGCCACTAAGGGGTTTTTGGGGTCGCTGATAACGAATCTGAAGTCTTTTTTCTAAAATTAATTATGGCGGATCCAATATGGCGGACGAATTTCAAAGAATTAATCGAAATCGTGTAAAAGTCGTTACTTGGGGGTTTTAGGAGTCGCTGATTACAAATCTTATCTTACTTTTATTGAATTACATTATTTTCTTAAGTAATTGCTCTTTAAATCTGAATTAGTAAAAATGTTTACTAATTAAAATTAGTGACTCACTTTTTGCTTTAGAATTAGTTAAATTTTACTAATTGTTAGTAAAAGTTACTAATAATTAGTAAAATTTTTACTAATTCAGAGGCAAAAAGTGAGACACTAATTCAAATTAGTAAACATTTTTACTAACTCAGATTTAGAGAGTGTACCGTCGACATTGACGTTACCCGATGAACACCGCGGGGAGGTTGCACGATCGGTTTTTTACATCATATAGCCCTTAAAAGGGCTGTTTGGTAGAGCTGCCTGAATTTTGAAAAAAGATTAAGATCAAAATCAGCGTAACAGCATTTATTATTAATTTTTTTACATTTAATAATGTTTTATTTATCAATAAAAAAGAATTTTTTAAATTTACTTAAAAAAGATTGAATGTAAAGAAAAAATTTGAGAATAGAAAAAGAGGTAATCTGGGTTACTACTATGCCACATAGGGTTAATCAAAGTCAGATTTTCTGTATCTTTTGTTATAAATATCAAATATGAAAATAAAAAAATGAAGTAAGAAGAACAGTATACGCATCAACTATTAACCACACAGAAAAAGAATGTTCACCAAAGTGCTTCTATTTATCATATGGAAGTTGCGTCTCTATAGTGAGAAAGAAATGGATTCATTCATCCTCGACATCTAGCGTTAAAAAAAGTAACTAAATTTCTTGCTTGAGCATATTGTATGCACACGTCATAGTCTAAATAGAATAATAACTCGATAAATCTTTTCAATATTTAGCTCTAAAGTGTTTTCTAGATCGCTGGATAAGAATCTAATTTATTAATGTTACGATAAACATTTCATTTTTTAAAACAATTTATTATTGATTATTTATAGCATATTAAAAAAAACTGGAAATCAACAAATTTCTATGAAATAATTAACTTTTTAGTACCACATAGTATTAAATTAATAATCCAAATAAGAAATTCAGTTAAACTGCTGAAAACTACTGCATAAAATTGTTTAAATAAACAATTATTGTTATGTTTTAACTTTTTACCCATTTTAGAAAAAAGACTTCAGATTCGTTATCAGCGACCCCAAAAACCCCTTAGTGGCAAGACTCAAGTGATTCCAATTACTTTTAAAAATTTTAGTCCGCCATATTGGATCCGCCATTTTGAATTTTAGAAAAAATGACTTCAGATTCGTTATCAGCGACCCCAAAAACCCCTTAGTGGCAAGTCTCAAGTGATTCCAATTACTTTTAAAAATTTTAGTCCGCCATATTGGATCCGCCATTTTGGATTTGGTAAATTTATTATTTTCACTTATGGTATATATTGTCTATTCTTAAGTGATGAATTTTATGTCGATACAGAGCTGTTTTCTTCATTATATTCATTTTTATTTATATGTTTGCAACCATCTTTCCTGTTTTTCATTCTTTTATTGGTTATATTTCAGCCGCCATATTGGATTTTTCAAACGGCCACTCATTTTTCAAAAGTACTTATATATACAAATAATTTCTATATATAATCAATAATTTTGAAAGCTCTCAATTTTGGAGAGATGGGTGGCCCGGTTGGCGCGAAACGTCCCATATATATTATATATATATGTATATATGTAAATAACCGTTAAAGTGCCAAATCTGTATATAATTAATCTCTTGTAAAAATTAAATTATTTTCAATTTTAATGAATATTTTAAATCTCAAATATTTGACGTCTACGCACGTATGCGATAGAAAAATGTCAAGTCAAAGTTAAACAAACAAAAATAACAAATTTTTTAACTGCAATAAGCTCAGTAATTTTCACATTACCTAGTTAATCTGCACATTAACTAGTTAATGTGAGAAACAAAAGTTTCTTTTCGGACTTTAACGAATTTGGCCAGGTAATCCGCATATTAACTAATTGATGTGTAGATTAACGGATTTCCGGACTTTAACGGTAATATATATTGACTTAATGTAATCGAATGTATTGATTTTTTTACCTGACAATGAATATAGTGGCACAGTCTCCTCAAAAAAATTTTTATTTTTCTGGTGCTCTTCTCTCTCCTTCGTATGAGCCACAAGTAAATTTCTAATATGGTTAAGATCCTCCAACTCAGTAAAAGTCAAATTGTACACTGCCATTGCTGCCATCAGAACATCGTCATCCTCATCAAGAGCTTTGTTTTGCAAAGAAATTAAAAATTTGTTATTATACAAATTCAGTGTAATTGGAATGTAACATATGTTACTGCGAATATCCGGATTGAAGAAAATAAAAGAACATAGGCTTGCAAAATTTCACTTCTGTTAAAAAATGGGAAGTGATATATTTTTTACACAGAGTACGAATCTGACCTTCAAAATATTCCATTAAGTCAAAATTTCTTTAATATTAGCTTAAATGGCGAAAAATGACTGCTTTGACTATTTTTGTGAATGTTTTGTGGCTCACAAAAATTTCTATTTTCATTTTCCCGAATTGTATCGTGTAGTACTATTTCTAAAATTTAATATCCATTTTTGTAAATCGTTATACGATTTTCTTAAAGAAAACTTATGTAGATATATGAATTTTGTCATTTAGTCAAGTGTATAAAACTACGAAGGCTGAGGTGTATGACTTTGTTTCAAAGGAAAATAGTTGTAAGTTTAATAGATTATTTTTGTCAATGTATACACTGGACTAAATGACGAAAATTCAAATCTACAAAACTTTTTCTTAAAAAGTCGTGAAACGATGAATGAAAATGGGTTTTAAAGTTTAGAAATACTTCTATTAAATATATTTTTCGGAAAAAGAAAAAAAAATTTCTTCTGAGCCGTAAAAAAGTCATAAAAAGTGAACAAATTAGCCATTTTTTAATCATGTAACAAAATCCTGACTTTATGGATCATTTCAGGTAAGATTCGTATTCTGCGTAAAAAAATCTATAAGAATCACCTTCCATTTCTTTATTACAAAAGAAAGTAAAATTTTGCAGGCCTCTGTAATTGTACATAAAAGTGACAAAAATTTCTTTCAATACAAAATTATCTGAAAATCGTTAAAATTAAAACACAAATAATTTTTTAAATTTTTTGTATACAAAAATTTACTTTATATAATTTCTGTTGCAGTTGATTATCAAAAATTCAAATTTTTCAACTCTTTAAGTATGTAAAAATTAGCGAAAATTTTTTAAAATGTCAACCAAAAACCATAAATTATTACAAGAAGATTATATTTTCGTATTCCAATCTTATATTTACGATCATTTACGATCATTACTTTTTGTCGATAGAAAACTTAATTTTACTTATTGCGATATTTATATTTTTTAATTCCCTGGGGTATAAATAACAAAATATTACTAAAATATAAAATAAATAAAATGATTTTATCACTCGGTCGATATTAAATAAAAAACAGGAAGATAACGATCACTCCGAGTCAAGGCAAACAAAAGAAAACAAAACTATTTCTTTACGTTTCAGCAGCACCGCTGCCCTCTTCAGAAACTACAAGATTTTTATTAACAAATAATTAAAATTTTACATATATAATTTAAAAAGTACAGTAAAAAGGTTTTTACCAATAAAAAAGAAAATTTTCTTCAAGTAATTCATTTGAAGATGAAATAATTAGAGAGGAATAGACGTCTGTACGATAGGCAGTCTATCTAAACACTGAGTAGAAGCACGTGGCTTGACAATTATATAATGAGGGGGTCAACGGACCGTCAGTAAACAAAAATACAACTATATATATATATATACAAGTAAGAGAACTGTCAGTGCACACTAAAACAGGTGGCTAAACAGACTTCTTATCGTTGAGGAAATAAATGTAACTATTATTGAGATTTTGTGTGTCTTCCATTTTGTTAATTGGTTTCTTTTTTATTGGTAAAAACCTTTTTACTGTACTTTTTAAATTATATATGTAAAATTTTAATTATTTGTCAATAAAAATCTTGTAGTTTCTGAAGAGGGCAGCGGTGCTGCTGAAACGTAAAGAAATAGTTTTGTTTTCTTTTGTTTGCCTTGACTCGGAGTGATCGTTATCTTCATGTTTTTTATTTTATTACTAAAATATATTAATATTAATGTATAATATTAGGTCACCTTCTGCAACCAGATAATAATAATAAATAAATATTAATTAAATATTCGCTGTTTATAGCAAAAAAAGTAACTTTTAAAAATATTGACTAGTCAAATAAATATAATGTTAATAAAATATTAGAATCTTGCGGAATATTTAAAAATTTCGAATTATAATTAATTTCATGATTTAATTATATTTCTTCTATTAATTTGTAAACAAGTGTAAGTAAGTGCTTCTTTCATAAATTAATGATCGATTAAAAAAAAATTAAATACTTTTAATCATTTAAGAAAGAAAAAGAATAAATTTTACTTAAATTATGTAATTATATATACAATATAAACATTAATTTATACAATAATTTTAAACATGACACACGTGTTACACATACCTGACGCCATTTTTCCTTTACTCCTTTCTTTCGCTCTCGATCAAAAGCGGAGTTAACTCTGGGCATTCTAGTTATAACTTTTTGGGGAATTCATCGAAAAACTAGGAAAATAAGTTATGTTTTCATTTAAATTTCTCTAAACCTAAGGCACGTTTCATACATTTGTCGCAATTATAAATTTTTGCGCCAATCAGCATGAGGAGTCTGAAGGAAATCCGCCATCCAAAGTTTGAGCACCACTGTTGACTCTGTAGTTAACTCTGAGTACGCGCCGAAAACACCCTATAAAGACCCGAAAGTTACCCACCTTCAGGTCGTTGGTTAGGTTAGTGGTTAGGGTTCTTGGCTGTTGTGTTGCGCGTCCGGGTTCATTCCCCAGCTCCTCCAAATTTATTTCCGAAAATTGCGCCGTTAATGTTGGGGAAAAATAAAAGAAAGCGCAATAAGGGAAAAATAAATTTTTTTAATTTTACTTTTATTTAATAAATATTATAAAACATTTATAATAAACTTACCTTATAAAATTTACTAAAAACTTGCATTTTAATTTTACAGGAAATTTGTCTATATATCTTTAGAGTACTTTCCGGAGATAGTTTTAAAGAAATTCACAAAGCAAATTTCTGTAAAACTCAAAATTTAATATTTCCTAAACTTTTATCCACAATTTTTCGGCAAACTTAATCGGATAACTATCCTGAACTTCGCACCGCGAGTTATAAAACCGAGGACATATAGAGCTCGCCTGAACTTCCCCTGAAGCTCCCCAACTTAGTTTCCGAACTTAACACGGGGAACTCCCCGCGAACTCCCTGCGAAAAACGGTGCTGTCTGGGTACTAAGTTTAGTGTTACTGATTTATGTTCGTAATTTTTACTTTTAAATACAAAACTTTAGGACTCCTCTCCTGGAATTCATTGTGAATTTGCATTTCTCAATTGATAATAAATTTCATCATAAATTTTTTTTTGTTTTTTTTTAAACTTTTATCTAGATGGGGACTAGAAGAATTTGAGCATTGTATTATTTCAGGTCTTGATTTTAAGTTGGATTTTAATCCTACATTCTTAGTTCAGTTTGCAATTATTTACACTCAATGCTTTAAAGGATTAGAAGTTTTAGAACTAGCTGCTTAAGAAACTAGATATTTAGATTCAAATCACACAGACATATCCCAAAGAAAGATAATAAAGAAGCTAGAAAAATCTGAGCATTGTATTGTTCCATGTCATCATTTTGAGCTGCCCACCAATGTTTTAATTTTTCTGACATATTTATTTAAAACTATAAAAAAAACTAAGGGAAACAGAAAAATTTTAATTCAATAATAATTTTAGAATTTTTTCAAAAAATATAATAATTTTAAAAACAAAAAAAAGGATTGCTAAAAATTCAACTTCTTTCACAAAGTTTATTATTTTCATCCTCAAATTATTGTAAAATTTTTTCATGACTGTGAACTATCAATCGTATGGTAAAACGGTAAAAAATGGAAAATAAGAGAATATTTTTTAAAAATATTATGTTATTAATTAATTATTTTTTTATTTTCGTCCAATAGGTGTATAAAAATAAAGAAACCGATCGGTTTGTTCAGGGACTATCTTTATTATGTAACGAATGGTTCCAGGACTTGAAATAATTGGAACGTATTATTCCAGGACCTAAATTTGAGTCAAGGTCAAATTCAGTTTGTATTTACAAAACTCTATTAAAAAACTGTTTTTAATTATTTAATTTAAATATTTGCAAGGTCTTATAATATTTTAATTAGAAGATGTTTTTTTCTTTTTTTTTCATATTGTTCTTTTTCTTTCAAAAAAATATAAATGTATTTTTTTATTATTCATGTCTGTGCCGTAAATAATCTAATTTTGTCTTGTAAAACAAAATCCTCTCTCTTTGCCTAGCACATAAGAATTTTTGGAAAAATGGAGTATTAAAACCAAAAAAGTTTTTTTAAGTTCCATAACACTACAGTATTGATGCAATTTTATCGAAAAATATTCAATTTTTCGAAAAAAGTCCATTCAACATAAAAAATATTGCATAAATACTGTAGTGTTATGGAACTCAAAAAAACTTTTTTGGTTTCATTAACTCATTTTTCTCAAAATTCTTATGTGCTAGGCAAAGAGAGAGGGTATTGTTTTACAAGACAAAATTAGATTATATACGGCACAGACATGAAAAATAAAAAAAAGATTCGAATTTTGCAACTATGTGAAATTTATAAACATTAAAGAATTAAATATTGGTGGCAATTGCAAAAAATGAATTAAAACGAAAATATTTTTTAAAGTTAAGTATTTTCTCAACAGAAGTAAGTATTTTTAACTAATGAAAAAAACATATTTTTATTAATTTTAGTCAATAATTGAATTTTATAGAATTTTTAATTAAAAAATATTTACAGAAATGAATTTTGGAAGAGCAACAGTTCATACTAAACAATCTTAGTTACTTTATTTTTAATTTAATAAATTAATTATACTTTTAATTTTATTTAAAAAATTTTTATACTTTTTTTACTTTATAACTAATGTTTAATTAAACTAAAATTTCAGATTCTGTTCCAGAACCCATATTATTTAAATATGAATGGAGAAAAAAGAAAATTGAATTTTCTTTCTAAATGTCAGCGACAAGAAATTAACCAACTTTTAAAAAATAACCAAGCTGCTGGAATTAAAACAAATCTTTCTGAAATTGCGAGAAAGTATGAAGTATCATTGTCAACAAATCGGAGAATAAGAAATCTTAGCAAAAGAGATCATATAAAAGCTATGGAGATAGATGAAAAATCTTATCTTCATAAGCGTAAAAGAATGACTATCAAAAAATCCACTTTTGGAAGAAATTCTTTATAACTGGTTTAAAGAAAAAAGATGTGCCGGACAACCAGTATCAGTGGAAATTTTAAAAGAAAAGGCCTTAATTATAAATAAAGAAATAAAAGGTGAACCTACATTTAAAGCTAGTATTGGGTGGTTTTGTAGGTTTCAAGATAGGTATAAAATTTGGTCATGCAGCATGCAAGGAGAAAAAATGTCTGCTGACATTAAAACCTGTGTACAATTTGTTGACGATTTGGCAAACAAAATAAGAGATAATAATTTAGAATTACAACAAATATATAATGCTGACGAAACTGGTTTATTCTGGAGATTGCTACCATCCTTGACTTTTATTTGTAATTTTGAAAAGAGTACATATGGTTTTAAGGTGTCAAAAGACAGAGTTACTCTCATGGTTTGTGCTGAAGTTTTTTCCCATGAGCTATGTAAATATGAAAATGGGACAACAATAATTTTGTGAGAAACAGAATATTAATCTAGGTGGTGCCGATAACGGGTATACCTAAAGATCATCTTCAAGGATTTAGGTAGGCACCGGCTGCTTTCATATTCTGTTTCTCACAAAATTATTGTTGTCCCATTTTCATATTTACATAGCTCATGGGAAAAAACCTCAGCTTTCCAATGAAAATAAAAAAAATAAAAAAAAAAATTCCCGAAGGGGTGAAAATCGAAAAATAAGGGTTGATTTTGAAAAAAAGGGGTTAAAATTTTTTTTTTTTAATTTTGTATACATTTTTGAAAAGTACGTGAAAAATTCATTAAAATTCATTATAGATAAATTAACATCCATTAACTTTTGTCATAGTTATAGGGATTTGAAAATGACAATGTTACCCTTAACGTCAAAACTTCAACCCCCTCTACTTTCTACAAATATTTTTTTAATGAGTTTATATTTTAGGGATTTATTACTATCATATAGGACAACAATTTATTAAAGTATGAAGCCAATCCCAGAACATTGAATTTTTGGGCTGGGGCGATTGAAAAAAAATCTCTCATATTTGTATTATATTGTCACTAAAATATTTTTTTAAATTTTAAATGCAAAAATTTTTTTTTTAAGTACAAAATCTTTTACCTAACGTTACATCTTTAATCCAACCGATGGATCAAGGAGTCATTGCGAAAACCAAGCAATTTTATAGGAAGAAGCTTTTAAGAGAACTTATTTAAGAAGAAGATGAACCATCTCTTATTAATTTTCTAAAAAAATAGAAATGTGCTGAATTGCAGTATTCAAATTGATCGAGCTTGGAGTAATGTAACTGCAACTAATATATGTAGATAGTGGAGGAAATTGATACCTGGATGTGACATTACAACATGGGATAAAACGGATGTGACGGAAGATGATATTCTTCAAAATTTATATAGACTTCCTGGGTTTGAAGATGTCAGAACCGAGCAAGTATCAATGTAGCTCCAAGTTGATAGTTTAGAACCAGGTTGGAATGTTAGGAACTTACATCAAACCATTCAAAGGTATAATATTTTTTATTGACTTGTTAATTATATTCCAGTAAGTATAATAACACTATTCTTTTAATTTACAGATCACTAGGTCAAGAACATACAGATGGAACTGACAATAAAGAAAGTGATGAAGAAAATGATGAGCAAAGTGAACCAAATATTGAAGAAGAAATAGAAACAGGAAATATTATAGATGAGGCAACAGCAGCCTTCAATGGATTACATTTATTTCAAAAATGGTATCAAAAAAAGTGGGAATGTGATTCCAAGGATCTACTCCAATTTAAAAAATTAAATGAAGCTTCAAAAGATGTTTTACATCATTTAAAACATTCATTTACTTCTCAAAATTGATGAGTAATAACTAAATTTGAAATATAATTATTACTTTAGATATTGTAAATAATTCATGATTATCGAGATATTTACGTATATGGGCAAATCTAAAAAACAGGTAACTTTCGTGTGACTTGGGCTTATTTTTAATGGTACACATTATATTAACCCAGTTGCTTGTGAATTACATATATTTACTGATACTTGAATGATACGAAACAGTTTTTAAGTGATTTAGTAAATAACTTAAATGTTATACGAATGTAAATGCCAGAAAACAACAAAAAATTAAAAATTTGTGTGTGACTTATCAGATATGTAAAATGAAATGTAGAATAACTTTTGAAGCACTCCATATAAATATTTGAAATTTTACATGCTATTTGTATTTATAATAACATTTCAATTATACTATGTAAGTAAGTTGTGCAGTCAAAAATATCAAAATGATAAGGAACCGAAAAGATGTGACTTTACTTTCCATTATTTTGAAAAGTTTCAACTTTTCGCTTGTAGTTTTTGAAGCACTTATTTAAAAAACATTTCGAAGTATGCATTGCATTCTTCAAATAATTACGAATAAATCGGTACATTAACAAAAGTTGTGCTTTTAAAATAAACTTACATTTAAAGGTAAAATAATCTGCTACATACAGCGTAAACCTTTTTCCAACGACACTTTAATTAAAGGCACACTTACAAAATAAGTCAAAACCGCCTAAATCTTTTTGTAATTATCATTTTACTTATTTTTACATATATATGTAAAATGCTTCAAAAAAATCTTTATTAGAAATGTATAAAAACGTGATTTACTGCATCGTGTGATTTTTCACATATGCAATTTGAAGTTTACGCAAGGTTATTTTTTAAAAATTAGTCAAATTCTATGTTTTTTTTTAATAACGATGTTCAGACGAGTTGTCTATTGTAACCTGTTCACAAACGTGAAAAATCAAGAAAACACAATGTCTGCAGGTAATTTAATACTCTTTTTATATTTTTACAAAAATAGAGCTTTTCTAGAATAGTATTTACTTACTAAAATTTTTTAAAAAGAATAAAAATACACTTGAAGAAAATAGAGAAAAAAAGAAGAATACGGGTGCAATAACTCGTAAGCATGGTTATAACACAAGGCAAAAAATTTGAGGTTAATTTTTATAAATGTTTGTTTATGTTTTTAGTTCATAATTTGTTAATAAATAATAATAATAATAATATAAATCAAATTTTGATGATTTTTTTATTTAATATAAGCAGTTTGTGATATCTCTTGATATCTCGAAATATATAGCCGTGACGTAACAAATGCAGAAGTTTATTTTCGGTCTAACTTTTGAAGCACTTTATGAAAATGAATTACATTTATATTTTCTGATTTATTGAACGATTATGAGTAAAATGATATAAAAACCACATGTGTGCTTACAAATTTAAAAATTTTACTTTTTTTTGTCGAAGTGTGCATGTTTTTTAGATTTGCCCATATATTTTATTATTATAAAAAAAGAATTTAGAAAATCCTGGCATTAATTTCTTTTCGAAGCGATGAAAAATAATGTTGAATTTCGTGAGGAATTGTAGTTTTTGATATTATTATTAATTTGCCTAGCAAAAGCAAATACTTTTTTTTTGCTAAGAAAAAATGAATTTTTACTTACAATTAGTAGACAAACAGTATTGCGTATTGTGTCGGGATCCTAAAAAAAATTTTACATACATTTTAAGGAATTTAATAACCCATATCGATGAGCAATGCATATTCATTAACAATACACTATAGATTATATAATTTCTCTACGATAGAACTGAATTATTATTTTATCAAAATTTCGAATAACAAAAAAAATTGTACATTTTCTGAACGTTTCAATTATTTGTTGATGTATTTACATTTTGAGAATATAGATATTATTTAAATGGTTTATTTTGTTTTAATTTCTTATGAAACTGATATAATGAATATTTATTAACATTGTTATTGTTGTCGCCGTAAGAAACAACTAATAATATTATTTTTGTGAGTTGGTTACTCAACTGAGAACAAACTCTACTTTATTTATTAAACAAGCAAAGTACAAAAACTTGGAGATAATCAATCCTTCCAAATCTTCACTGAGTCTTTTTGGAAGAGAATTTACTAACCGTGCTATCACTTTGAATAGCGACTAATTAATCTGACCACACCTATGTACTCTAAATACGTCAAAGACTTTTCTGTCCAACTCTTAAATCTTTCATGTGTCTTTAATTTATCTAGCATCGCTTCGGTATCTTCCATACTAATTTTCGCTTCTTTTATTCTATCTAAGTTAAGAAATCTTGGTAATTTTGGTAATTTATCATTAATTAATTTTAAATCGTCTTTCTCAAAATCTAATTCTATTGTGATTTTATCCTCAAAGTATCTACTTATATTTTTCATCGGTTTATTAAGATCTAGCTTTATTTCATTCGTATATAGCTTACATCTATTCCCTGTTATTAGATAAGTACCCAATTTTTTACCATTATAATTATTATATTCGCATACTATATCTATAACTGTTTCTTTTACAAATATACATATATAACCTGTTTCTGTTTTCATAAATGTTTCATCGCTGAGTAGTAATGGAGATTTTAGACAATTTCTGTTAGACATTTTTATTAAATCCGCGTCACAATTTTCTGTTTGATATATTAAATAATTCGGTTGATTTCTCTTACAAATTTTATAGTCTTCTATATTACTACATTTTTCTAAATCTGTCTTGTCAATCGGTACGTATTCAGTTTTCGTTTGCAAAATATATTCGTGGTTTGGTAAAAACACCATAGCTTGACCATTAATTATTCGTTCTGGAATTGGTAAAGTTCTTACTATTGTCATTTCTTTTTCATCTAAAATCGGAATTTTAATTATGTATACTAAGTGATGATTTTTTATAATTGTAGTAATTTCACTAATGTCTATAATATGTTGATAGTTTCTTTCATCGCTTTCGATGTGATATTTAGTCCTAAATTCCTTTTCAAATCCATCAATTGATTCATGCAACATTATAGGTGTTAAAATTTGGGGGTTTATAATTCCATGCTTCCCTAAATTAATTGAACTTATTGCTAAATCTATGTCGTCGTTCATTTCTTCTATTAACGTTTCAGCTATTAATAATTTTTGTTGAATAAACAAACTCTTTTTGTTATTATTTATTTCTGCTTTTTTTTGGTTTAGTATATCGTAGTCTGCTACATGTTTATTTTCTAAGAACTTATAATCATCCAAATCGTCTTCTTCACTATCTAAAACAAAATATTTCTTAATATCTTCCCTATGAACCTTTCGATTATTTTCTATTGTATACGTATTTCCAATTTTATGTAAAACTATAAATGGTCCTAACCACAAAGGGTCTCCCTTTTTTCTCATATAATTTTTTATCAATATTTGCTCCCCAACTGAAATTGTCTTTTTATCAGTCAGTATTTGTTTTTTTGAGATTCATTGATTTTTCTTCTTGCAACATTTAATTTGTTTTCGTGTTCTTATTGTTTTAATTCGTTTTTCTTTACGAGATTTGTTATTTTGTTTAATGTTTCAAATGCTTCTCTTGCTTTTCTGCCATTTTGTAGTTCAAATGGAGAAAATCCTGTAATCCTATTTATTGTCATATTGTATGTTAACATTGTTTTAGGTAACTCTTTATCCCATTCATCTTTTTGCGCATAAATACTTAAATATTCATTAATCTTCTTGTGTGATCTTTCATTCTTTCCATTACTTTGTGGGTGATAAACTGAAGTCTTTACATGTTTTATTTTTAATTCGGTCATTAGATCTGAAAATTCGTTATTAATAAATTCTTTCCCATTGTCTGTTAGTATTTCTAAAGATTTACCGTTCGTTTTTAAATATCCTTTCCACATAGCATCTATGACTAAAGTTGCTGATTTGCCCTTCAATGATTCTAAATGCACATATCTAGTTAAAAAATCTTGAATCACCAAAATATATTTATTTCCGCTGGTAGTTTCATTTAATGGTCCCACTATATCTATTGATATTTCATCATTTGGTCCTTCTGGTATGTCTGATTCTTCATAATATTCTTGTTTTCTTTCAATTTGTTTAAATCGTTGACATAAATCACATGTTTTGATGAAGTCTTCAACATCTTTTGTAATGTTGGGCCAGTTTGTCATATTTCTTATCTTTTGTACTGTAATATCTTTAGAATAGTGTCTTCCTAATATTCCTTCATGTGCTTCTGCAATAATTTTTCTTCTATTCGTTTCAATGTGTTTCTTTATTAAATATATTTCCTTGTCACCTCCTTTCCATATTTTAAAAAGAATCCTCGATATTTTCCTTTCATCTATATCCTCGTAAATAATTCTTAATCTTTCTTCTTTAGTTTCTTTTTCTAAAAATTCTGATAATTGATCATCCGTCACCTAAGGACTAATTTTTATTTTGTCATTTTCTTCTGTTTCTTCGTTAGTGATCCAAATTTCTTTTATCCTTGTCGGTCCAAATTCTCGTTTTATAATTAACTGTCAAGTTTGTTCTATTTTGTTTCTTTTTAATCGTATTTTTTTCGCGTCATCATTATCTATTTGAGGTATATCTCTGATCCATTGTACTTCTGTTTCCTCGTTAAAATCTCTTACTACTTTGTATATAGCTCTTTCTTTAGGTATTGTTTTTCTTCCATAAACTAATATTTTCCAAATATAATTTGTGTCTCTTATAGGTTTAAGTATATCTCTCAAGTTACTTATCGGTTCCAAAAGAGAATAATTTGCATACCCTTGCCTTTTTTCTTTAGTACCTGTAATCAATTTTATAGTTTTTATTACCTTGAATTCGTCTTTAATTATTGATTGATCACTTTCTTCTGTCTGTGAATCTATTTCCATATTTTCGTATTTATTTTCGTCATCAATGATTGAGTTGTCGTCTTCTGTTTGCGTATCTAATTTCATGTTCTCATTTTCCTCGTTTACACCTGTAGTACGCGCGTTCTGCTGTTGTAACGTATAATATGTACCGTCTGTTGTCATCTGAACCCTTGGAATGCGCGATAAGGCGTCAACGTTTGTGTTGGCAATTCCTTTTTTGTAAATAATTTCATAATCGTATTCTTCTATTTTTAGTCTCCATCTCATTAATTTCTCCTAATCCTTCATTTGATGCATCAGTTGTTAGAATAAAAACTTGATTCCAATTTGGAAATTGTAGTATCGGTGCTGTTATTAATTTATCTCTTAATTCGGAAAACGCGTTTTCTTCTTTCTGTGTACACTCAAATGTAGTTTCCTTTCGTAGTAATTTAGTTAGTGGATTTGCTATTTTAGAGAAGTTTTTTATGAACTTCCTGTAATAACCAATAAGTCCTAAGAATTGCTTAATCTGTTTTTGAGTTTTTGGTCTTGGATAATTTTTTACTTTGTCAATTCTATCTGGGTTTGGCTTTATACCTTCTTTTGTAATAACATGCCCTAAATATTCCAGTTCTGGACGCAGATATTCGCATTTATCTGGTTGTAATTTGAGTCCAACTTGTCGTAGTCTTATAAATAAATTCTTCAAATTTTTATTATGTTCTTCCAACGTTCTTCCGTAAACAATAATATCGTCAATATATGCAAAACATCCATTACCTATTAGTCCTTTTAATCTATTATTTATCATTCTTTGAAATGTTAGAGGGGCATTTTTTAAACCAAAAGGCATTCTATTATATTCATAATGACCTTCGTTTGTGCTAAAAGCTGTTTTTTCTTTGTCCTTGGGATTCATTCCTATTTGATGAAATCCGGAAGCAAGATCAAAACAAGAAAAGAATTTAGAATTTCCTAACTGCTGAATTATCTCATCAATACACGGTAAAGGATATTTGTCTAAAATGGTTTTTTCATTTAGTTTTCCATAATCTATAACAATTCGCCATTTTAAGTTGCCTGAAGCGTCTTTCTTTTTTGGGACTATCCATAACGGTGAATTGAAAGGAGACATAATTTCTCGAAGTATATTTTTCTTTAACATTTCTTTAATTTGTTAGTAAACTTCTTCTTGTAACATAGGTGGATATCTATATTGTTTTGTATTTACAGGTTGATCGTCTGTTGTTCTAATTGTATGCTCAGTTAATTTAGTTAAAGGTAAAGGATCGTTTCCTAATGGGAAAATGTCGTGAAATTCTGTTATGATTCTTAGTAAGTCTTCTTTTCCTTCTTTGATATGGTCTAGTCGTGTTTTAGATAATAATTCTTTAATTCTTGCATTATTGCTGAATTGGTACATTTTTTCGTCAGTCAGTTTTTTTATAGAATCTATCCATAAGTCTTCATAAGCATCATACATACTTTCAATTTTTGCTGTATTAGGTGGTAAAATTGGATTTCCTTGATAATCATATTTTGTGACTGCTGAATATCCTCCTTCCAAGTTAATAAAACAGATTTTATCTTTCTTATCTGCACTAGGTTGTGGATGAAGTATTTTAGGTCTTAAGTTTAAAATACCTTTTTCTAAGTCAATTTTAAAATTTTGATCGTAAAGTAAATTCATTCCAATTAAACCATTTTCTCTAAATGCATTTTCATCTTTCGTAACTTGAAAAACTGATTCTTTACCATAAAGTTTTAAACAAATAGAATATTCAAATGTTACGGGATTGTTTCCTATTGTTAAAACATTATGAGGTGCGTATTTTGTAAAGTGTTTTCCTTCTAACATACTGTTTTTTATGATTGATATATTCGATCCTGTATCAACTACAAATTTTCCCGATTTTAATTTATCAAATTTTAAAGCCACAATAGGTGTGTCGTGTCTTCTTCGTTCTCTCGGGATCGGTGGAAGGTTGTGCTTAGCGGGTTCTCCGATAAAGAAAATTCTTCGCTTAGCTGCACTCGGTCTGGTGGTTTGCTGTTGATCGATCGTGACTGAAAATTTTGAGTTTTCTCTTGACGTGGTGGTAAACCTCTCAATTTTCCTCTACAGACATCTTCTGTATGTCCTACATTTTTGCAATGGTTGCATTTTTCTATATTTGTCTGTTTACTAAATCTTGGTTTTGGAACTGGGTTCTCATTTCTTGGGTTTCTTGTAAAATTTTCTATTCTTCTTTTATCTTTTATATTCACGTTAATTTCTGAGGCAATATTAAAACATTCATTCAGAGTTTTCGGTTTCTGAGGACGGATTCTAATTTCAAATTCTTCACGTATATTTCTTAAGAATGTGCTGACGCTTGCACTTGTTTCTATTTCCTGTCTTACGAAAGTTTCTTCAGGTGTTATATTCATACTATCTATAGACTGCCTGATTTTATCCTGACACTGCATAAATCTTGAGGTGAATGACTCTAAACCTTCATTTTTGCCCATTATACATGAATAGCGAGCCCTTTGAAGTGATTCTAAACTATCCTTTTCTCCAAATAAAATTCGTAATCTTTCAAAAAAATCAGCAAATGTTTTAACTGCATCGGCTCTAATTGTGTTTGCCGCTTTTCCTACTAATTTTTGTGCAATTATTGCATGAAGTAATGTTAGTCTTTCATTTCTTTTTGTTTTCTTTTTGGACAATCTTATTAAATGAATGAAGTTTTCTAAACCGCTCCCGTTAAATTCTGGTATTAATTTTATACTTTTTCCAAAATCATATTCTGTAACTTCTTCTAATTCTTCATGATCGCTGTTTAATTCATTCTCATTTAAGGGTAAACCTAACTCTCTTCTAACTGGTTGTTCCATAGCTAACAATCTTGTTTCAAATCTTTCCAATTTTGCAAGAATTGTTTGAAAAAGGTCATTTGAACTTGTTGATGTCTCTGGCATGATTTTTAGAATGTTGTCTAATTTAAGTCTGTCAGTCAGTGATATTGAAGGGGATGAACTGTCTGTGTCTATAGTTTCGTTTTCCCTACTTTATCTAAATGAATTTAAATCCAGTTTGATTTAATAAATTTCCTATATCGTTTCGTACAATTTTATTTTATAACCGTTCGCGTTTTCTAATTTAAAATTTCATTTCTTGCAATCCTGCTACAAGGAGTACACAAGAATATGAAATTTGTTTTTTTTGTTTATTGACGATGGAAATACTGATACCCTATGAAGGTCGCCGTTCAACGTACGTAAAGTGGACTTATACTCTTGTTCTAAAGATTCGTAGTTTTGTTTTATATACCTTACTTCAATGTTGCTTTTGAATGTTGGTCTGGATCGTAGTACTGGAAAATCTCGAATTCTGTTTCGTATACTTGGATAACTCTCTGTAGACCTGGATATCTGTATCGCTGTTTGGCTAACACTCTGGATAACACTTCGTAGATATGGATATCTGGATCACTGCTTGGTTAACACTCTGGATAACACTTCGTAGAACTGAATAACTCTCTGGATACGTCTTTGTAGATCTGGATAACTCTCTGGATATCTCTTTTGTTGATTCTCTCGTTCACTTTGAATTATCACTTTGTTTATCTGGAACTAGTTCTTAGTTCTGGATATTTAAAACTTGGATGAACTTCCAAATAATTTTAAATATTTCACCGCTGCCACCAATTATGTTGTCGCCGTAAGAAACAACTAATAATATTATTTTTGTGAGTTGGTTACTCAACTGAGAACAAACTCTACTTTATTTATTTAACAATCAAAGTACAAAAACTTGGAGATAATCAATCCTTCCAAAGCTTCACTGAGTCTTTTTGGAAGACAATTTACTAACCGTGCTATCACTTTGAATAGCGACTAATTAATCTGACCACACCTGCTTATGCATTAGTTTTAAAGGACTGTACAATAGTCCCCACTCTTTACAATACACACTCACACTTCATACTGTCGACATTATGATTAATTATATATGGATTACAATATAATTGCTATATTACAACCCAACGATATAAATTATCATTTTCATAATAATGTTGTAGAGAATATTATTCCCTATGATCTATGTAAAGTCAAAGTGTACAGCCGTGAAATCACTGGTCTCTAGTGGTGGGTGAAGGTGGTCAGGTTGCGAGTTTGAGAAGCGGGAAAAATTCTGAAAAATAGTCTGGTTGCGGGGATTGCCTGTACTTCTCTATAGACAGGAGAGTTGTGAGTAATTTCTTTTGCTTAGACATGGGAGGTTTTGCGTTAACTGTGCAAAACGGTATGTCTTTATGAGAATCGTGAAGGCTCTCGGGATATTCGAGATCGACTTCCAATATGTACCCGACTAAAGAGTCGTCGGGTACGTTGAAGTCAAAGGTCTCGTCTGGGTTGGCAATCCACTTAAAACCACCAATTAGTAGCGCTTGTGCCGTTGCCCAACCATATAAATTATTCGCGTCAAAAAATACATAATATATTGGTCGGCTTGGGTAGGATCGAACTCATCCATATAGGGATTGTTCGCTTTAGCGTAACGGTTACAACACTGGCTAATACCACCTCTGATACCCGACTCAATAAACATCATCATGTCTATATCGGTTGTAGGTTGCAATGTTATGCCCCTATATTTGAGCATAGCATTCCAAGTTAAACCAGGGGTAGTATAATAGTGTGTTGGATCTAACCTGTACGCGTTTAAACATTGTTCGCGTAAATTCTCAAAGACATCGGCAAGTAATAACACGTCTGTTTTCATATAAAGGTGAACGAAATCGTTAAAGGTTTGACAATTAAATTCAGAACAGACTTTTTGCGCGTGCTCATATTCACCATCGGATATATCAGCATCATAGAGAGTAGTATAAAATTTCTCTTTGACTGGTAATTCGATGTCATCCAACTTACTTCGCGAGTCTAAATACTCGTAAGGGAAGACACCTTTTCTCGTTAATAATTTAATTTTTTCGCGATCTGTCACCGTACTGGCAAGTACGATTCAACTATTTTATATTCGTCAAGATATGACGCTAATGTTTCTATAGATGCTGCTTAAAATCAGCGATTTGCTGAGGAGTTAAGGCATCTATAGAAATAGGATTCTTAAATACATTATCAATTTTCTCGGAAAATTGCCTTAACTCGTCAGCAAACCACTTGGCAGGATGATTTTCCTGCCTCGGACACGGTACATACACCGACAATGAATCATCGTAACTACATTTTACATAATAACCTATACTAAGCAATTTATGACGCTGGAAAATTTCAGTTTTACTTAAATTATCTGTATCTTCTTTAACGGGGAGAAGTAAACATTCACAGTTGGCATAGATGACAAAAGGAACTTTCTCCTTATTATCATAATTTTTAAAGGTAATTTTACCATTTTCAGCATTGGTAATTTTACGCTCAATACATTCATACGTTTACAATTTTCATCGTGTACATTCAATCTTTCCGCTGATGAAAAATAATGTAAACAACGATCACAAATAAAATGTTTATGATCTTTATTAGAGAACTATTTGGATACTAACCTCGATAAATTTTTAATCCAAACATAGTGGAAATTCATAAAATTAATATCGTTAGGATCATTGTTTACATTATCTTCATTTACACTTTCATCTATATAATAATCTACTACATGTAACAGGTTGACATGCTGATCCCTCTTCTCCGCGGTCAGATGAAGAGGGTGAATGGAGAAATTACCATACCTTTTGGAAAGGCCGTAGACATTTATCAAGATATTGTTGAGCATTTCAAATTTAGGTATACTTTTCAGCGCTACAGGGAATTCAATACCATCAAAATTTAATTCATTTTCAATATCATTGTAACTAGACAGACGTTCGGGATGTGACACGTCATGTTAAGCGAAAAGTATAGCCCATTTAAAACACTTATTATCTTTTTTATTTTGTACATTAATACATGCATGTTTGGCTCTTATTTTTGGGGGTAAACCGATATATGAACTCGCATGCATGTGGTTATATTTATTAACATTAATTTCTAACTTAACTATAGACTGTAGATTCCAGCTGGACCCCTTCTCATGGAACTCCTCCACATTCCTCAGGATTGGCTGCTTTAATTTAGTCTTGAACCAGTCCTCCAATGAAGTTGTGGGGAAGATGCTGCTAGATTTAGAAGAGAATGCACTACCTCCAATTCATTCTGCACTCTTTTAAAATTAGCAGTTAAAACACCATATACGATAATGGGACCATTTTGATTTAAGGTATCTTGAATGTGCTCTTGAAACAAAATGTCCGCATCGTTCAAAAACGCATCTATATCTACATGTACAATATTTAATATGACATATGTGTATAATTGGCACTCAAACAAACAAAACTCTAATTCTTATAATGAATTAGAGAATGTTCCGGCAAAGACTTTTCTCATGCGTAAATTGCACTATTCTTAAAAGACTTGTTAAAACTTGTTCGTTGCAAGAACATTCTGCAACCCATAGCGCTATAAATTCGTTTTTAACAGCGCCATTGCGCAAACTCGCGAGTAATTCAAGAGCATCCTTGATGAGTGAGGTGACCTTGCACTCGCACTCATCAAGGATGGTCTGATTTTTGCGTAAAAATAAATAAAAAAACAATAGAAATAAATAACATAAAAATAGAACAAAAAATTTATAAACAAAAAAAATAATAAAAAAGAACAATAAATACAGTAATAAATAAAGAAAAAAATGAACAATAAATACATTAATAAAACAAGAAAAAACGCACTTATATACTAATCCTTAATCTAATAACAGAAAAAAAGAACCAAGTACACAAAAAAACTTATAAACTAAAATTAAATCTCGAAACGAAATAAAAAATATAATAAATAAAAGATCGATCTATTACAGTTTGCTTTGCTGCGACTAAGCTGCACTAGCTCACGGAATAGAATGAGTTTCACTGCTCGAAATCATTGTATTTATAGCTAAATATGGTGGTCGGTAGACTAACTTCAAAATTCAGTAAAGCAGTTTGAGAATAATTTTATTTTTAATTAAAAGGTAAATCAAAGTCGGCAACACACTGTGGGGATCGTAGTATGATAAGTGTGAGTCCAGAGCGTTCCTCTCTTGCGTTGAGAGAGATGGACTACGACGACTTTTCTCTCACACAACGAGTGAGAGAGAAGATTCGAGTGCGTTTACCTGCGTTGTATAATTTTGTACAGTTGCGTCTGGAACCACGACATGAGTGTCACGTAATTTTATCTTTCAAATAAATACTATTTTAATGATCAACAATTATTTAATTTAACCTTTTTACAATTGTGGAACGCGTGTTAGTGGTGATTCCCTTCTACATAACTTTTAAATAAAAACATTTTAAATATTATTTTACCAAGAATCCCACATTGGTGACCTCGACTGGAACGTGGAAATAATAAAAAAAAATCACTAAAAATCCGATCGATCCGGATCAGTATAAGTGAAAGTGGCTGTGGAAATAATTAAGGAAAATTTTTAGAAGAGTTCAACACGAAAAGTCGGAAGAAAAAGTGAAAAAATTGTCCACATGCACAGTGGCCGATTTCCCGAAAAACCTGGCCAAAAATCGAAAAATGATACGATTTCTACCAAAATTGGTATACCCATGTTTTTTGGGCTTCTGAATTCAAATTTTACATTGGTTTTGTCAAATTCAAAATGGCGGATCCAAAATGGCCGTTTAAATTTTAAAAAACCTTGCCAAAAATCGAAAAATGATACGATTTCAATCAAAATTGGTATACCCATGTTTTTTGGGCTTCTGAATTCAAATTTTACATTGGTTTTGTCAAATTCAAAATGGCGGATCCAAAATGGCAGTTTAGATTTTAAAAAACTTTGCTAAAAATTAAAAAATGTTACGATTTTAACCAAACTTAGTATACTTACGTTTACTGGGTTTCTGAAATCAAATTTTACATTTGTTTTATCAAATTCAATATGGCGGATCCAAAATATTTGCTGGTATTATAAAATTGCGTATATGTGTTAGAGTTTATTTCTTTAAATTACAGATAGTGCTTAAATTTTAGTTTAAAGCGAATGCGAATGAAGAAAAAGTCAGTCTTTCACGTTCAGTTTGTTTAAAATATTCTTAAATGAAATATGTTCACAAGATAGCAGATTTTTCTACTTAATTAATAAACTAAACATATTTGTAGTTAGAGATAGGTATTTATCTTTAAAAGAACAATTTCAATCTCTCGTAGAATCACAATCGCAATCGTCCGAAGTATCTGAGGCTATATCGGACTTTTCTGCTGTCAACTCGGCATTCACAACCACCGGAGTGGATAACAATTTAATGGCCTCTGCGGACAGCTTATTATTTTTTTTTGGTGGGTCTAAACGCAAGCTAGAAATGAGAGGATCCGAAGATACGAGCAGCCAATGAAAAATATCTGTCATTGTGTTTATCCTGGAAGATTTTCGTGAAAAGTTTTCTCGATATCTTTTGATATCCTTGTTCCTGGACTCTTGAGCCTCTTCAGAAAGTTGACCAATTGGCAATGGCGCCCATTCAATAATAAGAAACCCGTGAATAAGTACTTCTTGAATCGATGTAGACATGTAATACCACGGATAAGTTTTAATTATCAGTTTTGCTGTATCCAAGCAATATTTCTTAAATAGATTTACATCTACTGCGAAACCACAAGATAAAACTTGCATTATCACGTGAGCTTGATTAAGGCACTCGACGTCTAAACCTAAAATTTCAGCAGATCTTGCAGAGTCAGAAAAGAACCTTCGAGTGGTGTTACCGTCATTACTGTTTCCAAAACCTCCAACTTTTGGAGTGTCAATGATGAGCCCCATTTCCCGTTTAAATCTCTCTTGTATTTCTTTTTTTCTTGCTTCTGCCCTGCTTTTGTCCCTTTTTGAACGAGCTTGCCAGTTTTCATTTTCCAATTTATACGCTATATGCAAAAAGTATTCCATAAAGTGGATCCAAGCATGTAATATCGCTAAACCAAATCGTAAATTTTCTTCTTCTACCGGCAAAGCTAGAATCACATCGAGATTGTTGAATTGCTTTGATGTAGCTTTACACAAGTAGCAGCGCATGTTTGATTTTGTAATAGTAACATTATTACGAATTTTTCCATCAATCATGGTAAAAGTCAATTGGTATGTAACTGTTATTTCTTTTCCGTATATGATAGTTCGAAATGGAACAAGTGCTGCTATTTGATCATTGATATATTTTTCCTCTTGTATAATCGAAGTATGGTCTTCGCGGATGTATTGCACCTTTATTGGACTGCAAAATCGAGGAGACGAAGGCTTTTGATTTTTCCAAATTATTGAATTTTTGTCTTCATATCTGGATAATCGTAATGGTACAAGCGATGTCAAAAGCATACTAGCATCTGACGCATTTTCGTCTTCAAATTTTTGCTTGTATTGACTTTGACCAGAGGAACCGTCAAAGCCATATTTTACAATCAGTAATAAATTTTGAACGTTTTCTGTACCTAATGTAAGAATGACATCGTTTTGCACAGTCAAAATCCTGCTTGTAATATGGTCCAATAAAGACTGCAAAGGGACTTCTGCTTTGGTCTCTGTCACTTTAATGCCTGGTGGATAACAACCTGTTTTAGCTTCTTCGACTTTTGAGTATGGAGGATAAACATGTGCACCGTTTTGCGATTCTCTTCTTCTAATAATTCTGTATGTATTTCGGGTCATTTTACCTTGTACCATATCGCTAAGTGCAAGGTTGCCAGAAATTTCTGTTCGGTTCTGAAGAGCTGCCGATTTAAAAGCTGATTGATATTTGGAAGCCCGAGTTGGTGATGTGGTCGTGATTTTCTTTAGAACACTAGCAGCTTTGGAGGCGCCAGCAGCACGTAAGCTCATTTCTGCAGAAAACACTAGTTCATCTGTACTATGTGATTCACGCAAATCTTGGGTCATCCTACGCTTTGTTCTTTCGCTTGCGTTTTCAAATTCTTTAGAAGGTCGACCCTTCTTTATTGAGCTCTTCGAGATATTCTGATCATCCAATTCCATCAGATCTGAGATTACTCCGGGCTTAATCTACAGGTAGTTCGTAAATTGTGTCAAATATTGAAAATTTATTTAACTAAAATAATTTTGTCTCAGTCATACAAACCTGAAATTTTATTATATACTTTAACCACTCTTCGTTTTTAAACAAAAAACGTTCAATTGTTCGATTACATTCTTCCCATTTTTGTTTCACTTTGATGAAAAAATTTATTACAACATTTCTTTGGTCCGGATGTAAGGTGAAAGTCTTTCCTACTTTTGTGGATAAATGGTCTTCCAGATTTTTGATTTTTTCATCTGTTTCCAAATACAATTTTTTATACAGTACATCGAAAATTTCACGCCTACTGCATTCTATGCTGTTTTTTGCCATCACGTATATCCTTTAGGTCAACAAAAAATTAATAAATTCAATTTTTTTGAGTAATTAACATTCAAAGCTACTAGGGTAAAAATAAATTTTGTATATTGTTGATAAAGAAATGTACTAAATTTGTTGTAAACGTATAAGTACACGACTACATTTGTAAGTAGTCAGGTTGGGGCAGCTGATTTCAATTAAAATGAATCAAAAATATATTCTAGTTTATGATAATACAAGGTAGAGCGTGGATATATGTGGATTTCACAACTATTTTCATGATTTACGTTGATAAAACAATACAAAAATCGTAGCCATGAATAGCGATGTTTAATGTCATTTTTTAAAAATTGTACGTTTTAAATGTGATGATAAATACATTCAACATATTTCATACACCTTTGTTAAAAATTCCCAAAAAAAAAATTCAAAAATCTGCTGTATATTAGTATATTTTCACTATTTTAACTGTGACGAAAATTTTTAGTTATGAAACGTTCTAAGTAAATCTCTGGCAAAGATCACTTTTACTTGTTTACATAATAAATTGGTGATAAAAAAAGTGTAATTTTTTTTCGCAAAATTATGCAGTGAACCCTCCTTTATAATATTCAACAATAAAAAGTATAAATTTCTAAAAAAAATTTTTTGACTTTTGGCCAGGTTTTTCGGGAAATCGGCCACTGTGACATGGGAAGAAAATTACGGAGCACGCCTTCGAAGGACGCTACGCCATTTCTCACCATTGGAGACGGCATCACATTTTCAAACACCTTCATTCCTTTTTCTAACTTAAAGTCAATTAAGATTTTTTGGATTTTTTTTCCACTCAGTGATTTTAATTCTTAAAAATATAATATAATAAATTTTTCCACGCTTTCCTGTGTCAAATCCGATGTGCGTGAACGAGGTATAAGGCGCTAAAAACTCGTATCCAGGCAGTTTTGACGACAGGGACAGTCCAGCACATATGACGTAGTAAAGGACCAAGGACAACAGCACATTTCAAGGGCATCATTCGTATTTTTGTCGGGACAATTTTGATATGTTGTGAGTATAGTGGTTCCCGACCTTCTTCGATGAACGATACCTATAACAAAAAAATCAAAATAATATTAATATATAAATTTCAATTTATTTTGAACAATATTTAAAAAAAAAAATTTAAATTACGATTCACGAGTTAAATTTCATATAATACTTACATTTATTTTTTGTAATTTTTTTTTTTGCGAAAAATAAAAAATATTTTTTTTATTGCTCCTTCAGCACCATCCAAAATTTTTTTAATATTTTTTTTATCTTTTTCTTTTATTTTTTTTTGAAAACTAATAAATTTTTTTGTGTGCTACCTTGTGTCGATTTAAATTTTAGGAACTCTTTATTTTATTTTTTTTTACAATAGCGTCCAGATAGTGCGATATTTTAAATGTGTTGTTTGTATTCGTTGTGATATTGTATGTGATCGTTTAATTTGCTCTGTGCATTGCTCATGCGTTAAACAATTGATATTTTATTTATTTATTTTTTATTGAAAACAACATTATTTAAAAATTTTTTTCTCTCATAAGGGTGTTAAATTTTTTTTTGAAAACAACATTATTAGAATTTTTTTTTTCTTCACGAAAAGTGCTGAAATTATTACATTCTGGGAAAACAATTCCTAATTTTGATTTTTTTCTATAAAATAAATTTTTTATTTTTATTTTGTGATTGCCTGGTTTTACCATTTTGCGTACACAATGCAAGATCGTTTAGAAAGTGACGATTTTTTAACTGATTGTGGTTCCACACATGATGAGAGGCCCGGCGTCGCCCCTCAGAATAATGACAGATTTCGTCAAATTTTAAAACTTCCGGGATTTTATCGTAAAGAACCAGCCGTATGGTTTGCGGAAATAGAGTTACTATTTTATTATGCCGGAGTAGTTACGGAAAAAACCAGGGCTGGGGCAGTACTGGCCGCCTTGGCTTTTGAAACAGTCATGACTATAAGTGATATTATCATACAAACAACTTCTCCGGATAGTATTTATAGTCAAATTAAGCAACGTTTAATTACGAATTTTTCGGTTTCGTCAGAATCGCGGTTAAAACAACTATTAAAGGGAGAACTGTCTAATAAGGGAAAACCATCACTTATTTTAAATCGAATAAAAAATCTTAGTCAAGGGAAATGCGGCGACGATGTAATTAAGGCTGTTTTTCTTGAACAATTGCCGGGAAATTGTCGTTCAGCTTTAGCCCTGAGTGAAGTAAAGGAGATTGACAAATTAGCCGAACTCGCCGATCGTTTTGTTGAGGCCGCCGGTCAAAGTAATTCATCAGAAGTTTCTGCGGTTTCGTTGGAAAATTCCCACGGTGAATTGATGAAAATGATTGAGGCTTTGTCGGCCAAGGTTGACGCAATTTCTGCACCGAACAGATGCCGTCCAAATCAGCGATCGGGTTCCTATAACAGAGGAAATAGAAGCAAGTCATCTCATAACAAAAATTTTAACAATAATCAAAATTTTAATAAAAATCAAAATTTTAATAAAAATCAAAATTTTAGAAATCAAAATTTTAATAAAAATCAAAATTTTAGAAATCAAAATTTTAATAAAAATCAAAATTTTAGAAATCAAAATTTTAATAAAAATCAAAATTTTAGGAATCAAAATTTCCAACAAAATAATCCTCAAAAGAATTTCAATAATAATAGTGAATCGCAAATGTGTTTCTATCACGCTAAATTTGGCAATAGACCACATAAATGCATTCCACCGTGTGAAATGCAAGCTAGTACTAGTTCGGAAAACTAGAAACGCCGCAACAAGTCGTTTTCATAGAGAATTTAACTTTTTCAAAACGATTACATATTCAGGATCGCGTTACAGGAATGAAATTTTTGATAGATACAGGGTCGGATTTGTCATTGATTCCGGTAAATGCCAAGCATAAATCAAAGGTTTCCGACTATGTTATTTATGCTGCGAATAATTCGCAAATAAATACATTCGGAAATCCCCGATTATCTATAGATTTAAGCCTTGGTCAAAATTTGCCTTGGAACTTTTGTGTCGCTTAGGTTCCCTACCCTATTATTGGTGCCGATTTTCTCGATTATTTCGGGTTATCGGTAGATCTTAAAAATAAAAATTTAATAAATTTAACTTCGGGTCGTAAGGCGAATTGTTATTTTAAAGTAGCTACAGTTACAGATATTAGCTCTATTGATAAAAACACACCTTTTTATAAAATAATTTCAAAATATCCGGAAATAACATGCGAAGTTCGACAAGATATCATTTCAAATCATGGCATTTTTCATCACATAGTGACGAAAGGACCGCCAGTAGCTCAACGTCCGCGTCGGCTACCTCCCGACAAACTCGCGGCAGCAAAGTCCCACTTTAAAGCCCTGATTGATTCAGGAAAATGTCGTGCTTCTAGTTCTTCTTACGCATCCCCCATCCACATGGTCCTTAAAAGTGATGATCAGTGGAAAGTCTGCGGAGGCTATAGACTGGTGAACACAGTCACAGTTCCGGATAAATTCCCAATACCCTTTTTACACGATTTTGCTATAAATTTAAACGGTAAAAAATTATTTACTAAACTCGACTTGCACGCGGCTTACCACCAAATACCAGTATTTCCCAAGGATATACCCAAGACTGCAGTAACAACTCCGTTTGGACTGTTTGAGTTCATGTATATGCCATTTGGTTTGCGTAACGCAGGGCAAGCATTCCAGCGGTATATGTTTCAGGCTTTGGGTGATTTAGATTTTATCTTTGTATACTCATAGCTTCCAAAAATTTAGAGGAACATGAGTATCACCTCGATGTTGTATTTCAACGGTTAAAAAAATTTTCTCTCAGCTTAAATTTAAAAAAATGTATTTTCGGTCAAACTAAAATACAGTTTTTGGGACACCTAATCGACGAAAATGGTTTTAGACCTACGCCGGAAAAAGTTCGCGCAATAAAAGATTTTGAGAAACCTCGCACAATACAAGATCTCCGACGTTTTCTCGGATTAGTCAATTTTTATCGCCATAATATCCCACATGCTGCACAAATCCAGCAACCGCTAAATGCATTTTTGCATGATACACGCAAAAATAATAAACGCGAGATTGCTTGGACTCCTGATGCTGAACAAGCCTTTATTGCAGTGAAAGAAGCACTGGCACACGCTACATTGCTCGCTTTTCCGTCTTCCAAAGCATCTACATGTCTGGTAACAGGCGCTTCAGATCTTGGGATGGGAGGGACACTTGAGCAATTTTTGCACAATTCGTGGCAACCACTAGCTTTCTTTTCAAGGAAATTTAATTCGGCTCAAAAAAAATATAGTGCGTATGATCGCGAACTAACGTCAATACACGATTCGGTAAAATACTTTATATATTTTTTAGAAGGTCAAGAGTTCGTCATTTGTACGGACCACAAACCGCTTATCTTTGCTTTTGAAAAAAACCCAGAAAAGGCCTCACCTAGGCAACAGAGACAACTCTCATTTCTTTCGCAATTCACTTCTATTATAGAATATCTTCCCGGTATTGATAACGTTGTAGCGGATGCATTATCTCGCGCAGACGCAATTATTTTTAATTCGGAAATTGAGTTGTCAGAACTTTCCCAAGCTCAAATTAAGGATGAAGAATTAAAACAATTATTGCATGACAATAATTCTTCATTAAAATTAAAAGAACTTGATTGGAATAACGTTTCACTTGTATGTGATGTTTCAGGCGATAATGTACGTCCCTATATTCCGCGTTTAATCCGTAAGCGAATTTTTAATCTCATGCATAATTCTGCTCATCCTGGGGGGAAAATAACTGATCGTTTAATAAGAAAGAAATACGTTTGGCCACTTATGAATAAAAATATTAAAGAATGGTGTCGAGCTTGTCTACATTGCCAACGGGCGAAAGATTCTAGACATACGACCATTCTTCCAGCTCCCATTTCGTAGCACCCGATAGTCGGTTCCGGCATGTTCACATAGACATTATTGGTCCCCTACCGGTTTGCGAAGGGTTTAAATATTGTTTAACTTTGATTGACAGGTTCTCGCGATGGCCTGAGGCCATTCCGCTTAAAGATATTGAGGCAAGGACGGTTTGTCGCGCTTTTTTGATAATTGGATTTCGCGTTTTAGTTCCCAGGAAACACTTTCAACCGATCAGGGTAGCCAATTTGAATCGCGAATTTTCTCTCCGCTTCTTAATATGACAGGTTGTAACAGAATACGTACAACCCCTTATCATCCGGCAGCAAACGGTTTAATAGAACGTTGGCATCGTACACTAAAAGCCGCGATTATGTGTCATAGTAACACCAAATGGACACACTCACTATCTACCGTTATGCTGGGGTTAAGAAATAATATTCTGGATTCGGGGGCTTCGCCGGCCGAATATCTGTATGGAACTACCCTCAGAATACCGGGTGAATTTATACTTCCAGAGGATTTCTCTGCCGACCGTCAAATTTTCCTCGAAGAATTTAGAGAACATATGAGAGTGGTTAAACCAGTGCCCGTAGCACATAAACACAAAAGAAAAATTTTTTTCTATAAAGATATATTTAAATGTTCACAAGTATTTGTCAAAGTAGGCACAATTAAAAAAGCACTCGAATGTCCTTACTCTGGTTCACATAAAATTATTAAACGTACCTCGGACAGAGTTTTTGAAGTCGAAATTAACGGCAAAAATAAACAAATTTCTATCGAAAATTTAAAACCCGCCTTTTTTGCGGACAATAATGATTTGAACGTAGAGCAATCGAGCGATGCACAGACAAATTTATCTTCGACTAAGCAAAATAATGCTACACCAAAGACGTCGAAAGAGAATGAAAATGTGAACGTGAGACCAGTGCTACGCACTTATGTTAATAAAAAAAGGTCTCTTAAAAATTAAAATTATAATTGTTAAAAAAATTTTTTTTTATAACATTAGATAAGAGTAAATTGAAAGACTGATATGACTGCGATATTTTTTTTCTTTAACAAATTCTGCGATATCTCTTTTTATTATTTTTTTAAAATTTTATTTATTTATTTATATTTTTGAAATATTTATACAGATAATATTAAGACTTACCATGGTACTAAATAGTCGATCGACGTCGTAATTTAATCCTTGTATATGTAGATTTATAGTAACACTGACACTTATTACCCTTTTCGATATTTTTTATTTAAAAAAAAAAGAAATCAACTGCGATCTCACAAAATTAAATTTTCACTCTTTGTTTTCACTTTTGTTTTATTAAATTTTTTAAAATATTTTTTTTTTTTAAATGTTAATAATTAAATTAGTATTCCTCAAAAAATTTTCTTTTTAAACTGATGGTTATCACTTAGGGGGGAGTACTGTGGGGATCGTAGTATGATAAGTGTGAGTCCAGAGCGTTTCTCTCTTGCGTTGAGAGAGATGGACTACGACGACTTTTCTCTCACACAACGAGTGAGAGAGAAGATGCGCGTGCGTTTACCCGCGTCGTATAATTTTGTACAGTTGCGTCTGGAACCACGACATGAGTGTCACGTAATTTTATCTTTCAAATAAATACTATTTTAATGATCAACAATTATTTAATTTAACCTTTTTACAATTGTGGAACGCGTGTTAGTGGTGATTCCCTTCTACATAACTTTTAAATAAAAACATTATAAATATTATTTTACCACGAATCCCACAAGATTCCCACAGAATCGCTTCGATTTACAAAAGTTATTGGGTCAACAACATTTTGTGTCTACAGACAGAAAGACACTTTCGCCGGATCATGATTTTTCGATTCAGGGCACCTAAAAACGTGAAGATTTTATAAAAATAGAAAAAGTAAATTTTCGACCAATTATAATACTTTCTCATGTGATGAGAATGTAATGATATGTAAAATGTGTGCATCTTAAATTTATCTACATAAATTAGAAAAGTTTAAGATAATTTGTAAAAACATTTAAAATTGGGCTTTTTTTAGATATCTAATTAAAAAATTAACATATTCTCTTTGTCGAGGTGTCATTTTCTTCAGAATTTTATTAGCTTTTATAAAATAAAAAGAAAAAATTTTAGTTTTTATATTTTTGAAGATTTAAACCGTTTAATAGTCATCGAAAAAGCAGAGGTCGCATAATTTCCGACGGTAGTGTAAATCATCATAATTTCTCTCTTACGCCACCAGTTAGTTATCACACTATCTCGTAAACATAAGCAAACTCATACATAAACATGAACAAACAAAAATATATTATATGTATTTATTTAATTTAATATAAATAATGTAACAAATGTATAAAAATATATTACTAAAATAATAGTTCATAAACAAGGTGTTCATTTCATGACCATTTACGTTCCTCATCATGATACCCTTATATTCAAGATTAAAAAAAGGATTATAACTAAAATAGCCATCAATTATATAAATATTGGTAAAATGAAGACAAGAATTAGTTAAAATTTCTATATAAGAAAAAGTTATTTCAAAAAATACAAAAAACGATTGTTTCAAAAAATCCAAAAAAAATTATTTAATTTACACAAAATTAAACAGGATATGGGAATTGGTAAATATAATAAGATAAAATACCTACAAATTTGGGTTAAAAATGTACAAATATGATATATTTTCTTTATTAATACATAGTCCTCAATTCATTATTCACCGTATGAAATGATTGAAGTAAATTATCTCAGGAGTTTCTTACATTTTCCCAAACATATTAATTGTCCGAATATAGCACTCTTTTGATTAAGAAGAAAAAAATTCTGGATCTTAGTATCTCTATATGTATAATGCTGATAGAATTATTAAATCATTAACAATTACATAATCTCCTTTTCTTTTGTATTAAGAGAAGTTTAGCAGAAAAATATATGGCTCAAATAGACTTAGTGTGTCATTCTAGGGCTAAACTTAAAACAATATTTTGACACTTAAACTGGAGCCTATTTATTTTACATTAAACAGTAGCATAAGATAACTTAAAAATACATCTTCACTTAAATTTTACTTGGTAATTACTCGGATCGAGTGAATGTACATGCATGCTCAATTTATCGTACTCATCACATGTCTTTTTAGTTGAGTGCACAATTTCTAAGAAGAATGTCATGCAACTGATTTATGAAAAAACTATCTTCTTGTTAAATTTTTCAAATTTAAATTTAAAAATCAAATTTAATCCACATTATTGAAGTTGTTAAATAAACACAAGTTTAAAAAAAGTACAGAAAAATTTTAACTTCACTTGATGAGTAATAGCTTAAAATATATAACACTGACACGTGGCGAATAGGAAGCTGTGAGCAATGCTTATTTACAACTTGCTTTACCGGAAAGCTACTCGGTAACAATGTGAAGCGAAAGTTTAAAACTCTCACTCTTGAGCGAGTCTATGCGGTTAACCACAATTTGTAGTTGATTATTTATTTTTGGGATTTCCATAGTCGACGTAAACGCGGACGACTTCACCACTGTATTTTCTCTGACTGGGCATAAAGTAAAAATCTGGCTGCGGTGGAAGCACAGACTGGGAGCTAGAATGTACTTGGTTGGGATGCTTAAATCGTTGCATATTACGACGGTCCTGAGTGTAATAACCCTGAGATTGAGGACCTGAAGAGGAAGCGATTCCTGTGGAATGTCTGTAACCTGGTGCCCTAGGAAGACTATAAGTAGCTCTAGGACCTGGAACCATCGTTCCAATATTATTACGAGAATGTTGCTGTTCTAGGTGTTGAAACTTATGTTGATGCTGAATTTGATCATCTAACAAGATTCCATTAGAGGGACCAATCATTTCCCTAGGACGAGGAAGACTTGACACGGGAGGAGGATGTGCCTTTTCTTCAGTTTCAAAGGCCTCAAAAGCAAAGTTAGTATTTGCACCTGTTGAATAGTCTCTCCATGCGTTCTTTGCAATCAGTCGGTCCTGAAACAATAACGAAGATGTAAAAGTATTCATTTATTTTATCTATTTATTTTATTTATTTATCATTGAGTTAATTTAATAACTAAAAATCTTACGAATATATATTTTCAAATTTATTTAGTCTAAAAACAACGAATCATGCAGGTGGCATATTCTTTTTTTTAGTTTCAGCAATTTAATACAATATTGATAAGAAAAGGCAGTTAATAATGAATTGCCTTACAAGGGGATGGCACGGGATGTTTTTAACATTTTTCTTTTAATTTTATCTAGTAGGGTCATACTTATAAAAAAAAATTTTTCACAAAATGCTAAAACGCACTAGACTAAACAACGGAGAAAATCGCATTTGAAGGTTCGCAGATTTTTACGTTCTTCATGCACTTAGTGCATATATATAATTTAATTATTTATAAAAACATTAAAAAAGTATCTGTGTCAAAATGGAACTATTAAATTGAAGAGAAGTAACCGTTGCACTAAGAGCATAAAAAACGTGAAAATCTGCGAATCTTTAATTCGATTTTCTCCGTTGTTTTAGCGCCTTAGTATTTTGTGAAAAAAGTTTTTTTATATGACCGTACTAGATAGCATAAAATTTTTTTTTCAAATAAACATCCCGTGTCCTTCCCTTATTAGATAGATTAGTTTTGCTCAAGTTTTTAGGTATTTGACACTTGGAATTTTTTTCAGTGATTAGCTATACATTTTGGTGCTAGCTATCTTAAAATTTAATATCAGTGCGTTAGCTTTAGTTATTTGTAGTTGAGGATACATTGACGTGATAGATTAAGTTCCTAAATCAATCTCCTTTCCTCAAAAATCTAATGTTTTTAAAACTCCCTTCTTTGCGCTTCACTTTCTAGTCTATTTTTTTAATTTTATTGGCCATTAGGGGGACCAGGTAAATTTTGATATAATAGTGGGGAGCGAAATTTTAAGACCAAGCTTTTGCAAATCTCTTTGCAAATCACTCAATAAATAATTTTAAGATACTTAATTTTAAAGGGACTTTCTGGTTCCCTTTTCCTGAGAAAAAAAACACGTTTTAAAACTTTTGTAGTAAGAAAAGTATTAAATAAATTGCAAAAATTCTTTTTGCACATTACATAGAAAAAATTAAAAAATTTTTTTTGAGTGTATTTAATTCAATTTCTTAGCTGTAAGTGGCGTCTTCTAAAAGGTGCCTTTTTTTTGGTGTACGGGATTCTGGACAACTTGTAATATATAATTTCAAATTACAAACGCGAATCTCTTAAATTAGGTTTATTTCAGACAATAAACCTAAAACAAATTTTTTAGTTGAACATATTCATATGAACATTTTTCTCAAAAATTCGAAAAACGTCATGTTTTTGGGGCAATTTACCCCCGTATAAAAAAGCAGAGAGTAGAAATATGAAGTTGCAAAGGTTTATCCTCTAGCTTTTTAACTAAGGAATTGAATGGTTTTTGGATTTTTAAAATCGGTTTAGTAGATTTCGAGAAAATCCGTGCAGCAGTTTGAAAAATGTGTTTTCAAAGAAAACCCGTTCAGTTTTCATAACATAATACACTGAGCCAGGACTATCAAACAATTTTGTATCACAACTTTGATTTTTTTACATATTTTTTTTAACGTAATTTTATGATACTAAGAAACATTTTCAAGCAAAAAAAATCAATTTTTTTGGAATTCTAAACCAAAATGTCCCCTTAAGAGGTGAAACTCGTGTAAATGCACGTTTTTTCAGGAATTTAAAAAAAAACTGGTAAAGTTTATTCAATTAAAATTAATTTAATTTAATTAAAATTAAAAAATATTTTGCGCCTTGCAGCCTACAGGTCACAAATATCAACTAAATTCGAAATTCAAAATTTTTGCCTTTATAATACGCAAATACGCTTTGCATGACGAAGAGAAAACTAAAAAAATTGTTTTTGAAAATCTGGGACCATTTTGAAAAAATCACTTTTTTAAATAAACAATGTTCAAAAACAATTGTTAAAAAAAATTTTTTTTAATGGAGCTCGTTATACAATAGCCAGTAACATAAAAAATATTTATGGTAAGTTTGATTAAAATTGGTTAAAAATTGGATGAGCTACATTCCACGGCGCGCGAAAAAACACGTTTCGAGAAGAACGCGTTTAAAGTTTTCGATACATAAAAATAGTGTTTTAACTATTCCCTTAAAGACGATATGTATTCGAAAATAAATATTGCACTAAAACTAAGATTTACTATCACTTGCTTATGGTGCTTGCTAATGACAATTAATAAAATTACATTGATAAGAAACAAGAAGAATACAGAGATCTCCCTATTGAAAAAACACGTATAATTATAATAATACGTATAAATATACGTATAATCTATATTTTATAATATTTAGGTATATATTAATAAAAAAAAATATATTCCATATTTATATATTCCTAAATATTAAAAATTATAAATAAATAAAATGATTTTATCACTCGGTCGATATTAAATAAAAAACATGAAGATAACGATCACTCCGAGTCAAGGCAAACAAAAGAAAACAAAACTATTTCTTTTTACGTTTCAGCAAAATTACGTTTCAAATTCAATGATAAATATTACCAACAAACTTATGGCACCCCTATGGGTTCCTCTATATCAGGTTTATTTGCTGACATTGTCATGGAGGACCTTGAAACTTCATGCATAATAAAATTATCTTTCAAACCATTTTTCTTTTTTAGATACGTTGATGATATAATCACTTGCATTCCAAATGATAAAATTCATGAGATGGTACATATTTTTAATAGTTATGATGAAAGATTGCAATTTACGTTTGAAACTTCAATTAATAACTCTATAAATTTCCTGGATGTTCTTATTATTAAAGATAATAATAAATTAATTACTAACTGGTATAAAAAACCTACATTCTCTGGACGAACTATTAACTATGAATCCAAACATCCTTTTTCTCAAAAAATTGCCATAATATACAACCTCGTTGACAGAGCTATAAAGTTGTCGAATAAAAAATTTCACCCACAAAACATTGAATTTATTACAAAAACATTAATTAATAACAATTATCCTTTGGATTTTATTAATAAGCACGTTAAAAAACGTATTTGTTTTATAGAATCTAATTTACGAAATAAAAAAACTGATATTTATAAGATAGTTCCAAAAGTCTTTTTGCCTTATGTTCCTTTTTTATTTGAAAAAACATCTAAAAATCTTAATAATTATAATGTAATTGCGTCCCAACTAATAACAATAATATGAGTCATGAACTCATTATTAAAGGGAAAGATAAAAATAAAAAATCTGAGAACACTAATACTATTTACAAAATTAATTGCAAAAATTGCTCTGCTTCTTATGTTGGCCAGTCAAAAAGGATGGTTGGTGTTCGTATTAATGAACATAGAATATCCAAGAATAATGTTATTGCTTCTCACAAAAATTCATTTAACCATGATTTCGAATGGGACAACTACCAAATACTTGATAGAGAAATTGATTACAACAAACGTTTGATATCCGAGATGATTCATATTAATTTGCAAAAGAAACCAATTAACAAAATGGAAGACACACAAAATCTCAATAATAGTTACATTTATTTCCTCAACGATAAGAAGTCTGTTTAGCCACCTGTTTCAGTGTGCACTGACAGTTCTCTTACTTGTATATATATAGTTGTATTTTTGTTTACTGACGGTCCGTTGACCCCCTCATTATATAATTGTCAAGCCACGTGCTTCTACTCAGTGTTTAGATAGACTGCCTATCGTACAGACGTCTATTCCTCTCCAATTATTTCATCTTCAAATGAATTACTTGAAGAAAATTTTCTTTTTTATTGGTAAAAACCTTTTTACTGTACTTTTTAAATTATATATGTAAAATTTTAATTATTTGTTAATAAAAATCTTGTAGTTTCTGAAGAGGGCAGCGGTGCTGCTGAAACGTAAAAAGAAATAGTTTTGTTTTCTTTTGTTTGCCTTGACTCGGAGTGATCGTTATCTTCATGTTTTTTATTAAAAATTATATATACGTATAATTCTTATTTCAAATTCGTATGTCTTATTATACGTGTTTTTTTCAATAAGGCTCGTTCTCATTAACTACTATCCGCGAAAAAATTCAAGGCCCCTGAAAAATGATAAACTTTCACTTTGAATAATCCTTTTAAAAAAATTGCTAGAAAAAAACGGAAACAATATTTGGAAAGCTTAGAATCTCACAAGCTTGTATACTTCAGGCCGTTTCTCCAAAAAAATTTTTCTTTCTGACAGTCGCAAAAATAGATCAAAATGCACCCTATTTTTTGTTACTTTAGAAATTACCTGACTTTGCATGACACATTTATATGAAAATCTTCATTGAAAAAATTTGAAAATAGTATCATTTATTCATTAAATCCTTCGGAATAAAGCCATTTTTGAATTTTTAAAACATATTAATTATCATTGTTTTTATTGTAAAAAAAAGACAGTGTTATCTCTCGATGTACTGGGCCGATTTTAATGAATCAAATTTCTGTGCATAAATATTAAACTTAACAATTAATTCAATTTGTTGGAAAAAGTGTAATTATTGTTCTTTTCGCGATTTTGGTCATTTTTGTAGACAGGTTTTTTTTCTAGAAACAGGTGAAAAAGGGTAGTGGTAGGCTAAATTTTCGTGAATAGAACTATTAAACCTGCCATAAAAAAGATTCTTTGCCTGGACTCAGAATTTTTTTCACGAAATATTATCAGTGCTGTATATATGTTGTGATTAAGGGCCCAAAAATAATAATTCGTATGTTATTTATAAATGACATTTATTTTTTAATAATAATTATTATAATAAATACAAAGAATAATTAATGTTAATAAATTTTTTATAACAATTAATACTTAAAGTTTATTACTGTACCAATTAAAAATATTTTTATAGTTATTTATATATTTTATATTTATTTTATATTAAATATTTTAACCATATAAAATTTTTACTTATGTCACGTCACCGTAACTTTTACATTCATAATTATAAGAATTCTTTTAATCAGTACCGAATTGTATGTCTCTGCGACAAACACCCGTGTTTTTGTTACGCATCGAAATACTTTTCTCTTAAATGTTCAATTTCCGCCCTTTTGTTGCGCAACTAAACATCTTTCTTTTATATATAAAAGACCCTTGCGTTTTGTATCCTTCTACGTCTATATACTGTATTTCTAAAACATATAAATAGAAGCGAGAAATCTTTTATGACACTAGAAGAGCTCACACCACAGTAGAAAACCATAAACGCTCTTGTACAGCTGCGAATAACCGTAGTCGTGCTCTTTCTATCTTGTATTAGAATGATTTTCACCCCCCCCCCCGTTTTTACGTTCAACTGAGAGAGAAGGACTCAACTTGGCTTCCAAAATAAGGGTGAAAAATATATAGTACGACTAATAAAATTTATCTATTCTCTTACGAAAACTCAGTATAAAAGGACTACATTTTCATGGAGAGATCAGTTCTCAAATCATCTTCATACGTATAACATCAACCTCATTCTTGGTACCAGTCGACGTCTTCTAGTTCAAATTTATAATTCTCTTATACGAAAGTGAAAATCAAGTGTCAAAACCCTCTACATTAAACGAGGATAATTACTTCTTATTACATTGGGCAATTATCTACTCTTCCTTTATTTGGAAGAGACTCATTATTGGGAGATTCATCACGCCTAATAGAACTCCGGACCTGCGGTTATACCTGGGCCCGTCAACCTTCCGGACGTCATAAACTCACGTTGGTACCAGCTCCTTTCCTGTGACAACAAAGGACACAGCAGTGGTCCTTTTTCTTTCAACACACCTACTACTGAATTTTAAGGTAAGTGTTTTATATTCTCACTCCTAACTTTTCTAAACTTGTCGTATATCCGTAGTAACCCTTTCATTCCTTATTTCAGTTGAATGCTGAACTCGAGATTCCCTCTCTCTCATAAGAACGAATTGTTGTGACTAAAAATACTTGTCTAAATAAATTGTAACCTAATTATAAAATTAATCACTATTCTATTTCTTTCCTGTACCCTTAGTTCAGAGCCTTCTGCTCTGTAAATGAAACAGGAATTCACTGAATCACCGAGCGGCCATAAATAAAATAAAATATTATTTCGTTAGTTATTTCTCTATTTAAGAAGTAACACTTATTTAAATAACTTGAATTGATAAATATTTTATATCTATTACATATATTATATTTATTTATAATTCAATGAAAACACACAAAATTACTTGATTTAACTCCCAAAATCAGTCAAAAGGAAAGAAATTGATGATGATTTACGAAAAATTTTCGAAAATATTAATTTTCGTAAAATTTTCGGAAAAATTGCAGTATAACCAGTTTGAGAAAATTTTCGAAAAAAATCCTTTTATAAGGGATATTGAAAGAAATATTATTTTTATTTATGAAAAAATCGAGAAAAAGAGTTCATTTTCAAAAAAAGTCCAATTGAAAAGTTCAAGTTACTTTCAAAATTTACAAAAAGTACATAATACTATTGACATAAAGAAATACAAACTTTTTATATATCGTTTGGATCACTACTTTCATCCGAAGAATAATCTTCATTCAATGATATAATAAACAGTTCAATTTCTCGTTTAATACGATTGCCTGCAAGTTTATAGGTATTTTCTACTTCCTCAATATGTCGAACTGAATTTTCCGAAAGTGTTGGTGGCACCCAGTTCATGACACTTTTACACAGTTCATGCACGTCATTAATTTTAAAAGTTTTATTATTTACTGCAACCTGTTGCTTAACATAAGCACATATAAGCTCAATAGCATTAAATTCACAGTGTGCTACAGGCTGCCACAGAAGTTTCACTTCTTCACCTCTAATTTCTTTTGTTAATTTTTCAAGCAAATAACATTTCGGATATCCGAATGGTTTGCTTATATGCAGGAGATTTACTTTAGTTTTTTTTTTTTTTTTGCTTAGGGACTATTGGGAAATCTGTATACAGATACCTTGGCTTCCGCATGCCAAGGTTATGTGGGGTTGGTAAAAAAAAGGAAAACACTAAACAAAATAAGCTGGCGAACTACTACCAGCCCCGACACACTAAAAACCCGTCAACCCTTCTTGGGAGCCCTTCTATCTACCTTCGGTACTGTCGTGAAGACTTTTGTCTTCGAGGTTGGCGCTCCAACTCTGTCGAAAAGCGACTTCGTCCATTCCTGCGGACATCCTGCCAATCAATTATTTTTTGTTTTTGCCAGGAAGATGTTGAATTGCGTTTTTCTGGATCCAGCATTGTATGGTAGGGCGCTCTGTCGATAACGACAGCTGAATTTAATGGTAATTTATATAAAACTTCTCTAAACTATTCTTAAAAATGTTCCGCATTCATATCTCATCATGATAATCTTGGCTTCCTGTTTTCCCGATGAAGCATTTCATAGAGCCATCCAGGAATCTGTCCTTGCTTCCAATATGAAGGATTATCACTCTTTTTCCAGCACCAGAAGAACAAACAAAACCCCCTCTATATCCGTTAATTAGTTGAACTCCAGAGCGATAATGATCGTAACTGCTTCTGTCTCTTTCCATAATTTTTTCCACCCAACCATATTGTAAATGATGATTTGCTCCACACCACGTTTCATCCGTATAGAAAATATGAAAACCATTTTTTCTATACTGTTCTATCATGCGAAGAAATTCAGCTCTTTCCCCGGATGTTAAGGCACTTTCCATTAGAATAGAACGATTCTGTAATTTTCTGTAGCTAAAATTCATAGTTTTTAATAATTTTCGCAGTGTAAACTCACTTATATCAGGAAGGTCAGGAACGTTTGCTTTTAAATCACTCAATAACTTTGACACTGTTGGGTATTCTTTATTTATATACGTATCAAAAATTTTACGTCTCACAATTCCTTGCAAATGTTCGTCAAACTCAATAGCTTTTCTGCCAGCCTTAAAATTGAAAGGATCTTCTACTTCACCACAATTTAGTTTTTCCTCTTGCGTTATTCGTTTCACACTTCTTTCACAAATTTTTAAGCATTCGGCTGTCCTACGAACAACGTGTTTTACATTTATTGGTTCTTTTTGTTTTTTCTCTCTCTGAAAAAAATGTCTAACACTGCAAATAATTTTTTTTTACATTTTTTGAAAATGGTTGCCTTTTAACAGAATCATCACAATCAATACAATACTCAGATTGAGTATCAGAAATTTCTGACATGTCACTTTCTTAGAAATTATTATTAATATTATTACAGAGACTGTCATTATTTAAAAGAGCACTATTCCCTTCACTATTTTCGTGATTTAAAAAAGCACTACTCAGTTCAATGTTTTCAAAAATTTAGATTGTCGAATTGAGCATTATCAATATTTATATCTATTTCCATAAGATCATTAAAATGATTAGAGTTCAAGTCATTAAAATTTGTGTCTTCTTTTAACAATTGAAAATGTCCATTTTCTGTTTGTCCAGTAAACAATAAATTAATTGTTCGACTAAGTACCGCATTATCATTTCTTAAAGGTATGGTAAGTTGATTATTTGCATCGATTTTCTTTAACGCTTACAATATTAACATTGTATAAATAAGATGCAGCAATACATTCAACTTCGGTTTCAAATGTACCATTACGTCTCATATATTCCGCATAATGTCTACGATTTCTTATTTCTAAGACACTTTCAACTAACTGATAAATTTAATTATCGGGTAATCATTCCCAACACTATTCCAATTCTCTATAATAAAATTCACAATCTCTTTGCGTATTTCGGCGTGTTCTTTTCTTCCAAGTTCTGTTAAAAAACATTTAAATAAGCAATCACCACGACGGCCGCAATCAACGATTGTATAATTTTTTTCTTCCATCACGATCATTTTTAAAAAAAATCAAAACTTCAAAACTGTAGAAATGAAAACTCGAAAATCTATAATACGTCTGCACTTTACCGAGTTTCAGTTTGCACTGACTCTTTCAAGTGTCAAATAGTGAAAATTGCTTATTTTAAGTAGTAAATTTACAAATTTTCTTTCCAATAATTTTATAATTTTATGATTTAATAACCTTAAACTAACTGTAATAATCGTTAAAACATATTTGGGAGCTAGGAATTACAGCGAGGGTCTGCGCTAATGGGCATATCTTTATCAGAAGCTTTTACAACATAATTTTACAAATTTCCTAACCTTGCTATTACTTAAAAACGAGCAAATATACAAAAATATGACAATAGTAAATAAATACAATTTGAACGTGGACATGAAAATGCAAAAACAACAATTTGTCTTTCAAAGTAGCACGTAATATTAGGGAAATAATAAAATTTCCGCCTCATGCTGGCATTACCGTTTAATATTACTATAATAGTAATTTAAAATCTCTTGTGGAAGGATTTTTTTTCCAAAAACTATTCACGAATATTTTCTGTAAATCATGTGACATCGGAAAAAAATATAATAATTTTTATAGAAAATATTCATTAATTCATGTTATTTAAATAAATAAAAATTTTATATGGTTAAAATATTTAATATAAAATATACAAATAAATATAAAAATATTTTTAATTGGTAGTGTAATAAACTTTAATTATTAATTGTTATAAAAAATTTGATTAACAATAATTATTGTTTGTATTTATTATAATAATTATTATTAAAAAATAAATGTCATTTATAAATAACATACGAATTATTATTTTTGGGCCCTTAATCACAACATATATATAGCACTGGTAATATTTCGTGAAAAAAATTCTGAGTCCAGGCAAAGGATCTTTTTTATGGCAGGTTTAATAGTTCTATTCACGAAAATTTAGCCTACCACTACCCTTTTTCACCTGTTCCTAGAAAAAAAACCTGTCTACAAAAATGACCAAAATCGCGAATTAACGATAATTACACTTTTTCCAACAAATTGAATTAATTGTTGGGGTTAATATTTATGCACAGAAATTTGATTCATTAAAATCGGCCCAGTAGATCGAGAGATAACACTGTTTTCTTTTTTTTTACAATAAAAACAATGATAATTAATATTTTTAAAAATTCAAAAATGGCTTTATTCCGAAGGATTTAATGAATAAATGATACTATTTTCAAATTTTTTCAATGAAGATTTTCATATAAATGTGTCATGCAAAGTCAGGTAATTTCTAAAGTAACAAAAAATAGGGTGCATTTTGATCTATTTTTGCGTCTGTCGAAAAGAAAATTTTTTTTGGAGAAACAGCCTGAAGTATACAAGCTTGTAAGATTCTAAGCATTCCAAATATTGTTTCCGTTTTTTCCTAGCAATTTTTTTTAAAGGATTTTTCAAAGTGAAAGTCTATCATTTATCAGGGGCCTTGGTAGCATCCGAAGTACTAAACTTATGTATACTATAGACATTCATACATCTAATTATAGATTAGTAATGTAGGATCATATTTTACAAATAGTAAACTAATTTTTAAAAGCAAAAAAAAATTGTAAAAAAAATTTTTTTTATAATTTTTTCTCCTTTCTTAAACATAATTAAAAAATATAATGGATTACATTTTTCATATAACATTATAATGAATTTTTCTTACAACTACTTTTTTAAAATTGGCAGGAAAAATTCATTCAGTAATTTTTTGCTGATTCATTTAAAAATTGGTATTCAGCTCTAGCATAACATTTGTTAGGGGAATAGGTAGAGGGTTTTTTATCAAATACATTTTATTGTTATAAATAATTTTTTGTGTAATAATTGAGGGTCCTGATCAAATAACTTGACCGAAACTCGGGCGAAAGCTCTGTCAAGTATCAGTATCATCCTCTGGGAGTGTGCCATTAAAGTGTTCGTCCAAGTGTCTGTCAAGTTATTTGATGGGGACCTTCAATTAAAATTTTAATTAAAATCTGTGTCATTTTTAAGAAATGTTTTGTAGATTAGGTGACCCGGCAGTCGAAATGGAAAAGAAAGAACTAGTAAATTAATCGATAAGGTCAAGAGAGACAAGCAGGAAATACCTTTAAAAATAACATGAGCAAAATAAGGGTCTACCACTTTTGGGAGGGCCGGTGCGTATTAGGCGAATCATGTTGATGATGATGCCAAAGCTGTTGATGATGGTCATTTTGAGGATGATACCGCGTTGTGCTTGAGCGATGGATCGGGTTGACCGAAGCGGGAGAAGAGACCAATGGCAGCGAATACACCCTCTACACCATGGCAGTCACAAAGAGCGCGAATCATGCAACAAGCAAAGCACAAAAAAAAATATTCAAAGACTCTACTGAAAAGCTATTATCTTTTTTATTTTCATAATTTAAAAATGAAAAGATGATTAAATGCAGAAGAAACTTTGAGAAGAAAATGAATTTTACTTTAGAAAGAAGAAACAAGTTATATAGAGCTACGTACTTACAATAACAATTTTTTCCGTTCTGCTATTATATATTAAAATATAGGAAAAATTTTAATTAAGAAATAAACGTTAGAATAGATTAGTGCAACAGAATATTTTAAACATTGTTTATAAGTTTACAGCCATAACATATGAGACATTTTACGTGTAATGTCCTGAGATAAAAAATTGATTTCTCGAAATAAAGTGAAACTTGGGGAAATTTTGTCCTACCTGATAGTAAAATATCCCCAAAAAATTTATTTATTTATTTAATAATAAACGGGACTGGTCCTTTTGTACAAAGTACTCTTACAATCTAAGTAGTTAACTTCATAACTCTTAATACATAGATTCAACCTATAACTAAAAACTAGGTAAGCCGTTCACCCCTATTGAAAATCCCCACATGGGAAACCACATCGGATCATATGTAAAATCCCATTCCCACATTGGAAACCACATGGGATCCTATGTAAAATCCCATTCCCATATTGGAAACCACATGGGATCCCATATAAATCTTCATGGGAAATTGAGACAGGAATTGGCATAGGAAAATATCAAAAAAAAGTTCCTCATTTCCCATGTCATTTCCTATGTTAAATCCCACGTCAAATATCATGTTAAATACCATGTTAAATACTAATTGAGATCCTTTATCATTTTTTTGAAAAATTTTCCCATGTCAAACCCCACGTCATTTCCCAAGTAAAAACCTTTATTATTTTTTTGAAAAATTTTCCCATGTCATTTCCCATATCATTTCCCATGTGAAATCCTTTATCATTTTTTTGAAAAATTTTCCAATGTCAAATCCTCTTTCGCCCTATCGAAAATCTCCACATGGGAAAGCATATGGGAAACCATATGGGAATCCACAGAGGAAATGGAATACGATAAAGGATTTCACATGGGAAATGACATGGGGTTTGACGTGGAAATTGACATAGGAAAATTTTTCGAAAAAATAATAAAAGATTTCACATGGGAAATGACATGGGAAATGACATAGGAAATGACATTGGAAAATTTTTCGAAAAAATGATAAAAGATTTCACATGGGAAATGACATGGGAAAATTTTTCAAAAAAATGATAAAGGATTTCACATGGGAAATGATATGGGAAATGACATGGGAAAATTTTTCAAAAAAATGATAAAGGTTTTTACTTAGGAAATGACGTGGGGTTTGACATGGGAAAATTTTTCAAAAAAATGATAAAGGATCTCAATTAGTATTTAACATGGTATTTAACATGATATTTGACGTGGGATTTGACATAGGAAATGACATGGGAAGTAAGGAACCTTTTTTTGATATTTTCCTATGCCAATTCCTGTCCCAATTTCCCATGAGGATTTATATGGGATCCCATGTGGTTTCCCAAATGGGAATGGGATTTTACATAGGATCCCATGTGGTTTCCCATGTGGGGATTTTCAATGGGGACTATATTGTATTAAGTACAATTCTTTTTAGAGCTAACTTAAATCTGATCGAATTACTATCAAACAAGTCCAATTCCTCTGCTATCATAAAAAATTTGTTATATACACTACCGTCCGAAATTGTGCGAACTCTGCTTTTTCAACAACTATAAAACTGTTCAAATCTTCAAAAACATTTATAAACTAAAATTGTTTCCTCTTTATTTTATTAAAGTTAATAAAATTCTGAAAGAAATGACACCTTGACAAAGAGAATATGTTAATTTTTCAATTAGATATCTAAGAAAAACCCAATTTTCAATGTTTTTACTATTTTTTTTATTTCTCTGGCAAAAACTAATATTTTTAAACGTTCTTAGGCTCATGTAATTCAAATTATATAAAACAATGCATGTACACATTCTTCCCTAGCGTATGCAAACCGTGAAAGTTGGCTCATAAAATGTCAAAAAATTTAAATTTAATTCTACAATAAAATATAATGTTTAAAAATCAAGTAAATATATCATTCTAAACTTCTTTGATTTATGTAAGTAAATTTAAGATTTATACATTTTACTGATCATTTTTTGTCATATAAATATTAATCACAATTTTTTGACATTTTATGAGCCAACTTTCACGGTTTGCATACGCTAGGGAAGAATGTGTACATGAATTGTTTTATATAATTTGAATTGCATAACAAAATACGATTTCAATGAGCCTAAGAACGTTTAAAAATATTAATTTTTGCCAGAGAAATAAAAAAAATAGTAAAAACATTGAAAATTGGGTTTTTCTTAGATATCTAATTGAAAAATTAACATATTCTCTTTGTCAAGGTGTCATTTCTTTCAGAATTTTATTAACTTTAATAAAATAAACAGGAAAAAATTTTAGTTTTAATATTTTTGAAGATTTGAACAGTTTTATAGTTGTTGAAAAAGCAGAGTTCGCACAATTTCGGACGGTAGTGTATGATAGCAGAGGAATTGGACTTGTTTGATAGTAATTCGATTAGATTTAAGTTAGCTCTAAAAAGAATTGTACTTAATACAATATAGTCCCTATTGAAAATCCCCACATGGGAAACCACATTTTTTTATTTTTTTTTGCTAATGGTAAATCTTTTGTTCTCTACTTATCCTATCAATTAAAGAATTATTACCATAGTTAGTTCTATGAAAAGATGCAGAAAATAATGTATAATGCCTTGTAATTTTCCTAGGCACTGAGAGATTTACCATTAGCAAAAGTGAAGGACAATAGATAGCTCCATTCATTAACTTATAGAGAAATGCCATATCATTATACAAGAATCTAGAGGTCAGCAAAGGGACTCCCATGACAGTACGTAATTCGTTGTAATCATGAGCGCGTATGTCAGAAGGCATGTTAAGGAGTCAATGTTTGCGATCCTAGACAAAGATTCATCCAATTTTGCATTGATGTCATTAAAGTTCTGTGTCATGGTTTCAAAATTTTGAGACACTTTATTTGTTAAATATTATTATGAATATTTGACTTTTTTGAAATTTTGGGGCAGATAGAGGGGGGGTGAATTTTATTAGTTTTCCCTGACACCGCCTACTATTTAAATTTTTTCTGTCTATTAATGCAATAAAAAAATTTTGGCAGGTATGTTTTTTGAAGGTTTTTTTATGATCTTTCCAATGGTGAATTTCATTTTTCAAAATTTTTGAATTTTGACCTTTATTTTCTGTAACTAAACATAAATTTTTCTATTTTCACTAAAATCGGTGCGTTTTTTTTAAATAAATAATTGCAAACGAAAGCTGAGGTTTTTTCCGATCTGTATATAAATTTTCAGAATGCCGATTTTTTTTGTTTTCGAGATATTAAATGTCAAAGAATTTATGTCGGCGCACGCGGCGAGGCGGTCGACTTATACCGGGCCGTGGTAGCTGTTAACACTGGCGCGCGCGGACATAACGATGGCTGGGTGTAAAAACATAATACATCGAATTGGCGTTAAGAAACATGATACGTCGGATTAGCGTTGGAAAACATGACATATCGTCGTTTGATTTGAAGAACATGACACGTCGGAAACGAAATTTTTCTTTTCAAATTTCTGTTAGAACCACTGACCGCGAAATTTAAAATGGTTTGCTATATAATACATTTTTTAAGAATATATGATGATATTAAAATAATAGAAGTAAAATCTTGCACTATATTCATATAATTTTGAATATTTTACATGAAGTTCATTTTAGATCAACGGGATTACAATACTGTATTTAAATAATCGTCTGTATTATTAATTACTTTTACAGCTGTATGATAACGTCATGGGTGTCAAATCCTCCAGGAAATGAATAATTAGAGGATTTACTAGAAAAAATATACCTAAGTTAATTTAATTTATTTAGTAATTGTGTTTTAAAAAATATACTTTACTTACTCTCCATGATTGACTCTTTAAACAAATATTTAAACAACACCAATTGTAATAGAATATTTACAATATAAATATTTATAATAAAATAGAATTATTTATAAAATCACAGATTTTATCAATCTAAATATAAACTTTATAAAAAGCTATTTAACCTAATTTTTCTTTAAACTGACATATTATGAAGCAAAATCATTTGTTTCATAAAACAGTTTCAAAGATTTGACACATTTTAAATTTCACGGTCAGTGGTACCAACAGAAATTTGAAAAGAAAAATTTCGTTTTCGACGTGTCATGTTCTTCAAATCAAACGACGATGTATCATGTTTTCCAACGCTAATCCGACGTATCATGTTTCGATGTATCATGTTGCTACACCCAGCCATCGATAAATTCTTTGACATTTAATATCTCGAAAACAAAAAAAAATCGGCATTCTGAAAATTTATATACAAATCGGAAAAAACCTCAGCTTTCGTTTGCAATTATTCATTTTAAAAAAAAGGAACCGATTTTAGTAAAAATAGAAAAATTTATGTTTAGTTATAGAAAATCAAGGTAAAAATTCAAAAATTTTGAAAAATGAAATTCACTATTGGAAATATCATGAAAAAACTTTCAAAAAATATACCTGCCAAAATTTTTTTATTACATTAATAGACAGAAAAAATTTAAATAGTACGCGGTGTCAGGAAAAACTGAGAAAATTGACCCCCTCTATCTCCCTCAAAATTTCAAAAAAATCAAAAATTTTTGAGGATATTTTACTATCAGGTAGGACAACAATTTCCTCAAGTTTCAGTTTATTTCGAGAAATCATTTTTTTTACTCAGGACATTACACGTAAAATGCCTCATATTCAGCATCAACATTAATTTCCTTACATATTGAAAATATCTTAAATTTTGTCTAAGATGGAACTCCTAACCTCTAAATTGAAAGATACACTGATCAGGACTAACATTAGGTAAATAAATTCGTTTATAATATGGATCATTTGTACCTCATAAATTGTCTACACAATTCTTTTAGAACTGTACATTCTTTCTATTTTGTAAAAAAGTTAGGTATTTCCCTATTAAAAATCCCTGTACAAGATCTTGTACAAGAAAATGTACATGTTCAGCAGCTGAACTTGTACCTGTTCTGGTGAGAACATTTACAAGAAAATGTACAATGCACCAGAATTCGGAACAAGTTCATGTATCAGAGCTTGTGCAAGATCTTACACAAGATCTTCTACAAGAAAATATATTTAATATTTGTATACAAGAAAATGTACATGTTCTTATACAAGTTCATTTAAAAAAAAATTTGAGATCTTAATAATTTAGAATCATTAAAACTCTATATTAATGCATGCTAAAAATTATTGCGCAACTGTAAAGTCCTAAGAAAACTACTGCGCAGCCTTCAGAGTTTTTAATTTTTATTAAACGATGACATAAATGAACCTGTACAGTGGGATTAGACTAACTTTAACCCAAAAGTATTGGCCCATCTCGGCTCTCTTCAGATATTAATTCCACATTATTTTCTGAGTAATTTGAACATAAGATAAAAAAATTGGTATAGGTGTTTTCCAATAAACACGATTTTTGTGTATTTTTAAATTTTTATAGTACATTTTTCACTTTGAAGCATAAATTCTTTCTGAAGTTGGCGAGTATTGAATTTAGAAATGTCAATTAAAATTCAATGTTTGTTAATAATATTGTATAAAGGTGATTCTCCACGAAGTGTACAATTCCATGTCCCTTGTGATTTTGAAGAAATAAATTGAACATATTGTAATGAATCCAACGTGAAAAAGTAACTTTAGTGTTTACAAACAAAAGCCTATAACCACTTTAATATATAAAATTAAATATTCTTTTTAAAATGCTATGATTAATCAGTCCAACCGTCATGGGGAAGCCTGTTCCCAGTATCATTTACGAGACAAAAACGAGGACAAAAATAAATATTTTTAGCAATATACAATAATACAAATAATCACTGGTATCAGTTTTTTATTGTCAGAAAAACTCGTTTATTCAAAAAATTTATGATCACTGCTTATATACCAATCTAATGGCACCTCTACTGCGAGAAACAGTGATCTTCGTTCTCCCTGTGGCGTTGAGCAAACTAAAGTCCAGAGCTGAGCCATCAGTGCAGCGCGGAAACATTTGAAAAATTTGATTTTATTAGTTATTTTATTTTATTAATTTAATAAATAATTATTAATAACATGTCATACTTAATAATTAGTTAATTAATTTTTTTCAACGAAAATTTGCCAACAAAAATTTGTGGCCAAAAAAACTATTACGATAAAGAAAATAATTTTTTTGTCAAATTTTCGTAATAAAAAAAAACTTTTTCAAGATAATTATTTGTGGCCTAAAAAAAATATCACGATGATGATAATTATAATTAACAAAAAAATTACTCGTAGCACAAAAAAAATTTCACCATAAGAAAATATTTTTTTTTTAATTTTCTTTGTAAAAAAATTATTGGCAGCTCAAAAAAAATATCACGATGAGAAAATAATTTTTTGTAAAATTTTCTCTGTAAATAAATTAATTAACCAAATAACTCAATTATTAGTTAATTAATTTTTTGAACTACGAAAATTTAACAAAAAAATTATTCGAAGTACAAAACAAAATGTCACGATGAGAAAATAATTTTCTTTTCAAATTTTCTACGTACAAATATTATTTGTGGCCAAAAAAGAATATTACGATGAGAAATATTTTTTTTACTAATATTCTTTGTAAAAAAATTAATTAACTAAAAGAAAAATAATAAAGAAAATAATTTTTTGGCAAATTTTCTCTGCAAATAAATTAATTAACTAAATAATGTAATTATTAGTTAATTAATATTTTTACTACGAAAATATAACAAAAAAATTATTTGTAGCACAAAACAATATCAAGATAAGAAAATTATTTTTTTTGGATAAAATTTCTCTGTAAAAAAAATTAATTAACTAAATAAATTAATAATTAGTTAATTAATTTTTTTAACTACGAAAATTTGCTAAAAAATTATTTTCTTTATCGTAATATTTTTTTTGGAAAATTTTCGTTTTAAAAAAATTAATTAACTAATTATTAAGTAAGACATGTTATTAATAATCATTTATTAAATTAATTATTTGTCATATCTAAAATAAAATAAAATGACTAATAAAATCAAATTTTTCAAATGTTTCCGCGCTGCGCTGATGGCTCAGCTCTGGACTTTAGTTCGCTTAACGCCACAGGGAGAGCGAAGATAACTGTTTCTCGCAGTTGAGGTGCCATTAGATTGGTATATAAGCAGTGATTAAATATTTTTTTTTTTTTTTGGTTTCAATAATACTGTGATGACCATTTTTTTATTTTAATTTAATTATTAAAAATAAAATATTAATAATAGTAACTATTAAAAAATAATAAAAATAAAAAAAAATTTTAAATAATTGATAAAGGTAGAATTTATTTACATACATTCTCGGACTCCTCGGATCAAATAACATCAAAATATGTCAGAAAATCGCAATCCGAAATTTTTGAGTCAAACAATACTTTATATTCAGTGGTGGAAGCAGTAATTACTATAAAGCATAGTAAATGACACGTTTATTACTTATTTTAAGAAAATTTAAATCAAGGACAACACTTTATTAGCTTCGCATATGTTTCAAAAATGTCTGATGGTGGCAACTGGGTTGTGATCTCTGAAATTTTTAGGACATTTATAATTCAATAATTAATATTATGCATATTGGTTTAAGGCTGCATTCCCGTGGCAGCGTTTGCGTTGCGTTTCGTTATTACAAAACGCAGTTACACCGGCACACAAAAAAAAAATTTCGAGTGCGAAGACCGCCACATGGTAGGTTCTCTTCCTTAAGATGTATCTAAAGAGAAAATCCTAGTCCGACCTCGAGTTTGGTTCTTGTTTCATTTTTACAGGCCTGGTGGGGGGGGGGTGTAGTTTGAGAAATTAACATATATGGGAATTTAATTTCTTTTATCAACTGAAAGTGAATGTTTGCTTATTCTAACTGTAGATTTTGATTCAGTGGCTCTAATTGCATGAAAATTTAATAAATACACAAATTTAAAAATGGCGGACCTAAAATGGTAGATTTTTTGAAAAATTTGCTTGGATTTCCTTGAAACTTGTTACTAGGGGGTTTTTCGGGTCGCTGATTACGAATTTGATGTTAGTTTTTTGAAATTCAAAATGGCGGATCCAATATGGCTGAAAATTTTCGAAAAATTGTTTGGTTTTTGTCAAAAATTGTTATTTTGGGCTGTTTAGGTTGCTGAATATGATTTTAATGTCAACTTTAATACATTAAAAATAGCGTATTTGAAATGCCGAGTTACGGTCGACTTATTTCGAATTTAATTTGAATTTGTTTAAAACATTAAGACTTATTAAAAAGACTTCTTTTGAAATGGGCCGAATTTGCGATTTTCGTTTCATAGTTTAAATTAGCAAAGTAGTAGGTGCGAAATTTTTTTAATCTTAACTTATGTTGCTTAGAATTCAATAGCGACCACAGCATTTTTAAATTTTGTGTCTTGAATACCTGACCCTCTTGGATTCAAACGACCTCCGGAGAGGAGCTCTTTTTCTCTTTCTAGAATTTTCAAATTCGTAATCAGCGACCCCAAAAACCCCCTAGTAACAAGTTTCAAGGAAATCCAAACAAATTTTTCAAAAATCCACCATTTTAGGTCCGCCATATTGAATTTATAAAATTTGACATCAAATTCGTAATCAGCGACTCGAAAAACCCCCTAGTAACAAGTTTCAAGGAAATCCAAGCAAATTTTTCAAAAAATCTACCATTTTAGGTGGGCAATTCTCCGCAGCGTACAATTTAGTTATTGCTGTTATTAAAAATATTTTTTTAAAATTTAACAAAAAATGACACATAATCTTCAAGGTTAGTACTAAAGAATCAAATATCCCTGGTGGGCAGGACAAAATATTCATAATTTTATTCCTACTGAATAACAAACACGTTTCAATGAAAAAAGCTTCCCCATTACGCACAACTAATACTGATTTTTTAAACAATTTTCAGTCTGTTTCGTATTCACGGCATTTATACTTGCCAAATTAATACAACTATAATTTATTTAACAGAAAATATAAATAATTAGTGAATTTATTGTAAAATATGTAAAAACTTTCCCATGACGATTCTGTTATTCCCTATGTAAAATTGGCATTTTTAAGATGTAATAACAAAAAAATCAATTATGAAATTAGTTTCTACCGTAATGAATCAACTTGGGGGAGTTAATTATTGCTTCTGCAAAACTATAACTAAGTTTTGTTTTGATTTTTATGAAATAATTCAGTCATATTAAAAAGCTTCCCAATGACGCACGAAACTGTGGACAAGAATTAACATCAAAAAATGGTTAGGAAAATAAATTTTTTGAACAAACGAGTTTTTCTGACAATAAAAAACTGATACCAGTGATTATTTTTATTATTGTATATTAATAAAAATATTTATTTTTGTCTCGTAAATGACACTGGCCCTAGTAGAAATTTATCATGGCACCACTAGAATTCGTCAAGTTACTGGACAGTTTTTCTCGTGTCGGATTACTCTAGCTAAACTTGCAAATTACTGTAGAGTGACTGACCAACACTCTTGAAAATAATTCAAGTTAAACTTGATATTTTAACGAATCAAAGCTATCCAGTTTTTTTAATGGCACTGTCCAGTGCTCCTCGAAATTATATTCCTATATCCTTGTCATGGCGGTGGCGCTACAATAAGTCTAGTAACTGGACAGTTGTGCTAGGATTTTGTGTATTGACATTTCGCTTGCTTGGTGTAAAAAAATTACAACTTATTTATAAAAATTAATTATTAAATAAATTAATAATAATAATATTAATATTCCTTTCTTCAAAAAGACAGTGCATACAAAACACATGAAAACGTATCAAAATATCTCGGTGGTCGAAAGAATTGAATGTAAGAAAAAATTAATTTTGCTTTCCAGAGCATCTAAATCAATATTCATTTTATGAAAATCACCGTAAATTTTTTTTCCACATATATATTTTTTGCAAAACTTACTTAATTACAATAAATATACACTTGCAAAGCATTATTTGTTGTAAATGTTTGCAGCTGTCATGAATCAGAAACGAACATAACCTACATTTAGTTGAAATCATCTGATTGGCCTAAGAGAAAATAGCGCGCGCTTTTTTAAAATAATGAAATTTATTAAATTATAATAAAATAATTGTAATAAATTAAATTATTATGAAAATAATATTACCTTGAATAAAAAAGTGTTTTTAGTTTAAAAAAAAATATTAAACGATTATTATTATTTTCAGACAAATTTTACATAGTAGATTATTATTTTTCTGTTTGAGTATATGATAATAATATAATAATAATAATATAAATAATATTATATTATATTAGGGTCAGTTGTGGTAAATGGGGACAAAATCGCTATTTTTCACAAATTACGTAAGTCTCTTCCTGTAGAGGGTAATATTTGCGGGTTTATTACTTTTAAGTTGTTATTTACATTCCCAGGATTATTTTTATGCTAAAGAAAAAAATTTACATAAGCTTTAAACACATGAAACTGACTGTCCCCATTTACCCCAAAATTTAGAAAATTCCATAAAATTCGGGGTAAATGGGGACAGTATAGTTTATAAGAAAGTTTTAAGATAAAACATTCCTTAAGTATATTACAGTATTAAGGGATAAAAAAACTTGAAAAAAATTTGAAGTAGATATATAATAGTTGTACCAATTGAATTTTTTTTTTATTTTAGTATTTTGTCTCGCATTTCAAAGAAAACAGACTTAAAAACCATACCAAATTTTTTTCTCATTCCTTATGACTCCCACAACAGAAATTTATTTGAATTTTTGATTTTTGTTAATTACCACAAAAATTTGAAAACTCAGGGTAAATGGGGACAGCTTGTTATTATTAACCAAATTAACAAAAATCAAAAATTCAAGGGAACTTCTGTTATAGGAGTCATAAGGAATAAGAAAAAAATTTGGTATGATTTTTAAGTATGTTTTCTTTGAAATGCGAGAAAAAATAATGAAAGTGTTTGACTTTGATTTTTAAAGTTTTTATGCATTTAGCGATAACTTGAATTATCTTGTTGACAATTGTCAACCCACATAGCACCGAAGATTTAATAAATATTTATTAAATATTTATTTTCAATGTTCGCTGTATTTAGAATAAAGGTTAAGTAAAGCTATGGTAAATATTTAAATGTCCGCACTTAAGCAAATGTTTAGCGCGAACCTTGAGTGAAGCTTGAAATTAAATATTCGTTAAAGGTTCAGCTCGAACCTTGTTTGAAGCTTGAAAAAAATATTCGTTAAATGTTCGACCACATAGCTGGATTTTAAAATTATCTAATCATAAAGTATTAATTGTATTAATGATAATAATATAATTAAAATAATTATATCTTTAATTTGAATCAGTTTAAGAAATAAATTAATTTAAGAAATTTTAGTTTTCAAAAATAAAAAAAAAATAATAATTTCTTAAATTTAGGGACTCATACTTGATTAAGCAGTTTTTTAGAGACTTTAAATAACGAAATTAATTCTGAAAATAAATTTGGGGGACCGGGGATCGAACACGGGTTCGACGAACGCAAACGCAATACCTAACCAACCGAGCTATACGAGCAACTATGATTGGAAAAAAAAATCTTGCCCTTAAGCTACAAGTGATTTTATTGGTTTGCGGAAAACGGCACGAATTGTTTCGATGGTTAAGATAATTTTTGTTTGGTTATATACTGTCAAAACAAAAAATCCAGTTTTAAATTATCGAGCTGAACCTTTAACGAATATTTAATTTAAAGCTTCACTCAAGTTTCGAGCAGAACCTTTAACGAATATTTAATTTCAAGCTTCGCTCAACTTCGCTTTACTTAACCTTTATTCTAAATACTGCGAACATTGAAAATAAATATTTAATAAATATTTATTAAATCTTCGGTGCTATGTGGGAAGATAAAAGCTTGGCAATACTCAAAACTTCTTGCAGGTGATCTGAGGTTGAAATATTTTAATTATTATTTTATTTTTAAATAATAAGCATAATAATACATAAGTAAAACGATTGAAGCAACACATTCACATCTTAACTGAACTATTAACAACACTTAAACAGTTATAATGCTGGCTAGTAAAGTAACTAGACAAATTCAAGCACGACTGGTCAGTTCTTTTTTTATAGCTAGGACAAATTTCTACTAGGGGGGAACAGGCTTCCCCATGACGGTTTGACTGATTAATTACACTGAACAATTTTTGGTTTAGCAGCTACCCCAAACGAATTTCTACATTCAGTTAACTTTACTCATATAATAACACATGAAAAATATTAAGTATGAAGTTAATTGAATATAGAAATTTTTCGTTTCAGGCAGCTGCTTCACCAAAATTTTTTCAGCGTAGCATTTTAAAAAGAATATTTAATTTTATATATTTAAGTTGAATTGATTTCTTAAAAAACACAAGGGACATGGAATTGTACGCTTCGTGGAAAATCACCTTTATACAATATTATTAACAAACATTGAATTTTAATTGACACTTCTAAATTCAATACTCGCCAACTTCAGAAAGAATTTATGCATGATTAGAAATCAAATTGATTAGTACTCAACTGTTTCAAAGTAAAGAATGTACTATAAAAATTTAAAAATACACAAAAATCGTGTTTATTCGAAAACACCTCTACCGATTTTTTTCATCTTATGTTCAAATCACTCAGAAAATAATTTGGAATTATTATCTGAAGAGAGCCGAGATGGTCTAATACTTTTTGGTTAAACTTAGTCCAAGCCGACTGTGTTTTTACTCGAAAAAATAGTAATCCGTCCCAGCAAACACGTTCTATAAATGTTCTATAACATTGAGGACACAGTTTTATAGAACATTTGTTACAAGCTGGTTATGAATCTGTTATATAACCATATTGTAACAGAATTCTAGAACATTGTTACAAAGGAGTTATCAAACCGTTCTATATTATGCGAACTTCATAGTTCTGTAACAATATTATGTAACATTTTTGTAACCTAATCGTCACAAATAATCTCTAATGGACGTTCCAACGTAGTTCTAGAACTGTGTCCGAACAATGTTATGTAACTGTTCTAAAATTCTGTTGCAGTTTAGTTCTGGATGACATTTGTACCTTAAAATCGGAACAATTCTGGAACAGTGTTACATAACATTTTTATAACACAATAGTCACACATTTTCTGTAACTAATGTTTTATCGCATATATAGAACTGTATCGGAACAATGATATGTAACTGTTCTAAAATTTAGTTGAAGTTTAGTTCTGGAATATATTTGTAACTGAAATTAAAAATTTAAAGTATGTTCATAGGTACCTTAACTGTTTTCTATAGAATTAATAAATTAATAGTTCATTTTACTTAAATATGTAGTTAAATTTCAAAATCTAAAATTTTTATATATCACCTATAGTCTTATTATTTCTTCTTCATATAAGTAATACAGTGTTTATATCCTGTTAAGTACGTTTTCTTTTAAAATAGGTATACTTTAAAAATTTGAAAAATAAAAAATTATTTAATATTAGAAATTGAGTTTTTTTTATTATTGGAAGTGAGAAATGAAACACCAAATCACTTGTCTAACAAATGATTTAGTGTTTCATTTCTCACTTCCAATAATCGAAAAAAACTCAATTTCTAATACAAAATAATAGAAGGAAAAAATATTTAATATTAATAAAATTATTGAATATAATAAGAAAAATTATGTTCTTAAGTTTTAATAAAAAAATTAAAAATGTTAACTTATGTGTTAAATAAATTATTTAACATTAAAAATAAATTGTAATTTATATATAATTATTGTTTGTTTATTGTTCGGCTCCTCAAGTCTTAATTTTCCTCAGTCGCAACTTATCAAAACAGTTTTGTATTTATATTCCAATATTACACTGAAAAAATTATATTCTAAATTTAAGAATTTCTTCTTAAATAGGCGCCAAGAATATTCCCCAACTGAAAGTGAGTGGGAAATATTCTTACAATAAGTAATATTTTTTTTTATTGTAAGAATATTTCTCACACTGAGAAAATGTTTTGTATAAAGTTTACCCAAAAAGTTGGGTAAAATGGCTACACATGCGCTTTTGAACAAAGTTTCACCAATTGTAGTTCAAAATAAATTTTTAGGAGGTGTAAATAAAATTGATGAATTTTTAAAATAAACTTCATAAAATTTCAGCAACACTTTGAAAAGAATATAAAACTGTGAGTTAACTATCAAACCACATTTGAATAAAATGTAGTCTAAAAATATGGGAGAACGTATTAAAGCTTAAATTTCAGTCAAGAGTTGGGTAAAATGTGAGCTTTAAATGTGAATGAGTTAGGTAAAATATTATTGGTGGGGGGATACGGGAAAAAATCATTCTTACTTATCGACAGTTGGTTCTAGCATTAATATCATACTTAGCACGAATTTCTGTAGTACATACACATTACACCGCTTTTTCACTCACACACCTTACAATACGCACAATACATATAATACATATATATACATTAATCTGTTTACATATACCCTAACCTAACCTAACACACATACAACGCAATACTAATTTCGCTCGCAGTTACATTGAACGGAATGATTTGAACTGTTCTTTATCAAGTGGCAGTAAAATTCACGACTTGTGAGAAACGCTTGTAAAGTAAATAAATAATTTATTTTACTTTTATAATTATATTATTGACTCTTAATAGAATAAAGTATATTGCGGTCAACTAATTATGGTTTAGAAAATAAAAATTTCATTTAAGTTTGTAATTTAAAATAAAAAAAATATTAATCTATTTAAAAAAACAGAATAAAAATAAAGTTAAAAATTATTTAGCACAAGAAATAGTAATTTATTTTATATTGTAATAAATAACTAAATAGAATACAAATTATATTAAAATTTATAGAATAACAGATTTTTTCATGTGATTAAGACAAACATAAAAGCAAAGTTTCAAAATAAATTTTTTAAAATTTTTAAATAAACAATAATAAACTAATAATAATAAAATATATAAAATATTTAACATTAAATGAAAAGACTTATTATGAAATCCCATTTTTTAGTGTGATAGGTTCAGCTGCGTAATAAAAAAACTTGGCGCCCTGTTAAAATATATATGGTTTTATAATCTATAATTGTTGATAATAATTAACTTTTATCTTTTTGAACTGCTTTATTAAAAGTAAATGCTACTAGTAAACTTATTTACAAATTTTTAAAAAGTTTTATAAATAATGTTTAAGTAAACAATTTTTACGGGTGCCTAGAGTTTCACATTCAGTCCTGGCAGAAGTTGCGTGGTGGGGGACATACGTTTTACTCAACTGTTGAACGAACTGTGAAGACTCCGTTGTTGGTCTTCGGAGGGGATAGTTATGTTTCAGATATAGTGAATGGTGATATAATTTTTTATTCGCCTACCCTAGTTTTTTTGGTATCTGAGCATTAAGCTTCTACAAATATTCTAAATTTAAATTCGTCTGTGACACTTAGCAGTACTTTTAACTTTCATACTTTATACTCTTATTACACGCACGTGGCCGGTTAAGGTTATGTCTTCAACAACCGGTGTGTGTTTCGAGTCTGTGCATTTAGTGTAATTTTATCCCTGCTTTTATGTACGTCTTGTACATTAAATCGGGTCTCGTATACGACTATCTAAATAAATAATTTATAAGTGTGGTCTCTATTGCATCTCATTGAATTCTTTAACTCAAAATGGATTTCCAAATTTAAAGGAAGTGGTCCCGACACATCGAAAGGATATTGAAGTTCAAACGTCACTATTAACTAATTTCACGGATACTCAAACACATGGGTTAATCGAAGTGGCTCCAGTACATCTTCAGGCCATCAACGATCTGACGTCATACGTACTCACCTGCTTTCACGGACAGCTAGGCTTACGGTATGTTTGTCTTGTTGCTTTCTCCTGTTTCCGTATAACTTTACCTTTCTTTCGTATTTATCAGCGGCTTAAGTTACACTTATTTAAATTTACACGTTTACAATTTTTAAGGTTGGTGGGTTTTTTTTTCTTTTTAGGGTTCCGTACCCGAAGGGGGAACCCTATTAATGAGACTAGTGAAGTAAGGCATGTACCCCCCCCCCTCTAGCGGCCACACAAATTTATCTAGAGGGCTGAAATTTGGTACACATATGTATTTTGACGTGTAGATTACAGGAAAAATATAACGAATCTCATAGGAATTGATTATCATAGCGTTGTCAAGGAAAAACCATGGATTTTTACGAAAAATCCCTAAAAATGACTATGTACCCTCCCCCCCTAGTGGCCACATTTTTTTACATAGAGATCTCAAATTTGGTACACTTATGTATTTTTACGTGAAAATTACAGGAAAAATATAGCGAACATGATTCGGATCGATTTACATAGCGTTGTCAAAGAAAAATCAAAAATTTTGAAAAAAAGCGTTTAATCCTCCTACCACACACTATTTGACCAAGACAGTTAATATTTGGTATACATACGTATTTTTGCGTATAGATTACAGAAAAAATATAGCGAGCACTATTGGACTTGATGATCATATTGTTTTTAAGGAAAACTCATATTTTTAGAAAAATCATGGATTTTTCGAATAAAAGAAGAAGAAAATTTTATCTTAAGGGATTCAAATTTATACATTTTTACGTGTAGATTACAAAAAAATATATCTATGTGTTTTTATGCTCACATTACAGGAAAAATTAAGCAAAATTGAAATTTTTCTACCTGCCTTTACACTTTAACCCCCTTAAATTTTAGGTTTAAGGGTACAGAACCCTCGGTTTTAATGCGAGTGTAACTCGCACTTGTCCGATTTTTTTATTTTAATGGGATTATATGGCAGTACAGATATATGATTGCATTTCGAGAGCTTTAGTTTAAAATAAATAAAAATAAACAAAAAGAGAAAAGAAAAAAAAAATTTATTTCCTCGGTTTTATATAATTTTAAGTTTAAAATTGTATTATTATTGGAAATTTGATTTTACACTAACATTTGATCAAATAATTTTAATTGAATAAAATGGTTTTCCAACTTAAATCGAGAGAGTCTGAAAACCTGATGGTCCCAGTCTCGATATAGCGTAGCTGCTAAGCACTACACTATTTATAAGCCTGTTTTTTCGGTTAAATGATCGATACTGGGTCCATTTCTCATTCTCTCGATTTACTATTCAATTATTACACTCAATGAAGGTTCACAGTATGATGATTTGTTTATTTGTTTATATAATTTTTTTATATAATTAAATTTACGGATGAAATTTTTATAAATTCATCACTGATTATTTAATAATAAATAACTGGATATTGGTTTAGAATTAAAATCTCAAGTTGAGGCGGATGCGAGTTTGGGGCCTATCACAGTTTTGAGACATATATATACATTGTAAACTTTTGAAAAAATGTCTATATAAATAAATAAATGGGCAAATAATTAAATGAAAACATTAAAGGACTAGAATCTTTTTCCATGTTCTACACTTTCTGCTAAATGATTTTCCCCTGATTCCCAATTTTTGGGACTGGCCAGCACGTAGATTTGCGATAATTTCGCACTCCCAACTTCTTTTTTCCCTTTTATTTTGTTTTATCCCAATTTATTTGCTCCTGGAGTGATAACCCTACGGCAAAAAGGCTTGTACATTTGGATTTAAAAAGTAAAAATCAACGGAACTTTCCTAAGTACGCCTCATCTCTACCTTTGTTCGCTCACCTCAGACCTACTTACGATATTTTTGATACACCAAGAAAAACCGAGGCGGCCTGTCTACTATAACCAAGTTGGGTCCGACTTGATGTTTCAGTTGTCACGTCTTATCAAACTTAAAGAGGAGTTTAACATCAGGAAATCAAGGTCACATCAAACTTCCTTAAACGATTTTCTCCAAGCACAATATCCAAACTCTACATCTATTTTTACAGATGGGTCGTACAAATTGCCCAATGACGAGACTCGTGCCAGTTTTTTCGTTCCAGGACTTAATTTCAGGCAAGGTACTAAAGTTAGGGGTTGTTTTTCGTCTACTTTTTGCCATATTTCAGGCCTGCAAATATGCCAGGGATTACAAAATAAGTAAATCTATTATCTGTACGGACTCACTTGGTTCCCTCTCTGCTTTGAAGGATAGGGTCCGCAAACTTCTCCCTTGACCCCATTATTCATGATATCAAAGAAAGGACAATTGATTAATTTCTTGTGGGTCCCTGCCCACCTGGATCTGGACGGTAACACTGAAGCCGACCGACTTGCTAAATTGGCTTCTACTCTCAATATTAGTAACGCTCCTTTTACGGGCTATCTCTCTCATCCTAGGATGAAGGAAATGAGATTAAGAAGCTCATTGAGGAGGATTACCAAGATAATTTTAATATTCAATGCCAATTTTTCGTACCCCAATGATGCTCTCAGATATACTTTGAATATGTGAATCACAAGGTGGATAGACCTTGGTTTCGGAGTTTTGATCTGCCTAGAAATTATATCAATCTGGTAACCCGTCTCAGGTCGGGCCATATATGCGTCGATGCACATTTTCTGCGAATGAACTAGAATATCTCTCCACATTGTTCTTGTGGTGAGGGCATAGGTTCTATTCCCCATGTGCTCAATCTGCATATTACTCAGTCCTGGCCGTCCGAATTTTATTAACTTTGTCAGGAAAAAGTTCAATGATATCTCAAATGTAGACGCAAAACTTATTAATCTTATATTCCATCCAGACCTAGAAACTGTCTCGGAAATAGGAGCCCTTTTTATTGGGGGTAATGTACTTATTTAATCTTACCTACTTCCGTAGTTATTAAAATCGTTTACTTTATTTCTATTAGTTTTTAAATTTTAGTTTGTAGGATCCTTGGTTAATTTACATTTGTTATTGTTTCAAACGTTTAGTTATTAGACAATTTAAGGGTCTTATTTAGTCGCTAAGGCGATATATTTATTTTACGTCTGTCTCAGGCCTCTAGCTCGGACCCGCTCTACACTTTATGCTTCCCACACACTCGGACTTCCCATCTCTGCGGCTCCACCTCGGGACGGCTCAGATGTGCCCTCGCGAGATGGTATCATATAAACACATCAGTGAACGGCTATACCGATCTTGATCATTGAGATGCTATTGTATGCTTAAAAGTACCGAAAATACACTGCTTGTACTGATTATTATAATTCACTTTGGTTCGGTTGGGGGGGGCTCCCCCCTATGCTTCCAACTTTCCTTTCCACTCATCCATTGAGCTTTACACATACCTTGCTTCTCCACTACCTTGCTGCAAGCAACATACAAATACTGCATTACGCATGCGTGCTTCATACACGGTTGCTTCGACACAGCCTGTTTTGAATTGGACACAGCTTTCATACTCACGCTTTTCTTCACGATACAAGTCACCTTATTCTTTCACTACTTTGCAGTAATCAACATACATAAACAACGATACACTCGTTCTTGAAGAAGAAAAACGAATTGTGACACACGCAAACGAATAAGTACCCAAGTAAAGCATAAAATACTACTAAAAGTAAATCAGTTTATGATCAAATGCATTCTATAGTTTAGTCTAACATTTGTTTTAATGTTTACACTACTGTTTGAACACATTTTAAGAAATATATTTTAATAAACATAAAAGAGAATTTTAAATATTAGAAAAATGCCCATGTGTAGCCATTTTTCCCAACTTTTGACTATACTTTAAACATATCGTTTTCTCAGTGCACTTATTTTAAGTGGGGAATATTCTGGGCGCCTATTTAAAAAGAAATTCTTAAATCTAGAATATAATTTTGTCAGTGTAGGATAACGTAATGGTTAGCGTGTTAGCCTGCGGAGCGTTAGATTAGGGGGTTCGATTCCAGAGAGCGTTATATATTTTAGAAAATGTATGTAAGCGATTTCATTAAATAATAATATTTCCTTTTTCTATTACATCAAGTTTTAATACTTTTATTAAGAATAAAAAATATTTTGCATGTATTTATTAGGTAATAATCTTGCAATAATTGTTATACACCATTTTATAGTTGTTACAAAACAGTTCTAGAACTATTACAAATACATTTGTAACCATGTGCTAGATCTATTACAGAATCTTACATATCCGTTAAGTACGACATTTTGAGGAACCAGTGACTCACAGGTTCTTAACAAGTTACAGAACATGTTCTTAAAAAATTTGTAACAGTTCTATAAATTACCTGTAACAGTGTTTGCTGGGGTACCACTACAATGACGCGCCTCACACCGATGGGTGATGGGAATTCCGACGCGTGTGCAGCTGCGCGCCTGTGCGTTTGTTAAGAGAACTACCTATATATTTTCTTGTTTTATTTTAATAAATTAAAATAAAATAATCAGTGCGTTCAAAAAATTTTTCTTTAATTAATTAACATTCTATACGTGTATTATATTCATTAATTCACTATTTTAAAATATTTATACTTATAATTAACAACTGGAAATATCGAAAAATATTTCACCTTTACAGATTAACAGAGATGTAACAAATATATAACACTGTTACTAGTGATTTATAACAGATATGTAACGATTATATAAATCAATCAAAAATTTTTTAAATCCAGTAACAACATCTTATATAACACAAATATAGAACTTTGTTACAAAAAAATACAGTTAAAATTAATATAATAAATTAAGAGAGTGGTATATTTCATCTTAATTTGATGTTGATAATGTTAATGAAATGAAAAAAATTATTAATCCTAACACATTCTCAAAATTTTTTAACCGGCTGACTCCCGAGATTCGAGCTCTTGACCATCACTAGTGTACCTACACTACAGGGCTCAACCGTACTGGGAGCTGCGCCTAGACGGGCTTGACCAAGAGAGACTATGAAAGTTTCTTAGGAAACGTTCCTTGTAACAAACACATGAAATAGATAGGTTTATTATTTTGTAAAACCATCAAACAATTTTTCAGTTGTTTATTATTTATTACAATGAGTATATTAGTATATCATTTCTAAAATATTAATAATTTTTAACAATATAAATCATTTTTATTTGTTAATCTTAATTATGTTAATTAAAATAAATGTACACTGAGAAAAATAATAATGTAATGTTAATAAAATAATTTGGTTGAGCACTTTTAGTTAAGATTACAAAAATTTAGTTGACATAACAGTAACGAAAGAAGCAATCAATCAAGAAATTTAGTTGGCTGTACCAAAAATTTCGTTCAAGCTTTTGCGTCTGTTAACTGAATAATTTGGTTCTCCAAACCAAACCGTCTGAATGCTCAATTGCGCATGCGCTGTTCTCGTAAATATGGCTTATTTCTCTGTTTACAGATGTCACACGTTAACCATGCTTCGCTCTTCGTGTCGTCCAGTTTTATTCAAGTGTTTTCGGGATTTTTATGTGTTTCAGAAATTCAGTAAAAAAGTGTGTGTAGTGATGCATATCGAACAGAGAAAATAAAGCTTGTTAAAAGAACGGAAGTTTTTCTCCAGCCTGTATACTTTATGAAAATAATTTACACTCACATTGTCACTAGGATTCTTATTGTAGTGGTCAGCGTTCTTGATTTGCGTTGCGTAGTCTGAGGGTTCGATCCCCAGCAGTGTTAGGTTTTTCCGCAATAGAAATTAATTTAAGTAGACATAGGGTGGTAGGTAATATAAAGCGAAAAGAATAAAAGAGGATAACAAAAGTGATAAAATTAAGTGAAAAATAAAAAATATAAGTCTGAGCCAAAAAATAATTTGGTTGAGAAAAGAAAAAAATTTTTTTCATTGAACTAAATTTTTTGTTTGCTTAAAAACAATAAGTTAGTTGTGCAAAACAAAAAAATTTGGTGGACCGAACAAAATGATTCAACGAAAAAATTTAGTAGCCCGAACCAAACGGATTAGTTGCACATATATCAAATAAAAAATTTGGTTTGGAGAACCAAACTTCAGTAAATGATACCAAACAGTTTTCTCAATGTAAAAATTGTTAAATCTTTTAATTGATGTATTTTAGAATTTATTACCTTTTACTTTTTAATTTGAAAGGAAATAAATATTTTCTTCAGTCAAGTGGACAGTACATACCTATAAATTTCAATTTTCTCCAAAAAATTGATACAGTAAAATTTTTTTAATTAACTAATATTATTTACATTACTCATAATAGTGATTTATATTATTATTTAATATTTAATATTAGCAATTTATATATATATATATATATATATGTATAATAATATTCTTATAAAAAATTCAATATAATATAAGTAAATAAAAATTTAGTTATATTTAACTTTATCTTACAAGAATATTATTATATATAAGAATAGTGTGATGTAAAAAAAATTGCTAAGACTCAACAAATTGCAAGTCTTATAGTAATTTTTTACGCAAAGAATTTAAAAATTACTTAAATATAAAACAAAGGAAATATTAAATTTCTAATATAAATATAAATTACAAGAATGTACAAAATTCAAAACTTTTAAAAGTTCTCAAATTAATTTAAACCAACCAAAAATGACTAAATTTTACAATTCGACTAATTTTAAGTACTGTATAGATTTGAGCAAACTGTATATTAATTCTTTGTTGAAAATCAAATAATTTATGTTTCGGTGCAGTTTCAATATCCAATAAATATTGAAATTCTATGTTATATAATATTCAAATATTAATAAAATTGATGTTGGCATAAAAATTGACAAAATTATATTGCAAGGCATTATTAATGAAAAAAAATTCAAATAGGAATCTTACAACAAACAGAATCAAACATTTAATGACATTTGTGACTGAAGTATTACAGAACATTTGTAGATTTGACATAATGTAGTCGTATTGGATACAATTACAAATACCAAATATTATTAATTTATATAAACAAATGTAAAAACTAGAGGGGGTTAAACTATGAACTTTTTGTCTTGCATGGCATATTTGAAAAATTTATAGTTCCTATAAAACAAAACGAAAAAATGTTTGCAATATATTAATTTTGTAGCTCTTTTTACGCACTTTTTAATGGTTAAAACAATTTTAAAAAATAAAAAAAATTTGACCTAGAAAAACGAAAATAAAAAATAAAATTGCATTTTTCTATAAAATGGAAATTTTTTTCATAAAGCTCAGGCTTTTTTTTAAAAAAAGGTAGAGGTCAAAAAATGGGACAGGCAGATTTTACTTGTCAAATTGAGCATTTACTTCTGCAGTGCGCCGCATCCACGCGCGTTGTAGGGCTGTATTATGCTTACATTAAGTATTATGTATTGCATACATATTTAAAACTTTATTAATGATAATTTTTTGATGCTCTCTGCATTTTACAGGGTTGAGACTGTCATTATTTTAATGTCTACATTACGTTTGTTGCTTAAGGGGGGAACACCAGTTGTAACTCAAAAAATAATGCTTTTTTCAAGAATATTTTCCAAAAGAACAATGAATCTTTTTAAAGAATACTATTAATTAGTTAAAAGTACATGTAAAAAGCTGTAATTTAAAAGAAAAAAAAAATTTTTTAACAAAAACTTTTGGAGATATGAGCCATTGAAGTGGCGTCTTAAGAAAAAAGGCGAATTGCGGTGACCAGCATTCTGCAAGTATACTTCGTCTGAAATACAAAAATGAAATTGATTTACATTTATTATAAGATTATCTAGTTTGTGATCGAAGGATTAAAAAAAAAATTTGACAAAATGGCGACCTGTCAAAGTCAAAAGTATGATTTTCGTTAAAAAAATACGGTCGATTTTCAGCTATATAAAAAAAAGTTTTGCATAAAAAAAAAATCCTTCGATCACGAACTAGACTTATATGTGTAAATGAAGCACACTAAATTTTAAATAAATCGGTTTAATGGTATTCGAGTAATCGTGGTCACCGACTTGGAAAATGTCATTTTGAGAAAAACGCATTCAAAGTTTCAACTTACTTTTTTTTGTTCAGAAGAAATTTTGTTTCCAATTTACAAAGAGTCATCGATTCCTGGACCATATAATAACTCTTCCGCAGTGGTTGCCGTTTCTAAATCATAGGAAAAGGCCATCTGTCGTTAGGGTCAGGTATGGCTGGCCACCTTGTATGAAGCCACGGGACGCGCCGATGCAGTGTTCTGTATATCTCATTTATTTTTCACCGGATCAACTTTGAAATTTACAGACACATTTCTAAATATGTATACTTTAAGAAAATGCACAAAAAAAATTGATTTTTCGAAAGTTACAACTGGTGTTCCCCCCTTAATTTTGAAAAAGTTTTAATTTTCGAAATAAGTTAAGTTCTAAATGAATATAGAAAAAAATTAAAATTTTGTATGTTTAAACTTGTAAAGACGAAAGTTTGTAAATTTTTTATAAACAGTTAATTAATAGGTGTAATTTTTTCATTATTATTGTAATTGAAAATTTATGTTCGATTAAGTTTTCACTTTTTTAAATTTTTGTTTAGTTATGCCAAAAACTGCGTTTCTGTATTTATTACAGTCAAAAAATTTTGTTGTTACTTATGAAGTTTTTTGTCTTTTATTTTGTTTCTTTTGTTTCGTTTTGTCACATGATGCTCGTTTTTTCTTGCTTGTGAAGTAATGACATTCAATTTATTTCTTTATTCGTTTAGAACTTAATTTATTTCTAAAATAAAAATTTTTTAAAATAAAACAACGAGCGTCATGCAGGCATTGAAATAATGACATTCTCAACCCTGTAAAATGCAGAGAGCGTTAAAAAATTATCATTAATAAAGTTTTAAAGAACAATGTAATACATAATTCATATATTGCAAACATTTTTTCGTTTTGTTTTATAGGAACTATAAATTTTTTAAAAATGTCATGCGAGACAAAAAGTCCAAAATTTGACCCCCTCTAGTTTTTACACTTGTTTAAATAAATTAATAATATTTGGTATTTGTAATTGTATGTAATAGGACTACAGTTTAGGCAAACTTTTAACCTGATCCTAGACATTTTAAATTTCGACTTAGATCTCTTCACGTGGAGTGCCACATACATGAATTGCATACTTGGACGTCAGGCTAAGATCGCTGTGCATGACCGTAGTGACGTCATATCATACACACACACACAGAGGTGTATATTAGTAATGATACGAATTACTACTTTTTTGAGTAAAAAGTTTCTTCTGCAATAGTAAAAGTTGTTTCTTGAAGATGCAATTTTTATATTCCGCTGAATTACTTATTAGAATTTCTACTAGTAATATTTAAAAAATGTCGAATGGTCGTATGTAAAAAGTAATACAAAATTTAAAAATCCTAAAGCAATTTTTATTACATCTGGAGCAATTTTTAAAAGTGACTACTGTAATAATTACTATTAGTAATTTTTACTACCAGAAATATTAGGGGAGAGTAGAGAGTCGTGCTCCACCTTAATTATTTATTATGGCAATTAATATGACAAATTTCAACTATTGGTATATTCTTTTCTCCTTAAGAACTTACTTTTTAAGTGGTACCCATCATCTTTGGAAGCATTTTTCGAGTTTTTACAAATAGTGAGTTAAAATTTTTTTCTTAAAGTTTTTTTGTCTCTTTATGTTTAAGTCATCTCCACTAATTTTTTCAAAGTGATCACAATATTTAATGCACAAAAATTAGCTGTCATTAATTACTTTCGACGTACAGAAAAAAATTCTCATAAACATTTAATGTATGTATTAATTGTTCTTATGATTGTTTTGAAGATGTAAAAAATGGGGAGTTGTGCCTCACATCATATTTAACCGTTTTCAATTCTAATACTCACTCTCTATTATTAGTTTGCATTATTTATAAATTATTAGAAAGTTTTATGCAATTTAAATATTGTTCTTTAGTGAAATGAGACTTTATACATCTGTATTCACTGTAAATGCAATTAATTACCTAGTTTCATTCAATTATTTTCAAAATAATTTGATTTACTCTAAATTATCTAAAATCAATCTTTTATTATATTATCTATTACTTTATTTTATGTAAGTTAGCTTACTTTTTCACATTTCATAGTTTAAATAAAGAATATTCTAAAAGATGTGTCTTTATTTTCAATTTTCAACGGAGGAGCACAACTCCCCACTGTTTTTGTAAAGTCATAAAACCAGTATTTTCGAAAAACAAGAAAAATTTCTATTTCCGTTTTGAATTTTAATTATAATCCATTATGTCAAAAGTTGTGTTTTTACGTGTTCTAAAAGTTCTATACCTATAATAGAATAATCAAAAAAAAATTTATATAATAGTTTTGATCGAAAAACAAAACCTGGACCACAACTCCCCACTCTCCCTTATTTATTTTACAAACATTTAAATTTTTAAATTTGTTCATTATTTAATCTTTAGTATTTCAAAGTAAAAAAAATATTAATATAATCAGTTTTATTTAAATAAAATATTAATTAGTTTAAAAATATATCTGGATTAAAATGTTTTTATTAAATTTAAAAAAAAGTACCAAAGATAAAACATCTCCTTCCTTTATTAATTTCTTAAAAATAACATTTTCCAGCAGGTATAGAATCATTAAAAAATAAACCATAAGAAAAATAAGTGTATTCATTTGTTAATTATTTTCAATTAGATCATTTACTTAAAATTATTAGATGGAAGAAAACAATATACAAACACTATTTCCCGTCTATTAATGTTTTCATGTTATTTTATGTCCACTGTAATCCACATGAAAAATACTTACATTCAAGAAATTTTAATAATCATTGTTTGCTTTCTTGCTCATAACACAGTTTTCCTAACATATCAAATGAATACAAAAAACATATCAAAATTTTTGCGATGCAACGTTTTTATAAGTTTATGTCTGAATTTGATGTGCTTAGAGCAATCCCTATTGAAAAACCCTATATGAGGAGCTGGATATTAGAACTCGCTCTCCACACGGCTGAACTCCGTAGAGCCAGTCAAACGTTCGAAAAAATGAAAAAAATTGAAATTCAAAATTTTGACTTTTAAAAATACTACATTGTAGGAAATTGAAAGGCGCATCTTTTTTCTCTTTTAAATTTTTTAATAAAACGAATAGTTTAGAGACCAAAAACCGAGAAATTTAAATTGTTAAATTTAATTAAGTTTTAAAACATAAATCATCGTATCTCCGACAATTATTAATGAATTTGATTCAAATTTGATATCTACACGTATTATGGTCTACTGAAGGCGACAAAATAATAATAAATTAAAAAATTATTAATTGTGTAAATTTTTTAAAATAAAAATTGAGACCAGTTGATGATAACGTTTTCTTACTTTCATCGTCAAAATGTCTGCGGGGAACTTTGTAGTTGAGAAAACTTCCAGTGAGACATTTGTTTATCACTATATAAGGAAGTTTTCTGTAAAATATTAAATAAATTCATAGAAAACTTTTAAAGTTATTGAAGTTGTAAGAAAGCGCGGTTAGCGCGCAAGTAAGTAAGTTTTTACAGAAAACTTCCTTATATAGTGATAAACAAATGTCTAACTGGAAGTTTCCTGAACTACAAAGTTGCCCGCAAAAATTTTGTCGATGAAAGTAAGAAAACATTATTATCAACTGGTTTCGATTTTTATTAAAAAAAAATTTAAACAATTAATGATTTTTTAATTTTTTTTATTATTTTGTCGCCTTCAGTAGACTATAATACGTGTAGATATCAAATTTGAATCAAATTCATTAATAATTGTCAGAGATACGATGATTTATGTTTTAAAACTTAATTAAATTTAACAATTAAAATTTCTCGGTTTTTGGTCTCTAGAAACTAAACTATTCGTTTTAATAAAAAATTTAAAAGAGAAAAAAAATTTCACCTGAAAAGAAAAATATTTGTTATTTGCAATACACCTACTGAGTTAAAGTCTCAGCTTTTATAGTATTCCAGACTGATCTCAACTGTAAAAGACACAATATTATCACCATTTGGCGGAGTAGGTGTGGAAATATAATGATCTACATTTATATTAAAATTAACCATATAATTTCCTACATAATATCCTATATAATTTCCCATATAATTTCTCATATAATTTTCTACATATATTAGGAAATTATATAGAAAATTTTATAGATAATTTTAATAATGATGTAGATCATATTGATATATAATTTCCCTTTTAATTTCTTAGATAATTTCCTATATATTTGTAGGAAATTTGTAACGAACTTCGCGAGACTTTAGATATTTTAAATTAAATAGAAAGTGGGGGTTCGGCTCGCGATAGCCGATACAAATAAATTGAGCGAAAAACCAAGCGAAATCCAAAACTCAAAAAAGGCGATTCGACCTGCGACGCAATCAAATGAGCAGCTGCGAGCAATTGATCCGAGACGAGTCCATACAGATGAGGAATAGAGATCGATTGATCGAACTTACCAGTTCGCAGATCGTCGAATCGCTGTGGCGCACATCGGAGTTCCTGAAGGATAATCCTTGGGATGTGTGAACACAAAATAAACAAAATATTATATTGAACAAACAAAATATTTAATGAAATAAAATGCGCGTTTACAACAATTTATAAAGATGCGAATCAGCGCATCGATTACGCGCGAAAAATCATGACGGAAGGTGCTTCTACGGTAAGAAGTCTCGGTTCTCTCTGATGAGAGGATCGACCGCAATCGTCATCGTGACCCATGACATCCTTCGTATATGGCACGATGACACCCGAATATATGATTCAGTTAACGACCGATCATTGTCGTAGACAATTACGCTTACGGCTGACGCGAGAAATTAGGAAGTAGGGAAACAACCGGGAACGGCATATTTATCCGAGGAGATAGAAAACGATATGGATTGTTACAAATTATATGGGAAATTATATATAAAATTATATGGGTAATTTCAATATAAATGTAAATCATTATAGTTCCATACTTACGCCACCAGATGGTGATAATATTTTGTCTCTCTCAGTTGAGATCAGTCTTGAATACTATAAATGCTGAGACACTAACTCAGAAGGTGTATTGCAAATCACAAATATTTTTATTTTCAGATGAAATGCAGTGATATTATTTGATTTTTAATTAAATAATTTTTAATTTTTGAAAACTGACGTCTGCTTAAAGTATTCAATTGAAAATTCTCATATGAAATCCTATATTGTTTCCTTTATATAAATCTATGTGAAATCATATTTTTATACTAGTTTTCATATGAGATTCAACATGGGATTTTTCCAAGGAATTTTTTATCTATATAAACAAAATAAGTTATCACCTAGGATACAATATGGGATTTGACATAAGAATATATTAATTAAGGTTATTATTATGAATTTTTGTACGTTTTTATACAGAAAATTTCATAGGAAATTTATAAAGAATTAACATAGGGAATTGACATAAGATAATGTGACAGAAAATTTAGAGGAAATCACATAGGAATTCACATGATTTTTCAAATTGAAGTACATATGATAACTCCTATGTCATTTCCTACTTTAAATTCTGTTGCACTTTCCTACACGAATTTATATGGGATCCTATGGAAATTCAAGGATTTTATATAGTTTTTTTCTACTGGGAAATTTTATCGTATCCAATATAGGATCCTATATGGGATTTTTCAATAGGGATGTATGTTCTTTTGATACCTCAAGAACATGTCAGGGACATCCAAGTTTTTGTTTTACGTAATATCCACGTAATATAGTAGTTTCATAAATTTTCAAGTCAAAGTTAATGTCAAAGTCAATATCAAATCGAAAGTCAAAGTGAAATTACAAATCACATCACAGTATTTTCGAAAAACAAAAAAAATTTTTATTTCCGTTTTGAATTTTAATCAATTATGCCAAAAGTTGTGTTTTTATGTTTACTAAAAGTTCTATATAATAGAATTGTCAAAAAAAAATTTGTGGATAGTTGTATAGTTTAATAGAAAAGTATGATTATTACTATTCCATAGGAATTTTTACTAGAATCTCAGCACCATTTTTTCTCGTATACTGAATGATGACAGCTAGATAATGCTATTTTGTAATCTATATCGTGGATGAAGCATGTAAAGTGACCTTTCAAACTAGTCGAATATACTAACTATTTGGTAGAAGTCACATTTTTAACACATTACATACGCGCGATTTTCTCCGTAATATTTAGGTACATAAAATCAGTATGTTTAACAGGAACATTTTATGTATGCATTTCGTAGTATTTGTATAAACCGAATTCTATAATTCATTTTCCTCAGTAAAAGATTCTTCATTAATACCATTAATTAAAATAAAAATTCGGACAAGTGCGAGTTACACTCGCATTAAAACCGAGAGTTTCGTACCCTTAAGCCTAAAATTGAAGGGAGTTAAAGTGTGAAGGCAGGTGGAAAAATTCCAATTTTGCTTAATTTTTCCTGTAATGTGAGCATGAAAACACATAGATAGACACATAGTCACATATATTGAAAATTATCAGTTTTTCCTTGAAAACGCTATGATTATCAACTCCAATCATGCTTACTATATATGTTTCTTGTAATCTACACGTAGAAATACGTAAAAATGTATAAATTTGAAGCCCTTTAGATAAAATTTTCTTCTTTTTTTATTCGAAAAATCCATGATTTTTTCTAAAAATATGAGTTTTCCTTAAAAACAATATGATCATCAATTCCATTCGTTCTCGCTATTTTTATCCTGTAATCTATACGCAAAAATACGCATGTATATACCAAATATGATCTATCTTGGTCAAATAGTGTGTGCGTTAGGAGAATTAAACGCATTTTTCAAAATTTTTGATTTTTCCTTGACAATGCTATGTAAATCGATCCGAAATCATGTTCGATATATTTTTCCTGTAATTTTCACGTAAAAATACATAAGTGTACCAAATTTGAGCTCTCTATGTAAAAAAATGTGGCCACCAGAGGGGGGGGGGGGGTACATAGTCATTTTTAGGGATTTTTCGTAAAAATTCATGGTTTTTCTTTGACAACATGTGCTTACATTACACATCAAATTCTGTTAACTATTAAAAAATATTTAACCAAGTGAAATTAGTAGAGATAATACCTTTGGCGTTTTCTTTCTTGAAGCTCGATAAATTGTGCAGGTAGCTTGTAATAAACAGAGAGCTACTAATGCTGTGAGACATCCAATAATAGGATAAAACTGTGGCGATTCCCAAAAAGACTTCTTTGAAACTTCATTTCGATTTTCTTGAACATCCAGATCGTCGTCTATTAAATTGGCTGTAAATGATATTAACTCTTTAATATATATAACCATGCGATGGAATAATAATATAAAAACATTTAGAATTTGATTTCTAAATTTCAAGAAAGACTACTACATTAAAAAAATGTGAAATAAATTAACAATCAATGGGAGAAATATGATATAAGTAAGATTCCTTCAAGATGGATCTTTCATACTCATTGAAAGTAATATACAGTTTAGTTTTCGATTTCAACAATTATTCATTAATTCTTTATAGTAACTTATTGATTCAGGGTAGCGATTATGTAATTTGATTCCACTTTCATGACAAATTCTAATTCATTTCTACGTCAAATTTATTTTAATTTTGATGTCAAAGTCATTTAGTCAGTTTACGTAAAAACAACCAATTTAAAAGTCTATTTACTTTTATATAATTAATTAAAATTTAAGGGGTTACACCACTTTGACTGAATGAAAAAATAGTCACATTTTGAGTGGCAAAATATACATAGGTATCATAAATATAATTATTAAAGAATTTATTAAAATATTAATTTATTTATTTTAAAAAATGTTGACACTTGTTTCTTGATTTCCTAAAAGATATTATCTTGGTAGAAATTACCCTTATAAATCTTTTTGAATGGGGTGAGTTAACCCTGTGGTTTCGATTATAACCACTTTCACATCCGAACATTCATAATTTTGTTAAAAATTATTAAATTTTTGTTTATTAAACACCAAATTCTCACAAATTTGATGTGCTTTATGAAAAAAAAGTACACTAAGAAAAATGATATTGAAATCAATTTTTTGAAACAATAACATATTTTTTGAATCAAATTAAAATATATTAAAATAGAACAATTCATGATTTTAAACTAAAAGCCTAATGTTTTCTATAGAAACATTTTCAATAGTTGTGATAAAAATAGAATTTATTTTATCAAAGAAACATTATTTGATTTCAAATAAGTGTACTCATTATTCAAATAAAAAAGTTGTTGTATTAAAAAATAGTGTTTTTAATTTGTATAAAAGTATATTTGAAACAATACAAATTGCTTTCGATTCAATAGCACATGCTGTTGTTATAATAAACGGCATATTCACATACGTTCAAATGCAGATGCCATAAAATTGACAGTATACGTAGTTCAATTATAGAACCATTTATTCCATTATGTGGAATTAGAAATTTTTGTACTAAAATGCATTCCTTAACCAGAAATCACATTCCTACGATTTATTTTAATATAAATTAAACAATATTATTTTGATGATTTTGCACCTTCGTGGAGGAAGCTTCGTAGTCTTTTAGTTTATAAAATTTTTAAACATGGTGAAAATAAATTTTTTTTTATATAGAAACATGTTAAATGAGATCCTGATCAATAATTGTCCGGATGTATGTATGTGTGTATGTGTGTGTGGATCGTTTTTGTGAACACGATATCTTTAACAGGTTTTAGTGGATTGGATAAAATTTGGTAGGCTTATTTATCATATTAATCTCAAAAATGACGAGAGGATTTTTAAAAATACCCAAAAAAATAAATTTTATCGTCTTTTTTCAAAAATTTTTTTTTAATTGAAAAAATTTTTAAATAGAAAAATTTAAGGTAATATATAATATAATCGCTTTCCTTACATCAAGACGAATCGATTGGTATATATAAAATATAGATTTGATTGAAATTTAAAGAACTAATGAAAGTTAAAAAATTAAAAATTTACATTTTAGCTAAAAAATGTTGTGTTTATTAAAATTCAAGTTTATATATGGGCAAATCCACAGAACCGGCCGATTTTTACTTATCAAGATGAAAATTTTCCAAATAGCAAGCACACCTTTTATTTATGGTTTACTTTCTTTAAAATATATTCAAGAACAATTATCTTCTTGCGTGATTCATTTTATTTTAATGCCGTTTGAGTTAAAAGCCAAAAACGAAAATATTATTTTTCTTTTGGAAATTATAATTAAAAATGGCATTTCTTTGTTTTTTTTATATATTATTTAAAATATGTGCAAAACATTTTGAATAATAAAATATGATAAAATACAAATAATTAATTTTTTAATTATCAAAAATAAATTATTTTTATTTTATCATATTTTATGATATATTTTATTTATTAGCATTTAATTTTTTATTTCTGTAAATTAAATTTTTTACTTACTAATTTTGATATTAACTATTTTAACCAACAAACTGACCTCATTGACATCGATTTTGATATAACTTTGAAAATTTTTAATTTTTAATTTTTAGACGTTATAAATTGAAAATATAATTTGGCGTTTGCATACAAGAATTATATTAATGTCTTTATATAATCACACATGTTTTCAACTCATCATATTTTATCCTGTAGTTGTGCTACTGAAAAAAGGCTAAGTTGAAAATGGTTCACGCTTAAACATAGAGTGATAATTATTGGAATATTTTCTTTAATTCTGATTGCACTCTATTCTATGATACATACATTTGTTCGTCTGTTCACAAGCAATAAGCTCCAATTTGAAAAATTCAAATCGAATAATCGCCGCAAAAGATATTTACAAAAATGTATAGACATTTCATTATTATAAAATAATGAGTAACGGTACTTTCAACGACTATCATTTCTTTTTATTTAAGAGCACATATTTTTTATTACTTTCAAAACATTCTTCAATAAGTAAACTATAATTCACCACAGTTTGGAATTGTTCGGATCTATGCCGAACAAGTTATACCTATAAGAATTAAAATTTATACCTGGAGTAACACCGTAAATTTCATTTTTTAAGCTACTTAATTCGATTTTATTTTTTATAAAAGACTAGAAGGTTCACATTTATTCAATTTTCTTATTTCAATAGGTTCTCAGAGATATTACAAAATGGTTGAAGTATGAAAATAATTAATATAATACTTCTAAAATAGAAAAATATGTGAGTAACATGAAATCGGCTGGTTCTGTGGATTTGCCCATATAGAATAATTTTATTCCCTACATTAAAACGAATCGATTGGTATATATAAAGTATAGATTTGATTTAAATTTTAAGAATTAATCAAAATTGAAAAATCAAAAATTCATGTTTTAGCTAGAAAATTTTGTGTTTTTTTAAATTCAAGTTAATATATAAAATAATTGAATTCCTTGCATGGAAACGAATCGATTCGTATATATAAAGTACCTATATGTTACACCCAAAATGAATTAAAATTTTCTTAATTTTTCAAAAAATTTAATTAATTTAAATCAATTTTTAACTCGAAATGTTTTAAATCAATTAATTGAATTAGAGAAATTCATAGCTTTCTCCACAAGGAAGCAAATTTTTTGCTTCACACAATGAGCAAGCAAAATGTTTATGAAATAAACATAAAGGACCCCCTCCTTGTTTTTTAAGTATTATGTTCATTAGAAAACTGTAATTCAAAAATTTCAATAAAAAACTTTTTAAATTAGTCCGCCATTTGCGTCAGGCAATAAGATCGCTTGAGCACAAGAAAATTTTGTCTGTGCCGTATGAGGATGATTTTTTTTTCATTTTACAAATGGTTGTGTTTCATAGTGGTTAGGGTCTCGCGCTAGCGTCCGGCAAACCCGGGTTCGATCCCCCGTCCGTACAAATTTATTTTCAAAAATGTCCTGTGTTACACTGAGAAAAAAATGCTGTTGAATCAATGACATATGGATTTGATTCTATGAATAGTGTCATACCGGTCTGCCTAACGTGTATGTCATTGTTTTGAAAGCACCGATTTTAATGATTCGATAGTGTCACTGTCATTGAAACATAAGCATATTTCTTAAATTGACAGAAAACTATGTTAATGTAAAGGTATTTTTATTGAGTCAACAGAATATTCTTTTGAATCAAAGAAATAAATTTTTAAATTCAAAAGTATATGCTTTCGAATCTATAGAATATGCTTTTGAGTCAATGAAAAAAGTTTTTAAATTTAAAAGCATATGCTTTAAAATCCATAGTATATGCTTTTGAGTCAATGGAAAAAGTTTTTAAATTTAAAGCATATACTATAGAATCTATAGCATATACTATTGCTTTAATAGCACCATGCTATAAACTCAATCCTCTTATGAGGTTAAATGAAAACAACGATAAATTAAAAAAACTAATCTAAGCTTACAAATTTTTTATATATTATAATTATTTCTCATGTTCACACTTCTATATATTTATTTTTTTTTATTTCGCACTCTCACATACACACCACACCTATATATATATATATTTAAATCGAAAGAATTTACCCTTCCATACACACACACTCACACACATATATATTTTTTTTTGAAGCCTGAAAAACTTGGTATTCCTTAGTGGTCACCCATCAAAGTACTAACCGCGATCAACGTTGCTTAACTTTCGTGATTGACTAGAACCACCGAAGTCCAACGTAAAACAGTAGCTTCATAGCATTCAACGATTACTTTACAGTCTTTCGTCCTCAAGATTTTTTCATATTAAGTAAATAAAAGAATATTATTATTAATATTAATATAATTTAATTGATAATTAAATATTTTTAAGTTTTATGTTTCGAAGAAATACGAAAAATTATAAAATAGTAAAATAAATTTTTTTATAATTCTAAACATATCATATGGGTTTTTAAAATTTTGAACTTAATCAAAAAATAAAATTTTTATGAATTTATAAATTTTTATTTATAAGCTTTATATTATATATAAATAAAATTTTAGAAAAAGGGAAAAAAATCTTTTTATAGTTACATTTAAAAATCTATTATACAGATTGCCCGCAATGACGCCATTTATTACAATAATAATTTAATAAATTAAAAGTTTAGTTAATTGACATAATAAGTCATGTCATTATTTTGGTGACAATAGTTAAGAATGTTTTAATAAGTTGGGTATCAATGTCTCAAATGCATAGTGTCACGATTTTTATAGCATCTACTATAGGCAGCCCGCAATAACACCATTCATTAAAACGAAAGCATATGCTTTCGTTTCTAAGAGCTCGCTTCATTGATGTAAACAATTTTTCGTATGATTCAAACTTATACACATTTTCTTCAAATTTACCTTTTAGATGCTTCAAATAAAAATTGTCAAAGAATTAATAAATTATTCTGTTGATATAAATAGATTAACTATAGCATCAATTTACACAATGGCATTAATTTTACATTACCATACTTTTGATTTAAATAGTTTCGTTTTTTCATTTTATGTAATATACTTTTCAATCAATAAAATTGTTATTGAAGCAATAACGGGAAATTCAATAGCATTGAACTATTTGATTCAACAGTATTTTTTTCTCAGTGTAGGTTTTCGAAATATATGACAAGTGTTATAAAGTTCGACTCTAAGTTAAGAATTCAAAGTGTGTATGATGTGTGAAAATGTATAAAAAAGAGTAAATTTGAAGATATGTTCTTCATATGAATATCAGGAAACAAGAATTGTTTGGTAAATCATTTTTTCAAAAAGATTAATTATTATTAGCATGATACTATTGACTTAAAGTAAAATAGAAATTAATTCAATAAAATCTGTAATATCATTTATTGTGTATACTTTGAATTGAATAGCATGGTTTCTTTACTTCAAATATTCTTGAAATCAAACGCACAAAAATGTAAACAAGAGTGCATGCTATTAAATCTATGGCGTAATAATTTATAGCATATGCTTTTGAAATAGTAGAAAATGTCTTCGAACGATATTGAATATGTCGTTTGATGCGACAAACTAATATTTCATTGATTCAATAGCATTTTTTCTCAGTGTACAATTTTCAGAAAACTTTGCAATCTGGGTATTGGAAATATGATACTTACCCAATCGGTACGAAAACTTCCAGCAAACTTGCAGTGAAATTTGTCGTGCAAGATTGCAGTGCAAACATGTAGCAAGTTTTGAGCAAGCAACAAAATTTTCTTTTGTGGCAAGGTAGTTAAGCAAACTTGCAAAAAGCTGACTGCAAGCTTGTATAATATTAAAAAAAAATTTTTAGGAACAATTTGTTTCTACATAAACACAAAAGGCACCCTGCATGGGAGGTTAAAAAATTTATTGCGAGCCGTAGGAGCTTCCGTTTACAACTGCGCATCGTGTTAAGTTTTGCAAACTTGTAGCAAGCTTGTGCCAACGTTGCCCTGCAAGCTTGCCGTAAGAGAACATTTTGTTGCTACATGTTTGCACTGCAATCTTGCACATCTTGCACGGCAAGCTTCTAACAAGTTTGATGCAAGTTTTCGTGCTGATTGGGAACAGTAGAAACCCGTTTGTCCGGACTAATAGATGCAGGCAGTTGTTCAGATATGCGAATCAATCCGGATAATCGAAATTAAAAAACACGCAAATTTTCTGTATATCATTATTATGTGACGCTCCGCGACTAAGGATACCGAAGCTCTCAAAATTTTTAGGTTACATTTAGTGATAATTTTACCTCAATAAAAAGTTCTATTTTAATTCGGCAAAATCAAAAATAGATTTTATTGAATGTTTTAAATGTAATAAGACTTAAACATCAATAGTTTGTATAAAGAGTTGATCCTCTTTATGTATTTTCACTTCAACAACCAAAAACATAACCTAAAAATTCACTTTTTGTCGCGGAGCGTCACATAATATTCGCTATGTATTTATTTACAAACAGAAACAAGTTGTAAATTCTTCCTTACGATCAGCAAGAAAATTTGTTTTCTCGTGGAGAAAGCATTAACATTGAAATAAACATACATGAATAATATAATAATAATTTTTTCTCGTCTAAGAACTGAATGCAAGTCTAAGTCAAAACTTTGTTATAATGATTACATCACTTGAGTTGAAAATTCTATAATATCTATACCTAAATACTTTTGGAATTATGTAAATAATTCGCGCAAGGATTCCAGAATTCCCGGTGAAGTCTTTTGTAGATCTACTATAGCTGACAACAGTACTGATATTGCTAATTATTTTAAATCCTACTTTAATTCTGTTTATACTATCCCGCCAGTCAATAATTTCGTTGACAATTTTAATTTTAATTTTCACGACAATAATTTTATAACTTCCTCTCATGTTACTAAAGAAACAATTGCATTAAAACTTAAATCACTTGATGTTAATAAGGGTGCTGGACCTGATGATATTTCGCCCTCTCTTTTGAAGTCTTACTGTTCCTCCTTCGTCGAACCTCTTTATATTTTGTTCAATTGGTCTGTCTCGTGTGGAATTTTTCCACTTATGAGAGATTCTTTTTCAATCGCCCCAGCCCAAAAAGTCAATCTTCTGGGATTGGCTTCATACTTTGGTAAATTGTTGTCCTATATGATAGTAATAAATCCCTAAAATATAAACTCATTAAAAAAATATTTGTAGAAAGTAGAGGGGGTTGAAGTTTTGACGTTAAGGGTAACATTGTCATTTTCAAATCCGTATAACTATGACAAAAGTTAATGGATTTTAATTTATCCATAATGAATTTTAATGCATTTTTCACGTCCTTTTCAAAAATGTATACGAAATTTAAAAAAAAAATTTTTAATCCCTTTTTCTCAAAATCAACCCTTATTTTTCGATTTTCACCCCTTCGGGTATTTTTTTTTATTTTCATTGGAAAGCTGAGGTTTTTTCCCATGAGCTATGTAAATATGAAAATGGGACAACAATAATTTTGTGAGAAACAGAATATTAACCCCTTGAGTGTGAGGGTACGCCTATAGACGTACATTCTAAAGTGGCCTTCCAGTGTGAGGTACGTCTATAGACGTACATACAAAAAAATTGATAAAAGGCACAAAAAATAAGTAAATTTACATCAGACATACGTTATTTATGGTATTTTCGACGCTGAATTCGAATTTGCAGTCAAATTTTGAAAATTTAAAAACTAAAATCCAATATGGCTGCTCAAAAGTAGACTATTTTGAAGAATAATTTTATTACATTAAATCTAAGGCTACATACATTATCTTATCAAACAATTATCTCACACAATTATATCAGAATGTTTTTGAGGTCGCTGATTACGAATATGAAGTCAGATTTAAAAAATTCAAAAAAATCCAAAAATTACAAAAAAAATTTTAAAAAAAATAAGGAGTGTAAAATCCTGCCGCACACCTACACGTGGTACACTCTGGGGTTGTAGATAACTGTTAAACTACATATTTACTAGCTAATGGCAGGGGTAGAATTTTATAGTTATTTTTCTTATTTAATATTGACATTATTGATTTTCGCCATATTTCATTTAATATGAATGATTTAATTTCTAAAATCTAAATTTGCATTTAGATGACACTGAAAACCTTTGAGTGATAAGTTTTAAGTAAATTCGATTGCTTTTTAAATTCTTTGTCAGACATATGCACAGGCTGTTATGAATTTTGAAAAACTAACAACAGATTCGTAATCAGCGACCCCAAAAACCCCCGAGTATACCTGGAGATCATCTTTGAGGATTTAGGTAGGCACCGCCTAATTTAATATTATGTTTCTTACAAAATTATTGTTGTCCCACTTTCATATTTACATAGCTCATAGGAAAAAACCTCAGCTTTCTAATGAAAATAAAAAAAATAAAAAAAAAAATTCCCGAAGGGGTGAAAATCGAAAAATACGGGTTGATTTTGAAAAAAAAGGGGTGGAAAATTTTTTTTTTTAATTTTGTTAACATTTCTGAAAAGTACATGAAAAATGCATTAAAATTCATTATAGATAAATGAAACTCCATTAACTTTTGTTATAGTTATACGGATTTCAAAATGACAATGTTACTGTTACAAACCAGAAATTTATTTATTTAAATTTTATTATTTAAATCGAGCTTTTGAGATGGCCCTAAATTTTAGTTTAGGGGAGGCACCAAGCTGCCAAGGTCTGAAGGACCCTGTTTAAATTTTGCGGGATCGTTATCTTACTTTTAAAAGTTGCGCTCTGCTTCGTTGTTTTTCTTTGAATGATTGGTTGAAAATCAATTAGTTATGGTGTTAAAGCAAAAGGAGTTCAGTTGAAAGGTAAGTAAAATTTAGTAATTTTATTTATATTTGTTCTTTTATTTAGGAAAGAAAATATTGTGGTTAACAAGTGAATTTAAAAGTTTAATACAAAATAGAGTGGTTAATGTTGAACGATACAGAATTTACTTACGACTACCGACGTCAGCTAGAGATATTCTTGTTGTCGTCGGGCAAGAACGCTTTTAATTACACTTAACTTGGTTGTCTTTACAACCTATTGTTCGAATTTTTACAGGTTAAAAATTATTTGGTTTACCCGAATAAATGTTTTTAACATTGCGTTGTGGGGCCACTGTAACGAAACGGCGCAGGCGCTACACGCACGGACTGGCCGGTTATTTATTAAACAAAATTCGATTTAGTAAAATTTATTTACTAAACCGAATTTCTCCCGCTACAGCTCTCACGTGGACTTCGTCGGTTAGAAGACTTCTATTTTATTTTTCGTCCGCCTTTCGTGTTATACTTTTAATCTAAGTTCTACACGGGGGTCCGACGCGCAGACGGGCTAAGTCGCGGCGTTCTTGAGGTCTCGCAACACTTACCAGGCTAGAGCCAGGAGATGTTGCTCGGAAGAGTCAAGAAGTTGTACTGCAATTAATTAGATTTTGCGACTAGCCTCTAGTTCTTGCCTTCAGTGTCAAGGTGGGGAAAACGAAAAATTTAGATGGAAGTAGGGGAAAATTCCTGGGCCCGGTGGGAGTTGCAATTTTGCTGATCTTTTTGATTTCCATGCAGGCTCCGTGAGAACGGAAATGGTCTGTTAATATGAGACATTTCTGAAAATTATTTTAAAATAATTAAATTAAATTATAATTTACTTAACAAAATTATAATTTAATAACATAAATTACAATATTATTTAACAAAATTATAATCCAATTTCATTATAAATGGTGCAATAATTTATTGCAATTATTACAACCCATATAGAGGATAGCAAGTAGGTTGCGTATCCAATTGTGACTATATCCATATCTATGACCCATGGTTTTCCGTTAATTTGTTGGAAACAAAGTTGCAACAAATGTGTATTAAATAAAAGAGTCTTCTGCAATTGGGCATATAATGTTCCAAGGCAACATGCGTTCGCATATAATACCGGATCAGCTGTTGGAAACGCACGTGCTTTTGTTTTGGTGCTGTGTTTACAACTTGCGGGCCCGGAGGGGTGAAGGAAAGGTTTTACGCACAGATAAGGCAGCGAGTAGAGGCAAGCGTTGCGCGTGTGTGTTAGTGCCAGTAGCACGACGAGTCCCATGGTGGTGTGAGTCTTGTAACCGAGAACCCACGAGCGCACTGTAGTTTATGCACGGCTGTTTCGTGTCCGTGTGTGTTGCGCTGGTCGTCCCCCCCACATATACACCACAAGCGGTGAGTTGTATATGTTCGAATGTATATTTTCTTTTTTTTTTCTTTTGCATTTATTATTACATATATATTTTTTAATATAATTCCTTTTGTATTCTTATAAAACGTAGTCTTGTTCGCGCAATGTTGCATCTCGACATTTTCTTCGCAACATTGCTGCAGCAAATACGCGTGGTGCTTGAACGAGGTAGAAGACTAAGATTGCAACTATGTTGATTTTCGCCATGATGCTTCACAACATTGTTACAATGTTTCCAATAATAAAAGACATATGTAACGATGATAAAATAGATATGCAACCTTGCGACAGTGATATTTTTCGCTATCTGGCTTCGTAACACTGTCACAAGGTTACCCTCTAGAGATAATTTTAAGAACTTAATTTATAATATTTTATATTTGAAAGAAGGGTGTCGAGTAAAGAGTATTAGCGAGCTGCCGGCGGTTCCTTATCAGGGTGTCAGGTATCCGTAAACAAGGTCTTGCTTCTCATAGCAAGTCTTGTCGACGAAAAGAGATTAAAATATAATAGGCAGTGTTGCCGAATACTAATTGAATTTTAAATGGTTGCAGTGAAGCAACTAAATATGTAACAGTTACCCTTAACGGCAACCTTATCGGCACCGCCTACTTTAATATTCTGTTTCTCACAAAATTATTGTTGTCCCATTTTCATATTTACATAGCTCATGGGAAAAAACCTCAGCTTTCCAATAAAAATAAAAAAAATACCCGAAGGGGTGAAAATCGAAAAATAAGGGTTGATTTTGAAAAAAAGGGATTAAATTTTTTTTTTTAAATTTCGTATACATTTTTGAAAAGTACGTGAAAAATGCATTAAAATTCATTATGGATAAATTAAAATCCATTAACTTTTGTCATAGTTGTACGGATTTGAAAATGACAATGTTACCCTTAACGTCAAAACTTCAACCCCCTCTACTTTCTACAAATATTTTTTTAATGAGTTTATATTTTAGGGATTTATTACTATCATATAGGACAACAATTTACCAAAGTATGAAGCCAATCCCAGAACATTGACTTTTTGGGCTGGGGCGATTGAAAAAGAATCTCTCTTATATAGAAAAGAGGAATCGTAGTTCCGGTACACAAAGATGGAAATAAAAAGGATGTCACAAACTATCGTCCAATTGTTATTCTAAGTACTATTTCTAAAGTTTTTGAAAGTATCATGTATGAATCTCTTTATAATTAACTAAATGGTTCGATAATTGAGGAGCAGCATGGTTTTGTGAGAGGTAGATCCATTCTTACCAACTTAAGTACCTTTTCAAATTTTATTTTACATAAACTTGATTCTGGAATCCAAGTAGACGCGATTTATACTGATTTTTCTAAGGCTTTTGATAAGGTTGACCACCGCATTCTTTTAGCGAAGCTCGGAGCTCTGGGTTTCTCTGTTGATTTGATTTCGTGTATTAAAAGTTACCTAGTTGATAGAACTTTATCAGTTCGAGTTGTCCACGCTTTTTCTGATGTCTTTTTGCCTACCTTAGGTGTTCCCAGGGTTCGCATCTGGGACCTCTATTTTTTTTATTATTTATTAATAATATAAAGGATGTAATTCGTTTTTCTTCTATTATTTTATACGCTGATGACTTAAAAATATTCAAAGCCATTACCTGCGAGCAGGATTGCATTTTTGTAAATAAATTACTTTGTGCAAAAGGGCTTTATTTCGGTATTGCCCGTGTAAATAAATAAATAAATAAATATAAACATTTGAGAATACTAAATTTTTCAGCTAAAATGTGAATTTTTTATTTTTTAACTTTCATAATTTCTTTAAATTTCAATCAAATCTATACTTTATATATACCAATCAATTCGTCTTGACGTAAGGAAGATAATTATATTATATTTTACCTTAAATTTTTCCATTTAAAATTTTTTTCAATTAAAAAAAAATATTGGACAAAAGACAAAAAAAATTTTTTTCTTGGTATTTTCATAACTCCTCTCGTAATTTTTGAGAGATCAATGTGATAAATAAGCCCACAAAATTTTACCCAAATCCATTAACACATGTTAAAGATATCGTGTTCACAAAAACGATCCACACACACATACACACACTCATACATGGGCCGTTCCATGTCAACCGGATCAGTGCTCTGTACATAATTGTGTGGAATCAATTGAAACGTTTCAGGTCTTAAAATGTTCATCACGAAGTACTTTAACATTTACAATACGGCCTTTTTAAAAATCCAAAATGGCGACCGAATTATGACACATTATATGGCTGAAAAGTAGAAAATGTATAATTAAAACATTATTTAAGAAGCAAAAAAGGTTGGAATTGGCATTAAATTGATCACCAAAAGTTCTAGGGGTTTACAGAATCAAAAAATACTGACACTTTTCAAAATTTTCAAAAATACAAAATTGCAGATCCAAAATGGAAGAATAGTTTTAAAAATATGACTCAATTTACTCGAAACTTAGGACACGTGGGTTTTTGAGATCGCTGATTACAAATCTGAACTCAGTTTTCAAAAATACAAAATGGCGGTTCCAATATGGCAATCTTTTTTTTTAAATTACCCAATTCACTCAAAACTTGTGACTCGGGGGTTTTTGGGATCGCTGATTACAAATCTGAACTTAGTTCTCAAAAATACAAAATGGCGGATCCAATATGGCGGGCTGTTTTAAAAAAATTACCCAATTCACTCGAGACTTGTGTCTCGGGGGTTTTTGGGGTCGCTGATTACAAATCTGAACTCAGTTTTCAAAAATACCCGAAACTTGTTTTACACCCCCGAGTCACAAGTTTCAAGTGAATTGGGTAATTTTTTTTAAACAGTTCGCCATATTGGATCCGCCATTTTGTATTTTTGAAAAATGAGTTCAGATTTGTAATCAGCGACCCCAAAAACCCCCGATTCCTAAGTTTCGAGTAAATTGAGTCATATTTTTAAAACTATTCCTCCATTTTGGATCTGCAATTTTGTATTTTTGAAAATTTTGAAAAGTGTCAGTATTTTTTGATTCTGTAAACCCTTAGCACTGTTGGTGATCAATTTAATGCCAATTCCAACATTATTTGCTTCTTAAATAATGTTTTAATTATACATTTTCTACTTTTCAGCCATATAATGTGTCATAATTCGGCCGCCATTTTGGATTTTTAAAAAGGCCATATTGTAAATATTAAATTACTTCGAGATGAACATTTTAAGACCTTAAACGTTTGAATTGATCCCATACAATTATGTTCAGAGCACTGATCCGGTTGACATGGAACGTCCCACATACATCCTGAGAATTGATCAGGATCTCATACAACATGTTTCTATATAGAGGAAAATTTGTTTTCATCATTTTTAAAAATTTTATAAACGAAAGGACTACAAAGCTTCCTCCACGCGGAAGCAAAATTATTTTAGAAAAGTTTGCATAAATATTTTTTTAAAAATTTTAAATAAAAACGCAACGGTTTGTGTGAAAATATAAAATTCACATATTAAGACGACACTTAGTTTAATTTTGTTTAAAATAGTTCGTAATTTTCATTTGATGTAAACAATTTCTTCTCTTCATAACAGTTATACCTCTAATTTGTTCTCACCGTAGTAAACATTAAAATGCGCTTATAATCGTTTAAAAAAACAATATGAAAATTTGACCGGGTCCGGTCCGGATAAACAGGTTTCTACATTAGAATTAACCAAAATTGCAAATTTTTTAATTTAATGTACCAGATAATTATAGAATTATAATTATTCTGAAGTTAAATAAATAAATTGACAAGTTGGCAGAATTGGATATTCCAAAGTCAAACTTTGGTCCTACATAACTCCTCCTATAATTTTTTTAAAAGCTACTTTAATTCTCCTAAAGTTTACTTAAGTGTACTCTCCACACAGCACAATATCTTGCTGTAATCTTCCCTTGAGTTTAAACCTAAGATTCGTAAGCTTACAGCGTAATTTGTGGTGAGCTTAAGGTGAGTTGAAAATGTCCGCCATTTGTAAGCTTACAGTGTAAGATTATAGTCAGCTTACAGTTAACACCTTGGGTGAATAGATGGGCTCAGAGTGTCGATGACGTGTATACACGTCATCGAATAGGTGGGCTCAAAGTGTCGATGACGTGTATACACGCACATAAATTTTGAGCCCAATAATAAGACGGAATTGACATAAAATTTGTTACTCGGGGGTTTTTGGGGTCGTTGCTTCCGAATTTGATGTCAGATTTACAAAAGTCAAAATGGCGGATACAATATGGCGACCAAAAATTTGGAAAATTGACCATATTCGCTTGAAACTGGTTACTCGGGGGTTTTTAGGGTCGGTGATTCCGAATTTGATGTCAGAATTACAAAATTTCAAAATTCAAAATGGATACAATAATAATCACACCCATACTATGCTATTTTGAATTTTCAAAATCTGACTTGACTATCGTGAACAACGACGTTCAAAACCCCTGAGTACCAGATTTTAAGTAATATTAATTAATTTTTAAATTTTTAGAAAATTATCTGCCACATTGGCTCCGTCATTTTGAATTTTTGAAATCTGACTTTAGATTCGTAATCAGCGACCCCAAAAACCCCCGAGTCACAATTTTTAAGTATTTGTAAATCATTTTTGCCATTTTTTGAAAAATCGTCCGCCATATTGGCTCCGCCATTTTGAATTCACAATCCAGTTAAAATACAGTTTTCTTCTCGTTTTCGCGCCATAAATGTTCAACAAAAATTTTTTCGTTTTAAAAAACAAAACAGTATTATATTATATGTATTGCTTGAAGATTAGGAATTTTTTCAAATTTATATACATATTTTATAATTTGTAATTGCGATAAATTTATTCAAAGTATGTTGCGGATGATATTATCTTTTATTTATGATTGTTATTATTTTTGTTTTTCTTATTTTCTGTATATTTGGTTGTTGTTCTCATGATTTTCCTAGGACAAAATAAAGAAATTCTATTCTAAATTCTATTCTATGTTTTTGGGGTCGCTGAATCTGAATTTTTGGTTAAAAATAAAAAATTTAATATGGCGGCTACAAAATTGCGTCCAAAAAAATTTTAAAGTTAACGAATCTGGGTTAAAATTACCAATTTTTTCCGCCATTTTGAATTTTTTATTTTTGACCGAAAATTCGGATTTAGCGACCCCAAAAACACCCGAGTAACAATTTTCAGCCATATTTGTTAACATTTAAATGTTTTTTTTACGCCGCTTTAGCGGACATAGACAAGGCGTTTTAGCGAAAACTTTTTTTTTGATTTTCTAAAATCTTAACCCGAAATTAGACTCCCTTTGACCCACAAAATATATCTGATTTTTTTAAATATTTTAAAAGTCATTTAGAGGTCCCTATTTTGATTTTTATGCAGTGCTGTTTAAATAAAAAAATTTATTTTTTATTTTTGACTGTTCAATTTTTTTAAAACTATGCGCTTTAGTGGTAGAGGTTTCCAAATCAGTAAAAAATTTGTTCTACCTTAAAAAAATGTTTCAAGTATATTTTATTTAACCTTAAATGAAAAAATTGGTCTCCTTTAAGTTCAAAGTTAATTTATTTCAATTTAAAGCCTCTTAAAAAATCTAATTCTTTTTTAGAGCGTTTAAATAGACAATATAACATAATTTAGTAAAAGAAATTTTGTAAGATATGTTCTATTTGTTTAGAATATAAAGAATTTGAAGAAAAAATTGTTTTCCACGTAAGCTTGCAGCAACTTTGCGGCAAGCTTGCCGCGAAATATTGCCAACCTTGCAAGTCAAACTTGCTGCAAGCTTACTGCAAGCTTCAAATATCCCACCTGACCCAAGCTTGCATGGTAAGCTTACCAAAATATTGGAGTGTAAGATTACTGCAAGATTGCGGTGTAAGGTTACTGCAAAATTGCACAATAAGATGATCGCAAGATGCTCAGTAAGCTTGCACGGTAAGCTTGGTGCAAAATTGACAAACTACCTTATTTTGAAACTAAAAAATTTGTTTTTCAAATGTTTCGTTTAATTTATATAATAAAAATATATAAAGTAGACGAGAAATTAAAAAAAAGATTTTTAGGATTTGATTGATCTCTATAATCATGTATATTTAAAGTGGTATTAATAAATAAATTTAAAAAAAAAACGGAGCGCCTTGGCTTGCGATCACCGAGGTTAAGCACAGCTGAGTACGGTTAATACTTGGATGGGTGACCGCCTCGGTGGTTGCTATAGCCCTGGTGTTTTCACTGTGATCGAGATACATCAAGCGGGAGGTTTGACGTCGATGATGTGTTTAAACATTTGTGATGATTATCCAAATATACATTCACAACTCGATTGTCAATAACCCGGCTGTGCTCGGGAGAGGTTTTCTGTAGTTTTCCTCTCCCCTGACCAAAAGTCCAGACAAATGCGAGTGCTTCTAATAAAAGGCCTATAGCCGAAAAATTTAGAGTTTGTGAGTCTCTCTCTTCCTCCACTTCGCGCTAACGCCTCTGGCTGTCTAGCGAGAGTATATACCTGGCCCAGGGGTCATCCATAAAGCATGTGATACATTTTTTCGAAATTTTAACACCCCCCCTCCCCCTTGTGATGCTTTTTCCATTTACGATTAACATGTAGTGTGATATTTTGCTGCCCCCCCCTACCCCCTAAAGCATCACATGCTTTATGAATGGCAACTGGCGGCTCGCACCTTTTACCTAAGATTGTCTTCCAACTGGCTTTAAAGTGCACCTCTGGCTAGATGGAAGCGATCTCACTCCTAGTTCCTGGCTACTTGGACTCAATTGAGGCGATCCTCATTGGATTCAGGTAATGCGAGGTATGGTACACTTGACTAGAGTACCGTCTTCGCGACTTCTCTGTGGGTGCTCCCGCGAGAGGATGCAGAGACAGGTACTTCTTTTCTCGTTCACCGCCCCAGGTAAGTAGAGGGTCAATCTCTATCACCTGGATGCGAAGCTCTGGGCCGTATCTTTAATTCAGGGTGCCCCCTGGTCTAAGATATTTCCCAGAGATGTTCCTAGTTTACGTCAGGCAAAAGTATCAGGTACATACCTGATTCTTCAACCCAATCGTTTCCCTTCTAGTTTTCTGTGGAGACGATTACCTCAGAGTTGCACGTTCTAGTTTTCGTTTGTCGTGATAGCTTAACTTACATTTTGAATAAATTACGGGATTAACTCCTGGTGAACGCGATCGCGAATATTAAAGGTACCTTTGTATCATTTCAGAAAAGAAACTGGCCAGAACAATCCGATTGAGGGCGGTGCTGTCGAGCAACTTAAGAGATCTGGATGATCTACTCAACCTAAACCATTTGCATTATATATATATATATATATAAATATTCTATTTTATAATAAAATAATAATGAACAATTTATTTCATATCGAATCACTTTGGCGTTGGCAAAAAATTATTATAAAAATAAAACTTATTTAGATAAGCAAATTAGTCAATTTGAAATAAATGTTACGTTTATATTATCATGTATCTATATTTTAATTATTGAAAAAACCACTATATCCCACAGTCGGCCCAACTATGGCGGCCAAGGTTGCCCCAACTGAGGCTGCCGACCGTCGTCTTCAACGGTTTGCCCAACTATGGCGGCCAAGGTCATGCCGACCACAGTTTCCCATAGTCGACCGAACTTTGGGTGCCCAACTCATGGCGGCCATTGTTCTCCATAGTCGGCTCAACTAGAGCGGCCAAGGTTGGTCCAACAGTGGCTGCCGACCGTCGTGCCACATGGTCGGCCCAACTGTGGGTGCCCAAGTCATGCCAAACATAGTTTCCCATAGTCAACCCAACTGTGGGTGGCCAAGTCATGGCGGCCATTGTTCTCCATAATCGGCCCAACTAGGGCTGCCCAAGTCATGCCGACCCCCACAGTCGGCCCAACTATGGGAACCATGGTAGGCCTAACTAGGGCTGCCGACGTTGGCAGCCATAGTCGGGCCACCTTTGGGTGACAATATTTACCATGGTCGGACCAACTAGGGCGGCCGAGTCTCGTGCAGCCCTAATTGGGCCGACCAACTATCTCTGGTGGCCAAACGAAATTCCCACCTGGGACTCGGAAAAATAAGATACTTACTGCAATTTATATGGTAAACTTGCTTAAAACTTTAATATTAAATTTACAGTAAACTGTTTGGATAAAGTTGCTGTAAACTTTTATTATGAATTTGCTGAAAATGTCAAGGCAAACTTGCTGAAATTAATTAGAAGAAATTCCCCAAAAAGTTTAATGAATGCACCTTGCATTTTTGAATTTACTTCAACTAATTCTCAAAGGAATATTCTAAAAGATTGGATTAACATCAATCAAGAAATGGCTCGCTATTCATCCCAGCTTCAATTTTTATTACAATGCCGTACGTACGACTTGACACCAAAACACATCGACTCAATAAGCAATAGTTTGAAACATTTTGTTTTCCATAGCTATACTGGTAATACAGAATATAATTTTCTTATAAAAAAATTAAAAATTAAATTACTCAATATTTTAATAGAGGATAAATACATCCATATCCATTACCTTAATAAAAAAATTAATTACTTAAAATCAGTCATAAACAATAATTTTAATGCTCATATCTCTAGTTGTATTTTTTCTATACATGACATAAAATATGCACACTTTATTTCTGTTCAAAAAGAGAAATCCATTAAAAAATTCAATTATTTAAAGGATAAAAATAAGCACAACGCAAAAGATTACTGTAATTCTAACCAAAAATGGTTTTTGAACTTATCTAACGCTCATATTCCTGACAATGTGATCGACGTCATTTCTTTAGGTAATGGCTTTAGATTCAACAACAATAAGAACAATACCTTTCGTAAATCCACGATAGAATATATCAAATCTATTGAGCATTTTATTAATTCTTATGACGTGAACTGTGAACTTTTAAACGATATCAGAAATAATATTATGAAAAATATAAACTCTTTTGAAAACAATTTTCCTTGACATATTAGTGTTAATGACCGAATTTTTACAAAAAAACTTAATGACACAAAACTTTTTTTAAAAAACAATAATAATGTATTATTCACTGTTGCTGATAAAGGAAATGTTACGGTGGCGTTGAATAAGGATGATTACATTATAAAAACTGAGAATTTATTTTCTGATCTTGAAACATACAAACACATAAAAAAAGATCCACTCACTAAATTGCGCTCAGATACTTATGACATTTTAAAAAACTGGAACTCAAACGGTTATTTAAAAAAAAAAAATATAATGAATATTCACTGACACAAACTAATACAAATATTTCAAAATTCTATGGCTTACCAAAAATTCATAAGAAAGACTGTCCATTTAGACCAGTAGTATCTACTATTGGATCCCCTACTTATTTTTTTCTAAGTATCTCTTTAATATTCTAAATGAATCCTTACCGAAACCAACATCTTATATACGCAATAGTTTTGATTTTATTAAAAAGATTAAAAAATTTAAATATTCCTGAAAATCATGTTTTGATTAGTCTAGATGTTAAATCGTTGTTTACAAATGTGGGATCTAAGCACGTGCGTGATTGTATTATTAAACGTTATTCTGACATTTCAAAAAACTTAAATATTCCACTTGATGATATACTTGACGCTTGTTCTTTTCTTTTTGACAATATTTTTTTTAAGTTTAATGGAAAATTTTATAAACAAATTTATGGGACCCCCATGGGTTCACCAGTTTCAGGACTTTTTGCAGATATGGTCATGAATGACCTTGAAACCTTATGTAGAAGTAAACTTTCTTTTAAACCATTGTTTTATTATAGATACGTAGACGATATAATCACGTGCATACTACATAACAAAATTAACGAGATGTTGGACATTTTTAACAGTTATGACGAAAGACTACAATTCACTCATGAAATCGAAACTAATCATACAATTAATTTCTTAGATGTTCTTATAATCATAAAAAACAATAATATTCTTACAGATTGGTATAGGAAACCTACTTTTTCAGAATGAACGATCAATTATGATTCACAACACCCGATTTCTCTAAAAATTGCTATTATTTATAACTTAATTGACAGAGCCATAAAACTTTCACATGAGACTTTTCATTCAAAAAATATAGATTATGTTAAAAGAGTTTTACTTCGTAATAATTATTCAATTCTTTCATAGATAAATACATTAAGAAACGCATTTTCTCAATTAAATCAAATATTCAGAAAAATAACAATTTAAACTCATTTCTATATAAAAAATCACCAAAAGTTTTTTTACCATACATACAAAATTTATATGAGAGAACTTCTTCTATGCTTGGAAAATATAATATATTAACTGTTCCAGTTAATAATAGTGATTTGAACCATAATTTGATCAAGAAAGGTAAAGATAAAAATAAAAAATCTGAAAATACCAATGTAGTTTATAGAATTAACTGTATGAATTGTCCTGCTTCTCATGTTGGCGAAACAAAGAGAATGGTGGGAGTAAGGATTAATGAACATAAAAAATCAAAAGTGGGTGTTACCGCAACACATAGAAACTTACTAAAACATGACTTTGACTGGGACAATTTTAATATTCTTGACAATAAACCAAATGAAAATAAACGTCTTATTTCAGAAATGATTCACATTAATTTACAAAAAAGTGCAATCAATAAAAAAGATGACACTCAGAATCTTAGTAATTGTTACACTCATTTCCTTAACGATAGAAAATATTCACAATACTCATCCTCGTTTGACTATACTGTCACTTAGTCTTTCTCTATTTATATTAATTGATATGAGGTTAACGACCTCAGAATTAAATGTTATTGATTGTATTTATTGAATGTTCGATCAGTGTCAAATTATACGTCGTGCTGACAGGAACTTTAAAATTTAACAATTCTAAAAGTTTCCTTATAATTATGTTAATTTTATTTATTTAATTTTCAATGGTAAATGTTTTTTTATAATTTTTTATTGTTCTTAATAATCTTCTACAATAATTGTGAAAATTTTATTTTTAATTTTTTTGTAATAAATAATTTTAGTTTTCTGAAGAGGACGGCTGAGCCGTTGAAAACGTTAAAAATTGTGTTTTCTTTTATTACCTGACTCGGAGTGATCGATATCTTCATACTATATTTAATATAAAATTATTAAAAATTTGTAATGTAACATTACAAATTATTTATAGCATGTAAATTTGACGGAATTTGCAATAAAAATCCTAAAGAAATATTAAATTATAAATTTTACAAACTTTTTTTCAGAATCAATTTCAAATTTATCATAAATGTTAAATAATAATATACAATAATAATATTGGATTAAAATAATCATATCAAAACGATTATTACAATTAAAAATAGAAAATAAACACTTGACTGAGAAGAAAAAAATTTTAAAGTAGCAAATGGACAAGAAAAAAAGGAATAAGAACAAAAGAAATTGAAAAAGCCAGTCAAGAAACCTACAAAAGAAAAAGTGATGTATTAAAAGTCAGTTAAAAGTGGTCAAAACACAAGATCTCACTGTCAAAATCATGAAAGAAATCTCTCTCTTTTACAGCTTACCAATCCTTAAGGCTAAGGCTGAAAAAAGACTTTTCCCACAAGCCAGCTTTTAACAGAGAAATTCAAGAAGTAATTAAACCCATCTACGAAAGTCTTACAGAGAATGATCTGCTAACAAGATGTCTGGGTGGAAACACTCAAAACAATAATGAAAGTCTAAATTTTGTAATTTGGACCATCATATTGAAACATTTTTATCATGGAAAACAAACGGTCGAAATAGCAGCTTGGATAGCTTCTTGCACCTTCAACGAAGGGTCACAAACTCTGCTTAAAATTATGGATGTGATGAGTATTGCTATTTGACTAAAAGCTTACGAATTTGCCAAAAGGAAAGATCATTCAAGAATATGTCAGGCAATTAAGCGTACTCCTAATGAATCTAAAGAAGCAAGGTTGGAAAATAAAATAACTCGCGAAAAACAGGTAGAAGCTTATGGCTTACTTTACGGACCTGGGATAGCAGATTAAAATTTGGTAAGTTCTAATAAAAAATATTTAACCCTTTCACACCCACAGAACAGTTTTATTGTTAGAAAACTGTAAATCCGCACTAAAAGACCCCGAGTAACAAGTTTGAAGCCAATCCCATTTACTTTAAATTTTGAAGACCGACAAATTGAATACACCATTTTGAATTTTAAGAAACTGATGTCAGATTCGTAATCATCTATCCCGAAAATCCACGAGTAACAATTTCAGGCAAATTGGAGCGATTTTTAAACAAGTCGTCTGCCATATTGGATCCGCCATTTTGAATTTTGAAAATCTGACATTAAATTTGTTATCAGCGACCCTAAAAACCCCCTGGTAACAAGTTTCAAGCCGATTGCGGTCGATTTTTAAAAAGTCATCCGCCATATTGGATCCGCCATTTTGAAATTTTAAAATCTGACTTTAGATTCGTAATCAGCTACCCCAAAAACCCCCGAGTACATATAGTGTTTATCAAAGGTCCCGGGACGATTGGATATTTCTTCAGGATTGCATTTTTGGAGAAAATGTTTAGTACAAAAGTTGTTCAGGATAAAAAAATCTATAACAGTAGATATTTCAGAAATTGGCCCAAGGGTCCATATGGGCTCTACGTGTAAAGAGTTTATTTTTTTAAATGGACATATCTTCTAGAAAAGTGTAAATAAAATTCTACTACATATTACAATAGTATTAGTGAATATTACAAGCAGATTGTGCCATTGACTACCAAAGTGTATTGTTCTCTGTTTAAAAAAATAATATTATTTTTGACAATTGTTAAATATCGTATATTAATGTAAAATTATTAATCACCGTCATGTCTATGTTAATTAATAAAAAATAAATATTATATTAAATATATATTTATAACCTTTTTCCTCTGTTCCAGTACTTTTAATTACCACGTCATTGTAATAATTGTTTTGATATGATTATTTCAATCTAATATTATTATTGTATATTATTATTTATTATTTATCATTTTTTGATAAATTTGAAATTGATTCTAAAAAAAATTTGTAAAATTTATAATTTAATATATCTTTAGAATTTTTATTGAAAATTTCGTCAAATTTATATGCTACAAAATTTGTAATGTTACATTACAAATTTTTATAAATTTTATATTTAACTTTTTGGCAAATTTCTTTTAACTAATGTCAGTATGTTTGCCTTGACATTTTCTGCAAATTCATAATAAAAGTTTACTGCAACATTATCCAGACAGTTTACAGTAAATTTAATATTAAAGTTTTAAGCAAGTTTTTAATTTTTATGGCAAACTTGTAGGAGAGAGGACATTTACATACATGGTACAAGTTTGCAGCAAACTTGCAATGCAAACTTGGTAAATTTGCCCTGCAAACTTGCTGAAAAATGTCGTGCAAATAACAAAATTTTTTGTTATTTCATTTTACATAAAAAAATTAAAGAAACAATATTTTATACCTAATAAGAACTTCGCTTCGTCAAAACGATATCTACACAAGCCTGCAAAAAAACAAAAAATTCCGTTGTCAGAGATCGGGAAATTATTTCTCGCAGTTTTTGGTAAGCTGAATCCGGATGTGGCAACGATAACATCCTATCACGTCAGTATTTTGAGAAAAGTGGGAGTAAAAGTCCCAAGAATCACGTTTTTGGCCGTTTTTGAAAATTTCTACCTGGATAATTCGACGTGCTAGAGACTTGTCACAGGAGTCAAATTAAAGCTTGAACACTGCACTTTACGCCGATATAGCGATATTGACAACAACAAAATAGATTAGCTGTCGAAAATAGGTTTTTTAAGTTGTCAAGCATAAAAATTGACTAACAACCCAGATAGCACGGAAACTTGCAGCAAGCTTGCGGCAAGCTTATCGTGCAAACTTGTCAATAATAAATAAATAAATAAAAAATATAATAAAACATAATAAAACCTAATAATAAATATAATAAAAAAACCAAAAATATAAAATTCAAAAATTAATTACAATAATAAATTAAAAATATTTACAAAAATATAAAAAATTAATTTAATTAGTTAAAAATTATGGTATATAGAAAAAATAACGGCAATTAATACTAGAAATTAAAATGATAAATAAAGTAAGTATATAATAAGATATATAAATATTATTATTAAATTAACAAATGTTTAATACATTTAAAAAATTTTATTCATCTTTTCAATAAGTATTTTCATATTTTAAATAAATTTCATAAAATATAACAATAATAACATTGATTAATTAACAAATAAAATAGAAAACACAAAATTTCTATTTAAAAGCATTTTGAAAAAGCCCGCCGTTTTTCAACTGTTTTTCAACTCATAAAAACAGTCGAGGGTTAAGAGCAAGATTTTTTTATTCTCTGATAGTTGGTCGAGTAGGTTCTCGGTTAGGTTATTTGGTTATTGTCTGTCGAACCCGGGTTCAATTCCCAGTCCCCTCAAATTTGTTTCGAAAATTTTCTCGTTAAGTTTCCAAATGAAAATAAACCGGACATAATTAATAATAAAAAACGTCACAAGGATTTTCAAATTTAGAAAACAAATAAAATTTTTTTAAATTTAAAATGTATTTTTTAAAAATTGCATCAAGATTACAGCAACCTTTCCTGAAAAGCTTACAGCAAGCTTTCACGGCAAGCTTGCCCTGGGTGGGACATTTCGCCAGCTGAGACAAGCTTGCAACAAACTTAACAAGCTTGCACGGAAAGCTTGCCGCAAGCTTGCTGGAAATTTCCGTGCTATATGGGAACTGTTCGTAAATACAACTATTATAAAAAATACTTGAATTCCCTTGGAATTTGTCACTTGAGGGTTTTCATGGTGGCGGATTACGGATATGATGTCATATTTTCAAAATTCAAAATGGCGGATCCAATATGGCGGACGACTTTTTTGAAAATCGATTCAATACAACATATTGGATCTGCCCTTTGGAATTTTGAAAATCAGACATCCTATCCGTAATCCGCGACCCGGACAATCCCCGAGTGACAAATTCCAAGCGAATCCAAGTATGTTTTAGAATAGTTGTATTTACGAACAGTTTTTATTCAATTTTTATGCTTGACAACTTAAAAAAAACCATTTTCGACAGCTAATCTATTTTGTTGTTGTTAATATCGCTATATCGTCGTAAAGTTCACGGTTCAAGCTTTAATTTGACTCCTGTGACAAGTCTCTAGCACGTCGAATTATCCAGGTAGAAATTTTCAAAAACGGCCAAAAACGTGATTTTTGGGACTTTCACCCCCACTTTTCTCAAAATCCTGACACGATGGTAGGTTTTCGTTGCCAGATCCGAAATCCCTATCTCTGACAATGGAAATTTTTGTTTATTTGCAGGCTTGTGCTATCTACAGTGTCGTGAAATAAAACCTACGAAATGAAAACGTTTCATAAAAAGAGATGATTATCCACACAAAAATAAAAAAATGTAATTGTTTAAACAAATAATTGAGTTCAACTAAAAACTTAAAATCTTATAATGCCGTTTGATTTAACAGAAAAAAATACGACGAAACTGTGTCTGGAAAATTTTTTAAATTTCATTTTACATAAAAAAATTAAACGAACAATTTTATAAATAATAAGAACTTCGCATCGGCAATGGAAAAACCATAATAATATTTATTGAGATTAAAACTTATTGGAAAATTTTTTTTAAAAATAATTTGATAGAGAAAGTTGATACAGGGGCATGATAATTGCTAATCTTTTAACGACCGCAGAAAATTATAAATATTAAATGTTAGGGTCAGTCGGGGTAAATCCGAACGGGGGGTAAATCCGAACGCTAATTATTTCAGCTTAATTAAAATTTTTAAAAATAAGTTCGATATGAGAATTTTTACCTCAGATCCTCTTGAAGAGATTCTAAGTATTATCCCATTTTTTGTTTGTTAATTAGCAACAGCATAAACAAAGATAACAAGTATTGCAAAAAAGATTGAAAATCAAAGATGACACTCTTTCAGTATTTTGTCTCGTATTTGAAGAAAAAGAAGCTAAAAATTCATTTTATTATTTATAATTGTTTGTTATGAATACTAGAACAGAAACTATTTTTGATTTTTGCCTTCTGTAAAATTTTATTAATAATATCAGACCGTTCGTATTTACCCAAAAAAATTGGAAAACTGGGGTAAATCCGAACGGTATTTTTAATAATTTTTTTTTACATCAAAGCCACACAAAATTGTTTTTATTTGATTACACTATTATTTTAACATTATAAAAGTACATAGAAAAAAGTTTTTCTTTCTATACGTATCCTCGTTAGTAATTAATAAGCAGAAACTTAATCTCTGTTCTCTCGAAGGAGTGTTCCACTTTTTTTTGCCAAATGGTTTGTTGAAAAAAGTTTTACAGGATCTTAATAAAATTTGGTATTCTACGGTTTTTGGGGTCGCTAATTACCAATTTGAAGTCAGTTTTTCAAAATTCAAAATGGCGGACGAGAATTAAAAAATTCATTGGATTCGCTCGAAAATTGTTACTCGGGGGGTTTCAGGATTAGCAAATTTGATCATTTTTAAAAATAAGTTTTAGGAAAGTACGCCATTTTGAATTTAAAAAATTTGACTTTTATTTTTGTATTTACATTCAATCACTCCAAAATACTTTCTGTACCAAGTTTTGCAAAAATCCGTTATGATTTGATAAAGTTATTGAAGGTTTTAATTGTGTAATGCATTTTAATTTTTAACCTGTTTGATTTTTGTATTTATATATGATGCATTATTACATAATAGGTTTATTATCGTATTTTTTTGAGTTTTTATATAAGTTTAACAATTGCAATACTTTAAATTTATTTTCCCTAAGATTTTTCTGAAATACAGTGGCGTTCGTATTTACCCCCATATTTTAGGAAAGTTGCAAAGTATCGAGGTAAATACGAACGCTAAGTTTCCTGCGATTGTAATTTATCAAAAATTTTTTCTACCCCATAAAATTGTTCTATGGAAGTAAAGTAACAACTTCATGCACCAGAATACCGGAAGTATTTTTTTTTAAAGAAAAAACTTATGTTATTGTTGAAACTTACTAAAAGCGTTCGGATTTACCCCAGTTGACCCTATATTTATATTTTTTTATTTTATATTTGCTTCACTCTGTCCATAAGCATTAATGGGTTAATATATTATTTGTTAATTAGTGACAAGCAATTGAATACACTTTCGTTGTATTTTTTCCGTAGAATTGAATGGCGTTATTAAATTTTAAGATTTTTCTTGTACTCAAATATTTTTTTAAACAATAATTGATTAAACAATTCGTATTTTTTAATGAATATTTTTTTATTTTTGTGTGGATAATCACTTTATTATCAAACATTTTCATCTCGGGGTTTTCATTTCATGACGCCGCAGACAGTTTTCGTACTGTCGAAGCAAAGTTCATTTTAGTTATAAAATTGTTGATTTTTTTTTATGTAAATTAAAATAACAAAAAATTTTGCAAGACACAGTTTCGTTGTATTTTTTTCCATAGAATCGAATAGTGTTATTAGATTTTAAGATTTTTGTTGTACTTAAGTATTTGTTTAAACAATTGAATTTTTTAAATATTTTTCTTTGGAAAATTATATTTATTTCTAATGTTTTCATTGCGGTATTCACTGTTTAGCTATTTGTAATAGTTTGACCACAGCCTCTAATTATGACATTACACCCATATAACTTCAAGGAGTGATTTCTACCCTTTAAAGTGGATCATGGCAGATATAAAAATATACGGGTCTCCTATTTTTCTGAGTACTACATTCATACCAAGTTTAATTAAAATCGGAGATTATCACTTTCATAGGTTTACTTGTGAGTACAGGCTGTCAACACGCCAAGTTTATTTGGATTAGATTTGGTCAGCGTCGAGCAAATTGAACAAATTTCAAACGATTCGTTAGGAAAGTTTTCGCATTGAACAGGTAACCAACTCTCGGAAAACTGCAACCAAGATTAAGAAAAGACATTTTTGAGTTGAAATTTGGAACTATGTCGACGAAGATTAGGCAGAATAAACTCATGACAAACGTTCATTCACCGAAATTTGCTTTCATTAAAAGTGGTGGTATATTCATTTGGGAGGTTAAGTATATCGAATGAGAGTAATAAAATGTGTTTTTCAAATAACTGTCGATTCAATCTCTTGTCGCCAGAGGGCGCATTGTATTTTCAATACACTTTCTGAGTCAATTATTTATTTTTCTGACTTGTCAGTGCAACTGAATACCCACATAGAACGACTTCTTGCTGTGAGGTTACTTTAAGGATATCTGTAGGGTTTGTAAGGTTACCGTGTAAGCCGTGTAAACTTGAAGTCATCTTAAAACTTCCGCCATTACAGTAAGCTTAGACAGTATGGTCGTGGTAAGTTTACATGGTAAGGTTGTGGTAAGCTTACACGGTAAGGTTGTTGTTAGCTTCCCGTAAGGTGACTGTAAGGTTGCAGTAAGGTTACTGTAAACATAGAATGTTATTAATAAATAAATTTTATTAATATTTAGGCGCAGTAGTTTTCTATGGCACATACGGCTGCGCAGTAAATTTTATTTAACAAACCCTATTGGGGTTCATAAAGTACTTCACCAAATGTATAATGTTTTATAAAAAAAATTTATAATATAGTATATATTATAATATAATTATATTTTTAATATATTATCTTATTATTCTATGTTTACAGTAATCTTACAGAAACCTTACAGTAACCTTACGGAAAACTTACAACAATATTACCGTGTAAACTTACACAACTTACCACGACCTTACTGTGTAAGCTTACTGTAATGGCGGAAGTTTTAGGATGACCTCAAATTTTTTGTAGGCATACACGGTAACCTTACAAATCCTACAGATATTCTTACAGTATTAGGCTGAAGAACGTAACGTTAAAAGTTTAACGAAAACAAATTTCATAATTATACATTCTATTCAGTAAAAATAACAAAAATTATACATCAAACACATAAATAGTAAATATTAAAAGCAAATCTAAGTGATTTTTCTAATTATAGGGAAAATAATTCAATTTAATACAAACAAGAAAATATTTTTCGTTTTCAACATTAACGATTGCAATTACTCAAAAAATAAAAATTTGTCGCACTTTTAAATCATGCTATTCAAAAGGGTACTAAAATATGTGTCGAAAACATCTATATTTTTTTAATTTTTATGAGCAGTAAGGGTTGAAACTGAACGAAGAAAGAAGATATTTTTCGTTTTCAACATTAACAATTGCAATTACTCAAAAAATTAAAATTTGGCGAAATTTTAAATCATGCCATTCAAGAGGGCACTAAAAAATGTGTCGAAAACATGCATATTTTTTTAATTTTGATGAGCGGTAAAGGTTGAAACTGTACTAACAAGTAACACTACCCAACTGTTAATCACCGATTTTGATTAAACTTGTCACACTTCTAAAACATGGAAAAATATTGAACACGTATTTTTTTATATCGGCCCGTTTTGAGTTTTAAGGGTAGAAAACACCCTTTTTTAATTTAAGGGATGAAAAGCAGTATTTCATACAGAATGTACTAGATTTGCTTGAAACATATTACTCAGGGGTTTTCGAGGTCGCTGATTACGAATCTGAAGTCAGATTTTAAAAATTCAAAATGGCGGATCCAATATGGCGGACATTAAAATTCAAATTCAATCGAATTTACTTGAAACTCATTACTCGGGGGTTTTTGGTGTCGCTGATTACGAATCAGATGTTAGTTGTTTAAAATTCAAAATGATGCATCCAACATATTCAATAAAGCCATTATTATAAAGACAAGATCTAATACTGCGACCAACAAATGCAAAATATGATAATCGAACCAACAAAGGCAAGAAGCAATAATCCAACCAGTAAAGGCGAGACGTGATAATCCAACCAGTAAAGGCAAGATGTGATAATCCAACCATCATAGGTAAGAAAGAATAATCCAACCAACAAAGGTAAGAAGCAATAATCCAACCAGTAAAGGCAAGATGTGATAATCCAACCATCAAAGGTAAGAAGCAATAATTCTTACCTTTGTTGGTTGGATTATCACATCTTGCCTTTACTGGTTGGATTATCACGTCTCGCCTTTACTGGTTGGATTATTGCTTCTTGCCTTTGTTGGTTGGATTATTGCTTCTTGCCTTTACTGGTTGGATTATTGCTTCTTACCTTTGTTGGTTGGATTATTGCTTCTTACCTTTGTTGGTTGGATTATTCTTTCTTACCTATGATGGTTGGATTATCACATCTTGCCTTTACTGGTTGGATTATCACGTCTCGCCTTTACTGGTTGGATTATTGCTTCTTACCTTTGTTGGTTGGATAATTGTTTCTTTCCTTTACTGGTTGGATTATTGCTTCTTACCTTTACTGGTTGGATTATTGCTTCTTACCTTTGATGGTTGAGTTATCACATCCTGCCATTACTAGTTGGATTATCACATCTCGCCTTTACTGGTTGGATAATTGCTTCTTGCCTTTGTTGGTTCGATTATCATATCTTGCATTTGTTGGTCGCAGTATTAGATCTTGTCTTTATAATAATGGCTTTATTGAATATGTTGGATCCATCATTTTGAATTTTAAACAAGTAACATCTGATTCGTAATCAGCGACACCAAAAACCCCCGAGTTATAAGTTTTAAGCGAACGCAATGAATTTTTTAAAAAGTTGTCTGTCATTTTGGAGCTGCCATTTTTAATTTTTTAAATCTGACTTCAAATTCGTAATCAGCGACCCCAAAAACCCCCGAGTAATGAGTTTCAAGTAAATTTGATTGAATTTGAATTTTATTGTCCGCCATATTGGATCCGGTATATTGAATTTTTAAAAATTGACACCGTATTCGTAATCAACTACCAGACTGATATCAGATTCGTAAACGGTGACCCCAAAAACCCCCGACTAACGAGTTTCAATCAAATCCGATTTATTTTTGATTTTATTGTCCTCCATATTGGATCCGCCATTTTGAATTTTTAAAATCTGACTTCAGATTCGTAATCAGCGACCTCGAAAACCCCTGAGTAATATGTTTCAAGCAAATCTAGTACATTCTGTATGAAATACTGCTTTTCATCCCTTAAATTAAAAAAGGGTGTTTTCTACCCTTAAAACTCAAAACGGGCCGATATAAAAAAATACGTGTTCAATATTTTTCCATGTTTTAGAAGTGTGACAAGTTTAATCAAAATCGGTGATTAACAGTTGGGTAGTGTTACTTGTAAGAAAAAAAGATTTTCCGTTTTCAATGTTACGATTGCAATTACTCAAAAAATAAAAATTTTTCGCACTTTTAAATCATGACATTCAAAAGGGTACTAAAATATGTGTCCAAAACGTCTATATTTTTTTAATTTTGATGAGCGATAAGGGTTGAAACTGAACGAAGAAAGAAGATATTTTTCGTTTTCAACATTAACAATTCGAATACTCAAAAAATAAAAATTTGTCGCAATTTTAAATCATGCCATTCAAAAAAGTACTAAAAAATGTGTCGAAAACAAACATACTTTTTTAATTATGATGGTCGGTAAGGGTTGAAACTGAACGAAAATTAAAAAATATGGATGTTTTTGACACATTTTTTAGTGCCCTCTTGAATGGCATAAAATTGCGACAAATTTTTATTTTTTGAGTAATTGCAATCGATAACATTGAAAACGGAAAATCTTTTTTTGTTCGTTCAGTTTCAACCCTTACCGCTCATCAAAATTAAAAAAATGTGGATGTTTTCGACACATTTTTTAGTGCCCTTTTGAGTGGCATGATTTAAAATTGCGACTTTTTATTTTTTAAGTAATTGCAATCGTTAATGTTGAAAACGAAATATATTTTCTTTGTTTGTATTAAATTACAATATTTTCCCTATAATTAGCAAAATCACTTAGATTTGCTTTTAGTATTTACTATTTATGTGTACGATGTATAATTTTTTTTATTATTACTGAATAGAATGCATAATTATGAAATTTGTTTTCGTTAAACTTTTAACGTTACGTTCTTCAGCCTAATACAGTAACATCACAGCAAGAAGTCGTGTTATGTGGGTGTCTTTTGTATTCTCTTGTGTTCTAATATAAGTTCTTTTGTATTGTTTATCTCGTTTTTATTCCATGACTCTTCACACCCTTTTACGCTAATAGAGACAGACTAAAATTTGATAACATATGGAAAACTATTATATTTTTCGAACATTTACAGTGTAAAATTCTTACTTCTGTATTGACGAACGTCTAAATATTGTGGATCAACTGATAGACTACCAACTCTTCCATTGGTAAGAGCATCTTGAAGGATTGATTTTGTCATGGCCATTGTATCCGCAGGCAAAATAGATCTACCCTTGATTTCGTTTTTGTCAATTGCCAGGATCATCTTCGCATAGACGCCATCATCATTAGCACTAAAATATATTTTAAAAATAAGTACAATGTTATAGTCTTATGAAACAAGGAATATTTATATTTACAATTTTTGAAATTCCTTGGTATTTCTTTGAAATCTTAAATACGAATTAAATCATTAATGTACGAACAATAATTTAATAATTAACAACATTTTGAACAATTAAGTACAAAATTCAAATCCTCGAACTAAAATATAACGTTTTCTTTAGTCATATGGTCTCAAGTAAAATACAAGTGTTTACCTACGAGATCCGACTACCTTACTCGTAATATTATTTGAATTTAATCGCACTTCAAGGGTTACATAATATCGACCGAAAAAATTAGTAAATTTTTATAATTTATTTTTTAAGCTATTTTATCAAAATTTTATTAAAATGAAGCACAATGTATCAAATAGAATATGTTGGGATGGACTTATAACAAGTTTAACAATAAAAAATATTAATAATTGTGAATACATATTATATTTAATAAAATGTAGGATGGAAGGCATATAAAACTTATAAAAATTCCTACAATTTTCCAGGCGTTAAAGTATATAATCCTTAATCTGAATATCATTAAAGTGAGTTCCTTTGTAACTGCCTTCATTCCTTTCAAATTATTAACTAATAAATTATTTTTTATTTGACTCAAGAAGACTAGAGACAGGAGGAGTAACTTCGCTGGAGTCTTACAGAGAACGATGACGTATAATATGAGGGCAACGAAGGTGGCGTACTTGGCAAGTAGTTGGTGCAGTAGACTAAAATTGGGCTTCTGCGCATATTAATACATTTATCGGTTTACATGTATTTAGTATTCTTGGCGCACATGGGTTTTCGCCGGCTGATAATTAAAACATATAATTTGACATAAACAATTAATCGAATGATATTTTTGACAATCTTTCAAGTTAACTTCCGACACTGATTGTCTTTTATTAAATTTATTATCAGCCTCTAAAATACAAAAAAAAATTAGTATTATTATAATGACAAATATAAATAATATCTTTTAATGCCCAAAAAAACGTTTTAGTTGATTAAAGTAAAAAAAAATCTAAAAAGTTATTATTTTTATTTTAACAGAATTTAATTGGTTAATGAATATTTTATTTTAAATAAGTAATTTAATTTGAAAACATATTTTCTCTCTTAAATAACTAATGTTATTAGATATAATAATAATAATAACATGGTTTCTATTAAGTTGCAGAGCGCGGACTCTTGGAGGAGCGTCGAGTCCTTCATTATAACTGTAATGAGGACGAAGGAGGATGACAGGAGGAGGTTAACACGGACAAATCCTGCTGCTCGGCTGGGTGCACGCGCGGGACGGGGCTCTCCTTCTTCTGGCGCTGGCACTCACTTAAGGATTTAGGACCGAGAGCAGCGGTAAGGAGACTTCCACTGGCGATGTATAAAGCTTAATAGCAGTTCCGCCAGTGGAGTTAAAGTCTCAAAAAAGGGTGTGGTTTTTAGTGGATCAACCAGAACAAGAGCGGTCATCCCCACATAACCTGAGAGTACGGGCTCCAGGTATCTGACTGGAAGTAGGCCTTCAGGGTTATGTAGATTTTCCACTTCCCTCATAAAAAAATAATAATTATTATAATATAATATTATTCTGATTAATAATAATTAATAATAATATCATTACTTTTAACCTCTCTATCATAAAATTGCCTTGTGCTATTTGACATATTCTTTTCTGCTATATTATGGCTCTATATATACTTGCGCAGTAAACAATTTTTGGTTACCGCACGAAATACCTATGCAGAAAGAATCTTCCTTCATTGCCCTCACACACATAGCACCGAAAATTTAATAAATATTTATTAAATACTTATTTTCAATGTTCGCAGTATTTAGAATAAAGGTTAAGTAAAGCTTCTGCAAATATTTAAATGTCCGCACTTGAGCAAATGTTTAGTGCGAACCTTGAGTGAAGCTTTAAATTAAATATTTGTTAAAGGTTCAGCTCGATCCTTGATTGAAGATTTAAATTAAATGTGTTTAATGAATAAATTGATTCAAGAAATTTTAGTTTTCAAAAATGGAAAAAAATAATTTCTTAAATTTAGGGACTCAAACTTGATTAATTAATTTTTTAGAGACTTTAAATAACGAAATTAATTTTGAAAATAAATTTGGGGGGACCGGGGATTGAACACGGGTTCGACGAACGCAAACTATGATTGGAAAAAACAATCTTGCTCTTAAGTTACAAGTGATTTTATTGGTTTGTGGAAAACGACGAGATAATTTAAAATTGGACTTTTTGTTTTGACAGTATATAACCAAGCAAAAATTATCTTAACCATCGAAACAATTCGTGCCGTTTTCCGCAACCAATAAAATCACTTGTAGCTTAAGAGCATGATTTTTTTGTTCCAATCATAGTTGCTCGTATAGCTCAGTTGGTTAAGTATTGCGTTTGCGTTCATCGACTCCGTGTTCGATCCCCGGTTCCCGAAATTTAGTTTGAAAATTAATTTCGTTCTTTAAAGTCTCTAAAAAATTATTTAATCAAGTATGAGTCCCTAAATTAAAAATTTTTATTTTTTTATTTTTGAAAACTAAAATTTCTTAAATCAATTTATTCATTAAACTGATTCAAATTAAAGATATAATTGTTTTAATTATATTATTATTATTAATACAATTAATACTTTATGCTTAGATAATTTTAAAACCCAGCTATCTGGGCAAACATTTATAGAATATTTTTTTAAGCTTCAATCAAGGTTCGAGCTGAACCTTTAACGAATATTTAATTTAAATCTTCAATCAAGGTTCGAGCTGAACCTTTAACGAATATTTAATTTAAACCTTCACTCAAGTTTCGAGCCGAACCATTAACGAATATTTTATTTCAAGCTTCACTCAAGGTTCACGTTAAACATTTGCTCAAGTGCGGACATTTAAATATTTACAGAAGCATTACTTAACCTTTATTCTAAATACTGCGAACATTGAAAATAAATATTTATTAAATCTTCTGTGTTATGTGGTCACTTTCGACGACATCCCCACCACCTAAGTTACTCCTCCTGTCTCTACACTGAAAAAATAGTATTGAACCAAGAACATTTTAATTGGTTCAAGAAAATCATGGGACCGAATGCGGTAAAATCATTATGCTACTGTTTCAAGAAATCCATTTACTTGGTGCAGTATATTTAAAAGAAGAACATAATATGTTCTTGATATAAGAAAATATGAAATTCGATCAAAAAGTTAATCGACTTCTATGAGTAAAATATTTTATTGTTCTAAAAATATCTGTAGTCGAATCAATTATTGCATTTGATTCATTTAAATCTTTGTAATGTTGGTTCAAGTAAGTAAACATTTAAATCAAAATATTATTTACATTGTCAGAAGAACGCATGTTTCTGGTCCAAGAAAATATGGAATTCGTCTAAGAAGTTGATTGACTTCTAAGAAATGTAAAATATATTAATTAAAATATATTCGGCCGGAGCGAAATCTAATGGTGTGCGCCCAACCTCGTTTTAATTAAAAATTACGTTTTTTAAATTTTACGTCGAAAATTCAAGTTAATAATGTACTAGCAATTTCATAAGACAATACAGATTATTATTTTAAAAAAATTTTTTAATTAATTTAAAAAATGAAATTTAATGAAATTTAATCATCAAAAATTACCACAAAATTAAAATTTTTTTCAAAATTTTATAAATTCCCAAAAGAATATAGGTTATTATATTAAACCCTTTTTTTAAAAAAAATTTAACATCTATGTTAAATTTTTTATATGTATTTTTGAAGATAATTAGAATGCTTGTTAAAAAAATTATAAAATGACAAAAAGAAATATTATAAAATTTTATTTAAATAATTATTTTCAAATTTTAATTTCTTATACTTTTTTTACAACTTAAAATTTTTTAATATTATTTAAACTATAATATTAAAATAAAAATCTATAACCCGAAAACAATAATTATAAAAAGGTTGTTACTAAAAAAACATTTTTTCATTTCTTTATATTTGTCATGTTTTTTAATTCTAAAGTTAAAATTTGATTAATTGGACTCAAAAACATAGCTGAAAAGGAATTTTTCTTCACAATTTTAAATCTATCAGTTATTTTCTCAATTTTAAGGTAAAAATGAGATTAATTAACCTCAAAAAACTTCTAAAAAAAAGTCTAGTAAAAATATGCGAAAAAATTAAAAATTTAAAAATTTCGATTTTTACAAAAAAAGGTGCCATAACTTCCGTTCAAGTTAATATTTTTTAATGGGGTATGGCTAAGATTTTAAGTTAGTCTAATACCTAAAAGACTGCCAAGTTTCACTTAAATCGGTCAAGCCGTTTATGCGTGATTGGCGAACAAAATATTGTGCAGACAGACAGACAAAATTTTTTTTAATGCTATTTTTAGAATCCTTATGACTTGAAACGAAGAATTATACATGAATTTTGAAGTTCTAAGCAATTTACAGACAAAAGTCTAATTTTATTAATATATATGAGAGATTCTTTTTCAATCGCCCCAGCCCAAAAAGTCAATGTTCTGGAATTGGCTTCATACTTTGGTAAATTGTTGTCCTATATTATAGTAATAAATCCCTAAAATATAAACTCATTAAAAAAATATTTGTAGAAAGTAGAGGGGGTTGAAGTTTTGACGTTAAGGGTAACATTGTCATTTTCAAATCCGTATAACTATGACAAAAGTTAATGGATTTTAATTTATCTATAATGAATTTCAATACATTTTTCACGTACTTTTCAAAAATGTATACGAAATTTAAAAAAAAAAATTTTGATCCCTTTTTTTCAAAATCAACCCTTATTTTTCGATTTTCATCCCTTCGGGTATTTTTTTTATTTGCATTGGAAAGCTGAGGTTTTTTCCCATGAGCTATGTAAATACGAAAGTGGGACAACAATAATTTTGTGAGAAACATAATATTAAATTAGGCGGTGCCTATCTAAATCCTCAAAGATGATCTCCAGGTATACCCCTTATCGGCACCGCCTACTTTAATATTCTGTTTCTCACAAAATTATTGTTGTCCCATTTTCATATTTACATAGCTCATGGGAAAAAACCTCAGCTTTCCAATGAAAGTAAAAAAAAAATACCCGAAGGGATGAAAATCGAAAAATAAGGGTTGATTTTGAAAAAAAGGGATCAAAAATATTTTTTTTTAATTTCGTATACTTTTTTGAAAAGTACGTGAAAAATGTATTAAAATTCATTATAGATAAATTAAAATCCATTAACTTTTGTCATAGTTATACGGATTTGAAAATGACAATGTTACCCTTAACGTCAAAACTTCAACCCCCTCTACTTTCTACAAATATTTTTTTAATGAGTTTATATTTTAGGGATTTATTACTATAATATAGGACAACAATTTACCAAAGTATGAAGCCAATCCTAGAACATTGACTTTTTGGGCTGGGGCGATTGAAAAAGAATCGCTCATTTATATATATATATTAAATCAAGAAAATATTTTCTTGACTTGAGAAAACTTATGGATTTCAGCAAAAAAAATATTTTTCCAATACTAGTAAATATTTACTTTAATTACTTGGATTGATTAATGTTGATTTCAAACCATATATTTTTTAATCAAGTTGAAACAAGTATCTACTTCTATTAATCTTTCCATTTTCTTGGATCAAGACTATGAGTGTTAGATTAAGTAAAAAGTTGTTTTGAAGGAAACAACAAAACGATTTGACCCAAGAAAATAAAATACTCAACGTAAATCTCTTCACATGAGAAAATAATATTCTGGACTCAATATTTTTTCGGTTCTTGACACAGGTAAAACAGTTCACTTGAAACTGTAAGATATATTTACTTGTATGAAACTCATATTTTCTTATTTCAAGAACATTGCTCAATGCTCAAAATTACTTGAATCAAGAAAATAAATTTCTTCCAATAAGAAAATATCGTCTTATTTCAAGTAAAGTATCTCAAGTAAATGTATTTACTTGATTTAATTAACTTTTTTTCAGTGCAGTCTTCTTGATTTAACTAAAGGTTTATCATCTCCTTGACACAATACCTAATTTCTCTTTAATTAACCTTATCCGAGTAACTATTTACCTTCGTAAGTCATCAAGCCTAAGATTGTAAAAGCCTGGTACTTTATTCAATGTTGATTTGAAGCTCTCAGTTATGGTATTTGAAATGTCATCAAAATCTTGAGTACCAAATCGTGGAGCAGTATAACTAGCACCCAGATTAACTAATTTCACTTCGACCTCGTAGAAAAGTCTTGGTGGAGCGGGAGTAGTAATTTCAACATCATCTACAATATACACATTAAAAAACATGTTTTGGGTAATAATTAAAGTTTTTAATTTTTAATCTCACCATCAAATCCACAAGATTTTATACAAATCTTATCACCAGAAACTATAGGTACTGCATTGTGAGGTTTAATTTTTTTATTAACTGCATGGAAATTTCCTCCTTTTACTGGAAACATCATGTAGAGACATTTGTCATCAGTAAATGAGAGGTCTTTGTAGTCTTTGGTAATGCGTTTTCTTGAAAACATCAAAGTGGTTTCTCCTTTCTCAATTTTTCCACTAATATTGTAAATGTCCTGAGACGCATCCAAAAGAGGTGCATTGTACCCGTTAATCCAAGTATCCATAATAAATGGCCTTCCATTAGACTTATCGACCCATCCGAGGATGGCGTCAGTTTGACTCTAAATTTTTAAAATAAATTTAGAAAAACTCATTAAAGAATTAAAATTAAGGGTGCACTTCCGAAACCCCCCCCCCCCTTCCGATTTTAATGAAACTTGGTATACTTACGTAATTTCATGCGCTGATAACGAAAATGATAGTGAAAATTACCGCAAATTTCATTTTTATGGTGAAAACCATAAAAAACACCATAAAATTATGGTTTTTTGCGTTTAACTCGTAAAAAACGCAAAATTAAAAAAAATCGTTTTTACAAAAGTTGTAGAGCTTCTAAAAATGAACATTTTATGTCCTAGACATTTTTTACCAAAAGTCCTTAGTTTTCGAGAAAAATGCAGAAATATGAAAAGCACACTACAAAAATTACTAATACCACGAAACTGGAATTCCTATAAAGATAGTTTTGAGAGATCAAATTCACATTCTTAATGGTACTGGAAGGTACGGAACCCACCCCGACCCCCCTCCTCCAAGATGTCTTCCCCCTCCCCCCTGGAAGTAGCCCTGCACAGCAAAGAATGCAGAGGCGGGCGAAGCCCGCCTTCCCTTATATCGTTGCTCTCTTTCAAAACAGACAGTCAAATTCACATTCTTAATGGTACTGGAAGGTACGGAACCCACCCGACCCCCCTCCTCCAAGATGTCTTCCCCTAAAAGTTCTTTTGGAAATAGCCCTGCACAGCAAAGAGTAGAAGGTTTTTTATTAAAAGATATTGTCCGTCACATAAGACATCTGCCTCTTGTGGATAATAGCTAGAAGTTGGTGATTTTCACCGTTTTTAAATATTTTGCATTTTTCTCGAAAACTAATGACTTTTGGTAAAAAATGTATAGGACATAAAATGTTCATTTTTAGAAGCTCTACAACTTTTGTAAGAACGATTTTTTTTAATTTTGCGTTTTTTACGAGTTAAACGCAAAAAACCATAATTTTATGGTGTTTTTTATGGTTTTCACCATAAAAATGAAATTTGCGGTAATTTTCACTATCATTTTCGTGATCAGCGCATGAAATTACGTAAGTATACCAAGTTTCATTAAAATCGGAAGGGGGGGGTTTTCGGAAGTTTATCCAAAATTAATAAAGATGTTTTACTCACCATTTTCTCATTTTCGGAAAATCCCACACCAGTCCAGGTATCGGTATTATTTGTCACAATTGTGAAGTATATTTTATCCTAGAAGAAATAATTAATAGATCACATATTTTTTCCTATCATTTCATTAATCATAATTATATTTACAATACCTCTCTCTTTTTGTATTGCCATTTAATTCTGTATTCACAGGTTCCTTTCTTTGGCGAACACTGTCTGGGGTATCGCCATTCCCCTCCGCAACCACCACCTTCTAAAGGCATTCCGGCACCAAAGTTTGATTTTCCGCTTTCGTCTGCACATAATACAATTTTAATTACATTACTTTAAATTGTCAAACATAATATTAAAACCTTACATTGAAAGCATTCGGACGAGTTGCTGTTTTAACCATAGTAAGTTATTTTAACTAAAATTATAGTATAATAATCTTTGTATTCATTCCGTCATTCATTCACATTTTCTTAGTACTTAATTTTTCTCATTATTATTAGATTATATATACATATATATCTTTACTTTGATATTTAGGGTTCTCGACGGTTTCTACCTGAAATTTTTGTTGTCAAAACAGCTTTTGGTTGAGGGTTCATAAGATGGTCGATGACCTTTTAAATACTGTAATGAAAGGGGTCGCTGAAACCGTATATGACCATGAAAATTTTTTTTGACGACCCATTTTCCCGCAACCACCCCCTTGCACCTACTCACGGGGGTTGGAGTTTCAAAAAAAAAAAACGAGTAGTGTGTCAATTCCAATGTTTTTTGGGTCGCTTAATCCGAAAAATACCACTAAAAACAAATCCTTAACTCCCTATAACCCCCTGAGAAGGGGTTGGAATTTCAATTTTTACAAAAAGTCGAGTACGGTATCTATTCCTATGTTTTTTGGTCGCTGAAATCAAAAAACACCAACAAAAACACATCTTTTACCCTTTTAACCCCCTACAACCCCTGGAGAGGGTTGGAATTTCATTGTTCACGAAAAGTCGAGTACGGTGTTTAATCCTATGTTTTTTGGGTCGCTTAATCCGAAAAATACCACTAAAAACAAAAAAATCGAGTAGTGTGTCAATTCCAATGTTTTTTGGGTCGCTTAATCCGAAAAATACCACTAAAAACAAATCCTTAACTCCCTATAACCCCCTGAGAAGGGGTTGGAATTTCAATTTTTACAAAAAGTCGAGTACGGTATCTATTCCTATGTTTTTTGGTCGCTGAAATCAAAAAACACCAACAAAAACACATCTTTTACCCTTTTAACCCCCTACAACCCCTGGAGGGGGTTGGAATTTCATTTTTCACGAAAAGTCGAGTACGGTGTCTAATCTTATGTTTTTTGGGTCGCTGAAACCAAAAAACATCACCAACAATAAAGTTTTCTAGAAAGTTACCTATGATTACACAAATACGCACCTACAAAGTCTTAAGGAAATTTATTTTTCTACACTTAGCGCCGTGAAAAATGATATTCCAACCCCCTCCCAGGGGTTCTAGCGGGTTAAGGGGGTAAAGAATTTGTTTTTGGTGGTGTTTTTTAATTTCAGCGCCCCAAGAAACGTAGGATTAGACACCGAACTTGACTTTTTGTGAAATTTAAAATTTTAACCCCCTCCCAGAGGGTTGTACGGGATTAAAGAAAGAAAGGATTTGTTTTCAATGGTGTTTTTGGGATGAAGCGACCCAAAAAAACATTGGAATAGACACCATACTCAATTTTTTTTTAATTTGAAACTCCAACCCCCGTGAGTAGGTGCAAGGGGTGGTTGCGGGAAAATGGGTCGTCAAAAAAATTGTTAATGGTCATATTCGGTTTCAGCGACCCCAAAAACATAGGAATATGGGGTTGTGTTTTTTGGGACCTGAATTTTTTTTTGTGCCTGTGTTATTATTGGAGCAATATATGATCGTAATCGTGAACTTCTGAGGAAAACGAATATGTCAAAATAAATTAAACAGTGTTTATATTTAAAAATTTTATAATTTTTTTGAAAAACTCATTAAGCGTCATAAAAAAATATTGTCATTAAGCCCGAGAACGTCATACAGGCCCCCGCTGTAATTGACTTACTCGAGGTCTGAGCCCGGGACAGGCCGATAGAGTGAGGATATACCACTTCCCTTTTCAGGACCCAATCCGTGATCGCTCGATTCGTCCTAACAGTCTTGGGTTGAGGGAAATTTTTTTATTATTGTATATGCGATATAGATGATAACCGTTTAATCCCAGTGAGTGGAAGTGGTGTATTCATACTTAACTTACCAACACCTATCCCCGAGGATGCCACTCAGGCCTACCGTAATATCTGCCACTCGCGAGAACTTAATATAGGCCCAGATTGGTAGAGTGGGGGTATAACACTTCTCCTCAATGGAGTGAAACGGCTACTGCTGATGTAAGATAAACATAGAGCAACCGACTACCGTTTCAACAACATTGTAGTAGTGTTGCTAAAAAAAGATTCTAATAGTCTCAGGTAACTTAACTTGATTATTATAAAGTTTATAATATTTTTCTGCAATTTGTCGATCAATAACTTACTGTAGGTGTTGAATCTTCTTATATTATATTTGTGTTTTTCATTTTTGTATTGGGCCCAAAAAATATATTCCTATTTTTGTATAGTATTAATAATTATACAATATGTATTTTAAAGATAAATATGGATATGGCATGATATTGATATTGAAGATATTTGTTTCTTTTGGTTGTCTTAAATGTTTCATATAAAAAATACATCAATCCATTTAGTTTTTTTGGTATTAAATAACATTGGCATTAAAGATATTACGATTTTGAGGATAAAGAAAGATATTGGATAACATTAATATTGAATATATTTTAATAATGCAACAAAAATATTGATTGTTTTATAATAGTGGAAGCTGTCTTTTGGAAAAATTTTTTGGTATTGGGTAATTTTGGCATTAAAGATATTTGGATTTTGAGGATAATAAAATATGATATTGGATAACATTGGCATTGAATATATTTCGATATTGAAAAAAAAATATTGACTGTTTGAGAATAGAGGATGCTGGCTTTTGGAAAAGTATTTAAATAGATAGAAAGAGGTTTGAATATTGTTTTAAGGGTTAAAATTGTTTTATGGGTTAAATAACACAGCCCCACAAAAAAAAAGTGTCATGTACTTTTGACCGGAATACCCTAACCCTATGTATTTTGACGCGCTGAACACGAATCCGAAGTCCGTTTTGCTCCATCACGTCAGGATTTTTTTCTAACCTCAAAAAACATGTCGGATTTTGAGAAGTAGGCGATTTTTTTAAAAATTGATGTATTAATTTCAAACTTGGTTTTTGGGGGTTTTTTGTGTCGCTGATTACGAATCTGAAGTTAGATTTTCAAAATCCAAAATGGCGGATCCAATATGGCGGATGAATTTTGAAAAAATTTTAAGATTTACTTCAAACTTGGTATCTGGGGGTTTTTTGGGTCGCTGATTACGAATATGATGTCAGATTTGAAAAATTCAAAATGGCATATCCAACATGGACTTCTATCGGACATATTAGATACGCCATTATCTGTATCTGGGGGTTTTTTGGGTCGCTGATTACGAATATGATGTCAGTTTTCAAAAATTTAAAATGGCATATCCAACATGGACTTCTATCGGCCATACTAGATACGCCATTATCAATTTTTGAAAACTGACATCATATTCGTAATCAGCGACTCAAAAAACCCCCAGATACACTATTGCACATTAATTTTTAAAAAATTTCGTAAAATAATGTCTTCCTACCAAAAAAAAATTCAAGGGGTAGTTCCCCCCCATAAATCAGCTTTTGGGGAAAAACAAAACATACTTGTCAAATTGTTTTTAAAAAACTACAAAACTGCCAAGTTTCAGAAAAATCGTCGTATGGCACTTCCCTAGTGTTACTTGTCAGCAACTTAGAAAACCTGTAGATACCAAATTTCATAATAATCTGACAATTTTTTAAAAATAATTCCTTAATATTGAATCAGACATGTCGAATTTCGGAAATCTGACATCAGATTCGTAATCAGCGACCCAAAAAACCCCTAGATACCAAGTTTGAAGTAAATCTTAAAATTTTTTCAAAATTCGTCCGCCATATTGGATCCGCCATTTTGGATTTTGAAAATCTAACTTCAGATTCGTAATCAGCGACACAAAAAACCCCCAGATACTAAGTTTGAAATTAATACATTAATTTTTAAAAAAATCGCCTACTTCTCAAAATCCGACATGTTTTTTGAGGTTAGAAAAAAATCCTGACGTGATGGAGCAAAACGGACTTCGGATTCGTGTTCAGCGCGTCAAATTACATAGGGTTAGGGTATTCCGGTCAAAAGTACATGACACTTTTTTTTTTTGTGGGGCTGTGTAATAGTTTGTGAGTTGAATATTGATTTGAATATTAATAAAAAGTGCAGAGGAAAATAAGTTCAATAATAATCATTATCAAAAATGATGTAATGTGGAAAAAGATTAAACAACGCTAATTCACGTTCATAAAAGACTATCATTGTTGCATTAGTTAGCTGAATTATAGTTAATGCAATATTTTATAGGTGAAACACATGTAAGTAAATTTTTTAAAGCAATAAACTAAAATAAACGATTTGTTTTGAAAATTGGCTTTATCAACAGTTTGAAAGTTGAAGAAGGATACCATGTCGAACATAGAAGAGTATTTTATTTTAAGTAATGAAGATTTTTTCATTATGCAAAGTACTTTGTATTTACAAATGCTTGATTTAATTGTTCCAATTAGAGAAAGAGTTAAACATATTCAAATAGTTTTTAGCGGTAATAACAATTCTGGTCATTGGATTTGTGTTTATTACGATGGAGTAAGACTTTATATTTTTAATAGCCTTAATGCAGGGTGTTTGAATATTCACCAAATAGAATATTTAATTAGATTGTTTCCTTTTAAACCAACAGAATTTTTTGTAGATGTTGATCAACAACCGATTGGTACAGTTAAGTGTAAAGTATAATGCAATAGCATTTGCAACATCTGTATCGGTTAACAGTGTAAATTAAAAGATTAATTTATGAAACTGATAATAATATAATGAGCAAGCATTTGATATCATTTTTTGAAAACAATTAATTAAATAATTTTCCGTCAGTTAGAATGTCTAATATTAGGATTTCGATTTGTAGAGAATGATTGGAATTGTCTTTTCATAAATCGAGCTAAAGAAGTTCAAAATGGTGAACTAAACCTTTCATATTTTTTAAAGACTTTTCCCAGTAAAAATGACAACAGAGTTCTGTCTACTGAAACTGAGAATGAAAAGAAAAAACCCAAAGAAAAAAGTTTGTCCTGTAAGATGAAGAAATTATCTACAGAAATTGAAGAGGGATTTACATGTTGATGTAAATTCAGTAAGCACAACAGAAAATAATTTCTAGTCTTATTGTTAGGGAAAATTTTGATCCTATGACATATCCTACAATGTTTCCTTATGGTGATCCTGGATGGACTGTTAACCTTAAGCATACTCAAGGTACTTGTAATTTTATTCATTTACAATTTTATATGTATCGTCTTTCATAGAGAAGAAAAAAGCGTGGATTGACACATGTGCGTTTAACTATTTGTTTACGTACACAAATTTGCGATTCAGAAACTTTAAATAAAATGATATGTGCTGAAATCACAGACGAAATAAAGAATCCAGAACTTTTTAACATTGTATAACTATTTTAAGTTCATGGGCCTTGTGGTAAACAAAATAGGAATTCACCCTGCATGGATCCTGAGATGGGTCATTTAAATGTATTGCTGACAATTCGACGATCGTAGCATTGTATAATCTTTATTTGAGTACAAAATTTAAAGGTCATATTGACTGGGCAATAATAGGTATTATATTATTATAACACCATAATGTTGAAATAGTAATACAGTAACGATTACAAAAATAATATTATTATTTTTGTGAGATCAAAATTCCAAAAAGTGTCCGTCAAATAAAAATAAATTTTTAATTTTTCATAAAAAATTGCAGATATCTCGCGCGTTTACGCGCGTTTCTTTTAGCTAGTTAACTATAATAATTTCCATATTCATTCATTCATTCCGTCTGTCCACACTTGAAGTTAGTCGTATTTTGTTCCTTTTGTTTTTCTAAAATTTTGACAATTCTTGATTTCGTAATATTTTATGGTTAACGCAACGGATATTTTTATTCATCGTCATTAATTAAGTCATATGCTAAGTATCAGTTTAAAGTAAAAAAAAATACTGTTCATTGTGTGCTGCACCAGTATATTTCCTACTTGGTATTTATAGAAAAAAAAGGTTCAATTATAATATAATTTTTATTATTATTTATAAATTTATTATATTATATATACATTTTTTTAAATATAATGATTATTACAGATAATTAGAACATTTTAACTTATAATTATTATTTCTTTAATTATTTTTCCATTATTCATTATTATTTATTATATATTATTATTCATAAATTTATTATTATTAATTTGTTTTTATTATTAATTATTAAATTGTTATATTTTTTATCTGTAAACAATATAAAAATAGTTTGCTTTTTTAAAAAATTCTCAATTTGATATTAATTTTTAATTTAATTTTCTTTTTGATTACATAATTTTTTAATATTTATTAATTATCAATTAATTAAATTTTTTGAAAAAAAACATAAATTTAAAATTTTTATTTGCAACGAAATATTTATAGAAAATACAAAAAAATATTTAGCAAAACTAATTTTTTGTAATTTCAAAAATTATAAAAAATCATCTAACATTGACTTTATAAAAAATATTTATTTCTAAAATTTTAATATTTATATTCTAAAATTTTTACTTAAAAATCTTATTTTTTTACTATCAATTCACAAAAAAATGATCTTACTCGTTATATATACATTCTGTCAATAAGAAAATCCATTCGTCAGTAATATCTTTTATCCCAACAATCTCTGCCTTTTCGTATACAGTATACATAAGTGACAAAGAATATTTTAATCATAATTGACACAACATAATTAATTTCTCGGCATTTCAAGTGGCGGCGGTTATGTTGGTGAAACTAGAATTGATTTATCAACATTTACACCGCAAATTGTAACTATTGGTTTTAATTTATATTTTTCTTATCATCACTTTTTCGATAGGTTTTTTCTTGGGTTTTCATTGTTGTTACCGTCAACAATTGAACTAATAGTTTTACAAGTTTATTAAATTTAAAAATTAACTTAGCTAAATTATTTTTGCTGTATTAACTAATTATGAGCTGACTTAACTAAAAAATCACTATTTATATAACATCAAACTCATTTTTTTCTGTGTAAAAATAAATGATAACGTGAAAATTAGAAATATATCTATTATTAATTTATTACTCCACTGATGCAAAATTATTATTATTATTTTAAAACAACCATTGCAATGAAAGTTGGACGCGCGCTTGCGCGCGTGTAATTTTGCTAGTTACATATAATAATCTCCCTTCTCATTCATTCATTCATTCCGTCTGTCCACATCTGAATTTAGTCGTTTTTGCGTTTCTGTTGTTTTGCTACAAGTTTTGACAATTCTCGATTTCGTAACATTTTGTGGTTAACGCGTCGGATTCTTATTCATCGTGATTAATTAAGTGAAAGTGAAAGTTTTAAAAAACTAAATAAATATTGTTCATTCATCGTATGCATCATCAGTTTATATTTCCTGCTTGAAATTTTTAAAAAAGGTAAGTTTGAATTATATAACTTTTATTATTGTTTTTGGGGTTCCGTACTCGGTTCGGAACCCTATTAATATCGGTTTTTTTGAAATCGTGTACCCCCCCCCTAGCGGCCACACGAATTTATCTGGAAAGCTGAAATTTGGTACACATATGTATTTTTGCGTGTAGATTACAGGAAAAATATAGGGAACCTGATAGGAATTGATTATCATAGCGTTGTCAAGGAAAAACCATGAATTTTTACGAAAAATGACTATGTACCCCCCCCCCTAGCAGCCACATCTTTTGACATAAAGAGCTCAAATTTGGTACACTTACGTATTTTTACGTGAAAATTACAGGAAAAATATAGGGAACTTGATTCGGATCAATTTACATAGCGTTGTCAAGGAAAAATCAAAAATTTTGAAAAAAATGATTTAATCTCCCTAGCGCACATAATATTCAACCCAAACTGTTCATATTTGCTGCAAAACTGTATTTTTGCGTGAAAAATACAGGGAAAAAATGTAAGCGCGATTGGAGTTGATCATCATTTTTTATCAAATTTTTGAAGAAAAATGATAAATTTAATAAAAATTGTATTTTTCCGCAAAAAAACGAAAAAAATCGGACAAGTGCGAGTTACACTCGCACTGAAATCGAGGGTTCCGTACTCGAAGCGAACTTATTTGGTATAAAAACAAATGTTTAAAAAATATGTGTTGTATGTTAAATAATATATGTGATACAAAAAGAAACAATTTAAAAAAAAAATTTGAAAAAATTGTTCCTCCTTTGGTATAAAAACAAAAAAAATTTTTAAATATGTGTTGTATTTCAAATAATATAAGTGATACGAAGAGGAACAATTTTCTTAAATTTTACAAAATTGTTCCTTTTTGTATCACTTATATTATTTAAAATACAACACATATTTAAAATTTTTTTTTGTTTTTATACCAAAGGAGGAACAATTTTCTCAAATTTTTTTTTTAAATTGTTTCTTTTTGTATCACATATATTATTTAACATACAACACATATTTTTTAAACATTTGTTTTTATACCAAATAAGTTCGCTTCGAGTAAGGAACCATCGATTTCAGTGCGAGTGTAACTCGCACTTGTCCGATTTTTTATTATAATTTATAAATTTATCATATTATTTTTAAAATTGTTTATATAATAATACTATAATAATAATAATTTAAATAAATGATAATAATATTTCAACATATATCAATATTATATTATTTTTATTATTAATTATATTATTGTCATTTTTTTATTTGTAAATTATTTGTAAACTTTATAATTTAAAAAGAAAAAAACAATTTTTTGATATTAAATTATTTTTTTTCATTTTTTGTTTGTTTTTAAAAATTTTACAATTACCTTCCAATTTTCTATTGAAATTAAAAATTCAAATTACAAAAAACTTGTTGTTTTATGTTTGTAGCAAAATCTAAATATATTTTAAATTAATTAATTAATACTTTTTTAATATACAATTTATAATTTTAGTTAATTCAATTGCCTTTTTGGTTAATTAATTTTTATTAATTAATTTAAATTTTTTGAAAAAAATATATATTTAAGTTATATCTTTTTTGCTGGATCCTTTTTATGGGACGGCTTTTCAATAAAGTCTTGAGCACCGAGAAGGTACCAAAAGACTGGGGTAAAACTGTAACACTTATGTTTTATAAGGGAGGGGATCCATCAGATCCGGCTAACTATAGACCCATTACCTTGGTTATTTGTTTGATCCAGATCTTTACTCAGATTTTATGTGATACGCTAATCTCGTCGGAGGCGGAACTTAATCTGATCCCGGTGTCGCAATCTGGGTTTAGGAAAGGTAGGTCTTACTTAGACAATTTGTTCGTTTTAATATCTGTTATTCAGATCCACCTTGCGAGTCCGGGCTCAGCGGTCTTTGCAGCCTTCATAGATTTTAAGGGGGCCTTCCCATCCGAGGCACATAATTTGTTATGGCAGAAATTATATCAACTAGGTATCAGTTCAAAAATGATCAACATTTTAAAAAACTTTTATGATATAGCGACAACTTGTATAAGGTCCACGGAGGGATGTACGAAGGAGGTTGGGATTTCCAGGGGTGTGCTGCAGGGAGAAGTTTTGAGTCGTTATGAGTTTATTTTATTTATTTCCGATATGGAAGATTATTTTATTAAGCGAGGTTGTAGGGTGGGCTCTATTAATAGTTCAGAAGAAATACAAATGATGGGTTACGCAGATGATTATGTTCTCCTTGCAGATACGCCCCTGGAACTCAGTAAGAAATTGGCTGCACTACATGATTACTGCCAGGAAAATTGTCTTACAGTAAATGTTAAGAAAACAAAAATAGTTATGTTCACTAAATCGGGAAACTCAAGAGCCAAACGATTCAAAGCATTTAAATATGGAGACGAATACATTGAGGTTGTTAAGCGATACGATTATTTGGGGGTTACTTTCTCCGATTGTTGTTCTTTTCACTTGGCCTCTAAGAAATCAATTAGTGCAGCCAATTCAGCGGCAGGATCTATCTTGAACAGTATCCAATCAGTTGGGGTGAACTCTTGGCCAGCGTATATACAATTGTTCCAAAGCGTGGTTCTGGTCATTTGGTCGTATAGCGCACAGATATGGAGCCTAAATTTCTTGGACGATTTAGAGGGCGTTCAATTGGGTTTTTTCAAGAGGCTCCTTATGCTGCCTATCTGTACCCGAACTACGCGGTGAGATTGGAGACGGGCTCCTTGCATGCCTCCTTCTATGTTCTGAAGGGCATCCTGTCTTGGATTCGTAAAATTGCAACAATGGAAACTTCAAGGTACCCAAGACGGTGCCTAGAGGAGCTTGGACGTTTGGCTGTGAGGAGGCCGAGGGACAAATCAAAATGGTTTATTAAACTGCGGACCTTTTTTACTGATTGCGGTTTGGGGCGCAGATGGGTGGCGGAGTCTCCGTTGACACTGGCCAAAAATATGGAGGAAAGCTTGAATATTTATGCAAAACATCTTGTATCAGTTGACAGAGAACGCCTCCGGCTATCGAAAAGCATATTATTATATCCCAGCCTCCAATTACAAAGTGGCACTCAAAAATATTTGCTATTTAAATGTCATTTATATTTTAAGAGGGTGTTTGCTCAGATGAAACTACTTAACACGCATATGTGTAGAATCGTAGTCGAAGGCCGAAAATATTCTTTTGTTCAAGACCAGGAATGCAAATCCTGTAATCTAGAGACAGAAAATTTGTATCGAATCTTAACTGTGTGCCCAGCGTGCGCACATTTGTGGGAACAATTATTTCCTCAAATTAAAACATGTAACAATGTCTGGGAATTCTGGCTCTCTATTATGTCAACTCCAAAACAGCCCGAAATGTTTAAAATTGTAAAACTGCTAATTAAGATTTAAAAAGAAAGAATGTATGCTGAGGAATCTAATGTATGAATTGCTGGCGAAAACACCGCTTGTATATACAATGTATTAAGACAAGTGTAATAAAATAAATAAATATTTTTTTTGCAATAAAAACTTTATAAAATATTATTGTTAAAAAATTTATTTTTAATATCCATATTTTTGGAAAAGAAGTTAATTTTTATGAACAGTATATTTGTAGAAAATATTAATTTTTATCAGCAATATTTTGGATATAAAATTTAATTTTGATTATCACTTTTTTTATTATTTTATTTATTTTAATTATTATTTGAGTCATTCCATTAAATTTCAATGACGTTGCCGATTAATTTTAAAAAATCGGACAAGTGCGATTTACATTCTCATTAAAACCGAAGGTTCCGTACCCTTAAACCTAAAATTTGAGGGGGTTAAAGTATGAAGGCCTATGGAAAAATTCAAATTTTACTTAATTTTCCTGTAATGTGAGCATGAAAACACATAGATATACACATATATCGAAAATTATCAGTTTTTCCTTGAAAATATAAAATACATTATGATCATCAACTCCAATCGTGTTCGCTATATTTTTCCTGTAATTTACACGCAAAAGTACGCATGTATACCAAATATGAACTATTTTAGTGAAATAGTGTGTGCGCTAGGAGGATGAAACGCTTTTTTTCAAAATTTTTGATTTTTCCTTGACAATGCTATGTAAATCGATCTGAATCATGTTCGTTATATTTTTCCTGTACTGTTCACGTAAAAATACATAAGTATACCAAATTTGAACTCTCTATGTGAAAAGATGTGGCCACCAGGGGGGGCACAGTGGTTTGAAATCAAAAAGTAGGGTTCAAAACAGTCTAGAGCCTACAAATCGCAACCGATTTTGGAATTTTTTAAAAATAATCTTTAATAAAATTGTAAGAGATCCCTCGAGCCCGATTTTTGATTTTCAATTTGCATAAATAATTATATTAATCATATTAATATAATTATATTAATTAATTGTAGAATGATGATATAGACCCATTAGTGAATCGAATTGTTATAAACAAATTATAAAAAAAATTGTTAATTTGGGCAATGATTTTAATTAACTTAAATGAAACTGATTACTTGGGGGTTTTCGGGGTCGCTGATCACGAATTCGATGTCAGTTTTTCAAAATTCAAAATAGCGGATCCAATATGGTGGCCAAAATTTTAAAAATCGCTAAAATTCGCTTGAATCTGGTTACTCGGGGGTTTTTGTGGTCGCTGATCACGAATTCGATGTCAGTTTTTCAAAATTCAAAATGGCGGATCCAATATCACGAACGAATTTTTAAAAATTCATTGGATTCGCTTAAAAAAGTTTTCTTAGATGACATTTAAAATTTTTAAAAAGACTGACGTATTATTTATATACAGTAACAAAAAGACCTAAATAACAATTTTCAATTGAATTTAATTTTTAAAAAATTGTCTACCTTATTGGATATGCTATTCGATTTTGATTTTTTGAAAAACTAACATCGAATTCGTGATCAGCGATGCCAAAAATCCCTGGGTCACTATTTTTATTAAGATCGATCAAAGTAATTATCTAAAATTAAATTTTGTTTATATAATTTGTTTATAACAATTTATAATTTTTTCCTAACATTGATTTTTTCATATCTTTAATACAAATCTCGAAAGATATAAATTTTTGAAAATTTTTATAATTATTTAATTTTTTCAAATTTAACTTCAATTTTATATTATTTATAATTAATATTCATGATTATTATTATTAATTAACGTTTAAAAAATAACTTTTTTGTTATTTGTCATTAATTAATTGTAACGTAAATAATAAATTATTCAATAAATAAATAAATTTATAATAAATATATAATATATATTTATATATCGAGGGATCTCGAGGGATCTCTTACAATTTTATTAAAAATTATTTTTAAAAAAAATTTCAAAATCGGTTGCGATTTGTAGGCTCTAGACTGTTTTGAACCCTACTTTTTGATTTCAAACCACTGTGGGATGGGGTACATAGTCATTTTTAGAGATTTTTCGTAAAAATTCATTGTTTTTCCTTGACAACGCTATGATAATCAATTCCTATGAGATTCGCTATATTTTTCCTGTAATCTACACGCCAAAATACATATGTGTACCAAATTTCAGCCCTCTAGATACATTCCTGTGGCCGCTTGCTTCACTAGTCTGATTAATAGGGTTCCCCTTTCGGGTACAAAACTCTAAAAATTATAATACTTTGCAGAAATGATATTAAGGAATTAATATCACGAAATGAAAAGAATTTTATTAAAATTTGTAAAAGAAATATTGGAATTTATTAAGAATAAACAAATTTATTTTTACAAATTAATTTAAGCATTTAAAGATAAGAAATAATAAAAAATTATGATTTTAAAATTCACCCATAAAATAACCTAATTTTGCGATTTTTATCCATCAATTGTAAGAAAGGAAAATCATTAAATGAAATAATAACTTACCAAATATAAAGTAATTGTAATAAAAATTTAATTTTTCTCAGCACTTTTTTCGTTCCTCTTAATAAAAAAATAAAATTAAGCATTTAAAATTAGCACTTTGCTGATTTTCACGATTTTTAAACATTAATAACTTTATTACAGAAAAATTAAAAATTACGAAACTTGGAGATATCTCAATGGTCACAAAATACACACACTCCAAAAGTTTCGCTTTGGAGAAAAAGATACTTTTCGAGAAAATAAAGATTAAAAATTTTATTTTCAGGTTCATAAATGTAATATTTATAAAGATGAAGTTCGTTCAAGATCATTAACCATCAAGAACAAACTTTATCTTTATAAATAATGCATGTATTAACCTGATAAAAATATTGATTGAAATTTTTAAACTTTATTATCTCAAAAAGTATCTTTTTCTCCAAAGCGAAATATTTAGAGTGCGTGTATTTAGTGACCATTTAGATATTTCCCAAGTATTGTAATTTTTTATTTTTCTGTAACAAAGTTATTAACTTTTAAAAATTGTGAAAATGAGCAAAGAACTAATTTTAATTGTTTAATTTTATTTTTTTATGAAGAGAAACGAAGAAAAGTGCTAAGAAAAATTAAAATACACATTTTTTGTGCAGGTTTCATGTACAAGTACTTTTACATGAACACGTTTATGTTAATGAACATGTATAAGAACTTGTACCTTTTTTTGAACAAGTTCTTTTAGCCGGGTATTATTTTGCAAGTTACAATTATTGTACTGTTATGATAAAAATTAAATAAAATATTTAATATTTGATGTGGTGCCGTAATTTTCCCCAAATCTCAAATGTCATAATATTCATTTGACATAAAGACAGTTGACATAACCAATATTTGTCATAATTTTTTTGGCCATAATTTTACTTTAGCATAAATTTTAATTGACATACTAATTATTCAGCATAATTCGCATTTGACAGAATGTTTATTTAGTATAAGTTATATTCGGTATAACTTTCAATTGTCATAATTTTTATTTGGCATAATATACATTTGTCATAATCTTTATTTGACATAATTTTCAATGATCATAATTTTAATTTGGCATAGTTATCATTCATCATAAAAAGGATTTGATATAATGTTCATTCGTCATAACTACTTTTTGACATAATATTTATTGGTAATAATTCTTAACTGGTATAACGCTAATTTAACATAATGCTCATTTTTCATAATTCTTAATAATCATAACTGTCATTTGTAATAATCACTGTTTGATATAATGTTTATTATTAATAATCAGCACTTGACATAACGCTTATTAAGTATAATGTGTATATGACATAATGTTCATTTGTCATAATTTGCATTTCACATAATGTTCATTTTTCATAATTCTTATTAGTCATAATTTTCATTTGTCATAATTTTTATTTGGCATAATAATCATTTAGTATAAAATATATTTGATATAATGTTTATTCGTCACATCGATTGTTTAAAATAATGTTTATTTATAATAATTCTTAGCATTGTTTATTATTAATAATTAGTACTTGACATAATGTTTATTTATCATAATTTATATTTGACATAATGTTCATTAAACATAATTTTTATTTGACATAATTTTCATTTGTCATAATTTGGCATTTCACATAATGCTCACTTGTCATAATTCTGGTTAGTCATAATTGTCATTTGTCATAAGTAATGTTTGATATTATGTTTATTTTTTATAATAATTACTTGACATAATATTTATTAGGCATAATTTAAGTTTGACATAATATTTATTTAACATAATTTAAATTTGACATAATGTTCATTTGACACAATTTCTATTTTATATTACGTTCTTTGTTCATAATTTTTATTTGTCATAATTATCATTCAGCATAAAATGTACTTAATATAATATTCATTTGTCATAACTATTTTATGACATATTGTTTATTTGTGATAATTTTTAATTATGATAACTCTTATTTAGCATTATGTGAACATTATGTAATGAACATTATGTGAAATGCAAATTATGACAAATGAACATTATGTCAAATACACATTATACTAAATAAGCGTTATGTCAAGTGCTGATTATTAATAATAAACATTATATCAAACAGTGATTATTACAAATGACAGTTATGATTATTAAGAATTATGAAAAATGAGCATTATGTTAAATTAGCGTTATACCAGTTAAGAATTATTACCAATAAATATTATGTCAAAAAGTAGTTATGACGAATGAACATTATATCAAATCCTTTTTATGATGAATGATAACTATGCCAAATTAAAATTATGATCAATGAAAATTATGTCAAATAAAGATTATGACAAATGTATATTATGCCAAATAAAAATTATGACAATTGAAAGTTATACCGAATATAACTTATACTAAATAAACATTCTGTCAAATGCGAATTATGCTGAATAATTAGTATGTCAATTAAAATTTATGCTAAAGTAAAATTATGACAAATATTGGTTATGTCAACTGTCTTTATGTCAAATGAATATTATGACATTTGAGATTTGGGGAAAATTACGGCACCACATATTTTTTAAATCAAATTAAAATATATTAAAATAGAACAATTCATGATTTTAAACTAAAAGCCTAATGTTTTCTATTGAAACATTTTCAGTAGTTGTGATGAAAGTAGAATTTATTTTATCAAAGAAAAATTATTTGATTTCAAATAAGTGTACTCATTAATTAAATAAAAAAGTTGTCGTATTCAAAATAGTTTCTTTAGTTTGTATAAAAGTATATTTGAAACAATACAAATTTCTTTCATTTCAATAGCACATGTTGTTGTTATAATAAGTGGTATATTCACATACGTTCAAATGCATATGCTATAAAATTGACAGTATACGTAGTTGAATCATAGAACCATTTATTCAATTATGTGGTATTAGAAATTTTTGTACTAAAATGGTTCAAAATAAATAAAATTAAAAAATTCATTTTCCCATAGTTTTCTAGAGTTTAGCAATGGTCCAAAAACTGTAAATTTAAAAAAAAAATTTCCTATGGTTCGCAAGATTTAGCAATGGTCCAAAATCCGTAAAATAAAAAAAAAATTCCCATGGTTCGCAAGTTTTTAGCCATGGTCCAAAATGCGTAAAATAAAAAAAAAATTTCCCATGGTTTCCAAGATTTAAACAATGGTCAAACTAGGTGTTCATTTCATGACCATTTAGCTTCCTCATCATGATACACTTATATTCAAGATTAAAAGAAGGATTACAACTAAAATAGCGATCAATTTTAAAAATATTAGTAAACTGTAAACTTTGTATAACTCAATCGATTCGTTTTTATGCCAGGAATACAATTTTGACAAGAATTAATTAAAATTTTTATATCAGAAAAAGTTATTTCAAAAAATACAAAAACGATTATTTTCAAAAATTTTCAAATATGATTTAATCTATAGATTTCAGTAAAATATAAACTTTATATAGGCTAATCGACTTGTTTTAATGAAAGAAAGAAGTTTTTTTACTAAAGAAAATTAAATTTACAATGAAAAAAATATTTTGAAAAAATTTTTTTTTTAAATTTTGAAAAAATTGTAAAAAATAAAATGTTGTGAATATATTCGGAAATCCTTGTGTCACATTTTAGGTATTAATGATTACAATAAGCATACAAAATTTCAGGACAATCCGTTAAAACGTTTCAGAGATAATGTGTACACAATATTTTGTGACATACACATACACACATACATCTGGACATTTGCTCAGGACTTCATATATATTATTTCTAGATGAAAATAAGTCCATATAACCCAATTTTAAAACATCGAAAAACGGCAAGAATTCAAAGCTTTCTCATGAGGAAGAAAAATTAGTAAAATTAAAAAATTAATTTTGCCATGGTTTCCAAGATTTTAGCAATGGTAAAAAATGTTAAAATAAAAAAAAAATTCCATGGGAAATTGTACCATGGGAAACGGACATGAGTTTTTGAGATTTTTGCCAAGGTTTAAACCGTGGGTCTAATCGTTCTTACCTTGGCAATCGATTTCGCCCATGGTTTTTATGATTTTACTCATGGTTCCATTTACTATTGACTTAAATTAAAATAGAAATTAATTCAATAACATCTGTAATATCATTTATTGTGTATACTTTAAATTGAATAGCATGGTTTGTTCACTTCAAATATTCTTCAAATCAAACGCACAAAATATGCTATGTTAACAAGAGTGCATGCTATTAAATCTATGGCGTAATAATTTATAGCATTTTTTTCTCAGTGTACTTCTCATAGATGAGTATACACGTTTGAAACTTTAAAGGCTATTATCTCGGAATCGTGATTTTTAAGAACTACGGTTACGGTGACTGAGATTATTTTAAAACCGCTAAACCGATCGAGCTGAAATTTTCAGGGGTTCATTATACAAACAATAGCTAGTGCGTGAACGAAGGAATTTAAATTTGAACCAAAATTAATATTTAGATTAATTTTAGAAGATTTAAGTCTACCTTAAACTTACTATAAGTTTACATTGTAACATTACAAAACTTACATGTAAGTCTGCTGTAAACTTGTAGTAAGCTGTTGTGCTGTGTGGGTGCATTTGAAAGATTACTAAAATGAACTCGAAAACTATACTTTGCACTTTTTTCAAATGCTCGTAACTCGACGAAAAATTTTTTTTCTCAAAATAAAAAATACCGGTGTCTTTGTTTGCGTTAAAAAACATTAAAAATTATTTTAAACAGTATTTTAAATTTTCAATTATTACAGCCTGCATGAATTAAAATAAAAGTTGCTTTGAAATTTCGAAGCACGTTTTGTACATATTTTAGTGTTTATAATAAACAGAAATACTTTTTTTTTTATTTTCTTAAATTTGGAATTGAAATATAAATGTATGCATATTAATTTTCAAATGTATGAATTATTTTCAATTTATCTTTTCGTGACGCACTATTAAAGAAGCAAAATATTTTAGGTTATGTTTGTAGTCTTTAGAATAAAAATCACAAGGATAAGTAGAAGGAGAACGAACGACATACACAGCTGTGTACGTCGTTCGAACTTTTTGGTCCACTTTTAATGGAGATTTAACATAGCCGTTCGGTTTCCTTATACTACTCCATGGAAAATCAGTATAACATCAAAGTTGGCATCTCTGCTCGCATTGCAAGCGACATGCTGCTACCGTCACAAAAAAAGTGTCATGTTTCGTCTCTTAGGTCAAAGTGTGGATTCCCCATTACCAGACATGTATATTCTAAAAACGATTTACACTTTCAACGCATAATGATAATAGACGAATCATTTTACAAACATGTTAGAATTGCAAAATTTACGAAATTCAAAATGTCGGAAATGATCGGAATGATAACGGGCAGCCGCCTAATGGGGTCAATGGTAGGCTCAATTACTCTTCCCAAAGTTGGCCCGAATTAATAAACCAAAGTTGGGCCAACTAGCGGAATGATAACGGGCAGCCGCCCAATGGGGTCGATAGTTGGCCCAACCTTTTTTCCCAAAGTTGGGGCGGCCTTTGTCAAAAATGTAAAAATTATTAATTATACAATTAACATATATTGGGTGTTGTCTTAAATTTATCATTTATTTATTGCATACATATTAACACTAAACACAGTCTTAAACATACATACATTTTAAAAATATTTATCGCTCGCAAGGATCGAACCTGCAACCTAACGCAACGAACTCTAACACGCTATCCATTACCCTACTGTCACATCTCCGTAACTTTTACATTCATGTTATAAAAAATACTTTTTTTAATCAATACCGAGTTGTGTTTCTCTACGACAAACACCCGTGTTTTTTGTTACGCATCTAAATACCTTTCACTTAAATGTAAAACTCCCGCCCCTTTGTCGCGTGGCTAATCATCTTTTCTTTTATATATAACGACCCCTGCGTTTAGTATCCTTCTACGTACATATATTGTATTTCTAAAAATATACAATTAGAAGCGAGAAACTCAGTATTTCCTTAAAATGGCATAAACGAGTGTCCCTTTCCTACAGTTGCGATTTGACACGAAGGCGCTCTCTTTCGAATATACACATGTACTACCCCTGTAGTATTTCTTGCCTACACCTGCGTTTCAGAGACAGAGGTGCTCTCTTTCTAATTATGTATTATAATCAGACAAACCCTCTCTTGCGATTAACTAAGAGAGAGATAGAACTAGCAACACAGGACAATAAAATTTTATAGTCTCCCTTACGAAAACTTGATATAAAAGGGCTACATTTTTACGGAGAGTTCAGTTCAGAACTTTTCATCATACACGTTACTTCCACTTCATATTTGGTACCAGTTCAGAAATTGCCACCGAAACCGCTAGTTCAGTTCGTATTTTGGTATCAGCACGTCTTCGTCACATACGAAATCTAGTTCAAGCATTGTTACTCTGCTCGATTTCATACTCTGTGTTTCTAAATAAATTTGTAACCTTGTCATTAAAAATCACTATTCTCTTTCTTTCCTGTACCCTTAGTTCAGAGCCTTCTGCTCTGTAAATGAAACAGGAATTCAATGAATCACCGAGCGGCCATAAATAAAATAAAATATTATTTCGTTAGATATTTCTCTATTTAAGACGTAACACTACGCTTACATGAGTGTCTAAGAACAAAAATGATTTCATAAGCTCCAACTTCAGAAAAATTCAGTTTGTAATTCATGATTAAAAATATATCAGAATTATAATAATAATAATAACAATAATAATTGGATACAACTATCAATCATTATTTTTAATATTATTACCACATAAAATTAGAATATTGTAGAAAAATATTAAACAGTATAAAAACAAGATTATCCATAAGAATGATTTTTTGTGCCATCGGCCCGACCATTGGAAATTCTGAATTTTGAACTCCGCCTGCCGCAGTTTAACCGACCATCGATCCGTCTATGGCCAGAGTCGCCCCGACCATTGGAGTTATGAGTTGTGAACTCCGGCTGCCGCAGTTTAACCGACCATCGGCCCGATTTTGGCCAGAGTTGTGCTGACCATATGAATTTGTCTGTTTAAAACTTTGGCTCCCGAAGTTTTGCCAACGTTTGGCCCAACCTTCTGCCAGAGTTGTGCCACCCAAACTATTTAGGTATTTGAAACTCTGGCTCCCAAAGTTTATCCACCGATTGGCCCGACTTTATGCCAGAGTTGTGCCGACTATAAGAATTTGTGTTTTTTAAACTCTGGCACCCGAAGTTTTGTCAACGGTTGGCCCGACCTTCTGCCACAGTTCTGCCGACCATATGAATTTGTGTATTTGAAACTCTGGCTCCCGAAGTTTTGCCAACGGTTGGCCCAACTCTGGCTTAAGTTGGGCTAACGGTTGGCATAACTCTGCATCCCATTCCATAGTTGGTATATATAAAGTACACATTTGATTTAAATTTAAAGAATTAATGAAAGTAAAAAAATCAAAAATTTACATTTTAGCTGAAATTTTATAACATTAACAATAATTAAAATATAATTTATAATTATTATTTACAATTATATATAATTTTTTTTGTATTTTATGTATGGGAAATTTAAAAGGCCGAAAGGTCATACATTTAAATCCAAATAAATATGAATTATATATAATTGTAATTAATAATAATGATAAATTATATATTATTTTTCATTAAGTTTTGGAAATTTCAGTTAGAATATGAATTATTGATTTTTTAAGTTTCATTAATTCTTAAAATTTAACTCAAATGTAAACTCAAATGTTTATATTATTATATTATTTATGTATGTTCATTTCAATGTTAACCCCCGTATCGGACAGCTGTTCGACTAGTCGAATACTACAATTCCAGACGCACTTACAAATGTAAGTGGCATAATTATTGTAATTGTTTATTAAGTTTGGTTCTTTAAAAATTTGAAAGTAAACTACTTATTGATGTTAAAAATGTAGTTGCATAATAATGTATAATATTCTAATATTTTGAAAGCTAGCAATGTAAAAAATAGTGTTTGACTAGTCGAACAGTTTGTTCGGTCCTATATGGGTTAATGCTTTCTCCACGAGGAAGCAAATTTTTTTGCTGATTGTAAAGAGGAAGCAAAATTACTAATATTTTATATAAATGTTTATTAGGAGATCATAGTTAGTGTTGATTTTGATCGTTTTGGGGTTGATAGTAATTGGAAAGTATTCTTGAAAATTTCTAATGTCCTCGAAGCTAATAAAAAAATTTTTTTTTGGTCTCACAGTTACTGACAATTTATTGAAATGTTTAGTGTGGGATGATCGTTAAGGGTTGATTTTGATCCTTTTGGTATTGATAATAATTGGAATATATTCTACGATATTTCTAGTATTTATGGAATTTATTAAAACTTTTTGTTTTAGAATAACTATTAAGTTATCTAAATAAAGTCTAGTGACTTTCCGCGTCTCAACCTGCATGTCTGAACGTGTCTCAACCTGCATACATCTCTGTTATATTTTGATGACATGAAATTTTTTATCGGTGTTAAGATGTGTTTAAATTTCCATTGGAATGTTAAAATAAAACAAAAACTGCTATGTAAATATTATATTCACTTTTTTCTATCACTATCAAATATAAAAAAACAGTACGAGGAGCAGGCGTGAGGCGCCTACATTTTATGGTTTCGTGGTCGTAAGACTTAAGTAAAAATTACACTGAGAAAAAAAATTAGTGTTTGCAACAAAATTGTTTAATTAGACAATTTTGGTTCTTGTAACCAAATTTTGGTTGGCTGAAACAAAGTCGTAGAGTTATCTCAACAAAATATTTGGTTAGTCCAACAAAATTATTTGATTGAACATTTTTAAATTCCAACCAAAATTCAGTTACGACAATAAAATAATTTGGTTAACACAACAAAATAGTTTGGCCTAAAAAACAAAATGATGGTTTGTTGTCCTAACCAAAATTTGGTTGCGACAACAAATAACTTGATTTGCTCTCAGCTCATAGCTTAAGAGAACAGTTAGTTTAAATCTCTCACAAGGATGGGTAGTCCAGTGGTCAGAGCTCCCGATCTTCAGTTTTAAAACAGAGGTTCGATCCCAGGCGGAGATGAGATTTTTCAAAGTTCACAAATATTTCAATTGGATAAATATAAATTTAATGTTAAATTGATAATAAATAAATAGTGAAATAAATAAAAAAGATAAAAAGAAAAGAAATAAGGTGGAATAAAATTTTTAATTTTATAAAAAAATTTGGTTGAGCTAACCAAACATTTTTGTTAAGCTAACAAAAAACACTCAACCAAATTTTTTGGTTGACTCAAACAAATAGTTTGGTTGCTTAAATACCAACAAAATTTTTTTGTTGGCCCAACCAAATTTTGGTTGCTTTCACTAAACATTTTTCTCAGTGTACTTTCTCTACTATAGGCCTCACATTGGGCCGAGAAATCTTACATTGGGCTCCGTGCCCAATTTGAAAATTAGTTTTCTATTCCTCCTCTGTGATCCCAAACACTCTCTAAGATGTAATTTTTAAAAATTTATTTATCTGTAGAAAAATGTTTGGCCTAATATCTTGGATTGGGCCCAATATTTTGGGCACTTATATTACATGCCTGAACGCAGAATTTCATGGGGATTACGAATTTGATATTGAAAATTAGTGGTCTCGTTTAAGAAAACTACTTTTTTTATTTTAGGGACCAATTTCTTGGATTTCAAAAATGTAGATCTTTTTGTTTGGAATAACTTTTGTCTTGAACATTTTTTACGAAAACGACGAGCGGGCAAAGAAAAATTGCTGCTGCAATTTATTTAACATATTTTAATTTTGAAAATAGATAGAAACTTGGTTTTTCAATTGTTTTAAAACTTTTAAAATTCTGCCCCTATTAATAAATAAATAATTTTTTTTATTTTCAAAAGATTTTCAACTTCAACTTTCACGGTTTGCATAAGCTAGGGAAGAATATGTAAATAAATTGTTTTAAATGAGTGATGGCCAAAATAGGGCAAAAGAGCAAAAATTTAGCTCGGAGGCTTCCCCCCACTACCGCCTGCGTTTTCGGATTTCAATTTTTTTTACTGTTTAGAATAAACGTCAAAATCATGATGTTTTGTCAAGTTATTTCGCATGCTCCTTTTTGATTACATTTCAAAACAGGTTAAAAAATATTACTACTGCGTAATGTTATTTTATTTTTTTCTATAAAAGAATACAAATGTTGGTCAATGCTTTTTTTGTGATTAAGAATTCAAGTTTATAAAAATATTTAATTTAATCTTGTGCTTTCGTATACTCCTTTAAAAGAGTATATAAAAATTACAATAAAGACATAATTAATTTCAATGCATGTAATTTTTAAATAACATTTATTATTACATTTTTAAATTATAATATAATTTGAAAGTTTTAAATATTAAAATTCTTTGATATAAAAATATGAGAATTTTAACAAAAATTAAAACTTCTTGAATAACAACTATTTCCTTAATCTTTTTTTGTAATAATAAAACATGAATATTTTTAAAAATTATTTTTTCTTGATTTAATGAGATATATGAGATTGTTTATTGAATTTTACGTCATTCGTTATTTCATTTATATCTATTTCTATTCATGTGGTAGCTAAGCGAATAGCACTATCAAGCGATTCATTATCTTTTAATTGGTTTCTTTGCTTATCTCTTATAACTTTCATTGTTGAAAACGCACTCTCACAAATGTATGTTGAACCGTATATAGAATACATTTTCCGACCAAAATCTCGTAAATTAAGATATTTTTCTTTGTCTAAAATTTTAAAACATTCTTCTGGTCGATCTTCCACTTCTTTTAGAACGAATAAATCCGAGCGTAAATCGCATAATTCTAATTGTAATTCGCGTCTTTGCTTCTTTATTTTTGCAGTTAGTGGATTTGCAAATAAATGAATATCAGTCGTTATGTTATTGAAATCTTTGACTCGAGAATTAAATTCAGCCAACACCCCTTGTAAAATAGGCACAAATATATTAAAGTTAGGAAATTGTTGTATTTCTGCACAACTCGGAAAATGGACAAGATTGTTTGTCGAAATGTTTCTTTCAAAAAGAAGCAATTTTTCCTTGAAACTTTGTATATGTTATGTACCAAGCCCGAAATTGTACAGACCGCGGTTGGTACAAGGCATTTTGTACAAAGCTGAAATTCTCGGGCTTGGTACAGATATTTCTGTACTGAGCGAGCTTGGTAAAAAGCGTTTTGTACAATGTTGTCAAAAATGAAGATGTTAATTATGCTATTTACAAATTCTCGTCCATTGTCCGATTGCAGGATCGCTGGAGCGCCAAAGATACAGAAAACATCAATCAAATTATAACAGACCTCTACAGCTGTTTTTGTTTTAAGAGGCTTCAGTACTGTAAACTTTGTCAAATGATCTTGATAATTAAAAATAAATTTGTAATCTCCGTCTTTGTTGGACTGCATATCAATCAGGTCAACTTGACCGCGTGCAAAAGGTTCCTTAGTCAAACTCGGTTTCACACCCACGCCTTTTTTCGGATGTGATCTCTTTTTAATACACGTTTCGTAAACACTTAAATACAATAAAATAACTTGTCGAGTAATATTAGCATATTTTTCCTTTAAATTATTATGCATCTTGTGCAAATCACTGTGACCAGTTGAAGTATGTGCAGATTTTAATAATTCAAAAACTTCGCCATTGTGCACAAAATATTTAACACTTCCATTCGCATTATTATGTAACGGAATTATTAATTTTTTTTCGCTTCCAATTGTTAGCACGTCATATTTTTTTAATCGACGATAATCGCTTGAATTTTTCTTGTCTTCATTTTTTGATTCTATCACTTTTTCAATTATATCATTATGAAACTTTTTATCGCTTATTAAAATCGAATTTTCCAAAAAAAGTAACAAACTTAATTTATTTTCAAAATCGTTTTTCATATTAATGGAAACCATGATTATTTTATAAATCGAAAAAATAATGTACGTTTTCGAGTAAGACTTCAATAGTACTAAATTAATTTTGAATTCAAAAAAAAATTATATCCTCATTTTCTCGTCATAATCGTCAATCCATATTCAATAATAAACAGAAATCCTAAAACGGGTTGTATCAAGCTCCCTCAGTACAGAAATATCTGTACCATGCCCGGGAATTTGAGCTTTGTACAAAATGCCTTATACCAATCGCGGTCTGTTCAATTTCGGGCTTGGTACATGACATATATTCGAATAAAGATGAGCAATAGTACGGTTTCTGCCTTGTAACTTCAAATTAAGCTTATTTAAATGTTTCGTAAAATCAGTTATAAATGCCAACTTACTGAGAAATCGAGGACACGATAGATTTTTCTCAAATTTTGTAGTGTCAGAATTAATTTTTGTTTTCGAAAAATCTAAAATTTCATTTCTCAATGAAAAAAACCGCTGTAAACAATTACCTGCACTCAGCCAAAGACTTGCACAAAAAAAGTACTAAATCTGGGTAATCAGATTGGGTTTTTCTTAGATATCTAATTGAAAAATTAACATATTCTGTTTGTCAAAGTGTCATTTCTTTCAGAATTTTATTAGCTTTTATAAAATAAAAGGAAAAAAAATTTAGTTTTAATATTTTTGAAAATTTAAACCGTTTTAGTCATCGAAAAAGCAGAGGTCGCACAATTTCCGACGGTAGTGTATCTCAAAAACTATTGAACGTATTTTAAGTGTCAAAAGCTTAAATAAAAGCTGAGACTTTTACGATTATGTTGTATGAGTTTTAAAATTTTCTCTCAATTTTTCTAGAACGTGTAGCCACAGAAACATATTGTACGATTTTAGAAAAATTAATCAATTTTTTTTAAAACCTTTGGGTGATAAAATCTCTCGAAAATAAAAAAAATATATTTATATATATATATATATATATATATATATATGGGCGATTCCCCCTGCGCGCTTTGCGCGCCAACCCCCACCCCAAATTTAAAGGTTAAGATCGTTTCAAGACTCTGAATATAGCCGCAAGTCCCCCCTTCCTTTTCTTCTACCCCCCTTCCCTTGACTTGTGGCTATATTCAGAGTCTTGGGACAGCGGTGGCAGCGGCTTCGCGCCCCAACCACCAACCCCCCTCCTCTTTTCCCCTCCCTCACCCTAAATTTAAAGGTTAAGATCTTGGAACAGCGGCGGCAGCGGCTTCGCGCCCCAACCCCCATCCTCTCTTCCCCTCCCTCACCCTAAATTTAAAGGTTAAGATCGTTTCAAGACTCTGAATATAGCTGCAAGTCCCCCCCCTCCCTTCTCTTCATCCCTTTCTTCTCTTGACTTGCGGCTATATTCAGAGTCTTGGAACAGCGGCGGCGGCGTTGACGGCGATATCTTTTTGTAATATAGGTAGATATGGGCGATTCCACGTGAGATTTGTAGTCGAGGTTTAAAATACGTATTTTCTTATTTTTGAAAAATCGTCCAACTTTTTTAGTTATGAATTTTTGAAATTTTGGCTTTGCGAAAGTAGACCATATTGAATTTGGTAAAATCTTGCCAAAGAATAAAAGTTTTGTTTTTTCTTCAACTTTTAAGAAATTTAAGAAAAAACATTTTTTTACAATTTTTAATGAAAAAAAAAATTAATTTTTTGCAACACTAACCTCTAAAGTTAAATTTTACACACCAAAGAGTGTGTGTAAAGAAGTACTTTTTAAAACGGTCTGCAAAGTGATTCACTTTACGCACTGAAATTTACTTTATGCACCGAAATTTTTCTCACACAAAATAAAGATTGTTTTAAACCATACAAAACCACAAAATTAAAGAAAGAACTTTACTTATAAATTTATACACTACTGCTTAATGATATTTTTCCTGATCTTCGATTGATTTATTTAATTCTATACAAAAAATTATTCTAATAGAGAGTTGGAATTCTTCATAATAGGTACTTAACTTTAGAGGTGGTTGTTGCAAAAAATGTTGTATGATACACGAGCGTAAATCTAATTATACTCGTGTGATTTGCATCACTCGTATAATCACTAACTTTACGCACTTGTATCATAAATAACTATTTTATAAACAAATTAATTTTGTTTAATTTGGGCCCGATTAAATTTTGTTTTTTTTTATGATTTATTCATGCCTGAAAATATACAGAAGATTTTGCAAAAAGATATGGAATGGGCCTAATGAGTTAAATAAGTTTAAATTAATTTTTAAAAATTGCGTGCAAGCTCCATGCGCGCTACGCTATACAGTGGGCCGTGGACAAATTAATATAGAGCCTACAAGTTTCAATCGATTTTGACATTCTTGGTCTTATTTTAAAGATAATATAATTCTGCATAACGCCTTTGACTTTATTTTTTGAATAAAAAATTGTTCAATTGTTTAAACAATTTTAATGATTTAGTTCCTCATTACGAAATTAATTACATTTTGAGAGAAATGTGCAATATTATTAATCAAGGTAAACAACTAATACTTACTTTAATTAATTTTTACACATAGCATTGTTTAAACAACCCTTAAAAAACAAATACATAGTACTGCCGCTTTTACATGTTTCAGATTTAGGTTTGCTTTAATTTTTTTTTAAAGATAATGTATTTTTATAATATTTAACCCCTTCGCAGTGTAACAAAAATAAAGCTTCAGTGTCCCGTATGTGGGAAAAAAATTTTTTTTTTTTTAAATTGATATTAAAAAAAACCCGAAAATCTAAGAATACCCATTGACAAGTTAATTGTATTGTTGAAATAATGAAGTAAACTATCGATAATTTATCATATTTTGTGTCTACTTATTTTTTTTGAGATGCCGCTATAGCGGTCATGCACACTGGTGGCACGACATTTTTATGCCTCTATAGAGGTCAATAACAGTGAAGGGGTTAACAAAATCAATAATTAATTAAATAATTTTTCTGTTTTTAATAACAATTTTATATAAACAAAATAATTTTTTGTTATTTTTACCCAGTCTTTTTATAGCTCTTTTCTTTATTTTTTAATTATTTCTCTCATATGTTAATTTGTCCACGGCCCACTGTGTAGCGTAGCGCGCGTGGAGCTTGCACGCAGTTTTTAAAAATTAATTTAAACTTATTTAACTCATCAGGCCTGTTCAGGCTCTGTTTGCAAAATCTTCTGTTTATTTTCAGACTTGAATAAATAAAAAAAAATTAATCGGGTCCAAAATAAAAAAAAAATTAATTTGTTTATAAAAAATTAATTTTTTTTTCATTAAAAATTTTTAAAAAATGTTTTTTCTTAAATTTTTTAAAAGTTGAAGAAAAAACAAAACTTTTATTCTTTGGAAAAATTTTACCAAATTCAATATTTTCAGAGATATAAGCCATTAAAAAAAGGTCTATTTTCGCAAAGCCAAAATTTAAAAAATTTATAACTAAAAAATTTGGCCGATTTTTCAAAAATGAAAAAATACGTATTTCAGGTTTTTCTACAAAAAATAAGAAAAAAATATATTTACCCGAATTTTAAACCTCGACTATAAATCTCACGTGGAATCGCCCATATATATAATATATATATCAATTGGCGCAGAATTTTATAAGCTTTAAAACAATTTAAGAACTAAGTTTCTATCTATTTTTAAAATTAAAATATGTTAAATTAATTGTAGTAGCAGTTTTTCTTTGCCTGAACGTCGTTAGTACCGACAATTTCTGACATGACACTGCCGTTTTAGCATTGTGATACTGCGAACGCTCTGTATCACATATTAAAACAGCAGTTTTCTGTGGGCAGTTGTAACTTATGCCAAAATAGCATAGCTATACCACTAAAACAACAGTTTTTTTTCTCAGTGTAGTGTACCTCCATCCCTAATTGAAAAATTAGCAACTGTCAGCTGCTTTCTATTAATAAACAAGTTCTATAGGAATGTCGTCCATACTGGTACAAATTTTTGGTAACAATTTGTGAGAAAAAAAGTGAGGTTTTTGAGAAAATTAACCGTAACCGTAACTTTTTTCAAATTTCAAACGGGATTTTAAATAAGACAAGACCACCAACAACTTTCAAAAAAAAATTTTCGATTACACTAAAAAGAAAAAAAATACAGGTAAAATAATGTTTCAAATGTGTTTTTTTGAGTTTTATCATTCAAATGCACATAACTTCGTTAAAAATAAATTTTATGAAAAATAAAAAAATACGTGTCTCCTTTTTTTTCAAATAGAATAACATAATTCAGTGTCAAGTAAATCTACGATCTGATGTTAGTCGGCTTGCCTGATTTGAAATGGATTCAATCTACACCATTGTTGAATAGCTATTTATCTACACTGAGAGAAATGGATAGTAAGAATTTCATAGTAAAAAGAAAGATTGTACAAGGTACTATCATTGTGTTACTGACAAGAATCTACTATCAACATTTTACTATCCAAGATGTTACCCAAAGACGTAAAATATGTTAGCTTTTGGATTGTAGTCACTACTATCAAATATTGTAAAAATTAAATGTGAGCGCATGCGCTGATTGTGGTGTATACTTCGCCTATTAAATTGCGGTCCTTGTGTTTTCACGCACGTGTTTATATATAGTGAAAAAAATTGTGAATAAAAAAATGGACGAGTTTGTTAAAAATTTATTAATGTCGTGGAATATGGAATCTTTGATTCCATCTTTTGGAGGTAGGTTTATTATTTTGATTGAATTAGCGAAGACTGAAGTGTGAACGTGTTTATAACCTCAAAACAATTTTGCGTTGTTTAGACGGTGAAATTGATGAAGAATTGTTTTACTTACTGGACAATGATACAATATCACTCATTATACCAAAACCAGAACCTCGCTTAAAATTTTTTAAAAAATTTTAAGATTACAAAAATCAAGTAAGTTTTTTTTCGTTTGTAAAAATGTACATGTGTTTATTGAAATTTTTTTTTGGAAAAAAAACTTTCATATTTTTTCTTACTTTTTTTAAAGTTAAAAATTAGTAAAATAATACAAATTCAATTGACTCTGTGAAAAAAATGTACCGTTTGATAAATATATTTATGTTTAAGCAAGTCCTTTTTATAGACGGAGTGAAAAAATAGACATACTCTTTTTTATGTAAAAAGTTTAAAGTTTAAATTCTTATCGAAATGTTTTATTAAAATAAAATGAAATTATTTAAGTTTACAAAAAAAGCGAGGTTAGGTTCGTGTATATTTGCCACTCGAGAACGTAAAGAGATCGTATATAAAATTTTTAACATCAAAGATTGTAAATTGTACAATCAAATTTCTATAATCATCTGATAGTAAATACTACAATCTATATCGCTGTCTGTATATTTAGCACTAAATATGGTTGCCCTTAACATCATTATGTTACCCAGTAGCATAAATTTCTCTCCGTGTATTTATAATGTTGCTAATGTAGATATAAAGAGAGGAGAACCTAAGGCAGAACCTTGAGGAATACCGCGGAGAGGAACAGACGGCGTTGATTGAAAGTTACCGACTTTAACACAGTGAGAACAATTTCTTAAGTAATTCAGTATTAAAAGTTTTAAGTTATAGGATTATAGGATCTAGCGCAAGATATTGGAATAGATATCCTGTACAGGAAAATTAGTTACTATGGTTCTTCTGAAGGTTCCCGTACAAGAAAATTTATTAAAAATATTGTCATGCAAAGGTTCCTACACAGAACACTCGCAAAATCATGTAGAGGAAAATATTTCACTTTCTTCTTATGCCAAGAAACGTTTGCAGGAACCATAAAAGGATCCGACACAGGATCCATCCAAGGTAGCACCTCTTTTTGCAAGAAGTTTGCATTATTTTATTTTTAATTATTATCATATTATTATATTATATCTATTATTTATTATTAATAATTATTTATTTAATAAATATTGACTTTTTTATTTACTATTGAAATACAATAATTTTGTAAAATATCGAAACGGAAAAAATTTTAACGTTCTAAATTTTAAACATACCTCAAAATGTATGAAATTTTACCAAGCAAACTATCTACAGACTTGCACAACAAGCTACCTGCAAACTTGCATTGCAAACTTGACACCTAACGACATTTATCTATGCACATAAAACTTGCTACAAACCTCTTGCAAAAGTATATGCTATCTGGGAGGGTGTATTTTTTAAATACAATAATATTTATTTATGATACAAGTGTGTAAAGTGAGTGATTATACGAGTCATGGAAATCACACGAGTATAATCAGATTTACGCACGTGTATCATACAACATTTTTTGCAACACCCACCTCTAAAGTTAAGTACCTATTATAAAGAATTCCACCTCTCTATTAGAATAATTTCGATTGTACAGAATTAAATAAATCAATCGAAGATCAGGAAATATATTATTAAGCAGTAGTGTGTAAATTTAAAAGTAAAGTTCTTTCTTTAATTTTATGGTTTTGTATGGTCTAAAACAATCCTTATATTATGTGAGAAAAATTTCGGTGTTTAAAGTAAATTTCAGTGCGTAAAGTGAATCACTTTACACACCGTTTTAAAAAGAGCTTCTTTACACACACTTTTTGGTGTGTGAAAAAAAGCCACTTAAAAAAAAAATTTTGGCAATGATATGTGTTTTAGTATATATAAAAACTAAAATATAAAACATGATTTCAGGTCCGTGTAATACGGGGTTGCCATACTGGCAGGGGTCAAACTTTTTTTAAAAATAATTTTCAAACCACTATAACTCTAAAATGAATGATTGAATTTTAAAACACCCAGAAAGTTTTTTCTGTAGAATTTCCTAACCTTTAAACTATGTCCCGCAAAAATTAAAATAAAATATTTAATAGAAAAAATTAAAAAAAATTTTTTTTTATTTTTAACCCCTTATGCCTCTTTGATTTTTTTCGAAAATACCTCAAAATGTTCCTTAATTCATCACCTTTTTACCATTCAAAGAGAATTTTGGGACAGCAATATTTATATGAGTTATAAATTAAAAACCAGCTCAGCGCAACAAGAATAAAAAATGTGAACTCATCGAAATTTTTTAACATTAGATATTGTCGTCGATTGAAGAAAGAAACACACCAATTCGGGTGAGTGTTATGAAACATGACATTCTAGAAAATATTTAAAAATACTGCAATCTCAGACGACAACTTTTTGTTTACTGTTTTAAGTTGGGAACACTATAAATAAGAAGCTGTTCGATAAAAGATTGAATGTTTTCTTCAATCTAATTATTTACTTGAAAGATTTTTTTGAAAGAAATTTTTTAATTAATAGTTTTGAAATGTCAGGTTAAAATTTTTAGCGACTTAATATTGAACTTAATATTGAAAGAACAAAATAATTACTTTTTTTATTAAACAACTTCTCATTTATAGTGTTACCAACCTAACACAGTCAATAAAACCTTGACATCTGAGATGGCATGTTTTTCAAATCTTTACTGGAATGAAAGGTTTCAAAAATATTTTCTAGAATGTCATTTTTCTCAACACTCACCTGAATTGGCGTGTTTCTTTCCTCAATCGACAATATCACGTCGCGTAGGATTTTATTTATTTAATTCAATTTTGTCAATTTTTTTTATCTATTTGTATCCAGTAGTGGGAATACAAATAGCAATAGCTCTACGAAGATTCCGCTACGCAGTAAAAATTGATTTTTTTATTGCATTTATCAAAAGTACATATTCTCGAGAATGTTTTTAAAAATTTTATTAAAATCGGAGTATTAGAATCAAAGTTATGGCTGTTTTAATCCGCTACTTCTCACAGAAGAATATATACGCTTGAAACTTTAAAGGCTATTATCTCGGATCCGTGATTTTTGAGAACTACGGTTACGGTGACTGTGATTATTTTAAAACCGCTAAACCGATCGAGCTGAAAATTTCAAAGGTTCTTTATTAATACAATAGCTACTGCGTGAACGAAGTAATTTCTAGAAAATGTTTTTTTTCAAAATCCTTCGTTCATGCACGAGGTAATATAATATAGTAACGAAATTTCCATTGTTTTTTTACTTTTAGTTAAACTATGTCTGACTTATCGCAGTTACCGCAAGCAGTTATCAAAAAAAGGTATTTTAGTACAAGGTTTACAGTTTCAACAATTATTAATATTTTTTAATAAAAATATATATACAAGTACATCGAAATATGTACTATTTGACGCGCATAACCCCTTAAAAAATTTTCTAGCTACTGAATGAATCAAAAAATTGTATTAGTTTCACAAATTTAGGTTAGTATAATTGTTTCGCTAGTAAAATTCAAAGATAGAAATTCTATTATGGGTACTTTTTGAAGGGGGAAGTATGAAGTTAAAAATTGGGGATTCAGATTAAATTTACTCAAATAATCCAAATGGTTTATCAAACAATTTTTGGAAATTATTTTCTTTAAAAGTAACAGCTGAAAAACATGAAGTAAGAGAATTGTTTTCACCTTCATGTGAGGTTTATTTTTTTATTGGTTTGCTACGTAAACAAAATCTTTTAAGAAATTGACATGAATTCAATGTCAAAGATCTTATCTAGTGGATTATGTTTGTATTCTCTTTGAAATTAAGATCTTGCAGTTTAAGTTTTGAAGAAACTGTCAACGATATTTTATTTGGGATACCATTTAGAACAAAATTTCACTAAAATTTAACTTTTTTCACTTACCAAGAAAGTTTATGGTTGCTACACCCCTTTGAGATTTATGACCATGATACTTGAGTTCATCACTTTTGTAGAAATCTTTAACACTAACTTTTGTCTCCTCAACTCCACTTGGCGGAGAGTGAATATATTTTCCAGGTTCCTGTCCCTTCGCCCAAATGACATGCATATCACCATCAATAATATCGTGATCTGTAAATCCTTCTGTTGATGTGAGTTTTTTTCTAAACATTATAGTAGTAACTCCATCACGTTCGAATCCCATTGCAGCCGTTAAACTATCTTGACCTCCCCAGAAACTATCTAAGCGAGGAGTAGATCTATCTCTGGTGTAATAATCGCCAATTTTGTGTCTCATCCCACGAGCCATACCAATTACTATATCAGTGCAGTCCATTGGATTAAAATCGTGCCGTGGAGTATACTTGTGTATAAATGGTCCAGCACCAGCTATTTAAGAACAGTAAGTTTAAGGTTTTTTTAAAAAGTAATCTTATAAAAAGGTTAAAATTCACAGGAACTGTAATTATGGAATTTTAAACGTTTTTGTTCAAACAGCTTGAATTATTATTAAAGTTTCAATTATAAAACAGAATACAAAAAACTTGAAGATGTATAAATACTAATAATAAAAAAACTCGTAGAAACAAGTTACCTTGTATATTTCCTGATTTGTCAGAAACTTTAGAATGAGGTTCAGGTTCCACATTTATTTCCGGTTCAGGTTTTGATTCTGGCTCGGAATTTGGTTCTGGTTCGGATTTAGGTTCTGGTTCAGATTTGGGTTCTGCCTCAGATTTTGGTTCTGGTTCGGATTTAGGTTCTGGTTCAGATTTTGGTTCGGTTTTGGATTCTAGTTCAGATTTTGGTTCTGGTTCGGATGTAGGTTCTGGTTCAGATTTTGGTTCTGGTTCGGATTTTGGTTCAGATTTTGGTTCTGGTTCAGATTTGGGTTGTGATTCAGATTTGGGTTCTGGTTCGGATTTGGGTTCAGGTTCAGATATGGGTTCTGGTTCAGATCTAGGTTCTGGTTCAGATATAGGTTCTGGTTCAGAATGAGGCTCAGTGTCGACGTTGTGGGTTGTAGACCCACTAACTGGTTTCCCTGTGCAACAAAGCAATGTCATGCTGTTTTACACCTTCACCACGTGAAAACGTCACAGAGACGTCAAATCATTAGTGACCATCTCTACAAGGTCATATAGGAGGACATTTAAATGAGAGATAATTATTTTGAAATGGGATTTAATAAGTGAAACCCTTTTAAAAAATTATTTTCATTATAAAACTATTTAAATTAATTTATAAATAGCCAAAATTTGTAAAATTAAATCTCATTTAATTGTTCTTCTTTGAATGCATCAGTAAAGTAGAACAATATATATATAAGCAAAAATTAGCCAAGCGTAACCACTTCAAAAAAAGTTTCAGTATAAAGCTGATACCTCCTTTAGTAGTAATACCTGATGCCTCCATCTAATCAACACCTCCTATTCATATAATGCTTATAAAAATAACAAAACAAGATCGTTCTTATTGAACTTTTTGTGCAGTATGATTCTTGTAGAAATTTCAGTGCAGGGTAATTCTTATTCAAAACCGCGTGCAAAACAATACCTACTGAAGCTAGCGGTCAATAAAAATTTTATTCTAATGTTTATAAAAAACAATTCATGTGTATAATTCTTTAGTTCTAATGACAAACACATGAAAAGTTAATTCGGAATCTTTTCTAATTGATTTCTTAGATCATACTATATTTTTATCATGTATTTGTATACATTTCAGTTAAATGGGTATGTTTTTTAATATAAATGTATTTTAAATGAAACTGTTTAAAAATTTTATTTTATAAATCGTTTTTATTTTTATAACGTAGTATAATCACTTTGATTAGGAATTTTTAATTTATTTTCACAAATTAATATTTCACATAATTTCTGTTATTAGAAGTGTACTGTTGTCTTATTTTTAATTATATATGTGCAAACTTGATGAGGTGATGTTTTCTTGAAACCATTATAAATTAAATTAAATTCCAGTAAGTAACAGACAATTAATTGATATCTAATTTTCAATGAATTCTATCTTTTTTATATAATTATAACAACAAAACTTTTTATTTAACCTTAATTTATCACACTTAATATCAAATAACATTTACCATGTTCGCTAGTAACCTTTAAATATGAATCACTAGAATTATTTTCTACAAAATTTTGAATAGGAATTGTTCTGTACTAACATTTAAGAAAAATTGTATTGGCCGCTAGCTTCAGTAGATACTATTTTGCACGTGATTTTGAATAAGAATTATCCTGCACTGAAATTTCTGTAAGAATCATACTACACAAAAAATTTAATAAAAACGATCTTGCTTTGTTATTTCAATAAGCATTATATGAATAGGAGGCGTCGTAATTGTTACATACGCAAAAATTATTCCTACCTTAAAATTTTTATACTTTTGTAATTTAGAAAGATGTTCAAATTTATTATGTTATTAATTAAATTTATTTAGATTATTTCTGCGTTCAGAGGTACAATTAGCCGGTTGATTGAATTTTAATAAAATAAAATAAATCCTCAAATTCAAGATAGCATCTTTTAAGTACTTTAACATAACATATTAGGAGACATGTACACTTTCAATGTCAAATTTCACAAAAATGTTTTTAAAGCAAAAAGCATAAAATTTGAAATTGAATATTATGCAGATCCTATTAATGTTAAAATATGTGATGTTGAAGTAAATCAAAAATTATTTGTTTTGAAACCAGAAATATATTCTTTTTAAATGTCCAAGAGAACAAACTTTTTTCTTTTAAATTTTCAGAAAAAAAGTGTTGGAGTTCAGATTCTTAAAGTAGAGAAAAACACCGTATAATGAAATTTGTTTTGGATAAGTTGTATAAAAGTTATTTAACAAAAAGTTTAGAAGTACCGCATTTTATATATTTTCGATTTGTATACGCTTGACGAATTTTAAACCATATTTTTTTTAATAATCCACGTTTCTTTTATATTTATCGGTAATAGATTAATTCCAGATAGAAAATGTTTGTTTCGACGTTACTGGTACAATGTTTTTTAAATTAAATTTTGCTTGTTAACATTGATTGTTGATTGTTAAAGTTATGTGATAGGCTTCAGAATTTTACATATATATATTTGCAGTGATATGTTACTGCTTTGCATAAAGTTTGGAATTTCTTTTATAATCATCATTTGAACAACACCTTTTAAGGGGGCAATCGCAGTTGTAACTTTCAAAAAATCGATTTTTTTGCATTTTCTTAAAGTATACGTTTTCAGAAATATGTCTACAAATTTTTATGATGATCCGGTCGAGAACAGGCTAACGGCCGTGTGGGTCGTTATACCTTTATATTTGAATTGGGATTTTGGAAGCAGCTTCATCTGTGGAAGAATTATTATATGGTCCAAGATTTAATGATTCTATCTGATATCAAAAAAAAAATTCCATCTTCATGAAAAATTAAGTTAAAACTTCAAACACATTTTCCTCAAAACTAAATTTTTGAACTCGGTGACCACTCTCACTTGAAAACTACTAAACCGATTGTCATGAAATTTAACATACTTTTTCAATACTTAATAATTTATGTAATTTTACATAATAAATCGATATTTTAAAAAAATTAAAACGGGAAAAAAGTTCTTAAAAAAGGTCTATTTTTTGCCGCTACAACTGCGATTGCCCCCTTAAACAATTGATCAAATAACTAAATTAGATCATTTAAGTTACTGAATCTATTATATCCTTTCCAACATGCTGCATATCGATTACTCTTGATTAATACATATGTCATTCTTATATGTCACCTGAATATAATTTAATTTTAAAAAGTACTCAAGAAATACAAGAAAATATATTACTACACGGAGAGAATAATCAAGGCTTTAAAGTATGAAAGACTATTCTGACTATTCTCACTTTTGTATGAACTTTTCTTACTAATGGAGCAAATATTTAAGAATTTTTAGTATAATATTTGTCCGTACCAAAGATACATAGTATATATATGCTTTTTTAGTAAGAAAAATGTGTTATAATAGCAAGAACGCCAAGCGGAGATCCCACCTAGCTCCTTCTACTACGATTGCAGAAGTTCTATGCTTTTTCGGTATTAGACCCTTGCAATTGACTATTAGGCCACGCCTACCTACTTGCCAGTAGACCTTTTCATGCTGGTCATTCTGTCCTCTTCCAACTCATGCGTCATTATAAGCGCTAGATAAGGACAAAGCGATCAGCATGAAATGGTCTGTTGCAAGAGTCTAATACCGAAAAAGCATAGAACTTCTGCAATCGTAGTAGGATGAGCTAGGTGCGATCTCCGCTTGGCGCGGCTGCATTTACGGTATAATAAGTATACTATAAGGGGCTACATGACAAACTTTATCAGCACAGACAAGTTTTGCGCGTTAAAGGTAAAGTTTTCTATATTATAAAAGGCTAATTTTTCTCTCCGTGTACATTTACCAAATAAATATTTGCCATGATTCGATTAGCTGTTAACCACGTGCTAATTTAAAACAGCAATGTGAATTTATCTAGGAACTTTATTCTTAAATTATTGAATTAATTGATTTGAGTTTTTATAGAAAATTCTAAAATATGATAAAGCAATAACGTTACACATTTTCTAAAAAATTTCCAAAGTATATTATAATCCGTGTGGAAATTTTCTCAAAGTTGCCCAATCTGGCCCCAACTTGACTTCCCAAAGTCGGGATATCCCATTCAAATCACACTCTCATGTTTGTATTTCTCACTCAAAACCCAATTTTTAATTAAAAAATTAAAATAATATTTATTTAAATAATAAATTAAAATTAGTATATTGAACACTTATATAATAAAAACACAGCCACACAAAAAAAAGTTCCGACCTGGAGGTCTGACTATGTTTACTATACGTTTTTGGGGTCGCTGAATCCGAATCTAGTGTACATTTGACCCCATCCGATCAGGATTTCAATTTAACCTCAAAAACCAATATGGCGCACACTTTTTGGAAAAATCCATCGGATTCGCTTAAAACTCGTTACTCGCGGGTTTTCGGGGTCGCTAAATTACGAATCTGATATTATTTTTTCAACTTTCAATAAGGCGGACACTTTTTAGAAAAATTCTTTACATTCGCTTGAAACTTGTTATTCGGGGGGTTTCGGGGTCGCTGGTTTTGAATTTAAAGTGCTCTAATTCCAAGAAGACTAGAGACAGAAAAGTCAAGTAATACCCTATTTCTTGTGTGTATGCATCCAGAGCACCTCCCGTGGTGACGGCGGGCAACAGAAGAAATCCGTGAACCGGCTAAGTCCATGGATCACGGCTTTGATGCCATCATAGCAGACACACGTAGGAAACGTTTTACGATGCAGGATTTCGGATCCCCAGTATCGGCGGCTGGTCAGGGTGACAAAGCGGACTCGCAGTGGTCATCTTGCAAGCGCAGCTCTACATTGGTTGGTGACTTGGCTTGGCTATAATTAACTATAATAATCTTGGTATTCATTCATTCAGTCCGGACCCCTGCTGGGTTTTCGGTGACAGAGAAAAGAACAAGTTATAGAGAGAGAAAGATATATCTTTATTTTGCAAATGAGGGTTCGCTTGACCTGCAATCTGTTAAAGAGGATTAATTAATAACTCTGAGGACCCAGGTAATTATTTCTTTCTGTCTTTATCACGTAAAACAGCTATAAAGAAAGTCTAAAACTGAATAGGTAACGCATAATTTCCCTTCTTACACCAAGGAATATAATATAAGTACTTCTTTGTTTAACATTGCGTTTCTCTATCTAGACAATTCAAAATGGCATAAGAACACTTTTTTTTCAATGTTATATATTTTTGGACACTTTTTGGTATTACCATAAAGTTTGAACTCTTTTCTACATAATGCATATATTCTATTTAAATTATATTGTGATTAAATAGAAAAATTTCAAGTTTTTGAAACTTGATAAATTTTTCTTGTTTTGAAGGTTTGCGTTTAACAGTGGGACACCTATTATTAAGAACCGATAATTATTTCAATAATAATATTCTGCTTCATACTTTGTAAATATATATCTTTTGCATTAAATAACGTTAACAAATGTTGCAAAACACTCATAATTTAATAATATTTAAAATTTTTATAATATACGATGTCAAGTTTCATATGAAAAATTGCTATTATTTTTTTTTACGTTTACAGTACTGCTGATCATACGTCATAATTTGGTCATAACCTAAAAACAATTTGGAGGAAAATTTGAGTAGTCGTTTTCTTATCAAGTGTTATTTTTCAAATTTTGCCTAACAATAATTGTAATAATTATAAATTTTGAATTTTTTAATGTTTTTTAGCATAAAAAATCACATTTTTAGTCGCTGTGTGTGTATAAATAAGCATGCGTATAGCTGACACAACTTATAATTAGTGTTGCCAAAATCCACGTTTCATAAACTTAAATTTTTGCCTGTCCCAGTGTTTAATGTCCCACTGTTTAAATTAAACAATCGCAAGAAATTATTTAAATAAAAATTGTTTGTAAAATTTTAAAATATTTTAAATTATTGGGTATTATACTTAAAAACATGAGTAAACGAAGTAACAATTACACTTTTTTTTAAAACTGTCCTATTTATATAAAAATCAGCATTGTATTTCAACTCGATTTCAAGAAAAAATTTACTCCGTAACGTCAAAAACAGTTTTTTCCATTTTCTATGTAAATAATGAATCAATGTGGCTAAAATTCTTGGAGATAGTGTGTTGTCATAAACATGGTTTACATTTAAATTTTGGTCGAGTTTCTTTAAGGGGCCATCCATAAATAACGTTGCACTCTTTTTCACCATTTTCGACCCCCCCCTCCCCCATGTTGCACATTTTGCATACATTAGCGCCATTTTTTCTATTGAATGTTGCAAATTCTTGACCCCCCCTCCCCTTCAAGCGCAACGTAATTTATGGATGGCCCCTAAGTAGTTTTTCAGAAAATTAAAGTGTCCTACTGTTTAAACTGTTTCACTGTTTATCACTCTCCCCTACCTGTATTAGAGCCCCAGAAAATTTTAATAAAAAAATTTAAAAATTATTACCTGGCCCCTCAGAATTAATCTTCATTAACAAAGGCTCTATTGTCCAAGGATTGGTATTGTTTGTGGTAATTGTTCTGAGGGTCTAATACTGGTATATACATATTTTTTTATTTTTAAAATAGAAAAAAAGAAGAATAAGATTTTTAGGCGAAGATATTCTTATGTTATTTGAATCCTCTAGATAGAGAAATGCAATATTAAATGAAAATGTTTATATGTTATATTCCTTGATGTGAGAAAGAAAGATATACATTACCTCTTCAGTTTTTGACTTTTATCTTTATATTTCCATGTGATAATACACGGAAAAAATTTAATTTCGAGACGTCAGACGTGAAGATGTCAATGTAAACCTACAGTACATTTCATTATGTATTCAGAGTTAATCAAAATTAACAGAGGTTCTATTGGCCAAGGGTTGGTACATCTTTATTTTTCTATATAATAAATGTGAAAAAAGAAATTATTACCTGGGTCCTCAGAGTTAATCCCCATTAACAAAGGTTCTATTGTCCAATGGTTGGTTTTTTTGTGGTATTTGTTCCGGGGTTTTAATACAGTTATAAATACGTATATATATGTTATTTGTAATGAACTACTGATTACTCATATAAGAGTGTCGTTTTTGCACTTATTGGCTGATCAGTAGTTACTGATTCATAGTTACCCATAGTTCTCTCATTCTTTTGGATATTTGGTATTTTTATTGGATAAAAGGCAAAATTGGTTATATCGGATTAAAGTAAAAATTGGTTATATTGAATTAAAGGAAAAGTTGGTTATATTTAGTAAAAGGTAAAATTAATTGTATTGAATTAAAGGAAAAATTGGTTATTTTTAATAAAAGGTAAAATTGGTTGTATTGAATTAAAGACAAAATTGGTTATATTTAATAAAAGGCAAAATTGGTTATATTAAAGAGAGTGAGCAAAAGGGTTAAAGATATTTAGATTTTCATGAATCAAAAATAAAATTAAACGAAGTATACTATGGCCAACATAAAAGAATATGTTATTTTAAGTGATAAAGATTTAAAAATTATTGAAAATAGAAATAAATTTTTAAATTACATGCATATGTACAAATTTGAAGATTTATTAAGAAAAGATTCCAATTCATTTTTCAATATGCAAAGTACTTTGTATGTACAAATGCTTGATTTTATTGTCCCAATTAGAGAAGGTGATATACATATTCAAATACTTTTTAGCGGTAATAACAATTATGGTCACTGAATTTGTGTTTATTACGATAGAGTAAGGCATTATATTTTTGATAGCCTTAATGAGGGGTGTTTAAATGTGCATCAAATAAAATGTTTAATTGGATTGTTCCCTTTTAAACCAACAGTAGTTTTTGAAGCTGTTAATCAACAACCTTTTGGTAGTGTTTAGTGTGGAGTATATGCAATAGCATTTGCAACAGTTATATTATTTAACGTAATTCCAAACCGTGTAAATTATGAAACTGATAATAACAAAATGAGAAACCATTTTAAGTCAATGTTTGAAAATAATCGCTTAAATCATTTTCCGGCAGTAAGAACGTCTCACAATAGGAATTCGTTAATAGAGAATGATTAGAACTTTTTTTTTATAAATTGAACTTAGGAACATAAAAAATATATTTTAAACTCTTGTTCTGTTTTTAATACTTTGCACAGTAATAATATTAAGAGTTCTATTAACACAAGATTTAAAAATTAAACATTCTCTAAATGACACTAGTGAAAAGAAAATAATTCGTACAACTGATAATAATGTGAACAAAATTTCACCACATGAACATTTAAAAATGAAGAATTTTCTGAGTAAAGAAAATGATAAAAAGATAATTCGAGCCATTAAAGAGAAGGGAAGAAAAAGGAAGGCAAGGCGCGAAGTTACATATGAGCAGAAAATAATAAGACAGGAGAATGAGAGATTGAGAAAACGTAATCGTAATGAAACAGAAATAAAAAGAAAGAGCGCAAAAAAAATTTGACATGGAAAAAAAAAGAAATTATCTATAAAAACTGAAGATGGAAAGAAAATACGCAAGGATAAAAATTTGGCATGTAGGAATAGAAAAATATCAATGGAAACTCAAGATGAAAAGAAAGTGCGTCAAGAAAATAATTTGTCATGTAAGAAGAAAAAATTTTCTACGGCAACGGAAGATGAAAAGAATGTGTGAAGAAAAGAATTTGACATGTAAAAACGATACGGAATAAAAAAAGTGCAGGAGTTGCAATAATGTCTTTTGAAGATTTCGATGAAAGTAAAGTTCCACAGAATTATTTAGGTTTAATAAATGCAGAATGTAAGTTTTGTAATGCGTTACATTTTTTGTGTGAAAGATCATCACACGGAGAAACATTTTATTTGATGCGCATTTAAACACCCCTCATTAAGGCTATCAAAAATATAAAGCCTTCTCCACCGAGGAATGTCCCCGTGAAGAGGACATTATGATATCGCCTGAATGTCACAAAAATATTCCCGGTTGATATCAGCTTGACATTCAAGCAATATTCCGTGCTACTCGGGTGGTAGATCCAATATAAAGAAATTTTTTTTACATTTCTAATATTAAATTTTTTTGAAAAAAAAATGAATAAAAAATATGGTTAATGCACATTAGCAACATAGTCGGCCGCTTGCGGACGACAAAGTTGCTAGTGTAGAGTATAATGCGACAAGAAGAAGTAACAATCCATCTCACGAGTGTGATATTACCAAGATATTAAACTTGTTGAAACTCGTTACCACAGACGCTGGGATGTTAATATGCTTGCAGACTTTTGCTGGATGCTGAAAAGAGAAACACTGAGACAAAACTAGAAACGACAAAGAAATCCTCCACATAGATCGTTTAAAGAGAAAACAACTCAATACAGCTCAAAAAAGAGAATTAAAGTAATATGCCTTTTCTCAACAATTTTACCAATCAGCCCTTTTAAGAACAACATGATGTACAAAATCCTATTGTGAGACCTCCTCGCGGTGTACATCGGATAACGACAATGCCGACGGTTCATTATTTAGTAAAATGAACCTGAAAATATCTCACGTTGCTTCAAAGATTTAATAAATATTTATTTTCAATGTTCGCAGTATTTAGAATAAAGGTTAAGTAAAGCTTCTGTAAATATTTAAATGTCTACACTTGAGCAAATGTTTATCGCGAAACTTTTATTTTGTTGCATAGGGACTTTTGAGAAATCTGTATACAGATACCTTGGCTTCCGCATGCCAAGGTTATGTGGGGTTGGTAAAAAAAAGAAGAACACTAAACAAAATAAGCTGGCGAACTACTACCAGCCCCGACCCACTAAAACCCGTCAACCCTTCTTGGGAGCCCATATCCATTTTTGAGCAAATGTTTAGCGCGAAACTTGAGTGAAGCTTTAAATTAAATAATCTTTAAAGGTTCAGCTCGAACCTTGATTGAAGATTTAAATTAAATATTCGTTAAAGGTTCGGCTCGGACCTTGATTGAAGCTTGAAAAATATATTCGTTAAATGTTCCCAGGGACCTTCACTTACGAAGTTTGAAACCGGACGGCAGTTCCGTAGTGAAAAAGTGTTCAGCCAAAGGGTGTTTCTTTAAGCGGGTCGGCAGGAGAGAGTTAAAATTTCGCACAAACTGGAGAGCCGGGCTCCAAGGCGTCTGATCCTTGGAGTCGCTATTCTCTCCTTGGTATAGCAGATTTTTTTACATCCTACGAGAAAAAAACGCATAAAGTATTTTAAAGAATTAAGAGGAACTTTCTTCTAAAATTAAATTAAACTATGAAAGATTGTACGTATTAATAATAATAATAAGATTAAAATCAATTGTAATCAGTTTAATCGAGTTTAATAAATAAATTGATTTAAGAAATTTTATTTTTCAAAAATGAAAAAAAATAATTTCTTAAATTTAGTGATTCATTAAATAATTTTTTAGAGACTTTAAATAACGAAATTAATTTTGAAAATAAATTTGGGGGGACCTGGGATCGAACACGGGTTTGACTAACGTAAACGTAGTACCTAACCAACCGAGCAACTATGATTGGAAAAAAAATCTTGCTCTTAAGCTACAAGTGATTTTATTGGTTGCAGAAAATGGCGAGATAATTTAAAATTGTATTTTTTATTTTGACAGTGTAGGTATAATATGTTTCTTTTTAATTAATATTTTTATTACTATACTAGTTTAATAAATATTTTTACTTATATTACATAATTGATTTCAATTAATTATATTGATAATTATTAACTCTATTTTATATTTAGACCAAAACTATTCTTTTTTCTACATTATAAGCATATTTTAAAATTATAATTTGTATAATTTCCCATTTTTGAATTTAATTATTTATATTAAAAAAATAATTAAAGTTAACATAATCTCAAAATTTACTTGGCTAACTTTAATTTCACGAATTGTTTCAATGGTTAAGATAATTTTTGCTTGGTTATATACTGTCAAAACAAAAAATCCAATTTTAAATTATATCGCCTTTTTCCGCAACCAATAAAATCACTTGTAGCTTAAGAGCAAGATTTTTTTTCCAATCATAGTTGCTCGTATAGATGCTTAGGTATTGCGTTTGCGTTCATCGAACCCGTAATCGATTCCCGGTCCCCCCCAAATTTATTTTCAAAATTAATTTCGTTATTTGAAGTCTCTAAAAAATTATTTAATCAAGTATTAGTTCCTAAATTTAAGAAATTAATTTATTTATTAAACTCATTCAAATTAAAAATAATAATAATAAATAATAAATAATAAAATAATGATTTTAAAACCCAGCTATCTGGGCATACATTTAACGAATATTTTTTTCAAGCTTCAATCAAGGTTCGAGCTGAACTTTTAATGAATATTTAATTTTAAGCTTCACTCAAGGTTCGCGCTAAATATTTGCTTCTTGAGGTTCTTGAGGTTATGGCAAAATCCTAAAGTAATGGAGTTACATGGGCCTCGAATTTGTATAATCAACAAACTCGAAAAACCCAGAGTAACGAGTTTCAAGCGAATCTAAAGCATTTTTCAAAAATTGTCCGCCATATTGGATCCGCTATTTTGCATTTTGAAAAAATAATATCAGATTCGTAATTTAGCGATCCCGAAAACGTCTGCATCTGAAAAATGTCTGCCATATTGGTTTTTGAGGTTATATCAAAATCCTGATCTGATGAAGTCATATGTACCCCGAATTCGAATTCAGCGACCCTAAAAACGTATAATTAACATAGTCAGACCTCCAGGTCAGAACTTTTTTTTTGTGTGGCTGTGAAATTGAGGGTCGTAATCAAATAACTCGATTGACGCTCGGAGGCTTGGTCTAATGGTAGTCAAAACCGTTCAAAAGTGAAAAAAAATTTGGAAATTTAAATTTTAAACGCATTAACATATTATAAAAAACAAGAATGCGCAACTTTTTTGTCATTGACATTTTTTGTAGGATTATTATATTTAATAATAATAAAGAAAAACTGAAATTTCTTTCATTATTAATTTCATTGAAAATTAAAACATAAATCGTCCTATCTTGAACAAATCTTTATAAAATTAAATGAGATTTGGTGTACTTACGTTTTTAGGTCTATAGAAGCTGATAAAATAATTAAAAATACAAAAAAAATTATTGTTTAATTATTTTTTAATAAAAGTTGAGACGTGTCAATAATCAAGGCTTCTCAACTTCAGCAACAAAAAAAGGGGGTGGTAGCGATTCTACGCAATTAAACAAGTACACAAATGAATTCTACACAGGAAAACTCTAAACAATACATTTAGGCAAGTGGTATTAATTCTACATAAATAAACTCTACACGAAAAAATTCTACACTTTATAATTAGATTACGTAAGTTTCTTCCTTTAAAAGGTAATATTTGCGGGTTTATATTTTTTAACTTGTTATTTACGTTCTCAGGATTAATTGTATGCAGCAGAAAAAAATTTAGATAAGCTTTAAACGAATGAAATTGACTGTCCCAATTTATCCCAAAATTTAGAAAATTTCATAATATTTGGGGTAAATGGGGACAGCATAGTTTCTAAAAAAGTTTTAAGAAATAGGTATATTTCTGTATGAAGGAATGAAAAAACTTGAAAAAAAATTTGTAGTGGATATATAATAGTTGAATCAATTAAAATATTTTTTATTTTTTTTATTTCAGTATTTTGTCTCGCATTTGAAAAAAAAACAGACTTAAAAATCATACCAAATTTTTTTCTTATTCCTTATGACTCCCATAACAGAAATTCACTTGAATTTTTGATTTTTGTTAATTTGGTTAATAATGACATTTACCCATTTACCCCAAAAATTTGAAAACTCCGGGTAAATGGGGACAGCTTGTTATTGTTAACCAAATTGATAAAAATCAAAATTTCAAGTGAATTTCTGTCATAGGAGTCATAAGGAATAAGAAAAAAATTTTATATGATTTTTAAGTATGTGTTCTTTGAAATGCGAGACAAAATACTGAAACAGTTTAACTTTGATTTTAAAGTTTTTATGCATTGAGCGATAACTTTTTTTATCTTCCTGCCAATTGTCAAGATAAAAGCTTGGCAATACTCAAAACCTCTTGCAGGTGATCTGAGGTTAAAATATTGACGTTGAACTTAATTTTAAAACTGTAAATTAAGCTACAAAACCTCTTGTCCCCATTTACCCCAACTGACCCTATTTTATTATTATTTTTGTGTAGAATTATAAATAATGATTTTTTTGTGTAGAGTTTAATCTTCTAAAAATTAATATTAAAATAAATTCAAATGTGAAGAATTCAGTTGTGTTGAATTCAATTGCGTAGAATTATAAAAAAATTTATTGAAACAAAATGTGTTTATTTGCGTAGAGTTTTCTGGTGTTCAATTTAACTGCGTAGAGTTAAAAGTTAATTAAAACAAAAATAATAATAGTTTCTAATACGTAGAATTAATTTGTTTAGAATTTAACGGTGTAGGGTTTAACTGCGATGAATTAAAAAAATTATATTAAATTAAATTTATCTAATTATAAAGTGTAGAATTTTTTCATCTAGAATTAATACCACTTGCCTAAATGTAGTGTATAGAGTTTTCCTGTGTAGAATTCATTTGTGTACAGTTTAATTGCGTATAATCGCTACCACCCAAACAAAAATTATGCGGGGAACCTTTGAAGTGGAAAATCTTCCAGTGAGAGATTTGTTTATTAGTATATAAAGAAGTTTTCTGTGAAATATTAAACCATTTAACATAAAAATTAGAAAATATAACAGTTTTAAAAAAATGTAACTTGCGCGTCACCGCAGTCAACGCGACATGTTTTCTCACGCATAGAAGGTTTTGTTTACATGCATATTGATTTTCGCTCTTCCACAGAAACCGGCTTGCAGAAAAAGTAAATCAAATATTTAACGATTTTTTATTCTCATTTTAAAAAGTTTGATTTACAATTATTACAAAAAATAATTCTCTTGGTAAAAAAAGAATTGGAAATGAAAATGCCTAAAAACAAAATAAACGAAAAGCAGAAGTTTATAATTTTTTAAATATTCAAAAAGATAACCCTACACTGAAAAAAAAATTATTTGGATCAAATAAAAAGTATTTGATCCAAATACATCATTTACTTGTGTATTATCCAATAAATATGTATTTGAACCAAATACACATTTACTAAACCTAAGTATTTTATTTTATTGTGCCAAATAAATAGTTATTTGTATTAAATACAAAGTATTCAAATCAAATATATGGAATATTTTAAGCTAATAAATAATTATATGAATCAATTATGGAAATTATTCCATTCAAATAAATATTTACTAGACATAAGTATTTTATTTTATCGTATCAAATAAATATTTATTTGCATCAATAAAATATTTTTCTTACAAAAAAAAATTTTTTCTTAAATCAAATATATGATTATTTATCATAAGTAATTGTTTTAATTGAAACTAAAACCTCTTTAATTGAGGCAATTATTATTTTATTTGATCCAAATACATAATTTATTTGCATAAAATGTAAGAATTTTTTGATTCAAATAAATCAAAATTTGAATTGAATAAATAACATATTTATTTACTAATACTTCCATTTCTAAATTAAATTCTTACTCAAATTAAATTCATTAATTAACGTTCTAATTAATTAACTGTCAGATATAGATTAATAATAATAAATAAATTAAAAAATATGTAATTTCTGCTCTCTATGATCGGATATTTTCATTTTTCAACTAATTCATACATAGAATTAATGAATAAACGCAAACCTGAGAAATAAATAAATCTACACGGAAAAAAATCAATGGTTGGCACAGCCATACCTTTGGTTGTCTCAACCATATTATATTGAAAAATACGTCCCAACCTTACCTCCGGGAGCTCCAGCCATATTAAATAGCTAGCTTTAAATTGTTAGCACAACTAGAATATATGGCTGTGGGAACCATATATTTGGAAAACATACAAATGCTATTATGGATGTGACAACCATTTTTAATTGATGCTTCGACCATTATTTAGTGTACCATATTAATATTGTTGAAGCAACCATTTTATATGGTTACAATTTATGTTTATTTTATTTGTTTAATATTATCAAGAAGGTTATTTTTGATTAATTTAAAACATTGAGTCCCATAAAAACGTATTTATTTTTTTGAAATAATCGCCAAATACAAATTCGTTAACAAAATAAACAATCATATAGCACCTTTTATTATAATATTATAATTATAGTGCGTGCCTAGGTGTCGCAAACATTGAAGGATTTTCCCATTTACAAATTATGACTGGGAAAGGTGAATGTAAGTTGTTTAAAAGGACGCAGTCAACTTCGAAGCCTATTTTTTTAAGGAAATCAATGCACTCAACTTCCATTTTTTAACTTAAAAAACACATTTACCAGGATCAATATAATTCTTAAATGATTATAGAAAATGTTTAGGACTGCGGACATATACACGTTTCGCGACGCTTGGAATTAAAGCGAGTAATATAGACGTAATATATTGCATCACCGCGCGGACAAGGTGCGCAGGCGTCTATAGGGGCCTTAGCAATTAAAAAATGGATAGGAAAACAAAATTGTTAAAATCCAAACCAATATTGTTACCTCAACTAAAGCTATGGTTCATATGTCCATATCATAGGTATAAATATTATATGGTTGCCACAACCATTCTTTTTTGTCAATGTATCCATACTGAAAGCTGCTTCAGCTATATGTATGGATGCCTCAACAATATTATGACCAACAATATTTTTATGGTTGGGACAACGATACCTTTTCTTTCCGTGTAACGCATGGGGGGAATCGAACCTACGACTTTTTCGAATATAACTACATGTAATTCAATTCCAATCGGGTTCGCTATAATTTTCACGGAGGGAAAAGTTATAATTAATTCTACTTAAGACGTTTAGTAAGCTAACATGTAGTAACAATGACTAAATAAATAGTAGAATTTACGAAACATCGTTTAGTTCCGTTCTGTCGATTTTACTAAACAGCTTCGTCCAGGAGACTGAATGTTCATTTAAAGTCATAGAACACGACGCCGTAGAACATTCTTTAAAACCCTGGCGGATCTCGAAATCGGAATATACGCTGAATTCGTTGTACATTCGTTACACATTGGTTAAACATTTAGTTGGAGTGAAAATTGTGTAGAAACTGAGTGGAAAAGTGTAATTGAATTGAATAATAAAAGTATTTAGTGATAGATTTGTTCTGTATTTGTGATAAATTAACGTGTTATTAGTAAATAAATAAAGTTTAAAGTGTAAAATATTCGCGTAAGTGAGTTTGACAGGCTAGGGAATTTTCTAGTGACATCCAAATTGATAGTCGATAAAGAAGTTGAGCCGCCGACTTTGCACGGTAGGTGACAGCATTCATACTTTCTCCTTTTTTTAATAAGGAAAACTTTTTTTATCTTTCTTTATTTTATTATTATTTATTTTTAATATAAATGTAATTAAAAGAAAAGATTTATTTAAAAGTATTTTAAAAACAACAATTTGCATTGATTATACAAGTATAATTTATCTCATTAAACAATCTTCAAAAATTCAATTGTTAAAAAAAATGACAACATAGAATCTATATAACTTATTAATTAATTATTTTTTCTATTTACAATTGAAAAAGAGAATTTTTTAAAAGGAGAAAGTATGAATACTGCCACCTACCGTGCAAAGTCGGCGGCTCAACTTCTTTATCGACTATCAATTTGGATGTCACTAGAAAATTCCCTAGCCTGTCAAACTCACTTACGCGAACATTTTTCACTTTAAACTTTATTTATTTACTAATAACACGTTAATTTATCACAAATACAGAACAAATCTATCACTAAATACTTTTATTATTCAATTCAATTACACTTTTCCACTCAGTTTCTACACAATTTTCACTCCATCTAAATGTTTAACCAATGTGTAACGAATGTACAACGAATTCAGCGTACATTCTGATTTCGAGATCCGCCAGGGAAATGGCAGAATAGTGAAAAGTTTTAAGTGTCAAATATGGACATTTCAGAATTATTAAATAATTGGGGATTCTCACAATACGCTAGTGCATTTGCAGGTAAGTTTCAACGTATTATAAATTCTTCTCTTGAAGTTAGAATTTTAATACGACAACGCGCAAACTCTTGACAGTCCGTGATTTCATGCAAGAACATGCAAGAGTATGTGAGTACGTATTCTTTTAAATTTTTTCAGTTTATTTATAAAATAACAGTGAATAGTTTTCTGAAATTAATTGCAACTTTTCGAATTTAATCTTGTTGATAAATTTTAAGTAACTTTTCATAAAAAATCATTTAACTGGAAATAGGATTAACCGAGCACAAATTTCTAACCTCAAAATATTTATCCGTATATAAGCTGTAAACATTATAGTAATTAAAATTTGCATAACAAATTAAATTAAAACTATTTGAGTGTAATACCGCCGGTTCCGGGCCTATCATAGTCATCTCAGACCCTCTACGGGCTAAGATATCGGCTTCCTCATTTCCTCTGATTCCCGAGTGTCCTGGTATCCAGATTAATCAGAGCTTATTTTTCAAACCTAGCTCGTGCAATACCTTCCGACATTCCCAAACTAGTTTTGACTCAATAATCGGATTACTCAAGGCGTTTAAACCCGCCTGACTATCGACACAGATATTAATTCTCTTGCCAGATTTTTCTTTTTCAATACAAATCATTGCACAAGTCATTACAGCACAGACCTCTGCCTGCCAGACCTTGGTGTAATTACCTGATTGAATCCATTTTAAATCAGGCAAGCCGACTAACTTCAAATCATAGATTTACCTGTCGATAAAATGTTATTTTATATGAAAAATAAAGAGACACGTATTTTTTTATTTTTTCATAAAAACTATTTTTAACGAAGTTAGGCACATTTGAACATGACATTGAACATGTTAAACATGAGTGTTTTACTGCTCAAAAGCAGTAAAACACGAAATAACAGTAAAAAAATTTTTTTCTTGGATCTGTTAGGTGGTATTGTCCTCTTTAAATTCCCTTTGGAAATTTGAAAAAAGCTTTACAATTAACAAAATGGCGGCAGATTTTAAAAAAATAAATTAAATTTTCTCAAAAACACCACCTTTTTTTTGCTCAAATTTTTACAGTGACTTCATATCAATATAAAGAAGATTTCACATGAGTTTTAAGTGGGCTAAGCCATATTTTTAGTCAGGAGAATTTTTTCGAAATTTTTTTTTGATAAGTTGAAAATTTTTGAAGCTTACGGTTTTTTATAATAATAATAATAGTATTTTTATTCTATTTTTTTCCAGTCATGTTCAGCAGTTCTAGATATGTACGATATTCGGTCGCCATTTTCGTTATCTTCTACCTTCCAAACATGACAGTTTTGAATTCCTGAAATTGGCTGAACATTCTTCCATTCACGATTTTTTACTTTTCGAAGCTTTTCAAGCTCTGCAGTTGAAATTAGAAGTAGTTTAATCGATGAAGTGTACTTCTGTACTTCTCTTACAAAAGATTCTGCACTGTTAATAGATTCGAGATGTGATTTTTGCAAATTGTGTGTCGTTGCTATATTCTTGACAATTTCCCCGATCCCATCACAGGCCCCTTTACCGTGTTCTGTAGCTGAAAATAGCCACTTTTTTAACAGGCGATATTGACAACTCATGAAACTGGAAACGATTCTTAAATTGAGAATATATATATATATATATATATATATATATATATATATAATTGTAATTTTAGGTACCGATTCTAATTCTAACTGTTCCTTGCCGCTTTCAATTATGTGATTCATAGCCAATAACGGATGAGCAGAATCATGTTTTGTATCGTCACAAACAACAACAAAACTTTGTGTTTTTTTATTATTATAACAAACTGATGTAAATCTTGAAACCTGTTGAGTTTTCCAATACGCGCTTTGTACTTCATTTTTAATTATTACGTTCCAATTTTCTGCGAAGTCGCCGTGCAAAACCAGTTTCTCTGAATTCAATTTAGCTTCATCTTTAACTTTCGCTATTTCTTCTTTTTGAATATTCTTAATGAATTTATGAACACTTACTTTAATCGTGCAATCTCTTAGCTCATTTAAAAATGTGTTCGTTTTTCTAACTCAGCTTTATTCCACAGCAAATGTTACCTCATTGTTAGATGTTTCTTCAGAAATTTTTAATATTTTATTTGTTATTCCTTCTGTTCCAGGACATAAATTGCATTCTTGAAGAATACATTTCTCAGTTGAAGAAGCACACATTATTGCAGAAAACAGATCTTTTTGAAGTTCTTTAATATTTAAGGATCGTTCCTTTCTTAAGCTTTTTAATGCAATTAGAAAAAGTTCAAAATTGGCACAATATATGTAAACGCAGACTTCTTTTTGCGGCTTAATTATTACCCACTTTGGTCGTAATGAGTAAAACTTTGACCTACCAATGCTTATATCAGGATTGTTCTCACGGAAAATTTGAAAAATTTCCTCAATACTTCTTGTCAAAAAGCGTTTCATTTTTTTCATTTTTTCACCATCAATTTCAACGCATATAACATCACTTTTATTAGGACTCTCTCTTGAACAATCTGAATCGTCATTAAGGAAAGTATTCTTGAGCTACTTTAATCCAGAATCACTCCTAGATATTTGACCGAATCGGAAAAAGGCACTTCTTTCCCATAAAATACAGGTTTTCTCACAGTAGGAACCTTGTATTTCCTAGTAAAGATAACTATATCCGTCTTGTCTGAATTAACAGAGAGACCAGTTCGTTCACACCATCTCTTGACGATCCTTAATGCCCTCTCTGTCAATTCTAAGAGTGTATCTAAAGAGAAACCTCTTACAATAATCAGGAAGTCGTCCGCATAGCTTTGCATATAAAAACCCTGGCCGTTGAGTTCTACTAGTAACTCGTCTGCCACTAAGCTCCACAATAGAGGAGATAAAACTCTGCCTTGTGGGCTACCACAGGAAACTAGGCCATTTATTTTGGCCTCTCCATACTCTGCTTCCAGGGCTCTATTATGGAGCATACCTTTAATCCAACTAATCAGTGGATCTGGTAAGCCACATTTTTTAGCCGCATTGCAAATTGCTTGACTACATGTGTTAGGGAAAGCACCCTCTATATCTAGAAATGTGCCCACCGCATAACCCCCTGAGTCTAACTTTTCCTCTGTTCTGCTTATCGCTGAATGAAGGGCTGTTTCTACAGAACAGCCTGCTCTATACAGGTGCTGTCCTGGATGTAGTGGTTGATCCATCAGACCTTTCTGTCTGACAAATGTATCTATCAGTTTCTCCAACGTCTTAAGGATAAAGGAGGTTAAACTGGTCGGTCCTTTTTGTAAGATAACCGGGTATATGCTGTCTCCCCCTAGTGCCTTAAATGGCTTTAACCGGCCTAAAGCCCAAACAATCTTTTCCAGAGTCATAATGTCGGATGCAAGTTTCCAGTGTTCTCGTCCAGGACGAGATTTACGTGGATTCCGATCCCCATTGCTCTGCTCTGATTCTCTGAAGTCTGGGAAATTAATTCCCACAAGATGCTTCAGACACTCAGCTCTGTCACGGGAGAAACGTCTGTTGGGTAGCTTAATTGAAGATAGCTTAGCTGTGGCATCTCTGGCTAGAATTTTATGAAGTCTAGATGCTTCTGGTATCTTTTCAATACCTTCGCAAAAGCTCCTCCAGCCGAATGCTCTAGCCTTGTCTATCTCTGTTTTATAAGAATTACGAGTATTATGGTACAATGCCCATGCCTGTTGATTCCTATTTTTCTTTGGGTTATTCAGCAACTTTCTCACTTTACTCCAAAAACTTTCCAACTCAGCATTCCACCAAGTAGTTTTCTTGCTAGTTTCTAGTAATAAAAATAAAGAAATTTATATTTAAATGTGAAAAGAAAAACTAATTATATTTCATGCACGGAACAGCTGTCAGTGCGATTAGCGCTAAGATTTACTTGCGCGACAACCGCGCTTTATTAAAACTTCAATAACTATAAAATTTTTCAATGAATTGATTTAATATTTTACAGAAAACTTTCTTATATAGTGATAAACAAATGTCTCAATTTTTATTAAAAAAATTTAAACAATTAATGATTTTTAATTTTTCATTATTTTGTCGCCTTTAGTAGACCCTAATACGTGTACATGTCAAATTTGAATCAAATTCATTAATAATTGTCGGAGATACGATGATTTATGTTTTAAAACTTAACTAAATTTAACAATTTAAATTTCTCAGTTTTTTCTCTCTAGAAACTAAAATATTCCTTTTATAAAAAAATTTCAAAGGAAAAAAATCCGCCTTTTAATTTCTAATAATGTAGTACTTTTCAAAATTCAATATTTTGAATTTCAATTTTTATCACTTTTTCGAATGTTTGACTTGCTCTACGGAGTCCAGCCGAACGGAGAGCGAGTTCTACTTTCCAGCTCCTCAAACTATATAAAATCCTGGAATTTTGTAAGATTTTTTATAAAATTTTATGTAAATTCGTATAGAAAAGTGAAACAGTATTTAATTCCTTATAAATTATATATATTATAAATTTAATATTTAAACAGTCAATTCCTTATAAATTTCCTATATGCATAACCTTAATTAAAATATTCTTTTGTTAAATCCAATATTGTATCCTACAGTGAGAGACCTTTTGCACCGTAACAGACTTTCGACAGACGGCTGCGGAGCATTCTAGTGGTCAGCTATGAAACTACGTTTTTGGTCTGCAGCCGTACAATTTTTGGAGCGTAGCTGTCCAAAAAATTGACGGCCGAAAGGTTCATTTTCATTTTTGGGCAGTCACGATACAAAATTTAGAATGCAGCGCACCAAAACCTATAGTGGCGCTGCAGTCACACACGTAGTTCTGATGCGGTGCAAAAGGTCTCTCAGTGTAGGTAAAGTTTTATTTTGCTTATGATTTCACATGGATTTATATAAAGCAAACAATATAGGATTTCGAATGGGAATTTTCATTTGGATACTTTATGCAAACGGCAGTTTTCAAAAATTAAAAATCAAATAATATTACTCCAATTCATCTGAAAAGAAATACAATTGTCATCTTTTGAGTATCAGCTTTTACAGTATTCAAGACTGATCTCAACTGTGAGAGACAAAATATTATCACCATCTGACGGCGTAAGTGTGTAACTATAATGATCTAAATCTATATTGAAAATACCCATATATGAGAGATTCTTTTTCAATCGTCCCTGCCCAAAAAGTCAATGTTCTGGGATTGGCTTCATAGTTTGGTAAATTGTTGTCCTATATGATAGTAATAATTCCCTAAAATATAAACTCATTAAAAAAATATTTGTAGAAAGTAGAGGGGGTTGAAGTTTTGACGTTAAGGGTAACATTGTCATTTTCAAATCCGTATAACTAAGACAAAAGTTCATGGATTTTAATTTATCCATAATGAATTTTAATGTATTTTTCATGTACTTTTCAAAAATGTATACGAAATTTAAAAAAAAAATTTTTAACCCCTTTTTTTCCAAAATCAACCCTTATTTTTCGATTTTCACCCCTTAGGGTATTTTATTTATTTTTTTTTTATTTTCATTGGAAAGCTGAGGTTTTTTCCCGTGAGCTATGTAAATATGAAAATGGGACAACAATAATTTTGTGAGAAACAGAATATTAAAGTAGGCGGTGCCGATAAGGGTGCCGTTAAGGGTAAGATTGTCATTTTGAAATCCGTATAACTATAACAAAAGTTAATGGATTTTAATTTGTCTATAATGAATTTTAATGAATTATTCATGTACTTTTCAAAAATGTTAACAAAATTAAAAAAAAAAAATTTTTACCCCTTTTTTTCAAAATCAACCCTTATTTTTTGATTTTCACCCCTTGGGGAATTTTTTTATTAATTTTTTTTATTTTCATTGGAAAGCTGAGGTTTTTTCCTATGAGCTATGTAAATATGAAAGTGGGACAACAATAATTTTGTAAGAAACATAATATTAAATTAGGCGATGCCTACCTAAATCCTCAAAGATGATCTCCAGGTATACCCCTTATCGGCACCGCCTACTTTAATATTCTGTTTCTCAAAAAATTATTGTTGTCCAATTTTCATATTTACAAAGCTCATGGGAAAAAACCTCAGCTTTCCAATGAAAATAAAAAAAAATACCCGAAGGGGTGAAAATCGAAAAATAAGGGTTGATTTTGAAAAAAAGGGGTTAAAATTTTTTTTTAAAATTTTGTATACATTTTTGAAAAGTACGTAAAAAATGCATTAAAATTCATTCTGGATAAATTAAAATCCATTAACTTTTGTTATAGTTATACGGATTTGAAAATGACAATGTTACCCTTAACGTCAAAACTTCAACCCCCTGTACTTTCTACAAATATTTTTTTAATGAGTTTATATTTTAGGGATTTATTATTATCATATAGGACAACAATTTACCAAAGTATGAAGCCAATCCCAGAACATTGAATTTTTGGGCTGGGGCGATTGAAGAAGAATCTCTCATATATATATGGGGCATTCCACGTCAACGAATGACGTTAAATGAAAAAAGTTCAAATACGGCTTAAAATTTAGGTAATTACATCTACTTTAAAATGCAAAGTGTCAAAATAAAAAATTCAAGATGGCGGATCCAATATGGTGAAAGAAGTAACAAAAAAAGCTATAATTCAATTGAAATTTGTCACTCAGGGGTTTTTAGGGTCGCTGAACACTAATCTGGCATCAGATTTTAAATATTCAAAATGGCGGATCCAATATGGCGACCGATTTTTAAAAATCGAAACAAATTTAAATAAAAATTGGATTACGAGAGTTCGTAGGGTTGTAAGAAGTTCCAAAGGTTTTTTATTCAGATAGAAATTTAGGTAATTAGACATACTTTCAAATAAAAAATGGCCAAACACAGATTTCATAATGGTGAACCTAATATGATAGAAGAAGTAACAAAAAAAGCTTCAATTCTATTGAAATTTGTCCCTCGGGAGTAAGATAAGTAGGCCTTACTTTTACGAGTGGGATTTTTACCCTTTCTTACTTTAAGTAGTTGGATTTTTATCCTTTCTTACTTTAACTAGTTGGAACCTAAATTGATCTTGCCTTAATTGGTTGGACTCTTTATGTCTTACTTTCACTAGTTGGATTTTTATCCTTTCTTACTATTACTAGTTGGAACCTAAATTGGTCTTGCCTTAATTGGTTGGACTCTATATGTCTCACTTTCACTAGTTGGATTTTACCCTTTCTTACTTTTACTAGTTAGAACCTATGTCTTACTTTTACTAGTTGGATTATTACCCTTTCTTACTATTACTAGTTGGAACCTAAATTGGTCTTGCCTTAATTGGTTGGACTCTATATGTCTCACTTTCACTAGTTGGATTTTACCCTTTCTTACTTTTACTAGTTAGAACCTATGTCTTACTTTTACTAGTTGGATTATTACCCTTTCTTACTATTACTAGTTGGAACCTAAATTGGTCTTGCCTTAATTGGTTGGACTCTATATGTCTCACTTTCACTAGTTGGATTTTACCCTTTCTTACTTTTACTAGTTAGAACCTATGTCTTACTTTTACTAGTTGGATTATTACCTTTTCTTACTTTTACTAGTTGGATTTATAACGTTTTTTACTTTTACTAGTTGCTACCTAAATTTCATTACTAGTCCTGCATTTATTGGCTGTAATCTACTTGTCTTACTCCCGAGGGACAAATTTCAATTGAATTGAAGCTTTTTTTGTTACTTCTTCTATCATATTAGGTTCGGCCATTTTTTATTTGAAAGTATGTCTAATTACCTAAATTTCTATCTGAATAAAAAACCTTTGGAACTTCTTACAACCCTACGAACTCTCGTAATCCAATTTTTATTTAAATTTGTTTCGATTTTTAAAAATCGGTCGCTATATTGGATCCGCCATTTTGAATATTTAAAATGTGTGTTCAGCGACCCTAAAAACCCCTGAGTGACAAATTTCAATTGAATTATAGCTTTTTTGTTACTTCTTTCACCATATTGGATCCGCCATCTTGAATTTTTTATTTTGACACTTAGAATTTTAAAGTAGGAGTAATTACCTAAATTTCTAATTCATTTTAAAACCTTTAGAACTTTTTACAACCCTACAAAGCACCATAAGATACGTTTTATTGAAATTTGTTAAAATTTTTAAAAATCGGCCACCATATTGGATCCGCCATTTTTAATATTAAAAATCTGATTTCATATTTGTGTTTAGCGACCCTAAAAACCCCCGAGTAACAAATTTCAAGTGAATTCAAGCATTTTTTTTTACTTTTTTCACCATATTGGATCCGCCTTCTTGAATTTTTTATTTTGCCACTTTGCATTTTAAAGTACACGTGCGACAAATGTAGATAGTGTGTTTTTAAATAAGGACGGCAGTAGTCTACAGGCAAAGCCTTCACAAGCTCTTTTAACATCAGAATCCCTTTTTAAGTGGGCTAAATCAAAATTGCAGGAATAAATATATTTTATTACAGTGCTGCAACACATAAAAAGAAACAAAGACATTTGAACAAACGATTCACAGATGCTCCTGCTGTTGACAACATTCAAAGCAGCCATGGGTTTGTGGTTTTACCAAATAAAACATTAAAAGTTTTACAATACTCAAGTGCAACAACTTGCACTAATCTTGTGCATTAGAAATAATTTACACTACAATCAGTCCTTTTCAGGACTACCAGTTTGTATAATTCTAAAATCTTCAATTTACACTACAATCAGTCATTTTCAGGATTACCAGTTTTTATAATTCTAAAATTTTCAATTTACTCTACAATCAGTATTTTACATTATTTACGTATTTTACGTAATGTATGTATTTATCATACTACCTCGTCCAAATACTTGTAAAATAACAAAAATTAGCTCAAAAAGTTTACAAGTTACGTAATTTACGTCTCTTATCATGTAGTCGTCATTTGGTCTTTTTAAAAAATTTTGTCCATGTTAGATCCGTTATTTAGGAACTTAATTTATTTTTGATTTTTTCTAAAAAACAACTTCAAATTCGTAATCAGCGGCCAGGAAAACCCTCTAGAATAGAGTTTCAATCAAGTTTGGGCGTTTTTAAAATTTTTGTCCGACATTTTGTGATTTGCCATTTTAAAATTTATTTTATTTTTGCTTGTTTCTAAAAAACAACTTTAAATTTGATTTTCACCAGCCAAAAAAAAACCTTTGAATAAAGTTTCAATCAATTTCGGTCGTTTTTAAAAAAATTTTTTCCGCCATTTTGGATCCGGCATTTTTGAATTCAATTTCTTTTTGCTTTTTTCTGAAAGACAACTTTAAAATCGTAATCAGAGGCCAGGAAAACGCCCTAGAATAGAGTTTCAATGAATTACCGTCGTTTTTAAAAAATTTTGTCCGACATTTTGAATTTTTGAAAACTAACATCATATTTGCATTTAGCGACCCCGAAATTTGTTGTATGAGGTGTTTTAGATTAAATGGAATTCTTTCGGACGTTTAATTCACGAATTTATTTTTAAACTTTCGAACTTACTGTCATTTATGCGCCATATTGAAGTCGCCATTTAAAATTTTGAAAAACGCCACTCGGCATTCGAAAGTATAGGAATTTACGAATTTTTTAAGCCCCAGAACATTGAAATCCGTCAAAACCATTTTTGGGCAGAATCCTGTCCTTGTTGACGTGGAACGTCCCATATATATATATATATAGGTAATTTCAATATAGATGTAGATCATTATAGTTACACACTTACGCCGTCAGATGGTGATAATATTTTGTCTCTCACAGTTGAGATCAGTCTTGAATACTGTAAAAGCTGAGACTCTTATTCAGAAGATGTATTGCAAAGCACAAATTTTTTTCTTTCCAGATAAATTGCAGTAATATTATTTGATTTTTAATTCAATAATTTTTAATTTATGAAAACTGCCACCTGGATAAAGTATCCAACTGAAAATTCCCATACGAAATCGTATATTTTTTCCTTTATATAAATCCATGTGAAATCATATGTTTAGACGGGTTTTCATGTGAGATTCGACATCGGATTTTTTCAAAGAATTTTTTGTCTATATAAGCAAAATAAGATTTTACCTAGGATACAATATGGGATTTGACATAAGAATATTTTAATTAAGATTATTCATAGAAAATTTCCCAAGTAGAAATGTCCGTAGCTCGCCGGAATTAAACACCAGCATGGTACTGACCCAATACTGGGCGTCGGTATTGACTTTCAGTACTGGCAATCTACTGACTTATACACCGAATATGTACTATGTCGGAGGTAAAAAAAATATTAAAACCATAAAAAAGTGTCGAAATTGTTCTAATAGGTAGAAAGTGATGATTTTTTATTAATATTGTTTATGTAATTAATAGTAAATGACAAATAGTTAATTATTTGTGTTTCCATTTTTGTTGTTAAAAGTAGAATATATCTTAAATTTATTATCACACTGCTTAATACTCGACAGTTCTTCATAATTCGATATATTTTAGGTATTTTTTATTTAAATTTTCAAACTTTTTTACCATTTATATTTTACAGTAGTTTTTTATTAACTTATTTTTAATTATGTAATTCATCAATCATTTTTCTGTTTTAATATAATTATTTACGGTAAAAATAATTTTTAAATAATATTCAACTGAAATTGATATACAGTTTTATTTCATAAAATCTTTGAAATAATTATAAATTTTTGTGAGAAAAAAAAATTCTAGAATAAATTCAATTTATTTTCGTGATCAATAGATAATACGGTCTTCGAAATCAAAACTTTTGCATTAGGATGATCCCCCATGAGTGCGAGATTTTTCATTCTTAATTTTAAATGTTATAAGTACAATATTTGTTTATATGTAATATTAATTATTAAATTAAGTATAAGTGCTTAGTAACAAATTTAAAAAAAAATTAAATAGTATGAATTAAAAAATAAAAAATATACAATCCAAAAAATATTTTTTGTAAAATAATTCATTAAAAATAATACAATTTAATTAACATAAATGATAATTATTACTTTAATTATTTATTATTAATAATAGTTTAAATATTCTAAATAACATTAACTATTAAATGTAAAAATAAGCTTACAAGGATGAAATTTACAATGGAAAGCGTGCCATAGCATTTTGTAAAAAAAAGTAAGATTTTAACTCCGGATGAGTACTTTTCCAGTATTATTCCAGTACTACGTTAGTACTGGTGAGCGGGACAAAATCAGTACTGGACAGCGTTACCAGCCAGGGTTGACCCAGTACGGCAGTCAGTACTGTTATACTGACTGGCAGTGTTGGGTCAGTACTATGCTAGTGGCAGATTTCTACTTGGGTTATAAGGAATTGACATGGTAAATTGACATACGATAATGTTAGAGAAAATTTAAAAGAAATCACATAGGAATTCACATGGTTTTTCAAATAAAAATATACATGATAACTCCTATGTAATTTCCTACATTAAATCCTATTTCATTTTTCTATACGAATTTATATGGGATTTCCATGGCGGATTGGTTCAAACGTATGTTGGGCTGTTTCGCTTAGAATACGCTTAACTTCGTTCAGAGTAAAAATTGATCTATAAATTGTTTTAAAAAATGATATAAAAGTGATTAATAATAGTAAATTAGTGTTTATATAGATGATTTGTGAAAAAATTATGATAAATTAAACATAAAATAAGAAGTTATTAATGTTTAAAGTAATGGCAATAAAGTGTCAGTTTAAGTGTGTTTCATTTCATTAATTTTGTGGAAAAAAATGTAAAATGTGATAAAAATAATAAAATGTTTATTGTTTAATAATGTACCTAAATGTTTTTATTAATTTAAATGTATTACATTTTAAAAAGTAATATCAAAATTTGTCGATAAAATCAATACCCAAGAAGCACGTCATATAACCTTAATATCAAGGTAATATTACATGTAAGATTCGTAATATAACGTTGTAATATTACAGTAATCTTACAGTGATCTTAAAATGTCCGCCTCAAGGTAATATTACCGGTAATGTTACTGTAATATTACGCGCTAATATTAAGGTAATATTACAGTAATATTGCAGTAATATTATACCGTAATATTAAGGTAATATTACAAGAGAATATTACAGTAATATTATGGGAACATTTCTTTACGAAAAAAATCTACCCATCCAGGGAATCGAACCCCGAACTCAAAGCACACGAGTCCAGAGTTTTACCAACAAGCCAAATTGACTTATAATATATTTACGTTTTTTATGCTTTATGAATAACTCAAATCAGTCTGTAATATTACTGTAATATTACCGTTAATGTTACAGTAATATTCCCGGTAATATTACCTTGAGGCGGACATTTTAAGATCACTGTAAGATTACTGTAATATTACAGCGTTATATTACGAATCTCACGTGTAATATTACCTTGATATTGAGGATATATTACGTGCTTCTTGGGTATAGCCGAGCTTTTTAGAAGGTAGGTGGCAGCACTTTTTTCCTTTCTTTAAATTTTTCCTGTATTTTTTTTATCAAAAACAAAACTTTTATTTGTTAAACAGAAAAATTGGTCAAAAAAATGTATTATTCCATCAAAAAAATTAATATTTTAATCAAAAATATTGTTTAAAAAATGTAACTTTTTCATCAAAAATATTGGTAAAAAATTAATTTTTTTTGTCAAAAATATTGTTAAAAAATGAATTATTTTTTAAAAAATATTGGTGAAAAAAATTTATTATTTAATCGAAAATATTTGTGAACAAATATGAATTTTGCTTTTGATAAAAAAAAATACAGGAAAAATTTCGTGAATTTTTTTAAGAGACAGGGATAAATATACTTATTTTTCTGGTAAATTTTATCGGGTCCTATATCGGGATTTTCATTGGGGAAATGGGGTAACTTTGGGATTTCTTTGGGTTTTTATGAAATTTAAAAAAATCTGAAATTCTACATTTATTGCGCCATAATAATGAATATTTATTTTAGTTGAATAATATATACCCACATAGCACCATATTTTGCAGGAAGCTAACAGATAACTAACAGTGTTAAGTTCGGAAATTAAGACGGTTAGTTTCCCGTTAGCTTCCCTGTAGCTCTATATGTCCCCCGCTATTAACTTATCCGTGATAGCTTCCAAAAAGTTATCGTAGTAAGTTTTCTAAAAGAGTGCAAAGAAAAGTTTGTGAAATATTGAATTGTTATTTAACAAGAAGTTTGCTTATTAAGTTTCTTTAAAACTATTTCCGGTAAGTATTCTAAAGATTTTAATGCAAATTTCCATGTAATTAAAAAAGAAAGTTTCTATTGAATTTCATTTAGTACAATTAAAAAAAATTATTTATTTCTACACCTGTGCTTCTGTCACTCTGCTTTTATTAAATCTCTAATAATAACGGAGAAATTTTTAGAAATAAATTTGGAGGGACTGGGGATTGAACCCGGGTTCGCAGCGCAGAAACTCAGACCCTAACCACTAACATAATCGACCAACTGAGGGGAAATAAGTTTTGTGTCCTCTTGAGGTGCAAGTGATCTCATTGGTTGACACATGGTTGCCAACCTAAATGGCGGCTGAACTTAAATTTAAAAAAAAAATGAAAAAACAACTCAATTTATTAAAAAAATATTAATTATTGAAATTTTATTTCTATTTATTAAATTACCAATTTGATAAAATTTAATAATATTTCTCGACAAAAATTTACAATTTCTATTTTTAAAAAATTATTTAACTTCTTAAACATGGTTTATTATTTAAAAATTGATGATTAAAAAAAATTAATTTTAAAACTTTTCATTATTAAAAAAATATTAATAATAAATTTAGTTTATAATAATAATATTATTGTTTATTGTTAATATCAATATTATTAATAATAATAAATTAATTTTATTATTATTATAATTATTATTTAAAATAAATAATAAAATTAATATTAATAACAAAAATACAGTAAATTTTAAATTTTATCAAATTGGTAATTTAATAAATAGAAATAAAATTTCAATAATTAATATTTTTTTAATAAATTGAGTTGTTTTTTCATTTTTTTTTTAAATTTAAGTTCAGCCGCCATTTAGGTTGGCAACCATGTGTCAACCAATGAGATCACTTGCACCTCAAGAGGACACAAAACTTATTTCCCCTCAGTTGGTCGATTATGTTAGTGGTTAGGGTCTGAGTTTCTGCGCTGCGAACCCGGGTTCAATCCCCAGTCCCTCCAAATTTATTTCTAAAAATTTCTCCGTTATTATTAGAGATTTAATAAAAGCAGAGTGACAGAAGCACAGGTGTAGAAATAAATAATTTTTTTTAATTGTACTAAATGAAATTCAATAGAAACTTTCTTTTTTAATTACATGGAAATTTGCATTAAAATCTTTAGAATACTTACCGGAAATAGTTTTAAAGAAACTTAATAAGCAAACTTCTTGTTAAATAACAATTCAATATTTCACAAACTTTTCTTTGCACTCTTTTAGAAAACTTACTACGATAACTTTTTGGAAGCTATCACGGATAAGTTAATAGCGGGGGACATATAGAGCTACAGGGAAGCTAACGGGAAACTAACCGTCTTAATTTCCGAACTTAACACTGTTAGTTATCTGTTAGCTTCCTGCAAAATATGGTGCTATGTGGGTATGCATTATTTTAATTACTAGAAATAATAACTAGATAACCCCAACAGCAGCGGATATTTTAGAATATTCTATGGACGTCCTATTCGTATCCGAAAATTTGGATATCTCTAGGATGTTGTCAAGATATTTATGGATATCCCTGAGACATCCAATTAGATATCCTACTTTCTGGTTATCCCTAGGACATCCGTTACATGGCAAATTTTTTTTGAGAAACTTAACTATAAATTTAATTCTGATTAGTGTCAGTGGCCAGTTATTGCATCAATAAATGATTACACAATGTTCCAGTGCATTATTGTCGAAAATTTTATTCGTGATAAAATTACTTTACTACAGTAAAAAAAGAATCATCTTTTTATAAGACACGTGAATCCTACTTAAAATGTCGGATAAGAAACGTACACAAATGTCAGATTACTTTTTGAAGAAGATCATTCAGAATTCGGACAAAAAGAGTACAGCTTTCGGACAAGACCCTAAAGCTGCAGATATTTTCGGATGAGTATCTTAAATGTCGTTTTTACAATTCCAAATCTCTTAACCAGATTAATGTCCGGTTTTTATCCGACATTTTAAACAGGGAAGCATGTGACTTTCAACTTGTTTCAATACATTAACATAACATTTTTAAATACACCTATTATTTTTAAGAGAAGACAAACATTAAGATGTTTCATTTTGTAGCGTAGGAAAAAGATATTGTTTTCTATTAATAAATAAATAAAACAGTTAGGTAATCGAATAAATGAAAATAAAAATTGTGTACTAAAATATTTGTGCATAAAAAATATTAATATATATCATGAGTCTTCTAAAACCTAAACTTGTTTTCTTAATCATAATTAACAATATCTTTTTTCATTAATAATTACTTTGCGCTATTACTAGCACAATAATGTGCACGTGAGTTTTATTATTATTGTTGAATCATTCAGGAAATTAGAAGTGCTAATTAATTCGTGATATAGAAAGTAAATTTTTCAAAAGATAATTATTACTATTACTATTATTACTAGACTGCACATTATATAGCACGTGTTTCAATAATTGTACCTATTTGTTTAAACTGATCTTTTTGCTCTGGGATGCTAAAGGAATCGAGGATTAATTTTTTATTTTTTTCTAACTAATTAAAATTAATTTCATTATCGTTTTTAATGTTTATATCTTTTTGCACTAACTTAAATATTTAATAAAAATTAAAATATTTTTTCCTGTTTCTTTTATTTATTAATACTGTTAATTATTTTAGTTCATAAATATTTCTAATGTACTTACCAGTTGGTTCTGGTATTGCCTGCGGTGTTCGCCTTCTACGACCTGAAAAAATATTAAACATTTAAATAAATAATTATTAAATAAAGATAAAGATTAAGGAAATAGTAATAAGGTGTACAATTAATAAGTTTCTAACAGCTTTTTTTAACTGGAATAAAATATGTAAATTTTTGTTTAAACATTAGTAAGAGTGCAAATATGTTTTTTAATTGGGGAAGAATTTCCGCATTTTATAACGTGGTAAAACGGAAAAGAAAAGTAGAGCGGAACTAAGGAAAAGTTCCTCGCGTGAGAACTGAGAGTAATGCTGAAGTTGTGTTTACAGCTACTTTCTATGGTGTGCTCGACTCAACGCCCAAGAAAATCTTAACTTTAACAACTACCTATTCTAAATACGGTCATTAAATTCTATTAATTCGGATATAAAGGTATAAAGGCGAAAGTGGTAAAGCACAACTTCCTTTTTTTCATGTTGTGAAAGAAAAATCACAAATAATGTTCACATAATATTTCGATTCCAATGTAAAAAGGTAAATTCTGTGATTACAAACAAAAACCAATAGATACTTTTGTATTTAACATTACAATTTTTCGTGAAAAGTGGGTTTTAAGGCTGAAAACGTCAAAATTTGACCTGTCCCCACAGGATGTTTAAACAAAAAAGTTAATATTTTTAGCAATGTGCACTAATAAATACAATTACTGTTGAAATTTTAGTATTGTATATTTTAGTGGAATTGAATAAAAAAAAACGTTTGGTCAAAAAAATAATTATTTTCTTTTTTTTTTGCTATTTATGCTTGACTGGACTTTCGTGTGTTATTCTGCTTTTTATTATTAAACATTGAATTATTTAAATAAAAGTCAAATGTTAACATAGTTCTACTTCAGTAACAGCAAAAGTTACATTCCTTAAGTTGAACCATGAAGAAAGTGATCAATTTTATAATTGATTTATCATTTTTTTTACACATTTCAAGATTCAAATTTGTACAGGGCATCACAAAATCGTCTCCACCGGCATCCACCGACCCTTCACTATTTCAAAAAAAAAGAAAATAATTAAATAATAAAGGTTAAATAAAGTGCAGTTATATTATTGTAGTCCATATAAAACATACGAAACCGATTAAAAATAAATGATAATTTTCTAAAAAAAAAAAAAAAAATTATTAACGCCAAATAAATTTTTATAAATTACTATATAAATTTTCATAAATTACCGAAATAAAAATTTTAATTGTCGTTCGCGCTATATATATTTTTGTAAATTACCGCGAAAAATTCCGTAAATTACCAAAATTAAAATTTTTAATTGTAATTTATGCTTTACATATTTTTATGAATTTTAGACAAAATTTTTATAAATTACCGAATAAATTTTCATAAATTACCTCAAAGATTTCGGTAAATTACCGAAATCAAAATTTTTAATTGTCGTTTGCGATATATATATTTTTGTGAATTACCCCAAAAATTTCCATAAACATTTTAAATCAAATTTCAACTATTTTATAGAATACAAAAAAAAAGAATTTTTTTAAATTTATTTAAAAAAGTTAAACAATTATAAAAAAAAATTTCAGCCCACCATCGATATTTATTTCTTAACACTTTATCTTGATATTTACCATTTCCATAAAAAAATTTTTAAAGTTTCAGACACCAAATCGTACACTACGCGGAGAATCACCCATAAATATGTAATAATGAAATTTAATAATTAGTAAAATCTAAGTTGACATTGTGTTACAGCAATTGTAGTTAAATGTTATTTGTAACTGCGTGAATTATTAGTTAAATTAGTTGTAATTTATAGCTTCTTTTGATGATAAAAGAAAACAGTATATCTGGTTATTAACTATTATCTCTCATATCACTCATCTCAGCAACTGTCTTTACTTAATTTCATTATTCAACTATCAAATCGCACTTATGGATTAAAATATTTTTAAAATAAATGCTCACCTTGCTTTGTGCTGACGTGGAATGTTACGCTAGTTTGAACAGTGACATCAGACTCAGGTCTCCGAGTAGCGCCATCTACTTTAGCTGATCTCCTTTTAGTTCCACCTGATCTAACTGAAGCAGATTCAGGTTCAGCTTCTGGCTCACTGTTTAGTGCTGGAATATTGGGTTTATAAAGACTTTCTCTTGTGTGTTTTCTGACAATTGGTTTGAACTTTGGTTCCACTGAAATTCTTGTTTCTGCTTCTGATTTAGGTTCTGGTTCGGATTTGGGTTCCAGTTCTGCTTTTGGCTCAGTCTGAAATTTGGATTCGGGTTCTGAAGTAGGCTCTGGTTCTGATTTTGGTTCTGGTTGTGGAAGAGGTTCTGCAACGACATTATCGGAGGGACGATCTTTAATTTCTGGAAACGCTTTACAAGCAGGTGTTAAAGAACTAGGTCTCCATCCAACGCCAATCCATGATGTACCATTCACCACTGCAACTCCTTCAAGTTCGTGAGTGTCCTTGAGTATCCTCCAATAAAATGTAAATTCGTCAGAGAATTTCTTCTTAGTATAAGATTGCAAATCTATATCTGTGTTTCTAACGGCTGATCCTGGAAAATCAAATTATATTATCAATTTTTTTTGTACTGAATTTTATTACATGAATTACTTATGAAAATAATTTTAGATACACGCTAAAAAATTTATGAACAGTTACATAGCAAAAGTACAATATTTATAAAATAAGGAAATCTATTTAATTTTAGATATATTTTATATAGAAATAATATATTTTTCGATGATTAAGATTTTTGAAAATTACGAAAATGAAGAATTCGACTTTATCAGCAAAGTGACATTTATTAGATGTCCTTTAAACTCCTTGGTTCAGAGTTAGGTGTTTCATGTGATAATTATATCGATACACTGAAAAAAATAGTATTGAACCAAGAAAATTTTACTTAGTTCAAGAAAATCGTGGGACTCCTATGAGTAAAATATTTTCTTGTTCTAAGAATATCTGTAGTCAAATCAATTATTGCATTTGATTCATTAAAATTTTTGTAATGTTGGTTCAAGTAAGTAGATTTAAATCAAAATATTATTTACATTGTCAGAAGAACGCATGTTTCTGGCCCAAGAAAATATGGAATTCGTCTAAGAAGTTTGTTGACTTTTAAGAAATGTAAAATATATTAAGTCAAGATCATATATATATATATATATATATATATATATATATATATATATATATATATATATATATATATTAAATCAAGAAAATATTTTCTTGACTTGAGAAAACTTATGGAGTTCAACCAAAAAAATATTTTTCCAATACACGTAAATATTTACTTGAATTACCCCCTTCCCCCTACTACACCCCTTCCTCATCCCATCATGTCTAATTCTTAAGTCAAACATTTTTATTTATTATTATTAACATTCATATTTTTTATTATTTATTTAAATAATGTTTATTTTACATACATATTTATATTTAATTAATACTTAACACAACTTAAACAAGTATACCTTGAATGAAAATTTGTCATGGTCCGAGGAACTGAACCCGGGTTGTGCGCACCAGAAGCAGTAACGTAGACCACTATGCTATCCTGACCCAATTGACGGTTTTCAAAAACTTCTATTTAAGTTTCATATCCATTTGGAGAGAAATATTTTCTTGGATCAAGAATACGGGATTTTTATTGAGTAAAAAATTAATTCAAAGCAAATGAATAAAACTATTTGATTCAAGAAATAAAAATTCTTCAGAAAATATTTTATTATTTTGCTCAAGAACATAATATTCTTGATTGAATACTTTTTGGTACTTCGGGAAAATAAATTATAAATTATAAATAAATTCTGCCAAATACTAAATTTTTAATTCAAGAACTATGCGTTAATCAAGTTAAAACAAGTATTTACTTATATTAATATTCGCATTGTCTTGACTCAAGACTATATTAATGTTGAATTAAATAAAAAATATTTCCAAGGAAACAAAAGAATGATTTCATTCAAGATTATATCACTATTTCAACTGAAAAAATAAATTATTTTATTTAAGATAATATAATATTATTTCTAGAAATTAAATGTTCTTGAAACAATATAATATGAAAATGCTTCAAGTATATTAAATACTTGGATTGATTAATGTTTAATTCAAATAATATATTTTTTAATCAAGTTGAAACAAGTAACTACTTCTATTAATTTTTCCATTTTCTTGGATCAAGACTATAAGTATTAGATTAAGTAAAAAGTTGTTTTGAAGGAAACAACAAAACGATTTGACACAAGAAAATAAAAAACTCAACGTAAATCACTTGACACAAGAAAATAATATCCTTTACTCAATACTTTTTCGGTTCTTGACGCAAGTAAAACAGTTCGCTTGAAACAGTAAGATATATTTACTTGTATGAAACTCTTATTTTCTTATTTCAAGAACATTGCTCAATGCTCAAAATTACTTGACTCAAGAAAATAAATTTCTTCCAATAAGAAAATATCGCCTTGTTTCAAGTAAAGTATCTCAAGTAAATGCATTTACTTGATTCAATTAACTTTTTTTTCAGTGTATGATTTGTCGACAAATAATTATCAATTTTTAAAATAATTTTGTTCTGAAAAAATAAGCTGCGTGCTCGAGTACACTGTGCATCTGCGAGGACTCGAACCTCCTTAGTTGCCGACTAATGCACCATGCCAACACAGCCTGAACGACCAAGTCTCTTATATTCTCAGATCAAGCCCATAACTAGTCAAGAGCTATAGTTAATGTTAAATATATTTTATATAGAAATACTATATTTTTCGCTGATTAAGATTTTTGAAAATTACGAAAATGAAGAATTCGACTTTATCAGCAAAGTGACATCTATTAGATGTGCTTTAAACTCCTTGGTTCAGAGTTAGGTGTTTTATGTGATAATTATATCGATATGATTTGTCGACAAATAATTATCAATTTTTGAATTAATTTTGATCTGAAAAAATAAGCTGCGTGCTCGAGTACACTGTGCGATATAATTATCACATGAAACATCTAACTCTGAACCAAAGAGTTTAAAGGACATCTAATAGATGTCACTTTGCTGATAAAGTCGAATTCTTCATTTTCGTAATCTATTTAATAGATTAATTATAACGTTTAACAAGTTTAAATACATGTTTAATCTAAAATAGTCATATTACTATATTAATTTTCTTAAGGAAATTGAATATCTCCTATGATAGTGAAAATAAATACTGTTTCATAGATATTGTATTTATATTCTATTCATAATATATGTATATTTAGTATAGTTAAATCTCATAGAAATCATCTCATAATCGGAGAAACAAAAAAGTTCGAATTAAGGGTAGGTTTTTATTGCGGATGTTCAAAAAATATAAAGAAAATGTTTTTTTGAGTTTTTAAAAGCTATAATTGTGAAGCGTATGTGAGTGAAGTGATTTTGTGATCTGAAGAATATTTTCGTTTCTACTGGGTCTTGAACTCTCCGGTATCCTGTATGCTAAGTGACAAGAATTATTTGAATAGGATGATCATTTTTGTAATTTGTCTGTCATATTGGATCCGCTATTTTGAATTTTATAAATCTGACTTCGGAATCATGATCAGGGACCAGAAAAACCTATTTAATAAAAAATGTTTCGAAATCTTTAAACGCGTATTTCTCCAAACAATATTTTTTAAACTGGTTAGCATCGGGTTTGCGGATAATTAAATATAACTAAATTCTGCTGGGGTTATACCTTATAATATGGTACAATTGTTAACAATAAAGCTTTTTACCTAATGTAGACAAGACCAAGGTGGAGCCCAAGAAAAAATTGTGTAGGATTCCCTCAGTTTATTTAAGAATTTTAAATTCCGATTTGAAAATTTAGCATTAACCTAAATATGGTCTAGGAGAGAAAACAACAGGCATAATGTCAATTAATTTTTATTTACCAATGCGGGGTCCAATTGACGCCAAATTTATTTTTCTTCATATCTCAAGATAAGTCCATTTTTCAAGAAGGCGCATAATTATTTTTTTCTTGTAGCAGTGCATCAATAGAAGATAAGGCTAAATTTTACTCTCTTAATATTAGAAAAATCGGACAAGTGCGAGTTACACTCGCACTGAAATCGAGGGTTCCGTACACGAAGCGAACTTATTTGGTATAAAAACAAATGATTAATAAATATAAGTTTTGTATATCAAATAATGTAAATGATACAAGAAGGAACAATTTTGAAAAAAAATTTAAGAAAATTGTTCCTCTTCGTATTACTTACATTATATGATATACAAAACTTATATTTATTAAACTTTTGTTTTTGTACCAAATGAGTTCGCTTCGTGTACGGAACCCTCGATTTCAGTGCGAGTGTAACTCGCACATGTCCGATTTTATTTTCAATTAAAATAATCATTTTTTTAAATGGGAGAAGAATATCGAATTAAAGAAGAAAGAATAGGAGAAAGAGAAAAATAAATTAGAAAAAATTAAATAGAACAGAGAAACGAATAAAAAACTTATAGGAAAAGTCCACTTTTTTCAAAAAATTTTCTTTTTCGAAAAAAACTTTGTTAAAACAACTTCTTTTCATGTTTGTTAAATTATCTCTATAATCTACACATACCTAAATATGCGTGAAAATGAATAAATATGAAGCCCTTTAGATAAAATTTTCTTCGTTATTGGGAGAAAATTCATTGCTCATTAACTCCACACAGGTGTCTGGAAGGAAAAAAATGTTCACTTACGATGCCAAAAAAAACCATTGTTACCCTGTGGTTCCTTATTAGCACCCCTTGAAAATAAAAAAATTAACCCGAAAATCGTAGCTGTTCATTTAGAGAAGTTTCACCCCTTTCTAGGAGTGATTTTGAAATTTTTCTAAAAAATTGTTTTTTAAGGTTCACAAATAGGTTTTAAATTATTTTAATGATATTTATTTGTGTGAATGTGTTTGTAGGACCTAATTTTCTATATACAAGCGATTAAAAAATTTTTTAATAAAAAAACTAAAATTCGTAACTTTTCTTTTATATAGTTGACGATTTTGGATAATTTAATTAACAGTAAATTTTGATTTTTTGGAAAGTTAAAAATGTGTATTTTCACTACAAAACATATTAAGATGTCCTTTTTTGTTATTTTCGAAATATTAATTAATGAATTATTTAATGTTAATAAAAAATGCAATATTTTATAAACAAATAATGTTATCGTAATTCTGACGTTACTAATTGAAAGCTGACGTAATTCAGCACCCAACGAGCCTAATATGAACTATTTTGAATTAGAGGGATTTTCATAAACTATTGCAATGTTATGCGATTATTTATTAACAATCCACTAATCCAAAATTCTTCATATAGGGCTCGTTGGATGCGGAATTACGGTAGCTTTCAATTGGTAACGTCAGAATCACGATAACTTTATTTGTATATAAAATATTTCGTCTTTTGTTAACATTAAATAATTAAATAATTAATATCTCGAAAATAACAAACAAGGACATCTCAATATTTTTTGTAGTAAAAATACACATTTTTAACTTCTCAAAAAAATCAAAATTGACTGTTTAAATTTTTTAAAAAATCCAACTCCTTCCCTCTCCTACATGCAGTTTTTGAAAAAACCTAACAACACTTCGTGGTGGAATTTCGCCCTATACATGTAAATTCATTAACACGATTTATTTATTTATTAATTAAATCATCCCAAATCGTCACCTATATAAAATAAAAGTTACGAATTCGAGTTCTTTTTATCAAAAAATTTTTAATCACTTGTACCTAGAAAATGAGATCCTACAAACACACTGACACAAATAAAAATCATTAAAATAATTTAAAACTTTTTTCTGATCCTTAAAAAACAAGTTTTTTGAAAAAATTTCAAAATCACCCGTAGAAAGGGGTGAAACTTCTCTAAATGAACAGCTACGATTTTCGGGTTAAGTTTTCTCGTTTCAAGGGTGCTAAAGAACCACCAGGTAAGAATGATTTTTCTTGGCATCGTAGGCGAACTTTTTTTTCTTTCCAGACACCTGTGTCCAATCGTGCTCACATTTTTTTCCTGTAATTTTCACGCAAAAATACATTTATACAACAAATATAAACAGTCTGGGTTGAATATTGTGAGCGGTAGAGAGTTTAAACCATTTTTTTCGAAATTTTTTATTTTTCCTTGACAACTCTATGTAAATTGATCCGAATCAAGTTCGCTATTTTTTTCCTGTAATTTTTAAGTAAAAATACGTTAGTATACCAAATTTGAGCTCTTTATGTCAAAATTTGTGGCCGCTAGGGGGGGTACATAGTCATTTTTAGTAAAAATTCATGGTTTTACACCTTGACAACGCTATGATAATCAATTACAATCAGGTTCGCTATATTTTTCCTGTAATCTACACTCGAAAATGCATATGAGGCATTTTACGTGTAATGTCCTGAGTTAAAAAATTGATTTCCCGAAAAAAAGTGGAACTTGTTGTCCTACCTGATAGTTAAAAAACGAAATTCACCATTGGAAAGAGCATGAAAAAAACTTCCAAAAACATACCTGCGAAAATTTTTTTATTGCATTTATAGACAGAAAAAATTCAAATAGTAGGCGGTGTCAGGGAAAACTTATAAAATCGACCCCCTCTATCTCTCCCAAAATTTCAAGAGTCAAAAAATTTTTTGGGGATATTTTACTATCAGGTAGGACAACAATTTCTCCAAGTTTCACTTTTTTTCGAGAAATCAAATTTTTAACTCAGGACATTACACGTAAAATGCCTCATATGTGTATTAAATTTAAGCCCTCCAGATAAATTCGTGTGGCCGCTAGGGGGGGGGTACACGATTTCAAAAAAACCGATATTAAGGGGTAACACCACTCTAGAGGCAGAAAAAAAGACGTATCTTTGATGATTTATTTTGGGAAAATGAAAAAAGATATAGGATTTCTATTTAGAGGGTTTATTAAATACATATTGAAGTATAAAAAAATTTTTTTAAAAAATGGCGTCGATAATTGACGCCATTTAATTACTAAAACGCCATAATTACCAAAATGTGCGGAATGTTTTCTTGAGAAGTTTAAAACCTAGATCAAAAAACAAACAATAATCTTTATACAATATGCTTTGGAAGTACATATATGGGCTTTTTATATTAATTTTTGTTGAAATAAAGCACTTTTAAAGTAAATTAATCGATTTTTTGCTGAAAATTAAACAGTAAATTGTTTATAAAAATGAAAGTTTACATCCAATTAACAAACCTGTATGTACTTCCAAAGAGAATGTAATTATAAAGATTTAAAAAAAAATGCGGATCGATTTATGCAACAGTTTTCGAGTAATCATTCCGCCCATTTTGGTACTTTGGTAATTAAATGACGTCAATTATCGACGCCATTTTAAATAAAATTTTTTTTTTATACTTCAATATGTATTTAATAAACCCTCTAAATAGAAATTTTATATCTTTTTTCATTTTCCCAAAATAAATCATCAAAAATACGTCTTTTTTTCTGCCTCTAGAGTGGTGTTATCCCTTAGGTATATTTCCGGCGTGCTTAGTAACTAAGCTGTTCCTTGCGACTAGTTTATACTAATCAACAGCTCACTTCACTGTCGTGTTTTCTCTCTCTTTCTCAAGCGAGTAATATACTTGACTCTCTTAAAAAATTAATAAATAACCTAACTTTTCTACTTCAAAACGTTGTAATTTAAAAATTAGCATAGATATCCCTACTAAAACTTCCTTTTATCTCATTCTATTAATTACATTCTACAATATACTCGTTTTTAAAAAAAATCCATCTATAACTTTTTACATAATTTAATAAAATGTGTGAGTTTTGCATGTTCAGATTAGGAATCCTATGTTAACTGGTGCAACTTTGAACCCAGATTTCTCAGTTTTTAGCATGGTAAGGAGTACTGGGTTTTTCACCACTTATAAAGTACATAACAAGTTGTAAATTCAGATGTTCATTACATGAACATTTTGCTTCCTCTTTACGATCAGCAAAAAAATTTGCTTCCTCGTGGACAAAGCAAAATTTTATTGCCAAAACGTGATTTTGATTTTTTAACTTTCATTAATTCTTTAAATTTACCTCAAATGTGTACTTTATATATATCAATCGATTCGTCTTGACGTAAGGAATACGATTGTATTATATATAACCTTAAATTTTTCTATTTAAAAATTTTTTCGATTAAAAAAAAATTTTTGGAAAAAAGACGATAAAATTTTTTTTTTGGGTATTTTTCAAAATCCTTTGGTCAGATTTGAGATATTAATATGATAAATGAGCCTACTAAATTTTATCTAAATCCATTAAAACCTGTTAAAGTTATCTTCTAAACAATTTGACGGAGAAATACCTTAATAGGGTTCCGTACTCGGTTCGGAACCCTATTAAGGTATTTCCAAAAAAAAAATTCCAAAAAAATGAAAAAAAAATGAACCGTATATATACAAGGTTCTGGGGTAATATATATCATCAGTAATTCCCGATGCTATATCTTTATTTATTCTTTCTCCACAACTGAGGATTCGAGACCAAAAACATGCATAATCGCAATTTTAACCTAACCCACTACTAAAAATCTACAAGTGCTTGAACTTCTGTTCCTAGTTCCTTTTACCTAAACTGGTTAAATCAACGCCCATTTACACCCACCCCTTTAATCTTAATATTACTATTATCCATTTATGGACTTTTCATCCATTTAAATACACCTATTCACCACCACAATCATATTCAATCTCCACCTGACTAAAACACTTTGACCTTTTTTTCATTCACTATCCACTTTGCACTTAATGTACAATCCTATTTTGATCAACTCTCCTGTACACTAACATCTAAAGTTAAATTTTATACAGGAAAATTTGGGTAAACTGTCATTTTTTCTAACAGTGTGTAAAATAATTACTTTTCAATGCATGAAGTAAATTTCAGTGAGTAAAGTGATTAGTTTACTCACTGAAATTTACTATACAGCCGTCCTGATTTAAAAAGACACTATCTACATTTGTCGCTTAGGTCGTTATTCAGTAGTATCAACACACAAAAGTGGTCCGAAGCGACAAATGTAGATAGTGTATTTTTAAATCAGGACGGCAGTATACCGCTGTGACTTTTTAATGAGAAAGTGACATATATTGCTTCCTTATGGATGAAGCATTGTAATGCCGAAATTTTTCGAACTTGATTTCTTTATGTATCTTTATGTTTTTCGACCTCAGGAATCCAAAAATCACACACCGTTTTAAAATTATTGTAATACTAAATAAGTTACCATAAATTGATCACAAAGCAAAGTGTTCATTTCATCAATACAAAAAGTTCATACTTCAACTTAGCAGCCTTTTTCTATCTGGTAACGAGAAACAGCGTGTCCGCTTTACATTAACATAGAATGGCCAACTCTCCCGAAGTTATAAGAGAAAAAAACATAAATAGAAAAAATTAGTGTTTAATTTCTAGGTTATTACAAAATTTAGGTCGTGTACTGTTTAAGAAAACAAAAAATTACGCAGTACAGAATTTTTATTTCTGTGATTCTTACATGTTTTTTGATGCTGAACACCAATCCGAACTCAGAATTGCTCCATAACCCTACATGGAAAAAATTACAGTACCTCAGCTGTACACGGTGTGTTTGTGTCAAACTGTACGTCTGCTGCCTGGTAAAGGCACCGCATACGTACGCATAATGAAATATACTGCTGCTGACACACTGTCAACAGAGCATCTGCTGTGCTGAAATCTTTTCCGTGTAGGTACAAAAATTGTTTTTGAAGTTTTCGTGATATGCATTTGAAAGCTCATATCTTCCTGAACATTATGTGCAATTTAGAACTTTTAAAAATATTCATTTGTGGATGAGATATCCTTGTATAAAGTTTGCGTTTAAAAAAATGATCGGTCTCATTGAAACTTGTCTCTCGTGGGATTCCAGACTCAGTAACACAGGTCTGCAAAGTGTTTTTTAGATATCAAAGTAGTTTCCAATGTAATTTTGTGTGCTTCACACCATCATGGGTTCCAAGATTGTGTATCACGTCAGGATTTTGAAAAAAAGTCGGGGTAAATACCCCAAAAAACATGTATTTGCGGTTATCAATATTGTTTCTCCTTAACCTTATGAAGTTGACTTCTATATGGTCTTAAATTAAAAGCATGTATGGTATGGTGGGGTCTTTCCAAGTGTATAGTGTATAGATCCCCAGTAAAGCCAACCGAGTCCTTCGTCAGGATCTTTTTAGATACGAAACTCGTCTCGGCTGGTAATTGCATGAAAGCTTTGGTCCTGTTGCAGTAAAGGCGTGCCCCATAACAGGAAAGAAAAAGTGTATTATCTGACCTCTTTTTTTTTTCTTTTATTTCTTTCATTTTTTCTCCTTCATCTCTCTCTCTCTCTCTCTCTCTCTCTCTCTATAATATATTTGCGCCCTCATCTTTGTATCTCTTCGTCACTCATTCATTTTTCGCAACATCACAGGTCGTTCTTTGGGACGAGAAAAAGAGAGAAAGATAATATTAGCGAGTTTTCTCTCGGAAATCTTGTTTCATAATGTGCATTTTCAAGGTTGAGTGCTTTTTTAATTTAAGCAATTTCATTCCTCGGAAAATGCTAATGGAAAACTTCCCTAGACGTTATGTAATAATTATGCCTTTTTCAAATTTATTTAATTTTACATGTATTTATATTATGAATTTTTATACTAAATTCATATTTGCTTTATGTACACTGAAAAAAAAATTTTATTTAATTCAAACAATCGCTTATTTTTATTATTAAAAAAAAAGTAAATGTAGAGAAAAAAGAAGAATTCGAATTTTCACGAGAGAGGGAAAATAGAACAGATAGAATAAACGTCAGAAGGACAGAAAGGTCTACCACGTGATTCTCAGTCAACATCCCCTGTGTCTTACGTAAGATTACATAGAAAGCATAAAGCCCTTGCCTGGCCTTTGTTGCTTCGAGTCATGATGTAGGCTTTCCCAGAAACTTGGCGAAGATTTGCCAAGATTTCACTTGTTCTAAGTAAATGAAGATGGAAAAGCTGTATTAAAGGCTTCGAGTATATTTGCTTAATTCCTATTTCATGCTTTGCACTTTCTGAAATAGTCTCCTTGATTTCAATTCAATTACTATTAATTTTTTTCTTATAGAAAAATTAAAAAAAAATTTCTTTATACGAAAATTAAAAATCAAAATTTTATTAAACATTTTTTTCATCTAACAGATATTTTTTCAACACTTTTATTTTATTGGTCGTAAAATAATGTCAAACCAAAGTTTAAATTGGTGTAATGAAAGTTTTAAGAAAGTGATGAAAGAGTGAATTTTTGCTATAAACAATGTACATAGTCTTTGTGTGTGTGCAACTTCACAAGAGATGAGTTTCTCTTCTCCTCTTGACTTCTCGGTCCATGTTTATGGCAAGGAAACAACAACCCCTGAGGCTCTTTCGTTGGTGGTTAGGAAAGAAGGTTCCAGGTCTCGCGTTACAGGGAAGGAGAGACGGGAATAAAAAATTGACAGGAGAGCAAAAATAAGGGCTCAACGAGAATGTGTGAGAGAGAGAGAAAGAGCCTTTCTGACATTTTTAAGAAATTCCCGTTCGACCTCGCTGACATTATGCTAACCACCCTCGGCTTGCGATATTTCAGGACTCCGTTCATCTCCTTGATCTATGAATCCTTCACTCATCCCCAATATCTCTCGTTAACACCTACAGGCTAGGGGAGAAGTACCTGCGTATATGTGTCTTAAAGAGTACTGTAGAAAAATATTGTTCTAGATCACGAAGTTGTATAAAGAGACACAACGGTCGCGGTAGTGGAAAGCTTCAAAAGTGACCCTAACTTTTAAGATTTGCTTTACAGGACCTTGTGGCTGACAGCGCCCAAGTGTGAAATTTTTGTGTTAAAGGTAAACTCTCAATAAAAATAATTTGTGTTGTTTATTTAAAAAGAATATAATTAAAGTCTACGACAAATAAGTTGTACATGAGACAAAGGCAAAAGTTCTTGTCTGATGTGTATACAAAAAACGACTGACTTTCACTCAGTAAAACAAAAGTACACAACTAGGTGGCAGCATTGCACAGCGATTATAACTTTAACATTTTGAACTAAAATAAATTTAGCACTTCAGATGCTACCAAATTCAGTTAACGATGAGCACGAGATCTCTATACTTTCGGTTTCTTGGCAATATAATTTTATTAATTGTCATTAGCAAGCACCAAAGCAAGTGATAGTGTATCGTGGTTTTAGTGCAATAGTTATTTTTAAATTCATAACGTCTTTAAGGCAATAGTTAAAACACTACTTTTATGTATCGAAAACTTTAAAATCGTTTTTATCGAAATGTGTTTTTTCGCGCGCCGTGCAATATAGCTCAGACAATTTTTAACCGATTTTAATCCAACTTACCATAAATCTTCTTTATCTTACTGGCTATTGCATGACAAGCTCCTTTTTTAAAAAAAATTTTTAACAATTGTTTTTGAACATTGTTTATAAAAAAGTGATTTTTTTCAAAATGGTCTCTTCGTCATGTAAAGCGTATTTGCGTATTTTAACGGTAAAAATTTTGATTTTAGTTAAAATTGACCTGCAGGCTGTACGGCGCAAAATCAAAGATGCAACTTTAAACGCCTGTAACGCCGCCATTTTGTAATATTTTGTAATAGAAGTTTTTTTTATAAAGCTTATATTGTGTACTTTAAGATATGCTTTACTTTAATTCAATAAACTTTACCAGGTTTTTTAAAAAAATTCTTGATAAAACGTGCATTTACACGAGTTTCCCCGCTTCACACTAGAACTACCGAAGATCATGCATACCCAGAACTATCACCGGGACATTTTGTTATATGATTCATTTATGTTTTTTTATTAACATTTACATGTTAGAAAAATAAAATGACACATGATTTTCATAGGTTTTTTCACGTAGATTACGAAACCTCACTAAATAAGACCTTTGTCATAAAATCCATGTCAATTTCCTAAAAGATTTTATCTACGTAGCAAACTAATACAACACGAAGTTGAAAACAATTCTTTAACTTCATGTTTGTTAACTGTTACTTGGCAATAAAGTAATTTACAAAAAAATATTTGATTAAATATTTTGATTATTCAAATAAATTTAACCTGAATCCATAATTTTTTACTTCATACTTTCCACTTCAAAAAGTACTTATAATATAATTTCTATTTTTGAATTTTAACAGCGAAACAATTGTGCTAACCTAAATCTGTGAAACTGATACATTTTTTGAGTCACCCAGTAACTTAAAAATTTTTTTAAGTGAATGTAGCTTAAAATAGCTACGTAGCGAAATCTTCGTAGCACTGTTGCTATTCGTAACCCCATTCCTGCATTGTCATCCATTAATTAATAATTTAATTATATTATTTTTCTATTCATATTTACTTTTTAAATAATTGCCATTGTAACGTTAAATGTTTTTGTTACGGACGGATTTCCGTAATTTTTTAATTTTTTTTGCTAAATATTATTCATTAGAAATAATATTTATGTTTATATTTTTATATTATATTGTTATTATATTATAATACTTATACACCTACAACATGAACAACACAAATACATTCACCTATTAATTATCGGGAACTAGAATATTTAAATAATACTTCTAAATAATTCAATTAATATTTATAATTTCATTTTTTTTATTATTTTATTTAATTTCCAAATCAAAATTATTTCGCAAATGAATTCAGATTATTGAACCTCATATTGCGAAATAATTTGAACTAAATTATTGATCGATTGCACAAGTTGTGGGACTTACACTGTAAAGAGTTGCCACATTATTTTGGAAAATGAGGAAACATATGAAGTATAAAGGTACATTAGGTGGTTGAACCGATCACGCATACCAACAGGGCGTGATCGTTGCCACCAAATTATTATTCGGGGAGTCTTATTTTATATTTCCCGCAAGGGGGACGTATTACCGGCAAAAAGGCGGAAGAATTTTTATTTAAGTTTTGTTCCCACCAAAGGTGGTTGATTAAGTTATTTACTCCCCACAGAAAGGGTAGAGTCTACGAAATTATCTCAACAATACAGTGAAAATTCCACATTTGTAAAATCAATTGTTATATGAAAGTTCTTAAAAATTAAAAAGAAGGATAAATTAATTATCAAATGCAAAGTGCTATAATTGTTAAAAGTGCAAGTTACGATTAAATTCAGAAAGTGTTTTATTTTGTTTATAACAACAATTGTCTATATTTCAAAACTAACTGTTTGGAAAATTCAGGTTTGGTGAACCCAAACCTCTGAATTTTTAATAAGCAGACTTTGAAATATTAAAATAATTGTTGCAAGTCAATAAATATTAAAGGTTAAATAAAAGGAATTTATTAGAGAACAGAGGAAGAAAGGATATACTTCCGCATGTTTGTGAATCATATATATATATATATATATATATATATATATATATATATTTGAAATCCGAAGTTCAAATATCAAACGTTGAAAAGTAATTAGATACTTTTCAGTATCTTTATTTTATTATTATTCTGGTGAGTAGCTTCAATGCTATATATATATATATATATATTAATTTAAACATATATAAAATCTAAATACGATAAACAAACACCATTTAACACACACTATCACACTCACTCTAAATACACAAATTGTTTCTCTTGTTGTCAAGATCTTTATTTTGTTATTGGTTATTTTTATTTGTTGTATTTACGACAAATAATATTTATTTGTGAGACTTGAATTTAAAATTCAAGTAGCTTAAATTAGCAAAGTTTCTGATTGTAATCATTTTATATTAAAGATTTTAATTGGGGAATTGAATGTACACATTTTGGGGGTTGTATGAATAAATGTTATATTATTTTATGTTAATTCAATTCTCAATTTATTTAGTCACCTTTATTTGTGTTATCTCATTTCTTTCTTTGTGAATATTTTCAACAAAATACCGTCTACCCGGGGTGTTGAATAGATAACACTCTAAGCGACAGTCCACTACCCTTTTTCTATCTTGTGTAGCGAAGAGCAATTACGCTTACCGAATAAGCGGGTTGTTAATAATAAAAATTAGTGTTGATTCTAATCTTATTATTTTTCTTCAAAATTATTTTACTTTATTTTATTTTAATTTTTGTTAATCAACATCCGTCTTTAACAGTTTTTATACTATTTTCATACTAGTTCTCAATTTCTCCTCAGTGTCATTTTTATACGTACATTTTTTTACTATTTAGTAGAACATTCCGTGAACTTAAAATATGATCACAGTTTAACTGTCGAAAGCAATAATGCTCAAATATTGCCAATATTGTTGCAAATTTTAGGTGAAGTGTGAGGTGAGTGTTATCAAAAATTTTGTATGACGCTCGTGTGTAAAATAAATGATTATGCTCGCCTTCGTCTTGTGTTACAAATATCACACTCTTAGCACTTGTATATTAAATAACTATTTTTGTCAAAAATAACTTTATCTACGAGGGGAAATTTACGCTGGTAGTCAAGTGTACACTTGCCTGGTAATACTCAGTAATACCTGTAATATTTTGTAATGTCTTGTAATAATAAGTATTATTGTGTAATACCATGTAATACTGTGTAATACTTGAAATATTGTGGTATTATGGTGTAATACCTTAAATAATTTAAAGAAAATCCAACAAAAAATTGTTAATATAAGTAAAATTTTTAAACACTTATTCAAATGTAGCGCGGGAGTTGATGCTGAACTATAGCAACTTTCCCATAGATGGCGGTATCGAATGTTTACAGAATCAAATCAGGAGATGGTTCTATAGTAATTGGCCAAATTTTAGCTTTTAGCTACATTACCGGAATACAGGCGAACCTCTCATAAGACAACCTCTAATAAGACAAATTTCCCCTGTTATGTTCCCCTACCCTAAAACTTTAGATATATATTGCGTCATGCGGTGCATATGGCTGACAATGTAAACTGAAAATAACCTGCCTAAAAACGTGCAAGAAACCTCGATCTGTGATCAAAGTTTTAGGTATGGACAAAATGCAAAAAAGAAATTTATGATTACTTTCTGTAATTTCTACTATTTTGTATATTCATCTCTTTATTTCTTCTAACATAATTTCCAATAAACTCCAACATTATTTTGAAATAGACCGCTGTGCGCAAACGGTCAATGCGTATCAATTTCTTCTCACGCGAAAATCTGCTTTAAGAGAACCCCCAACTAAAATTGTCTTATGAGAGGTATCTCTGTAAGTAAAAAAATCGAGAATACATCTGCTCCTATAATTACACCGAAACAAAATGCACGAGGCTTAGGTTGTTTGTGTTAGTGGTTTAAGATAACAGAAATACAAATATTAAAAGTTATAAACATGGATGCTCACGGATATTATAATATAGAAAATTATATTTGTTCAGTTAAAAGTTAAAACTAATACCGTAATTTTCTATTGCAGTGCGTTTGTATCAGTTTCGGTGACCAAAATTACGTTTATTTTGAAGATACTTTGACCGCCGAAATTGGAGCCAATGGAAATATTAAAAATGTTTCATTTATGGTGAGGGAACAAATTTTATATCAAATAATTAAATTAATAATTTTTTAAATGTGCATCTTCATTAGTAATTGTATCAAAAAAAGATTAAAATAATTTTTTTCAATTATATTGCAACAGTTATATTAAATATAATAGTAATGATAGTTTTTTATGAACGCGCCGTAATTGATGCACTTACCCTAATATGTAAAAATATTTAATTATTTATTTCTCTATTTCTCATTTTAAAGTTTTGCTCTTAAATAAATAATTTTAAGTAATTTTGTTGAAATTTATTCGTGTAAGAAAGTGCTATTTGACGTGTAATATTTTTTGTTATAAAGGGTAATACTTAGTAATATATGTGTAACACTTTGTAATACAGTAATATTTTGGTAGTAATATGTAATACTTGTAAAAAGTATAATACTAAGGTAATAATGGTAATATGTGTAGTTGTAGTCAAGTGTACACAATTTTTACTAGTAAATTCCCCCTCGTTTATCTACCACTAATGCGAGCACAATTCAACGGTACCGGATGCACAGAATCTGTTATTTTGAGAGGTATAGGGAGATAATTATTCTCTTATGCTAAGCAGTATAAGTAGAAGTATCAACATTGTAAATAAAAATTTGCTTTTATATATAGAGAAAAAGGAGTTGTTGCATTGAGGAAACGGATTGTTTTATTGGTATCATAATTACGAATTGCTAGTAGGAAACAAAAAATTAAATTCGAGAACAAATATTAGGTTTTATTTAACCACTGAACTAAATAATTGTGTTTAAAGTAAGACTATGCTTATATTATTTTATAAAGGGAAAACTTTTGTTATAATTTTTGGAACTTACTTTTTGAGCAGCCTGAACCGAACCATCCAACATTACAGTAACAATATTTTGTTGGTGGAGTAGTACCGCCATTATCAATGCAAGCACCCTGCGTCCCACAGTCTGAGTCATCCATGCACTCTTCTTTGTATTGGCACTTAGCACCATGATAAAACAAATCACATCTGCATCTGCCTAACAGGTACCTTCCATGACCACTACAATTTTCTCTATACGTTTTTCTGTCGATAATCTGAAAATAAAATACATTTTCAAATGTATTTATTAGACTGATTTTATTACCTACAGATAAAATGTCAATTTTTATATACCAACAGTTTTGAAGATAGTAAGGCGACCTTTCCATCTATGAATAAAAGGTTATTATGGAATGTTTTAAGAGAAAAGGTGTTGGATCAAAGTTGGTAGAAGGAATAAAGAAATTTTATGACGATACAAAAAAGAAGTATAGAGTTTGTATGTATTTTCTAAATTAATAGGGGGAGCAATTTCCCTCTGGTCACATTGACTCTCACGTAACTAAATATAGAGTGTGTAGGGGAGAGTTGTCAGGGTTGGACAGTGGTGAGGGTTGAGCCATAGCATTTATTTTGTTTTATCACACTAGCGTCATTTGTCTTTGTATGTAAATACTTGTTAGCAATGTCAGCAAACTTTTCACATGTATTGCAGTGAAGTATACGGTCAATGAAGGCGTATTATGCGAGTCAGTGCTATAGGCTCAAAAAAAACTTTTTTGTTGTTTCAAAAGAAGACAATTAAGTGCAGAAAAAATATGTCAAAGATAAAGTTGACTAAAATTGTTCATTATGATGTTATGTAAAAATGTGGAGCGTAATTTGGTGTTTGTATCACGCGTTTATTTTGTGTGTGATATGACGCTAAACGATTCGTGAGTCAGGGATGAGCCACCGAAAAACTTAACAATTATAAAGCTTTCTTGCAATGGAAATTCATTTGTCTATTTAAAGAAGTGTCAAAAACTTCACTTCCATTGGAGAGAAAAGAAATACGAATTTTTTATAATCTTTTTTCACTTTTTAGACCAGCTTCGCGATACAAGCGCAAATTTGAAAATTACACAATAAGGGCTTTTTATTTCAATTTCGTGGAATCTTTACTCATTTCTAAGTGTATTTGAGAGTCATTCTATCATTTGAAGGCCATTATTAATTAATCATTTATCTACATATTTCATTGATTTTCTACAGTGGCGAGTAAAAGACGCGAAACAGATACTCTTTTCCTACAAGCACTGAAAAAACGAAAGGAAAGCCATATTTTTAAACTAATTTAATGTCGATACCATGATCACTGTTATGCTTCAACATTTGTAATTCTAAAGGAAAATTGAGAAATTTTTATTAAAATCTACAATGGGCTTGGATTAACTTTAACCAAAAATTATTGAACCATCTCGGCTTTCTTCAGATATTAATTCCACATTACTTTCTGAGTAATTTGAACATAAGATGAAAAAAATCGGTAGAGGGATTTTTGAATACACACAATTTTTGTGTTTTTTAAAATTTTTATAGTACATTGTTTACTTTGAAACAGTTGAGTATTAATCAATTCGATTTCTAATCATGCATAGATTCTATCTGAAGTTGTCGAGTATTGAAATTAGAAGTGTCAATTAAAATTCAATGTTTGTTAATAATCTTGTATAAGGGTGATTCTCCACGATACGTACAATTCCATGTTCCTGCTGTTTTGAGGGTTTCGTTCATGCAGAGAACCGAAAGGGAACCTATCGAGCTCAAACTTGGCGTACATACGCATTTTTGCGAGTAGGTTAAACGAAAATTATAGCGAATTCGATTGGAATTGAATTGAATATAGTTATAGTCCAAAAACTCGAAATTTCGGTAAAAAACGTGTCCCTCCTTAACTTTTACAGTTTTGGAGCTAAGACGTTCAAACTTCGCATACATACGTATTTTTTGCGAGTAGATTAAAGGAAAATCATACCAAACCCAATTGGAATTGAATTGCATATAGTTATATTTGAAAAACTTGAAATTTCTGAAAAAAGCGTGTCCCCCGTGTTAACTTTCACAGTTTTGTAGCTAAGAAGCTGAAACTTGAAACAAATTTAATTTCACGTGTACATTTTACGAAAAACATAGCTAACCCATTTGAAATTCACTTAAATATTGCTTCGCTACAAAAACTCAAAATTCCTGAAAAAAGTTGTAATGATAGTGTATCTAAGTATAGTCGCCTGGCGAAAAGAGAGAAAGTAGACAGCGTAAATAGTAGTGTCACTCTCTTCCCCCCACCACTCGCTGTCACCTAGCTGCTAGTGATATACCTTTCGTCTCGCACCTTTTCCTCAGTCTTTTTCCAACTCGTCGAGAGGTGCTTCTCTGACGATTGGAAGCGACTCACTCCTGGCTACCTTGTACTCAGTAGAGGTGCGTCTCTCTGAACACCAGAGCCTTCCTCACTTCCTAGAAGGAGCTGTACTTGTTCCTGTAGGCGCTCCTCGGAACAGTAACACCCTTCGCTTTCCTTCCTCCTGGTGAACCGGACTTCCTATGTGCGCTTCCGTGGAAGACTGGTGAACCAGGTGACCCACGCATCTACCAGGACCATTCTAGTCGAGTAGAGGCGCTCCTCTCTTGACAAAGATGATTCACTAGGTCGATTCCTCATCTCGAGGCGCTTCTCGGGTGGACGAGACACCTAGTGAATATTTCTTTGCACTAGCTTCCCGTCGGACATGAATATTGGAACTAAATCCAATATCTAACTTCTTCCCGATTACGAATAATAATCGCCCTAGCGTTTATGACCCTAGTATCCGTCCGTACCGTCGTCTAGGGGGTAAATTTTTAGAATGTACCCCACGTGAAAGTAATATGCGTCGTCCTGATCAACATCTTCGCGAACGTGGTAAATATGTTTAAATCCGTTTTATTCTGGATTAATGACGAGCGCGATCGGAGCTCAACGAACGCTCCTCTAGAACAGCTAGTTCTTTCATCGTTATGTTTTCTAGAGATTAGTATTTTATTTGCATTGTATAGATTCTTTCGTTCTCATAATATTTTATGTAATAATTCATTTTGTATATTTTATTATTCTTTTATTTAAACAATATATTCTCTTTCGAAGGTTTAAATAAAGACTCGTCAATGACTACACCTCTCCTCTACATCATAGTAAGAAATAGTTTCGAAATTAATCGTAACATAGATGGCGCTTCACGCCATCTTTGTGAAATCTATTAAAGTAACTAGTCAAAATAGGTACCCGGACTCCATCCGGCGAGCAAATACTTTGGCAATAAAAGTCAGATCATTACAAAGTTCAAAATTCCTTTTTATCTGAAGTTATTAATTTTTAGCCAACCATTTCATACTTTGTACATATAAATGTATATATTAACAAGCAAATTGAAAAAAAATTATTATTTTTAACCATATATGAACATTTAAATAATCGTGAACGGAACCCTAGGTAAGCGAATGTAACTCGTACTTGACCAATTTTTTAAGAAATAAATTGTACATATTGTAATTAATCCAACGACGTGAAAGCAAGTAAAATCAAGAAAATTATAATAAACTGGACATAAACATTAATAAAGTGTGATTTACATGGTTTGTTTTATTGTGTGTATATTTAATTCGTGATTTAATTCTCAAATTTTTAGAATAATTGACTGGGTAAAAAATATACGTCCATTTGGAAAAATTTCATGTAATACGACAAACTCATCCATTTTTTATACTTTTACATCTAAAGAAAGGTTTCAAATTATTCTTTTTATTAATAAATATATAAAATTATTTAGGTATTTGAAATAATATTTAAATTTAAATAGATTATTTTAATATCGTAAATAAATCAAGCTTTGTGATTATGTTAAATGCAACTACATCTTATATTTTTTTCTAGTTATATTTATTGTTTATTAAAATAATCGAATATTATAGTTCATTCCAATGGAACGTTTGAAATGTTTTAAATGCAATCAGTTTGTAAACGAGGGATGGAATGAATATTTAAAACATATACAGTTTATCTTTAAATGAATTTGATAAATTGTAAATTATTAAATATTTAATCATCATTTTTTAACTAGACTTAATTTGAACTCAAAATTTATGAATAGGAATTATCACAAAAAACTTATATATTAAAAACTATAATTTCATATATATTTTATCATTGCAATAGTTGGACTTTAACTAAAAATGTTTGACAAATATTTTTGTATTTAAATGAAGTACGTGATTCCATCGATCTAACCAAGTGTACTGAAACTTTTTAAGCCTACTATGAGACAGTTTTAAAAACAAATTGCCAGAAGGTACCCGAGGTTATTTGACTAGGAAAAGGTGGGGTAATGGGAGCTTTTAAAGTTCAAGTACACAGAGACTTTGAATTTCGTGGAAATAACTCGGAAAATTTGAACAATCTTCCTGCATGTCATACGAAGACAAACGGTCACATTTCTGACAGATTTGTAGAAACTACATGGAAAATCTACCTAACCAGGGTACCGTCACCATATTGGATTCACCATTTTGAATTTTTTAAATCTGACGCCAGAGTCGTAATCAGCGACCCAAAAACCCTCAAGTACCAAATTTCAAGCGAATCGGAACAATTTATAAAATATCCAACATTTTTGGTCTGCCATATTGGATCCGCCATTTTTAAATTGAAGAATCTGTTTAAGTAGTAAGTAAATTTAACTTCTAAATTGTAATCCATGGTCATAACTTTAAAACTAGCTCACACTTTTCCATTATCTCACAAAATGTACCGAAAAAGTAAGTTTTTTGAGGTTAGAAAGAAAAAAACGAACCAACTTTTGAATTTTGACCCCGCATTCGGATTCAGCGACCCAAAATACGATAGAAATGACTAGTATTCCACTGTTTCAAAGTAAAAAATGTACTATAAAATGTTAAAAATACACTAAAATCGAGTTAATTCAAAAATCTTTGTATCGGAGGGATGGGTCAATCCTAGTCCACCGATAGTCGAATTGGAGTTGTAGATTCATAATTGGTAAAGGGTTGAAATTTTAAATGGAAACAAGATACCAATATATTTTAAAAGGATGAACAATGAGTAGTTGTCAGTAGAGAGTTTGGGTAATATGAGGAAAAGGTTAGTATAAACAAATTTTGCTGAAGATTTTTCTAGAAATATTTTGAATTTTCGATTTTTGGCGAAGCTAGAATGGGCATAAAGGTATCGGAAAAAAAGCTCTTACTTTCGGCGGATGCGTTAAATATCTTTAGATTATTTAGATTCTGGCGCATTTGTAAAAAGATTTGTTTACTAATATTTTAATCGTTTACTTACGTCGACATTGGAACACGACCAAAATCGGTAAGATGGACCCCATTCCTCAGCTTCTCGAAGCAATCTCACCGTGCAGTCAGTACAAGTGAAGTTGTGAGGTATCTTGATTGGATAGCTTTGTGCACTAAAAATTTTACAGAAAACTTGCTTAATTTTCGAAAAATAAAAAATATGATAAATTTATGTAAACCAGAAAATAACAATACATTGATTGGTCAAAAAAACTTACGTAGCGTCAACTCTGACGAATTCACTTTGACCTGTTACTGGAGTAAGATCAATGAGAGGCCTATCCAATGCATCTAAAATTTGTAACCTGAATCCTCCCTAAAACAAAAAAATAGATAATATTATAATTTACATAAATAAAATCAGACGTTTATCATTACGTTGTCATTATCATCACGTTTTATTTATTGATTAAAACTTCAATATTGGGTCAGAATTTCCCAAACGGATCACCTTAAATTGAAAAATTTTATTTAAACCTGACATGATGATTTTTTTACTCTTTATAAGGTAAAAAACAATGTCATAAATTTTCAGGCAAAAAAAAAATTTTTTGTAAAAGTTATTAACAATTAAAGTTTTTGGTAGTGTTAAATTAAATAATTTTTTTCTCGAGTTCTAATTGACCAATTTAAAAATTAAAAAATGGGTTTTTTCGTCATGAAATGTAGTATTCAAAAATAATTTTTGTTTAAAAAATTTTTCATTTTTAATAGTTTTTTATATTATTTGTTTATAAAATGTTAATAACAAATAGTGTTCTCCATGTCCTTACAAAAAAAGAAAAATTGTGTTGCATTCCTCAAACATCTCCGAGCCTAAAACCGTTTAGAAAAAAAATGAGACTTAATTAGGGAAAAAGTTATTAATTAAAAACGATGGGGGTGCGAAGCGATACGTGACGTTACTCTGGTCGCGCAAGCGCACAGCACTGTTGGCACTACCCGGAAACTATATACAGTTTCAATTGTTATTATATTCACATAATACTTTTGTTATATTATATAATATATATTATAATATATAATATTATATAATTATATTATTATTATAATTATATAATAATATAATTAAATATAATTATATATATGGGTGATTCCACGTCAGATTTTAGTTCAAATTTTAAATTCGTCCAAAACTATTTTTTTTTCATTCTTCATAGTAAAAAAACGTATACTTATTTTTTTTTTTTTTTGGTGCCCAAATTTTTGAGTTATGAATTTTCAAAATTTTGGTTTTTGAAAAGTAGACCTATTTTCAACGACCTACAACTTGAAAACTATTGAATTTAGAAAAATTTCATTAAGAGAATAAAGTTTCGATTTTTTGTCGACTTTTTAATAATGTCAAAAAAAAAATTATTTTTGAATTTTTATTAAAAAAATAATAATTTTTTATAAACAAATTCATTTTTTTTCAATTTGAACATTTTTTTTTAATTTTTTTTTTCATTAGATACCTGAAAATAATAAAAAACGTTTGCATAAAGTTTTGAAGTGGGCCAGATTAGTTTAATGGGTGAAAATGAATTTTTAAACTCTGCGTGCAAGTTGAGCGCGCGACGTACAATCCAAATTTTGATAGTTTAAGTAGGAGTGTTATTTTAAAGTTAGTTTTTAATTTGTTTTTTTTTTTATTTTATAACATATCTATTACAATTAATACTTTAAAATAATAATACTGATAATATAATTATTAACGTCGCTCGCTCAACTTGCACGCAGAGTTTAAAAATTCATTTTCACCTATTAAACTCATCAGGCCCACTCCAAAACTTTGTGCAAACGTTTTTTATTATTTTCAAGTATCTAATGAAAAAAAAATTTTAAAAAAAATGTCCAAATTGAAAAAAAATGAATTTGTTTATAAAAAATTATTATTTTTTTAATAAAAATTCAAAAATAATTTTTTTTTTGACATTATTAAAAAGTCGACAAAAAATCGAAACTTTTTTCTCTTAATGAAATTTTTCTGAATTCAATAGTTTTCAAGTTGTAGGTCGTTGAAAATAGGTCTACTTTTCAAAAACCAAAATTTTGAAAATTCATAACTCAAAAATTTGGGCACCAAAAAAAAAAAAAAAATACGTATAGGTTTTTTTACTATGAAGAATGAAAAAAAATAGTTTTGGACGAATTTAAAATTTAAACTAAAATCTGACGTGGAATCACCCATATATATAATTATATATAATTATATTATTATATAATTATAATAATATAATTATATAATATTATATATATATTATATAATATAACAAAAGTATTATGTAAATATAATAACAATTGAAACTGTATATAGTTTCCGGGTAGTGCCAACAGTGCTGTGCGCTTGCGAGACCAGAGTAACGTCACGTATCGCTTCGCACCCCCATCGTTTTTAATTAATAACTTTTTCCCTAATTAAGTCTCATTTTTTTTCTAAACGGTTTTAGGCTCGGAGATGTTTGAGGAATGCAACACAATTTTTCTTTTTTTGTTAGGACATGGAGAACACTATTTGTTATTAACATTTTATAAACAAATAATATAAAAAACTATTAAAAATGAAAAATTTTTTAAACAAAAATTATTTTTGAATACTACATTTCATGACGAAAAAAACCCATTTTTTAATTTTTAAATTGGTCAATTAGAACTCGAGAAAAAAATTATTTAATTTAACACTACCAAAAACTTTAATTGTTAATTTAACTTTTACAAAAAATTTTTTTTTTGCCTGAAAATTTATGACATTGTTTTTTACCTTATAAAGAGTCAAAAAAACATCATGTCAGGTTTAAATAAAATTTTTCAATTTTAGTTGATCCGTTTGGGAAATTCTGACCCTATTGTTGCTTAATTTTTACATTCTCATCATAATGAGAAAGTATTACTTTTACAAAAAATTTTTTTTTTGCCTGAAAATTTATGACATTGTTTTTTACCTTATAAAGAGTCAAAAAAACATCATGTCAGGTTTAAATAAAATTTTTCAATTTTAGTTGATCCGTTTGGGAAATTCTGACCCTATTGTTGCTTAATTTTTACATTCTCATCATAATGAGAAAGTATTACATTTGGGCGATTTTGAGCATTCTCTAATTCCAGTGAATCTAGACGTTTTGAGACTTTCTGATGCCGAAAAAATGGGTCTTAAAAAATGTTTGTCTGTATGTATGTCTGTAGACAAAATTTGTCCGACGATAACTCGAAAAAATTTTAATGAATCGACTTCAAATTTGGTATACACTTTAAGTGTACCAAAATCTCGACTGAGTTCTTTGGCCAGATGATTTCGTCAAAAATCAACAAAATTATTCAATTTTTGAGTTTTTAAAAATTTCAAAAATTCGCATTTTAAAACAAAAATTTTTTTTGAATTTTTTTTCGAAAAAAACGAGTAAAAAGAAACATTTTTTTCCTCTGACAATTTGTAATAGCGATTAAAACAAAAAAGTTATACCTCTTTTTTTAAAAAAAGACAAAAACGGATGAAAAATGGGTAAAATGCATAACAAAATTACTTCATTTTGAGAAAATAAGAGCAACTACACTGTAAAAAATTTCGGAATTATTTCCATTAAAATAATCGGCAATATTTCCAAAAGTGGAAGAAAAATGATTATTCCTAACACTTTGATAGAAATAATTCTGAAATAGGAGTATTTTCCAAAAAGTTGGAATTTCTTCCAGTAAGTTAGAATTTTTTCCTGAAATTGGGAGAGTTTTACGATTTTAATGGATTTTTATCCAAATCTTAGAAAGTAAATCCTATGTGAGATAGAAATATTTCCAAAACTGGAATTTTTTCCAAACATTAGGAGAAATTTCCGAGTTCAATAGATTTTTATCCTAATGATAGGAAATAAAATCTGTTTGAAATAGAAATATTTCCAAAACTGGAATTTTTTCCAAACATTAGGAAAAATTTCCGAGTTCCCCTCTTCCAGTATCTTATGAGTTGGAATTCATAAGAAGATTATCCGAACATCAAAAATATGTATTAAAGGATTTTTCTTTTACGACTTCAAGGAAATTGGCGCAGTTGGCTGTGGCCAAATTTCCCTTAGTTTTCCAAGTTAAAACGTGGTCAACGAATGTGGATGAAGAAAACGCAACCGATAATAGTATATGTTGTTCTGGTGTCGATCGTCTGCATCATCGATTATATGACCGAGTAAGAAAATCAACCCCCAAAACCAACAAAACGTAGAAGAGTAAATTATCGTGATATAGAAATATGTACATCTAATGGAGATTTTTCTAGATACGGAAAAGATCAAGGTACGTACGGTTGTGTAGCCTATGAGCCATCTCTTCCCGATGGAGAAACAAAGGAAAATCAAAATAAAAAAAAACATTTATTGCTAAATTCCTTGTTGAATCCCGAACAAACACTGTCAATTGTGGAAACAAAAAATTATTTATCAGAATCATGTCCAACGCAACGAATTTGTTTGAATAGAAGAAAAATGCAAAATTTATCTCTTCAAATGATTCAAAAAGATCATTGGCCGCATTTATTTATAAAGGAGCATTTCTTGGATCATTGCAACACTCTTCTAGGGAAAAATATATTGAGTGTGTGGCAAAATAACACCGCCAAAACATCAACCATTTATGACTATTTTTTTAATTATATCAGAAAATTTAAATCTTCTAACAAGATGCCTGAAAATATTCAAAATATTCAGACCATCTTAAATGATATTAAAGCAAGATCAGAGCAGTTGAGAAGTCAGTACCCAGAAACGGTGGGTTTTATTCAGCTCCTTTCAGCATACTTTAAGGAAACTGATCTTTATGTATTGACAGTAAGTTTTTTAATTAAAAGCTTCATGAACAATATGTCTTTATCTTACTTAACGTTATAAATTGTATTTTCAGAATCAAGAAGCTACAAGTGAGGAAATAAAAAATTGTACTGATTCGACTCGACCAATCCTAATTGTTCAAGGTAAACACTAAAATAATGCAATTTTTCATATTAATTAAAAGAACCTTCTCATTCTTTTCAAAAATTTGAGTAATTAAAAATTCCACTTGATAAAAATAACAATTTTTTTACAACTCCATATAACTTTATAAAATTGACATTTTTGTTAAAGGAGGTTGATGATTTTGTAATTTATATATATGAATTTTGAATTTTAGGACTTTCGATTTATCAGGAGACTTGCGTAGCGAGTGTGGTGGTGGAGAAAACAAGTCTTGCGAAGTCGGACTGCCTGTTGGAGGGTTTACTTTTATTTTTATTAAGTCATTATATGTACGGTTATAACTACCACGAAAAGAAGTCATCCTCTTTGGAATTTATACAAAGGTAATTAATAAGAAGTTTGAAAAAATCAAAATTTTATTTAATAAAAATGAAAGCTATAAACCTCTACTTTTTAAAGGATGTTACTGGAAATTAATCCAGCTGAGGGACATAAACGAGGCAGGAAAAATAGAAGAAAATCTCTTCACGCCGATTCAAAAGTATTGTCGCTCATTTCGGCAATAGTTGATTATTCAGGATAACTATTAGTTACTTTCACATTTTTTCTTAGTAATATTCTACATGTAAATTTTGCATTTTATATCTCTTATTTTTATACATAAGTATAAGTAAATAAAATTATATAAAAATAATTTTTGCGATAAACATTGATAATAATAATTAATAAATTTGCCTTCAAAACTTTTTAAAAATATCTTTTGAAATTAACTTAAAATATTTTATCTTGGTTCAGAAATTTTTAATTTATTGTAAAAAATGATTTTAATAACAGCCAATCATTATAGATGAAAAACGATAGAATTTTTATTTTAACAGTAGAACCTTATATTAGCTTCTAAATAAACTAAAGAAGTACGATAAATTGAAAAATTATTATTAATTATTGTTATTGATGATATTATTCTTAAACATTCTTTTATTGTCAGGAATGTTTTTAAATTAATAGCGGTGATTTTTCTGCATAGATTGGAGATATTTCATATTCAATGAATGGAATATTTTTCATATAATATTGGACATTTTTCCACTGTCAGAAAGTCTTTCCTATAAGTGGCGGTTATTTTTCCAAATGGCTTGGAAAAATTTCCTATTTAATATGTGGAATATTATCCTATTAATATTGGAAATTTTTCCAGTAAGAGGAAGTTTTTCCTATGAGTAGTGGTTATTTTTACAAACGGCTTGGAAAAATTTCCTATTCAATGAGTGGAATATTGTCCTCTTAATATGGGATGTTTTTCCACTGACAGGAAATATGTCCAATTATTGTCGGTTTTTTATCCGAACAACTTGGAAAATTTCCATTTCAGATTAGACTTTTTTCCTACGAGATTGGAAAAAATTCCAAACAGAGTTAGGAAATAATTCCGTTTATTTCACTGGAATTATTTCCAACCCGTTGTGTTTTGGCGCTGTCCGAACTCTTCGGAAGAATTTCCAAATAATTTCGGTTAATTATCCAAACAAGTGGGCAAATTATCCAATTAAGATTAGAATTTTTTCCTAAAAAATTTGGAAATAATTCCAAACAGTGTTGGGAAATTATTCCATCTGTTCCGCTGGAAAAATTTCCGACCCATCGTGTTTCGGCGTTGTCCGAACTTTTCGGAAAAATTTCCTAAAAATTTTTTACAGTGTATGTATGAAATCTGTTTTAACCACCTTAAATTAACACAAATAACAGTAACTTACTCATAAAATTCCGAATTTCTTTTTTTTAAATTTTTTATAAGTCCAACTATTTTTTTCTATTTCCAAACATTGCAATTGTTTTCAAAAAATCCTCTACTTTAAAATAGTATACTTTTGAATTGGGTTAAATTCATTTATTTGTAGATTTTTTACATTCTCATCATAAATGAGAAAGTATTTGTTTTGGTCGATTTTGACATTTTTCTAATTTCAGTTAATCTTTACGTTTTAAGACCTCCTGTTGCCAAAAAAATATGTTTTGAAAACCTGTCCGTCTGTTTGTCGTCTGTAGTCTGTCTGTATACTCTTTTTTCCCCACGATAACTTGAACAAATCTTAACGAATCGCTTTAAAATTTGGTACTCGCTTTCAACATGTAAAAATGAAGCCTGAGTTCGTTGGACAGACTAATCCGCCCAAAAATTCAAAAATTATTCAAATTTTGAATTTTTAAAAAATTCAATGTTTCTCAAATTAAAAAAAAAAATTTTTTTAATTTTCCCTTCAAAGTACAAATCGAATATATTTTTTTTCTGACTTAGATACTTATTAAAATAACATCTAAATTACATAAAATCAAAATAATTTTAATTTTTTTTATAAGTCCCGCCATTTATTTCCACTTCTAAGCGTAAAAAGAATTTTTATTTTTTACATTAAATTTTGATGATTGGAGTTAGTTAAATTGTTTTGTATGTATCATTTGGGTTCTATAACATTTAAGGTAACAAAATTTAAAATTATTTTCGATGTGTTATTTTACTCATTAATTTTTTGCGGCACAGTTTTAACCTATTTTTCCACCTTTTCTTTTAGAAAGTTTCCTCTCTAGATTCAAAGTTTTTGAAGTAGTATTCATAAAATATTTATTCCACTATTGGCGATTCAAACAGCTACACTAGCGCCACAGTTGCACTAACGTAAGCGTGACTCGCTCTAAAGCAGTCTCCCCTACTGAAAATCCCTGTATAAGATCTTGTACAATTTCCTGTACTGGATCAGCAACTGAACTTGTACAAGTTCTGACCAGTTCCTGTACAGGAAAATGTATACGAATTTGGAACAAGTTCATGTGTGAGATCTTATACAAGATCTGGTGCAAGATCTTGTACAAGAAAGATACTTGTACAAGAAAACGTACATGATCTTGTACAATTTCATGTATAAGTACTTGTACATGAACACGTTCATGTTCTTGCACATGTATAGTTGTAAAATTTTTTTTTTTTAATAAAATTTGAGATTTTGATAATTTTTAACCACTAAGATTCGTAACCCATGTATGCTAAAAACTATTGCGCAGCTGTAAAGGTTAAAGTAAACTATTGCGCAGCCTTTGAAGTTTTTAATTTTTAGTAAAGAAAAACATGAATTAACATGTGCAAGAACATGGACGTGTTCATGTACAAGATCATGTACATTTTCTTGTACAAGTATCTTTCTTGTACAAGATCTTGCACCAGATCTTGTACAAGATCTCACACATGAACTTGTTCCAAATTCGTATGCATTTTCCTGTACAGGAACTGGTCAGAACTTGTACAAGTTCAATTGCTGATCTAGTACAGGAAATTGTACAAGATCTTGTACAGGGATTTTCAGTAGGGTCTGTTTTGACAGTTTATTTCAAATTATTTAATTATTCTGATATTTTTATTGCGTTTGTAAAATAATTTTTAAGCGTTAAATAAAAAAAAATAATTTAAAACACATGGAGTGCCACAGAGCGAGTCACGCTTAAGTTAGTTTAACTGTGGCGCTAGTGTAGCTGTTTGAATCGCCAATAACGAATGCATTATGAAGTGAAACGAAAATAATAAGTGTAGCAAGCAAAATTATAAAGAATTATAAATTAACGAAGTATAAAAATTGCTATTTTTTAAGAGAAAATTCATTTTTCAACAATCTTTTTAGCAAATTTAAATAAATCTTTCTACTCCTTGGTTTTTTAGGTGGCTCATCACGATTCTGAAGTCAGTTTTTAAAAATTTTAAATGGCGTATTCAAACATTTTTGATGCGACATTTTTAGCATTTAAAGGTATTCTGAAGGAAATAAGATTTGAAAAAATTATAAAAACTGAACAAAAATTCTAAAAAAATCTTTTTTTAATGCTTGTAAATTGTTTATTTAAAAATTTTCGGTTCTTTCAGTACGCTATTTGATAGAGCCTCAAAATACCTGTAAAAATTTCGTTAATGGGTTAATGCATTCCTACTTTTCCTATTGTATGTTTCTAATTTTCAAGCACGAAACGCGAGTGCCGTGATGAGAATGTTATCCTTAAAGTCAAAATACTTTAAGAAAATGAAATTTAATTTATAAAAACCAAAAATTTCACTTATATCAATTGTACAAAAAAATTTTTATAAATAAAAACATGAGGGCAAAACCACATATAATAAATTTGTTGCTTTAAAAATGCAGTTACTTTCAAGTTCTTTTTCTTAATGTTTTTAAATTTTCAATTAATTTTTTCTTTTACTCAATTGAAATTAGTTATTAAATAATTTGGTTTGTCGATTTTCGTTAATTACAAAGATCTGGCCAATCCACGGCGCAAAATTAAGGAACTAAGTTTGAACAGCTGCAGTGCAGCCATTCTCTTTTTTTTTGCTCGATAAAAAATTTATTCTAATATCTTTAAACCTTACCTATTTGTATAATTTAATTTAACGCATTTTAATAAAGACTATAAGTTGTTTCTAATAAATTTTTCAAAACAAGTCGATTATGAAGCTTCCCTTTTAAAATAACTACTTTTGTACTTATTTTAACTCTGTGTGTAATTAATTTTACTCTTTTTAATAAAATTAATAAAAATAATTTCTTTCTTCCTCACATTTTACTTCAAAATTTAGTTAAATCAACTACAAAGTCTGAAACAACTACAAAATCTCATTCTACCAAATGGATTCTTGGGTCATTTAACTACTTTCTGGTAGTATAATTAATACAATTTTTAAATTTAATTGAAAAATTTTTGAATAACACAGTGTAGTTAAAAAGTAATTAATGCTACTAGGTTTTGAATTGTAATAAACAAACGGAGGGCGTAGCACCACGTATGATTAATGCGCGCGAAACGCGCATCAATATCAGGCCGCGAAGCGGGACGATTATGCTTCGCGCGCCCCGGGGCGCCCTAAAACTAGCGAGCGAACCGAGCCCCTACGCGCGAAGCGCGTGATGAGAATGTGGCCGCACCCGCAGGGGGCTGCCGAATTTTTTAAACAAGAAAGAATTCAAAATAAACATAATAAGTTGATTGACATACATATTGAAAAATTATATTTGTGATGATAAAGCACGAAATACGTGCTAATGTTCGAAATAGGTACGTATTATTTTTTTAAAATTATTTTTAATTATGATTATAATATAATAGAACAGCGTTCGCTCTCAACAAAAGGATATCTGGGATATCTCAGGGATTTTCAAATTTCCGAAATCCCATGGGAGACCCGTGCGAGATATTCCAGGATATGCCATGCAGGTGTTTAAATGTACACATGAAAAGAATATTCACACGGAACTTTGAAGAAAAATATTAACACAATTACGGCCTAGTACGTTATTACGTGCTATTTGTTTATATTAATTAAAATAAGAAATTGATAAAATGTTTCAGCAAGTGAAACACTGCAGCACAAACTTCGATATTTATTAGATTTATATTCTGTTTTTTAATTGCATCTGTTTTTTTATGTATTAAAAATAAAAGTTTTTGTCAGTCAGTCGACGACTGAGATTTGTGCAATAAATATACTGTGAGTGACAGCAAGGACTGGAGGTGATCTTCGTAAGGATACTAAAAGTAAAGTGTGAGTATTTTTTAATTTATGTTTTAATTTTTTGATTAATTAATATCTATTTAAATTATATTTTCTATTGCTGAATTATTTTTAAAAGTTTTCTTTACATAAAAATACTTTTTTTAATAGACGTGAATTATGTTCGCTCTTCTCACACGAAGTACATTATTCCGTTCGAAAAACGTAAATAGGGAATTACATTGTTTTATATTATCATTATTTTAATGAATCTAATAAGAATATTTAATATCCTTATATTTTTTAACAAAAAATGAAATTATAAATAAACAAATGAGGTAATTGCGTGTTAGTGTTTTATTAACCATTTTAGAAATATTATATTTATAAAGTGTAACTGTACTTGGAATTTTAAACGAATCGCTACATTATGGCTTTTTTATATTTTTTTTATTTTTAATAGTAATTACGTAGACATTAAAAGTTTTTCATAACATTTGAGTTATTAATAGTTTATATTCATGATATTAAAGAGAAAATTAAACATTATCTATTTTATAACTCGTAATTATATGAACGGAATTAAGTTCAAAACATTTTACATAATATATTCATTATTCCGTGCTATACGCCGTATTTAAGTTCAAGTAAAATAGAAAAAGGGTTTGTTCACATTTCTTTAATTTGAAACTTATTGATTATCATTTCTAGAGTCGATTTTTAAAAATATCGTATTTTATAAGAATTATTAGTTTCACAACTTAGAAAAATTATTTTTTTTTAGAAAAAATGCCAAAGAAGAAGTATACAGCAGAAACACTGAAGATCGCTCTTCATGACATAAAAAATCAAAAGATGAGCGTTTATAAAGCTTCTAAACTATATTCTGTACCTGCTCAAACCCTAAGAGATAAAATAAAAAATAAGTACACAAAAAAAGATGGACCAGGCCCACCAACTGTTCTGACTGCCGAAGAAGAAGGACTTATTGTTAATTGGGTAAAGCAACTTGCTGAGCGTGTATTTCCTGTGAGTAAAGAACAATTACTTTACACAATGTCAAAATTAGTGACAGAATTGGGCCGTGTAAATAAATTTAAGAATAATGTGCCAGGGAGACATTGGTATGAAGGATTTTTGTCAAGAAATCCTTCTATTTCTGAGAGAGTTGCATAGGCATTAACAACTGCACGCATAGGAGCAACCGAAGAAAAAATACGATCTTGGTTTGATCGAGTTCACCTATACTTGGAGCAAAATAATCAGCTGGAAATTCTTGAAGATCCCTCTAGGATATTCAATTGTGACGAGTCTGCGTTTTATCTTTGTCCAAAAGGCATAGGAGTCTTAGTGAATAAGGGAGCGAAAACTGTGTATTATACATCAGGAAATGATGAAAAAGAGAATTTGACTCTGTCTCTTGGAGCTTCTGCAGATGGAAAATTAATGCCAGTTTTTTCATTGTTTCCATATAAACGGCTTCCACAAAATATTCTGTCAAAATATCCACGAGATTGGACCATTGGTAAATCAGACAATGGATGGATGACTTGTCAGACTTTTTTTGAGTACGTCACAAATGTTTTTTATCCTTTCTTAATAAAAGAGAACATCAAACTGCCTGTGATATTGTTTATGGATGGCCATTCATCTCATTTGTCGCTGCCATTGAGTACATTTTGTAGAGAGAAAGGGATTATTTTGATTGCCTTGCTTCCTAACTCTACACATATTATGCAGCCGATGGATGTAGCAGTTTTTCACACCCTTAAAAGCACCTGGAAAAAAAGTGTCTGACTGGAGAATAGAGAATAACGGAAGTCGACTCAAACGTGAGGATTTTGCGCCGATTCTCAAGGAGTGCATTTCTCAATTGAAAGTTGAGACTATTCAAAATGGATTTCGTGCATGTGGACTTCACCCATTTAATCCTGATGCCCCAAATTATCAACGGCTTGTAAAGGTATCTGCAAATGAGAATGTAACTATTTTGACAGAAGACAATAATACTATAAACGATGTGCCTACTACCTCGAGAAATCCAAGTGAGTTTCTTCAGCAGTGCGAAGAGATCATAGGAGCCACAAAAATCGAATCTTTTCGCCAATGTATAAGTGGAGTGTGGTCAGGTGACATAAAAGATGAGAATCTTTTTCATTTTTGGCGAAAAATAGAAAGAAATTCAAATTATACAGAAAGTATCTCTGAAAGTAGGTTTGAAGAATCACTAGTAGAGAATAATTTGGACTTCAGCATTGATACACTCATGGCGAACGATAGTCTAAATAATACTTTAGAGCTACATGCTTCTGATTTATTGAATATGGAGACAAATTCATCTATTCAATTTACAGTACAAGCTGATGGCAGCTTAATAAGCTCGACGCCAAAGACACAACCAAGCTCAACAGCAGTGATTGAGGTGGTTACTGACCCCACAACTGAAAACAAGTCAGTTACTCATAATAATGAAGAGTATCTTTCCGCTAAAGTTTCAGTGGAAACAATAAGTACTCCCGAAAAAATTGCTTCAGTTACGAAACAGTCAGAATTTCCAACGCCTTTTAAAAATGCTCTGTTGTGGCCAGAGACACCGACATCTAGCAAGACTAAAAAAAATGTCAAAAGATTTACACCCACTGTGGCGATCGCAGATGAATTTATTGAATACCAGCGTAGAGTTGAAGAAAAAAAAAAGCTAAACTGGAAAAAACATTCGAAAGGAAGAGGAAAATAGAATCAAATAAGCAAAAACAAAGCCATGCCAAACCAATAAAAAAAAAGCAAAAAGAAATCCGCTGACGAGAATACATCGCCAAATATTAATCTCACAAGAACGAAAGATTTTGAAGTTGGAGATTATGTATTAATCGTCTATGAAGGCGAAAACTTTCCAGGTATTGTCACAAAGATAATTCAATTAAAAAGTGAAAAAAAATATGAAGTAAAAACTATGCAAATGAGTGGGACAAATTGGCGCTGGCCTGAAAAAGAAGATATCCTCATCTACGATGCTCAGGATGTTTTAAAAAAACTGAATCCACCAATATTATTTAATAACAGTGAGGTATATATGTTCAATAATTTATAATAAGTTTCCAAACAAGACAACAACCAAAGTGAGTAACCAAAAAAGTAATATAATTATTAAGTGTTACAAAAATTATAATTTAAATAAACGTTGTTTAATTTTAAATCTGTGTAAAAAATTCTTTTTAAACACAACCTAAATCTAATTGCATACAATTGCATACAATTGAGTGGTTTAAAAAGTTATTAAAAAATAATATAAATTCAGTTTTTGAACAAATACAAAAAATGAAAAATTGAAAATGATTAATTAATTTTTACAATACAATTGTTTTCTTAAGCTTTAAGTTACTTGATAAAATAAGAAAAATAAATTTCTCAGGAAGGGCCTTAACATGCCGTAATTGTGTATATTTACCTTATATTAGTAAACGAAATTTTTATAACTAGGCGAAAATGTAATGTCAATATTGACTAAACTGGGGGAGACTGGGGCAAACCGGCCATGTTAACAGTTGTAAGGCTGTAGTAACTAAAGAAACTAATGAAAAACCTTTTATAATAGCTTGTTGGAAAGGTCATCTAATTGCGCAACTTTTTCCTAGAGACACATGTACCTTAAAATATATTGTTTAGCTGCTGCATCAATTTTAAAAAAATTTGCAAACGGTTATTATGAATATTTATTTATTAATTATTATTATTATTTTTTTTATTATTTATTTATTTATTTTTATTTTTGTCCGGTTTGACCCACCCCTGAGGTAAACCGGCCACCCCTCTGGGGCAAACCGGACAGTTTATTTTTTTTGTTTGTTTAGAGAATTAATTGTAAGTAAAACGTCACTAAATATAAAAAATGAATAAACAATTTTCCCAATAAGGAAAATAATAAGATAGGATTAAATTTTAATTAAAGAAACATCTTATTTTTTATAAAACAAATATTTTCAACTAATTGTTGTTGTTCATGAAGAAACGTCTGTCAGTGAACTTTCTAAAACTTCGTAAATCTCTGTAAAGTGGACAAAGATTCACGAAAGCATGCACGAAGTTTTCTAGCCGATAGGTAATCTTTGTGAATTTCTGTTGCAAGGGAAACAGACATAGGCCGGTTTGCCCCACAGGCCCATTTTGACAATTAAGACCTGTATAAAAAAACTGCTTAGTAAAATCATTAAATAATATACCGATAAATTAAACTGAGGCATGCACCTTTTAAACCTAAAAAACAATTTTAATAAATAATAAACGATTTTCTCACAAATTGCTTATGAACAGATTCGTAAAAATTTCTAGCGGAAGCGAAAAAACAAACTTTTGTTTATAAAATTGCACAAACACAATTAAAAAATGTAAAACTGAAGAAATAAGTTATTCTTAATATAGTCTTTTCAAATTTATAATTGACATATTTTAAAGTTTGACCAATTCTGAGAAACTAACACCTGGCCGGTTTACCCACATGGCCCGTTTGCCCCAGTCTCCCCTATAGTAAAATGCAATAATTTTCAATAATTTTTCTACTTACAAGGACATAAAAGTGATTTTCATAATATTGGCAGAACAAAAAGCAGACAAAATGTAATGCGTCCCCGGAGACATTTTCAATGTTCAAATGAATTAAATATCGAAAATAAAGTGTTTAAACAAGATTAAAAATATGTTTCGTGAAGTATTAGTTCTATATTTAAGGAAAATCAAATGTTGGTAATTAAACTTTATTTTATACAATTTCCAGAAAATGAAAATGACGTGTATTGTATTTTGTATTTTTATATTTTGCCTGCAGAATTTCCTACACTGGTATTTAAATTACCTTATGAGCAAAAAAATTTGTTACCATCGCATAAGCAACAGAACACAACAACTAAGTGTGTGAAAAAAACGAAAACGATATAAGTATAAGTCTGCTCGACGAGCAGATTGAAACGAGCAGTGCTCGTTTGTCATGGAGGCAGAAAAAGCAGAAACACTTTCGTATAATGATGCACAACGATACGAGAAGATCGATTATCTCGCGCGAAATTTCTCGTTTTTAACTGTCATTTTTTAAATAACAACTCGAGTTTTTATTTGTTTTTTATCAAATCGTCTCGTTCCGAAAACAAACACAAAAACGATCGAGTTCTCGGAGTATCTTGGAAACGTCAAAGATAATGGGAGAATTATTAAGAGAAACTCAAAATCTTAAAAGATCCTCAGAGAGGTATATTAGCATTTTCAAAAGTTTAATTTTATCTAATATATAGTTAAGATTATTAGTTTGAAAGTTTTATATAAATATAGTTTTTAAATGTTAATAAACAAATAAATTATAGGTTAAACATGCATTTTAATTTTATTTTATTACAAATTAAGTGATGATATTATCACCAATGTTCAACCCGTGTATTCCGAAAAGATTTTGCGATAAAAAAGGAAAGAAGTTTTTGGAGAAATATATGAATTCGGGTTTAAGGATAATAAGGAAAAGTTTGCTAAATGCAAATTATGTAAAGATAAAAATAATGAAGAGAAGATAATAAATATGAAAGACGGTAATACAAGTGGAATCATGCGACATTTTAAAAATTGTCATGAAGTGGAATATAATCGACCATTTTCTGGTACAAATGGATGTAAATCTTCAAAAGTAATGACTATTTTATTTAAATAAATAAATAAACATATATTTGGGACGTTCCGCGTCAACCGGATCAGTGCTCTGTACATAATTGTATGGGACCAATTGAAACGTTTAAGGTCTTAAAATGTTCATCTCGAAGTACTTTAACATTTACAATATGGCCTTTTTAAAAATCCAAAATGGCGGCCGAATTATGACACATTATATGGCTGAAATGTAGAAAATCTATAATTAAAACATTATTTAAGAAGCAAAAAATGTTCGAATTGGCATTAAATTGATCATCAACAGTGCTAGGGGTTTACAGAATCAAAAAATGCTGACACTTTTCAAAATTTTCAAAAATACAAAATGGCAGATCCAAAATGGAGGAATAGTTTTAAAAATATGACTCAATTTACTCGAAACTTAGACCCGGGGGTTTTTGGGGTCGCTGATTACAAATCTGAACTCAGTTTTCAAAAATACAAAATGGCGGATCCAAAATGGCGGACTGTTTTTTGAAAAAATTACACAATTCACTCGAAACTTGTGACTCGGGGGTTTTTGGGGTCGCTGATTACAAATCTGAACTCAGTTTTCAAAAATACAAAATGGCGGATCCAATATGGCGGACTGTTTTTGAAAAAATTACCCAATTCACTCGAAACTTAGGACCCGGGGGTTCTTGGGGTCGCTGATTACAAATCTGAACTCAGTTTTCAAAAATACAAAATGGCGGATCCAAAATGGCGGACTGTTTTTTGAAAAAATTACCCAATTCACTCAAAACTTAGGACCCGGGGGTTCTTGGGGTCGCTCTTTACAAATCTGAACTCAGTTTTCCAAAGTACGTTCTATAAACATTAATTTTTTATCAATCTCTCTACCTTTTAAGAATTAGGACTGTATGAACATGTGTCTTTTAAAATTAGCATTACGTAATATTATTTTCTCCACTAAAATACGTACTTGTTATGATATTTTACACGCAATAAACTTGAAGCAGTCATTTTGATATTTTATTGAATTATGTAGATATTTTTCCAAAATTTAAGGCGGAATGCTTTTTAACCTAGTTGAGATTTTTGTTGATTAAACATACACCTTATTTTGTTTGTAATTCTGCAAACTTCCTTAAATTAATTTGAATTCGAGAATTTTGATGCTTAAGCAGTTCATTAAGAAATTTTAGATGTAATAAAAATATTTTCTAAATAACCTGTTTCTGACCATTTATTCTTATATTTGCCAATCATTCTACTACATATATCGTTTTTATAATACTCGGTAATTAAGTTCACCATACTCTCAACGAAATTTTTGCCCTTTTGGAAGTAGAAACCCCCAAAAGTACTTTTTTAATTTTTAAAAACAAAAACAATTTTTCAATGAGGTCTTGGAAATTTGAAAATTATTTTTCGTAAATAACATATTTACACTATGTTCATATTTGTAAACAGCGACCCCAAAAACCCCCGAGTCACAAGTTTCGAGTGAATTGTGTAATTTTTTCAAAAACAGTCCGCCATATTGGATCCGCCATTTTGTATTTTTGAAAACTGAGTTCAGATTTGTAAAGAGCGACCCCAAGAACCCACGGGTCCTAAGTTTCGAGTGAATTGGGTAATTTTTTCAAAAAACAGTCCGCCATTTTGGATCCGCCATTTTGTATTTTTGAAAACTGAGTTCAGATTTGTAATCAGCGACCCCAAGAACCCCCGGGTCCTAAGTTTCGAGTGAATTGGGTAATTTTTTCAAAAACAGTCCGCCATATTGGATCCGCCATTTTGTATTTTTGAAAACTGAGTTCAGATTTGTAATCAGCGACCCCAAAAACCCCCGAGTCACAAGTTTCGAGTGAATTGGGTAATTTTTTCAAAAAACAGTCCGCCATTTTGGATCCGCCATTTTGTATTTTTGAAAACTGAGTTCAGATTTGTAATCAGCGACCCCAAAAACCCCCTGGTCCTAAATTTCGAGTAAATTGAGTCATATTTTTAAAACTATTCCTCCATTTTGGATCTGCCATTTTGTATTTTTGAAAATTTTGAAAAGTGTCAGCATTTTTTGATTCTGTAAACCCCTAGCACTGTTGATGATCAATTTAATGCCAATTCGAACATTTTTTGCTTCTTAAATAATGTTTTAATTATAGATTTTCTACATTTCAGCCATATAATGTGTCATAATTCGGCCGCCATTTTGGATTTTTAAAAAGGCCATATTTTAAATGTTAAAGTACTTCGAGATGAACATTTTAAGACCTTAAACGTTTCAATTGGTCCCATACAATTATTTATATGTATATATATATATATATATATATATATATATATATATATAAAGACTTTTTATATATAAAGATTTTTTAATGAAATTTAAATTTTTAACTGTTATTTATAATTTTAAAAGTTTTATTAATTGCTTTCCATTCAATTTTCTATTTAGGCATTTGATCAAGATATCTTTAATCGTATGACTGTTGAATGGGCAGCAAAAAAATATTTGCCAATTAATTTTTTTGACGACGAAGTCACTCAAGAATATTTTAATTACATAAATAAAGACGTTAACGTACCCAGAAGAAATTTCTTACATTCATTGATTGAAAAAACATTTTCAGAAATGCAAGAAAATGTAATTCAAAAATCAAAGAGTTTTGCAAGCTTGCTTGGCAAACTTGGTGCAAGTTTGTTGCAAGTAACAAAATGTCCTCTTGTGGCAAGCTTACATGGCAAACTTATTGCAAGCTTGGTGCAAGCTTGCGGAATATTAACAAAAAAATTTTTTGGTGGGAGGAAATTTACATTTGTTATATATACATTGAGCACCAGTTCCTGGGAAGTCAAAAAAGTTTTCTGTGCAGCCGTAAGTGCTTGTGATTGCAAGTGCGCATAGTGCTCATTTTCGTAACTTGCACCAAGCTTGCCATAAGTTTGACATGTAAGCTTGCCACAAGAGGACATTTTGCTACTTGCAGACAACTTGCACCAAGTTTGCCAAGCAAGCTTGCGAACCTTTCACGGCAAGCTTGCTGCAAGTTTGCTGCAAACTTCTGTGCTGATTGGGTATCGATTAAGTCAAAGTGATACAAAAGTTTAATTATAATAGACAATTTTCGTAAAATATTATAGTATAACGTAAACGGTTAATTCGCATTATTTTAAAAAATTCGAAAAATGCAATTATAATGTAAATTTTTATTTAGGTCATTATGTTGATGATGAGTGGACTTTACAGTCTTTAACTTTGGAGTTCGCTCCAGCCAACGGTGGACATGCAGGGGTCGACATGGCTAAGTTATTCCACGATTTCTTAAAAAAATTTGATCTTGGGAGAAAAATAGGAGGAATTACTCTAGATAATGCGGTGAGTAATACGTCATTTATAAGAGAACTTGGACAATTATTACAACAAAGTGAGATTCATTTTGATACTGAAGACCAACATTTTAGATGTATGGCCCATATCGAAAATTTAGGGGTCCAGAGTTTTCTTTCGGAATTAAATCTTCAAACAGAAGAAGAGCAAGAAACTGAAAATACATTTAGTGATGATGACGAAGAATAAGAAATCCTTTCGGAAAATTCGAAGAAGCCAGAAAATCTATTACCCATCGGTAAACTGAAAAAATTATTTATTAAAATTAAATACTCCGAGCAATTGCGAAACAAACTAGAATGCTGCTGTGTCTCCACTGATACATCATATCTAGCTCCAGGTATTGACAGCAAAACAAGGTGGTATTCGACATTTGAAATGGTTGAAAAAGGGAAAAAATTGAGAAAAGCTTTGGAATTACTTTGTCTTTCAAACAAAGAGTTACTAGATTATTATTTATCTGAAGAAGAATGGGAACTCTTAGAAGCAGCACAAAATTTGTCTATTTTTAAATGCGTACAATAATTTATCTTACTTGCAATCTTTAAATTAATAAATTATTTATTCCATGTATAATTAAAGAGTTAAAAACGATTTATTAAATTATACATGCGCTTAATAAAAATGATTTCATAATTTCTAATAAAGTAATTAATTAAATTATTCAATCTATTTATTAAATTAAATCATTATCTATTTATTTATTTAGTTTTTTTATATATAAATTGTTTGTCCTAATGACATAAGAATTTAAAACATTATTTACAGTCTTTTTTAATTGTTGCAATTAAGAATACTTTAGAATTAAAAGTTTTAATTATTTAATAATAAATATAATAACGTAAATTGGATATCTACTTTTTATCAATTTATTAAGAAACTAGTATTATTTAATAAATAATACTTAGCAAAAATTGACATTAAATTAAACCAAATTATATATTAAATAAAAATTAACGATTTATTCCTTAATAATTCATTATTTATTTCAATTTATTTAATTTATAGTTTGTAACAATGTGTAATTTTTAAAATTTACATGATTAGAATTATACCTAACTAATTTTAATTTATAAAAAAGCTACCACTAATTCGATAAATTTATTTGATTTATACTTTTTAACAATGTGGAATTATCAAAATTAACATGGTTAGAATAATAATTAACTTTAATTTGTTAAAAGAATTATAATTTTTCGACAACAGTTATTAATATATTAATAGTAATTTATTAATCTTTTAACCAAAAAAGTTAAAATCATTTTTCTATTAACCTCCGTTCAATTTTTACATGTTTGAATTTGCAAAACGAGATACTCGTGAAGCTCTCTCGGATAGTCGAGAAGATCGTTTTATTAAAACAAAACAAACTATATTCTCGGTTGTCAAAATTAAAAAGTCCGATTTTCTCGCTCGTTTCTCGGATCGTCTTGCTCATATGCATCACTACATTCGTAATTGAATTTCTGTCAATAGTGTAACGCCTTGAAAATGGTAAGTAAATATTTTGAATTTTATATCGGTATGAAATTTAATGTATTTTTGGATTCTCTTTCGAATGAGACCAACCCCGTCAATTTAATATATAAGTGTTTTTATGGGTGTTTAATATGATTTTTCTCATTAACCTGACGTGGTAAGAACTTTAAAACAATCTTTAATTAAAGCTTAAATCGTGTACTATATGACCTGTACACGCAACCCTCCCCCCTAATTTTTTTCCAATAAAATGGGGTTATACCCCCCCCCAAAATTGTTTTAAAGTTTTTTGGGCGAAATTAATAGATGTTTATTTGTTTTATGTTTATAACGTTTAAGGGCATAAATTTTGCATTTTGCCTATATAATTCTTAACCCCTTCGCAGTCCAAGTAAAAATCACTTACATATAGGCATAATAAGGTTTTAAACAGAGCTTCCAAAAAATTTGGTTTCATCGTATTTAAGATTTTTGGGTTCATCTGTCATCAAATTCGAATTCAGCGACCCCGAAAACCCCCGAGAAACAAAGTTCAACTGAATCGCATCAGTCTTGAAATTATCCGCCCATTATATGGGTAAAAATTTTTGCGATGCAATTAACTAAAGTGATCGGCCTGTAGTTATCAGGGTCCTGAACCGAACCCTTTTTGTAGAGCAAGATTGTTGACAACTTTCCCCAACCTTCTGGTATCGACTCCGCGGTCAATATTTTGTTGAACATATGGTTCATATATAAGATCCAGTTTTGAGGGAGATTCTGAGAAAAAGGATAACCAATTCCGTCGACCCCGGGGGCACTTCCATCTTTACAGTTTTTTAAACAATATAAAATCTCGTCGTACGTTATGCTATCATCTAAAATAGAATGGGATATTCTTAAAATTCTTGAATTTGTATAAGGGTGAACCGTAATCGAAGGGTTACTAGCTTTAAGATAATTCAACCATGTTGGTAGTCCAATAACCGAAGTCTGAGGGCTTCTCGGTCTAAATTTATTTATAATACTCCAAAATTGTTTGGATTGATTACAAATTGCTAAATTATCTATTAATTTTTTAGGGTAGGTATCTTTTTTTGAATTTAAGAGTTTTCTTAGAGCACGTTTCTCATTAATAAGAATAATTTTGAATGAATTGGAAAAACTGTTTTTGTTTGCATTTTTAAGGGCATGAGCAACACTTTTTTTAGCAACTTTACATTCAGAATCGAACCACGGTTTCTGCCTGATACCACCAGACCGAGAGGAATTCCTCAACATATTTAAATCGGATGCGACATCTGAGATACAAGAAATAAGCGTAGCATTCATAGAGTCAATATCAATTTCCAGATCCGCCACCTCCCCTCTGCATAACATATTAAACGAAAATTTTTCTGAAGAATTTATATCAAAAACAAATTTACTAGAATTTTTATTTATATTATGTTTATTATTCTTAGAAGAAATATTTAGATTAAGTAGAATAGGAAGGTGGTCAGATAGAGTAGGCATATCTAGGACCTGCAAATCATCGCACACAAAAAGCCCATGTAGGGTACACCACACCAAATCAATCACACTAAAACCCTGCTTTCCAACAAATGTGAAGTCAGGCGGAGAATCACTCCTAGAACGCCCGTTTAACGAAATAACAGGATTCCATTGAGCTTACAAATCGTTTGCCTCTGGCATTAGAAATTAAATCTCTGGAAGTTCTCTCCGTGCTGAAAAAATCTTGATCGTATAGATTCATCGGATCAAGTTGGTTGAGGTTAAAATCACCACCCATAATAACGGGAAGGTCTGGGAAGTCTTCCATAAATGAGTTCACAATTAAAATTAAATTGTCCAAAAAATTAATAAAATCGATATCGTGTGGAATATAAACCACGCCAAGAATAAAGGAAAATTGATTAACTGTAACATTAACAAATATATAAAATGGGTTTTTAATCAACTCGGAGACCTTATAAATTGCTGGGTTGAAAGCGATTAAGAGACCTCCTTTGCCATTCCATAGTCGCTGGTTCTCACTCCCGGAGAGGTAATGGCGTCAAAATGGGGGAAACGGCAGTATTTCCATTTATCTTTAACCAACCAGGTTTCGCAAATACACAAAATATCCCACTCTGAACATACCTCGTCTATATATGGGATGTTCGCTATGCCGTGAACATTCCAGAAAATAATTCTCGATCGAGGATTGGAGACTAATGTCGCATGGGAATCAGCAGTAGTAGAGGGGATGAGAGGAACATCTAGCTATTTCCCGGGCTCCAAATCCAAGTCAGTTGAGGTGGGGGGCGGGTGTCGATAATTAGTACCGGAGGGGAGTGATTGCTCGAGAAATTTCATGAGAGGTTTTTGCCTTTTATTGTCTACAGTAATTTCCTCCGAAGGTGGATCATTATATTTCCTTGTCAGAATGTCCTCAGCCATTTTAAGAAAAACAATGTTGCCATCCATCAACATATTATTTCCTTTTACACGGAAAAAATAGTTCGTGAAACTTTCGTAAACTAGTTGTTCACTTTTGGACGGGCCTAAAGTTTGAAAATCTTTCATTAACTTTTTCCAAGTTTTAACAAACGTTCATCACTCTCTTCATGACAATCAATGTCTGCGCACGCGCACAAAAAAAATTTTGTAGAATCTTGAAAAAAGTTAATGAAAGATTTCCAAACTTTGGGCCCGTCCAAAAGTGAAAAACTAGTTTACGAAAGTTTCGCGAACTAATTTTTTCCGTGTAGCACAGCGTTGAATCCAACCTCTCTCAATAGATGAATAAGGTTTAACATTTCACGTCGTTTTTCTCCTTCCTCCTTAAAACGGTCATTAGTAATAGAGATATTCTTTAATTTCCTCACGAAAAACTTTGTGAGAAGTTGTGAGATCTTGAAGGGAAGTCATCAAATCTGACCATCTCTTTTCATCAGACAGAGACATTTCTTCCAAACAAAAGACAGTTCGATACAAACAATAAACCGAACAGACGATGAAACTAACGGACAAATTAAATATTCACAGCGGTTCAAACACATTTAGAATACACAATTTAAATGACTTTATCCGTTTTATAAAACAGAGTGGCACTATGAACACAAAACAAATTGTATGTAATCAAAGGTGCAACACTCCGATAGATTAAAAACACAGCAAAGTTACAAGACAAAACCAGTCATTTGCAAAAACCAATTGGGACCGACTGTTATAAGACAATAGAAGGATAAATAAATAAAAACACTTAAACAGTATGTAAAAATAATTAAGATCCACCTAAGAAACTTAATAACACACTCGTAAATTATGTAATCAGGAAAATTTTGTACTGAATAACAGAATAAGAAAAATACAATAAACAGCGAGACAGACTGCTCGCGAAAACGACCGTACTGGATGAAAGCACGTACGAGACTTTACTATGATCGCATATTTCATTTTTCAACTAATTCATACATAGAATAAAATTAATGATTAAACGCAAACCTGAGAAATAAATAAATCTAACGCATGGGGGGAATCGAACCTACGACCTACGGATTATGAGTTTAACGCTTTACCAACTACGCTACGCACGCTACGTAAAAACGAATGTCAACTTCTTGATGCCATTTAAACTTGCAAAATACCTAACTCAGAAAAGTGCTTAACATCATTTAGTTAAAGTTAAGATATTAAATTATATGTTCCAATTAAATGCAATTTATAAAATATAATAAATTATATGCTTAATGATTATTATTATGAATCATCCTAGGTGAATTTTCAAAAAAAAGTATAAATATATTTTTATTAAAAACGCGTTTTTCGTTGTTTTTAATCATTGTAAACATTAATTTTTTGTTGATGAAAAAATATTTGACTTTCGGACTTAGAAAATTAAACAATATATATTATTAATAAATGAATAGTTACAAATAACTCATTATTCTCAGCACACTTAAATATTTAATTGATCAAAATATTTTATTTTCTTTAATATATTAGTGTATTAACATTAAATAACGCATTATTTATATTAAATAATTTAGTTAATTAGAATCAATAAAATAAACTTATTGTATCAAATACTTTTTATTTGTATCAAAAAAATGAAATCAATAATTATTAAAATTTCTTGAATGGGAGTATTTTTATATGAATTAGGGAAAGGTGCATGGGGGAATTGGAGCCCCATAAGGACAATGATTAAAAAAAACCATATTATTGTCATAATATAATATTGTTTTGGTCAATTTTTAATCCTTTTGTTATTTATCTTTAATTATAATTAAATTAGAAGACATCTTGTTATATAACAAATAGTGGACTAACCTTGTAAGGTTACTGTAGCCTTATTATGTAAGGATACGGTATGGCAGACATTTTTAGTTTACCTTAAACTTACTGTAAGCTTTTGTTATTTACCTACGTTCTATCATTAATGAAGTTAGTATATCAATAATAAGTGACATTTAGTAACAAATTCTGTAAAATATTTGAGTCGGCCATCTCTCCCATGTATTTTTATTTATCATGTGATATAAAACAAACTAAAAACATAATGATTTTAGAATTTCATTATAAATAATTTAGAGCAAATTTTTTAAAATAATTTTTGAATAAAATTATTTATAAAAATTAGTATTAATATTATATTAAATTAATATTATAAATATTTTTTCATTTTTTTTAATTATTTAATTATATTATTTTTTTAAAATTTTGTGTATTAAAAAAAGTATTACATCTTTCACACAATATTTGAAATCACATTTGAACATTCCCGCTCTGCGTCGAATGATGCGCGCACGACAGTAATTCAGACAAGTGGCGTATAGAGTGTGTGGTAGTCATTTCCACAAATCACAACTTCGACATTAGCTTAACATAGAATCTGTTCAATAAAAACATCATACGTATGGCAAGCTGGTCGGACAACACTATTGTCCCCAGATTAAAGGGTCTGGTGGAAAAGAACTGTAGTCTAAGAAATCCACAAAAAAAACATCAAGAGATTTGCTCCTGTACAGTACATGGACCCTTTAGGAACGGCTCTGGGAGGAAAGTCGAGACCGCAACGCCCAGCATACTTCGATAGAGACTGGTCTGAGCTGAGCTTTCAGCTCAGTGACATTTGTAATACAGACGTAGGGTTTGATGTTAGAGTAGAACAAGAAGCTGAAACCAAATTTGTTGACTATATAAGTAACGGATGGCTCGTACTCTAAGACGAGGAATAAAGCAAGCGCTAGTTTCTTCGTTCTATGTAGGAATTTCCGTCAGGGAACGAGATTGCTTGGCTGCTCTACGTCGCAGGTCACTGAGATCACAGCAATATATCACGCTGTAAAATATGTCAAAGTCATTTAGAGACTTATTTAGAGTCAAGAATAAATATTTCAATTATGTCACCGTGAAAACGGAAAAACCGTGCTTTGCGGGTTACGACCTGGAAGGGAGGGAGATTAACCTGGTCACCAGACTAAGGACGGGTCACGTTTATGTGGGGGAGCATTTTGGCAAGATTGCAAATGTGGATTCCCATAATAAGCTCAATTATGTATGTATATTAGCTTTTATATACATATTTATATACATATATGTGTACTTTTATATATATATATATATATATATATATATATATATATATTTTTTTTTTTTATACACTGCGACCTGAGTTTAGCGGCGCAGGTTTGGTGGGTCGTTCGCTAAACTCAGTAATGAGATTTCCCGAAATCGACGTCAGCAATCAGGGCCGTACGAACTACTTGAAATACGAAATCCTTAAACTCTTTTCTTCAAAATTCTTCATCTTATAATACATAATATTTTTATTGCAATAATTATTATAATTATATTTTAATTTTTAGATTTTATTATAATTATAAACAGTAATAAGTAATACTTAAAATTACCTTTAATAAAAATTCAAATAATTGTACTGACATCAGACAAGAAAGGGGAAAAACTCACCATTTGCCTTATAAATTTTAAATTTATTTGAAATTAAATAATATAAATTTCATCAAATATAACATTGAGAGCAAATATTAAAATTAAGATTTTCATAAAGTAAATTTATAAATTTGCTGGGAGTAAAAACAAAACTTATTTTCAACTAGAAGGAACCGCCTTGCCTTACTTCTACGCTCCTGCTCGAGTCGGAGCATCTTACGCTTACCGCTTAATTACCATTCTATTGTTGCCGATTCCGAGATTTCGCTGAACTCGGGTCGAAGTGTATAGGTATATATATGGGGCGCATTATTATCTCATATAAATCATTAGTTAGAATTTTAATTTGAAAGAATTTTATTAGATATATTTATTTTTTAGACGAATTTCTATTTTTCGAATTAGCCTTTAACCGAATTTTTTTCTAAATGAATTTTTATTGTACAGAATTCTTAAAACGACGAATTTTTATTTGTCCGAAATTACAAATGGCCGAACAAACAATTAACAGAAGGATTTCGGCGCATGTTTTAAAACTGACCAATCAGAAATTGTCAAGAAAATCGTGATTGGTCAGTTTTAAAAAATGCGCCGAAATCTTTCTGTTGATTATGTTTGTTCGCCCTTTTGCAATTTCGGACAAATAAAAATTCGGCGTTATAATAATTCTATACAATAAAAATTTGTTTAAAGAGAAATTTTGTGACTTTTACATTGTACCCCGTTTTTTGATATGTAACTGAAGTTTCTAAACAAAATAATACTTTCCATAGTATTTCTGCATATATCTACTACAAGAATATATGCAGTTTTTAGAAAATCGATTTTTCTGAAAAAAGATGTGGTACTAACCCCTTAACTAGATTTTAGCACATGTTCTATAACACTGTGACCATCCTGATAGGAAACATTTATAGAACGGGTTTCTTAAAAAATATCATCTTAAGAATTTATACCACCTGCTAAGCGCATTCTACTGTGAAGATTGTGGCAACTATATTTTAAATTACCATAGTTGCCGGAAATATTCTGATTGACCGACACATGACAATTTCTTTAAGTCGGTGAGTTTCTCGCCTATTAAACCTAACGAAATACCGCACCGCCCAACAGCACCGTTATGACCTGGAATCTCCCCGAATCATCTCCATGGTAAGTTTATGGTCGCCTTTCAATATAACTTTCTTTTAAGATTAATAAATTTCTTATTAAACAAAACACGAGGGATCATTAATAAAATAAATTCACTGGCCGTTTTTTTAAATTTTTATCTGGCCATATCATTATTTAAAGTTATGATTTTAATCATTAGAGAAGGCGTCATTTTAATTAAAAACTCTGCTTTGGATTATGAAAGTGTTTTATATTTTAAGTGTCTGGAGGATAAAGGTGGAAAATTCTTAAGTTTAATTGAATAAACAAAAAAAAAAAGATTTTCTTAAGAAATAAAATTAGATCCCAGGTAAATAATGCTACAGAAAAATATAATAATTCTTATATTTCTAATAATAATAGTAATAATAATAATAACTTTTAAAAATTTTATATGTTATAATTTTGTAAAATGCAAATGTTGATAAATAAAATTCAGTTACGTAAGAATTCTGATTAGTAAAAGTACGGGTTTATATATTTGATTGAACAAAAAATTCGTTAAATAGATTCGGTTAAATACAAATTAAATGAAGATTAAAAATCTACTATACAAATTTCGATACCCATAAATAGCTCATCCGGCCACAATAATGCATGAATATTTTGTAGCGATATTGCTATCATTAACTAGCAATGTTTAGTTAATACTGTTGCAACATTGATTATGTCCGTCTTGAGAGAAGATTACCTATGCAATGGTTAGGCAATATTAAATGTCAATATTCCCTTATAATTTTATGGAAAAAGTGAGATAATATCAACTATTGAATATAAATGAATTTTACAAATCAATATATAAAAATGGATAGTAAATATATAATACACTTTAACTATAAAGTTAAATATAAATTGTAAATTTAAAATTTATGATACACTCCCAGCAAACACTGTTACAGGTCAGTTATAGAACTGTTACAAATTTTTTGAGAACATGTTCTGTAACTGGTTAAGAACCTGTGGGTCACTGGTTACGCAAAATGTCGTACTCAGCGGATATGTAAGACTCTGTAACAGATCTAGAATATGGTTACAAATGTAATTTTAACAGTTCTAGAACTGTTTTGTAACAACTATAAAATGATACATAACCATTATCTTGATGTAATATAGAAAAAGGAAACTCTAAAATTAACATAGTTAAAACAGTGTCAAATTTCAACTGTTCTATAGCAATATCGCTCCACAGGCTAATACGCTAACCATTACGCAACCCTAAAATTGATTTGATAACTTGCGACTGAGGAGGATTTAAAAACTGTATTGATTATATAAAGATAAAACAACAAAACTATGTGATATATAAAAATTTTAGAGTTTTTTAAATTTAACTACATAATTAAGTAAAATGAACTATTTATTTATTAATTCCATAGAAAATAGTTAAGGTACTTATGAACTCTTCAAAATTCTTAATCTAAGGTACAAATATATTCCAGAACTGAACTTCATAAAAATTTTAGAACAGTTACATATCATTGTTCCGATATAGTTCTAGATATGCGATGGAACATTAGTTACAGCAAATTTGTGCATATGGTGTTATAGAAATGTTATGTAACACTATTGCAGAATTGTTCCGATTTGTAGGTACAAATGTCATCCAGAACTAATCTGCAACAAATTTTAGAACAGCTACATAACATTTTTCGGACACAGTTCTAGAACTACGTTGGAACGTCAGTTACGGATCATTTGTGATGATTGTGTTACAGAAATGTTACATTACATTGTTACAGAACTGTAAAGTTCGCACAATATAGAACAGATCTGTAACTCCCTTGTAACAATGTTATAGAATTCTGTTACAATGAGGTTATATAACAGATTCATATCCAGCTTGTAACAAATGTTCTATACAACTGAGTCCTCACTGTTATATAAAATTTATAATTTATATTTATTAGTCGAATAATACCTTATTATTGCCATGCAATATTGACTCATTGTTGTGGCCAGATATGCTATTTTGGTAAAAGTGAATTTCTAGTCTTTTTTAAAACAAAGGTTCTACAGTGTAAAAAGTTGATTCAATATTAATTTTACTTAATGAATTTCGACTAAATAAAAATTTGATAAATATTGCAAAAATGTTATTTCTAACTTCCAAAGTAACGAAATAAAAAAGTGCTGAGAATTGTATATACTCACTTTATGTGGGTATGCAAGATGCCATGTCACATTTAACATACTTCCGGACAACAGAGTGGTCTTGGTGTCACCTGCAAACAAAAACCATACAATTTAAAAGTCCTTATATCATTAAACTGTGAGACGCATGTTTTTATTTGCAATTATATATTCGTACTTAGGAAAAAGGTTTATTTTACTTAAGGGGGGAAACTCGTGTAAAAAAATTTTTTTTTTTAATTTTTTTTACATTAAAAATTAGTTTACTATCTGTAGAATATGATCCTACATTACTTATCTATAATTAGATGTACAAATGTCTACAGTAAACATAAGTTTAGCACTTCAGATGCTACCAAATGCAGTAAACTATGAGCACGAGATCTAATTTAATTAATTGCACTGAAAAAAAAGTTCTGGTTAAAGTTACTAGATGCGTCTGGTTTAAAATTTTTTAGTTATTTTAACAAGAAAATATAGTTAAAAATACTAAACAGTTCTAGTTAAATAAGTATGGTTAAATTATTCTGGTTAAAAACGCGCGTTCGCGGACACTGCATAGCGTCTGATGTTCTTTTTCGAATAGTTTATCGTGCGGATCGCAAGAATGGATGAAAAAGTTAACCAAGCTCTGGAAAATTGGGGTTTGGGAGAATTAAAAGATCTGTTTAAAGGTAGGTTAATTAATTTTATAATATAAGTGAAAAAATTGTTGACGAACGGCAAACCCGTTCATGTGGAAAATAGTTTGAAGGTTATGTTGAAAACGTGCTCGACACGTTTTATCAGAATTTTAGTTCTGAATAATCATATTTAAATAAACATTATTAAGAGAATTTCAGTGTAAAGGTGTTATTATTTGATTGCATTTATATGTACATAATACAAATTTTTTTAATACATATTTTATAATATTTTATAATATAATAATAATAAATTTAATTAATTCTCAGATTAACTAGAATTTCTGGTAAGATCAACCAGAAATTTTTTTTCCAGAAATTTTTAACTAGAAAAATTCTAGTAGAATTAACTTGAAATTCTGGTTAAATTAACCAGAATTTTAACCAGAATTTTTCAACCAAATTTTCTAGTACTTTTAACCAGAAAAAGTAGTAAGGGTATATATAACTTTTTATTCTGGTTAGATTAACCAGAATTCTAGTTATTTTAACCAGACTTTTTTTTCAGTGTGTCATTAGCAAGCACCATAAGCAAGTGATAGTAAATCTTTGTTTTAGTGCAATAGTTATTTTCAAATACAAAACGTCTTCAAGGCAATTGTTAAAACACTACTTTAATGTATCGAAAACTTTATACGCGTTTTTTCGCGCGCCGTGCAATGTAACTCTGCCAATTTTTAACCCATTTTAATCAAACTTACCACAAATCTTCTTTATCGTACTGGCTATTGCATGACGAGCTACCTTACTTTTAAAAAAATATTTTTAACAATTGTTTTTGAACATTGTTTATAAAAAAAATTGATTTTTTTAAAAATGGTCCCAAATTTTCAAAAAAAAATTTTTTAGTTTTGTCTTCGTCATCAAAGCGTACTTGCGTATCTTAACGGTAAAAATTTTGATTTTTAATCAAAGATTTTTAATCAAATCAAAGATTCAACTTAAAACGCCTGTAACGCCGCCATTTTGTAATATTTTTTAATAAAAAAATTTTTTTATAAAGCTTATATTATGAACTTTAAGGTATGCTTTACTTTAATTCAATAAACTTTACCAGTTTTTTTTTAAATTCCTAAAAGAACGTGCATTTACACGAGTATCCCCCCTTAACCGAATAGTTTAATTGATCTATTTCGAGTTGAAACATTTAAAATGACAGGTTTAATATGACAAATAAAGTTTTTGAAAATTGATATATTTTTCTAAAAATGTTTACCCACGAGTTTTTGGAGTCACTGAAACCTAATTTAATAGGGACGCATATTATCTTCTAAAAATCATTAGTTAGAATTTTCATTTTATGGAATGTCATTTGTCAAAATTATTTTTAAGCCGAATTTTTATTTGTCCGAATTAGTATTTTACAGAATTTTCGTCAAAAAGATTTCCTATATTACAGAATTCGAATTTTTATTTGCTCAAATTTTCATTAATCATATAGGCATTTTAAAGAATTTTTGCCATTTTAAATTTCGAACAAATGAAAGTTCCGCTCAAAAATAATAATTATAACAAATTTTGACATTATATTTAGACTCAGCTGCTCCAATATCTCCTAGTAAGTAATATGTTTCAAGAAAATTTGATTTTGAAAAATTTTGGTGAACACATTGGATTTGGAGTGGGATTACGAATAGCAACAGCGCTACGAAGATTTCGCTACGTAGCGAATTAAAGCTACATTCACTTAAAAAAAAAATTTTAGTTCCTGAGTGATTAAAAAAAAAGGAATCAGTTTCACAGATTTAGGTTAGCACAATTGTTTCGCTGGTAAAATTCAAAGATAGAAATTATATTATGAGTACTTTTTGAAGCTTAAAGTGTGAAGTTAAAAATTACGGATTTAGATTAAATTTATTCAAATAATCAAAATGTTTAATCAAATAATTTTTTGTAAATTATTTTATTGCAAAGTAACAGTTGGCAAACATAAAGTTAGAAAATTGTTTTCAACTTCGTGTAGTATTAGTTTGCTACGTAGATAAAATCTTTTATGAAATTGACATGAATTCTATGACAAAGGTCTTATCTAGTGGGGTTATGTTTATATTCTCTTTGGAATTACGATCTTGCAGTATAAGTTTTGAAGAAACTGTCAACGCTATTTTATTTCAGACATCATTTAGAACAAATTTCACTAAAAATATGTAAGTTTTTAACCCTAAATAGCGAAAAGCGCTACATAGCGACTAGAGCTATTTGTAATCCCACTACTGTCATTTTGAAATAGATTTCATAGGAAAAAACATAGTGATATTTAACCATTTTTTTCAATAATTTATTTTAAATAACAAAACATTTAATTCAAATTTACATACATTCAAAGAATATTTAAAAAATATTAATTTTAGGCTTCTTTTAAAAGACACGTGATCGACACGGAAACGAATCCACATGGGAAATATGTTCAGGCCTAGACACATGAACGATGAATCATGGCTAACATGTTCGTGCCAGGACACGACACAATACAAACTGAATTTTTTTGTGTCATTTCCATTTCGTTTACCTGAATTTAATACACTTTTATTCTTATTTTTCACATTTTTGTTATAACGTCGAAAAGTCTACTGTGACCAATGTAATTAATATAATGAGGAAGCTCTAAAACGAAACAATTCAAACGAAAGTCATTCTGTATATATTTATATTGCACCTCATGACCAAGTTTCGAGGTTTTTCACACTCTCAACAGTGAAAGTTGCTTTGAATCTGGGTCCCCACTTTTGCTTCAAGTTTTTCTCCCATATAACCAAAACCAAAGTATTCAACTCAAGTTAGTACAGAGGCCACAGACTGTAGGATTATGTATATTTAAAATTTCTGCTGCTGTCAACATACTCAATAACTTGCTTTGAGTCTCAAATATTAATTCTTTAGAATTAAATAAATATAATAAAGTGATCTTGAATACTTAATTTAATGACCTCAAATTTAGTTAGAAAAATTTTTAAATAAAAATAACGAAAGGAAAATTTTAGCATATTGACCAATTTACCCACACAGCACCCAAAATTCCCTGAAACTTTGTCAAAACCTCACACAGCGAGGTTAGGAAACTTTAGTGGCAAGGTTGATACAAGTTTGTGTCGATGTTTAAATGTCCACATGAAATGAATATTTACACGAAACTTTGAAGAAAAATATTACACTATAAATATTCACGTGCAATGTTCAGTCAATGTTGTGTAAATATTCATCTATACTCAATATATTAGTAAACGAAATTTTTATAACTAGGCGAAAATGTAATGTCAATATTGACACAACATTGACTGAACATTGCACGTGAATATTTATAGTCTAATATTTCCTCAAAGTTTCGTGTAAATATTCATTTCATGTGGACATTTAAACATCGACACAAACTTGTATGAACCTTGTCACTGAAGTTTCCTAACCTCGACGTGTGAGGTTCTGTCAAGTTCCAGGGAATTTTGGGTGCTGTGTGGGTAGAGATATTTTGAAAATAATGCTAACATGTGACTGCCAAAACATCTTCAAAATAACTATCCAAATATTATAAACGAAGATATATACGAAAATGGTTTCAGAAATGTACATTTAAAGTCGTAGTAACATTACTCTAGTTTGTAAATTTAAGTTGACATAAGCAGGGTCAATTTTGCAACCGTGAGTAAAATCATACTGAGTGTCAAGGACAGGAAAAGGATCCTGTATAGTGGGTTTATAAATAACGCTAATCGCTATTTAGGGTTAAAAACTTACATATTTTTAGTGAAATTTGTTCTAAATAATGTCTAAAATAAAATAGCGTTGGCAGTTTCTTCAAAACTTGAACTGCAAGATCGTAATTTCAAAGAGAATATAAACATAACCCCACTAGATAAGACCTTTGTCATAGAATTCCTGTCAATTTTTCAATAGATTTTATCTACGTAGCAAACTAATACGACACGAAGTTGGAAACAATTCTCTAACTTCATGTTTGCCAACTGTTACTTGAGTAATTTGATAAAAAATTGAACATTGTATCTTAAAAATTGACCGAGATATAGCTACCGCAAAAAACCCATGTCTCAAAATTGACCAATATGAGATTTTACATGCAATGGTAATAAATGAGATTGTATGTAAAATCTCAAAAGGGAATGCAATGGTAATAATTGTAAACTTTCAAAAGGGTCAACTTTGAGATACTGTATCTCCGAAACTATTAGAGCTATTACATTGTTCTTTTTTGTAAATTGTAGAAACATTTTTATGTTGGTCATGTTTTTAAAAAAATCATTAGTTTCAAAGCTGTATTGGAAAAACTGAAAAATACCGTCAATTTGCAAAAAACTGATTTTTTCACCTATTTCTTAAAAAAATTTTAGGTTTCGGTAGAAGTTGGAAGTACCAAATTTAGTTACTATATTTTTAACCCAAAATGAAGGGTTTAAGCAAAAAAATTGAGGTATTGAGTTAAACATCTGAAAATTCTAACTTGACAGGACTATGTTTTAAATATATGTGTAAATTTTAAAGTTTGACGGCCCGTTTAGAAATTTCCCTACTAGGGCCCTGGTAGTGAATAATAATCTGGCCCTGATCAGGGTCACGAGAAAATGTGGATTTCCTAATCAGGGCCACATAAGGCTCGGCGATGCATTACCATACGATCAGGCTGCGATCCGAGCCATGACAAAATTTCTACATGGGTGAACAAACTGTAAGTTTTCTTTCTATTTGAGAATTCTTAAAATTATTTATATATGATATTATATAATTTTATTATTATAATTTTATTATTATATAATATACAACATTTATACTTTTTTAATAATAGTTTAAAATGTGATATATGTGCAAATTGAAATATTACAAATAATTCAAAAAGTATTTATTTGTAGTATATCGTTTATTTACAAATTGTTTTGTATACTTGTTTACTGAAGAAATTCTAAATAAATTTTGCCATTTTCGAGTTTGTGGTTAAGCTGTTAGCAGTTAATATTTATTCTGAAAAAAGATTTGTACTTTGATTTATAATGGCTGTTAAAATTGGCAGGAAAAAGACAAAAATACATCATTGTGGACAAGAAATATATCAAAAATTTCTAGAAACAAGGTAAATAATAAATAATAATAATAAACAATTAAATAAATATTTTCATTTCTATCCATCCGCACTCTTTAATACACTTAAATAGTTGAAATAGATAAATAATAATAATAAAGTAATAATAAAAATAAATCTTTAATAAATTATTTCATTTATCATTTTTAATATAAAATATCTTTTAAAAAATTATAATTTTCATTCAAGAAAATATTTTTAAAAATTGGTTTCAATAAATATAATATAGATTTTAGAAAACATATATAGAAAATTCTAATACATTGTATCTAATACATTACAAGTGTCTTTAAAGACTCCACGTTTGCGATCGTTGACGGCGCGCGCAACTTGTTAAAAACTATTGTATTTCTGTAAATAAAAAAGGAATCTTTGTGCAACTTTACAGAAAACTTCTTTACATTATAATGAAAAAATGTCTCACTGGAAGTTGTTAAAATTTGAAACTTCCCGGATACTTTTTGCAGCCAAAGATAGGAAACATATTTTCCGACAAGGTTAATATTAACAATTAAAAATTGTTAAACAATTAATTAATTTTAACATTCTCATAATATTGTCGCCTTCTATAGACCCAAATGCATTTGTATACCAAATATCAAGAGAATTCTCTAATTTTTGTCGAAGATACCACAATTTATATTTAAAAATTCAATGAATTTTGGGAATTAAAATTTATAACATTTTTGCCATTATTATCTAAAATATTCATTATGCAAAAAAATCTCAAAGGAAAAAAAGATGCGCATTTTTATTCACTATAAGGTGGCATTTTTCAAAATTTTAAATTTCGAATTTTCATTTTTCACACCTTTTGGTACCTCTGACTGGCTTTCAAGTGACTCGCCGAGCGTACGACCCCTTATTGTATCCAAGCACTCAATTGCATAATTTTTTCTTGAAATCTTTTCAGTGTTATAAATACAAAAAAAAAGAAAAATTTTTTACTGATATACATTTAGAAGCAGAATTTTATCAGCTTTCCAACTATCTAAGGTAGAAGTATCTATCTTTTTTCTAACTTAAAATATCTTGCTTTAAAGTCAGCACCGAATTTGCACTCCTCGCACGTTAGTCGTGCCGACAATTTTCGACGGTAGTGTATCTTTAAAAATAAAAACAAAAATTATAGAAATAAAGTGATGAAAATATTCATAAATATCATAATTGTACAAATTTATTTATCTCCTATTCTTATTTTTTATATTATTTTTTATTAAAAATCGCTAAAAACTGATCACATAAATTTAAACAAACATTACATTTATATACATTATTTTAAACCTATTATCTATTTTTTCATTTGATTTGCAAAATTAAAATCAATAAAATCTAGAGGATTGTTAGACAAGAGCGGGCATTCGGTCTAGATAATGTGGAAGTGTAAACTCTGGCACATTGCAAGCTCGCTTGAGCTCCGAAAAATTAGCAGGTAAAATCGCTGGGTTCCAGCAGACACGCGGTCTGGCCTATACAACGTCCCTTGCGTGTGGGACACGTTTGTTATCTGGGAAACATTTACACTGCATACATATTGTCAGCTGTGTGGAACGATCACAGGAAGTTTCCCGCACATGCGCAAAAATATATATCCCATACGAGAAACATCAGGGATGAAAATGGGATATCCCATGCTGTGAGGGGATTAAAAAAATACAAAGTTTATGCTATTTATGGAATAGAAACTTGCCACTTTTCACCTAACACAAAGGCAAATTGTTTGGAATTGAATTTTTTCAGTTTCTATTTCCGTTTGAGGATTAAAAAGTCTTGTAATTCAATCATGATTTAACAAAACTTTGTGAAATGTATTCCACTAATGGAATACGTTTGCATTTTAGAATAAAAAAGAATTAATTTTTCCAATATTCAATCATATTTTAGGGGATTTAAAAAAAGAGGAAAAGGGTCGTTCACAAACTACGTCGCGCTATTTTATTCCATTTTTGAATTCCACCTAACCCTCGTCAAACATTATTACATACTTTAGCGCCATTTTTTCAACAGGTCGTCACAAATTACTTGACCTCCCTTCCCTCTTGAAGTGTGACGTAATCCCGAATATTCCAGATTAAATGGAATAGAAAAATTTTAAACTTTATAAAATATCTGATAATTTTAATTCCATTCTATATTCCAGCTTTCTTGCCAGGCAACTGCGACTTTTCTGCTCTATTACGATTCGACTTGAAAATTTTTTTTTTGGTTTTAGTCTATTGTGTACGAGCCAAACTATTTTTATCTAAATAATTTTGTTAAAAAATTAACCAGTCGATATTTCAAACCACACGGAAAAAATTAATTCAGTAGATTTTACAGAACTATCACGGAGTAGCGGATACAGCTCTTTACGAAACTGAGTGTTGTAAAATGTCACTAAATATTCAGGATAAACTTCAGAAATATTCAGTATAAACAATATTTTTTCTTGCATCATTTGGGTCCTAAAAACATACAGAATGGTCAGGAAAACAAAATTTTAATTTTTGACCATTTTAGAATTATTATTTTTTGAAAAAATTAAAATTTTTAATAATCCGTACGAGAGATTCTGAAGAAACATTAAAAAAGTGTGGAAAAAATTTGACAATGAAAAATAATTTGAATTGTGAAAGTAGATACATATGAGGCATTTTACGTGTAATATCCTGAGTTATAAAATTCATTTTTCGAAAAAAAGTGAATCTTGGGGAAATTGTAGTCCTACCTGATAGTAAAATATTCTCAAAAAATTTTTTGACTTTTTTGAAATTAGAGGGCGGGGGGTCAATTTTATCATTTTTCCCTGACACCGATTACTATTTGAATTTTTTCTGTGTATTATTATTATTTATTTATTAAAATAAATCCTATAGTCTCAAAGACCAAATACAGGATTATCATTGTACAAAATTTGTAAATTATGTAATGGCGATTGTAATTTGGCATGTACACATAAAAAAGGTGAGTCACGAGAATGATACTGAGGGACACAAAAAGGTATTTCCGACAGCAAATACGGACTACAAACGAAACCTCTAATAACTTTAAAAAGAAACAGTATTGCATCAATATTTCTTCTATTTTTGAGAGAAAGTTCAGAAAGTTAAATCTAAGTGAAGGTGCGAAATGTACTCCCAAATCTTTTATCATATAAACTTTTTCAAATTGTATTCCATCAACCTCATAAATATACTCTATATCGCTCTTCCTTCTCGTGAAGGTCATGACCTTACATTTACTTGGATTAATATCCAAGGAATTGTTTTTGCACCAATTGTTAAAATTATTAATATCGCTTTCGAGGTTTACGCAATCCTCGATGCAGTTTATTGCTTTAAATAATTTGGTATCATCGGCATACAATAAAAAGTCATTACAAAAAATAGATTCCAATTCATTTATATATATATATATATATATATATATATATATATATATATATATATATATATATATATATATATATATATATATATATATTACGAAAAATAAAGGTCCAAGATTTGAACCTTGAGGAACCCCAGAAGTAGGAACAAAAGAATATGAAGAAAAACCATTATAAGAAACAGTCATACGTCTATTATTATTCAAATAAGAAAATAATAATTTTAATAATTTATCTGGGATTCCCATTTCTTTCAACTTTAATATAATGAGTTCATGACTAACGCAGTCAAAAGCCTTTGACAAATCAGTAAAAATTACATCAACCTGCTGATTATATAACAAGTAATTCTCTATTTTATTAAGAAAAGTAAACAAATTAATTGAAGTTGAACGTCGAGGCACAAAGCCATGCTGATTCATAGAAAGTGATGGTAATGCATAAACCAAAGAATGTCTCGAATAATCATTTCAAAGACTTTTGAAAAATTACTCAAAATTGAAATGGGTTGATAATTAGTAACAAATGTCTTATCTCCCTTTTTAAATACTGGGACAACCCTGGAAGTTTCCACGCATCTGGAAAAACGCCAGTTTTAAGCGATAAATTAATAATTATCGTTAGAGGTTCAATAAATGCAAGGTAGCACCTTTTTATAAAAAAAGAAGGGATTTTATCCGTACCAGAGGTAAATTTATTTTTTATCAATTTCAATTTTCTTTCACTTATATCAGCATCTACTTGATAAACATCACCCATATAATTAAAATATTCAGTGTTGGAGAATGCCAGATGCGTAGAAGAAGGTTTATATACACTTAAAAAAAAATCAGCAAAAGCATTTACAATATCAATTGGATTATTAAATGCAATAAAAATGCAATAAAAAAATTTTGGCACGTATGTTTTTTGAAGGTTTTTTCATGCTCTTTCCAATGGTGAAATTCATTTTTTGAAATTTTTGAATTTTGACCTTGATTTTCTATAATTAAACATAAATTTGCTATTTTCACTAAAATCGGTGCGTTTTTTTAAAATAAATAATTGCAAACGAAAGCTAAGGTTTTTTCCGGTCTGTATATAAATTTTCAGAATGCCGATTTTTTTTGTTTTCAAGATATTAAATGTCAAAGATTTTATGTTGGCGCGCGCGGCGAGGCTGTCGACTTATACCGCGTCACGGTAGCTGTTTACACTGGCGCGCGCGGACAAAAAATTTTTGATATTTAATATCACGAAAAAAAAATCGGCATTCTGAAAATTTATATACAGATCGGAAGAAACCTCAGCTTTTGTTTGCATCGCAACCATCCTGTATGTTTTTACGACCCAAATGATGCAAAAAAAAGAAATAACTTCCTGCGATCATTAAAAGTTAAACGACTCAAAATAAAGGTGGTGCCTTCCCTTAATAAATCATGTTACACCCAGAGAAAAGATTTCTTTGATTTAAAGAAACCAGTTTCTTTGACTTGTTTTCTTTCATTCAAAATAAAATTTTCTATAATTTTAAGCAATTTTTTGAACCTCTAAACATACAGAAGTATTAATATTCGGATGGTTTTAAATATAGTAGTAAGAGTACAATAACAATTGAAATTATCTGTAATAGTTAAAACTTAGCTGCAGGAATTAGTTTTTGTTGCCTTGCTGAGGATTTTATTGCATAATTCCACGAATGATAATAAGTATACTAACCTCGAGGCATGCCGCATGGTCCAGGTGTTCTAGCGTTATCCAGAAAGTCGAGGTCATATTTTCTAGCTGGTGGAAACGTAAGAGCGACATGAGCACGTGCTCCCATCCATTGAGTTGCCACTCCCAGCAAAAGTAACGGCAGCGCGCGTATCAGTAACCTCATGTTCATATTATCATCGGCAAATTTTTGCCTTTTCTTTATTTCGATACACGCTACTTCCACTTATTCGCTACATCAAACAACTCTCTTTGACTAACCTGCTCACACTTTTCACCCTTCGACAAGTCCAATTCATGAGGAATGTTTCTTTCTTACACGATGATGAATCAACTAACAAATGTTAGTACCTGCAAAAAAAATTAGTTTTCAACTTTAATTCAAATAATTTTTTAACTTTTTAAAGCACATCAGAAAATTAATAAAACGTATTCGAAATAAATTTATAAAATATTTGAGTTTACTTTCTAGCATTGTACTGATCCAGTTATATTCGACAGTATTTTGTTTTTCTCTACTGAAGTACTTTGATAAAAAATATAATACAGCTTTTCTACCTAAAACATGTAACAGTTTAAGAGATAATATATTTTTTTAATAACCCAATGGGAAAAATACCATTGGCGTATTAATGGCCCAGGAATGGGAGCCAGGGATGCCAATATAATTTCAATAATGGACCATTATTGGTAAATGCATGGGCTGTTCACGCCGATGTCAATGATTGGTAACCATCATTGGCAAATTATTGGCAACCAATAATTAGCCAATGTTAAAAATTTTAATAATAATTTAAAAAATCAATTATTAAAAATTTTATTTTTATTATTTTTTAATGGTTATTATTATTATTATTAATTAAATTAAAATAAAAAAATAGTCATCACAGTATTAGTGAAACCATTTTTTCAAAAAAAAAAGTTTGTCTCACATCCCAATAAATAGAAGAGACATCGGGCAGAAAAAAATTTCGACGAGAAAAAAATTTTCGATCACTGCTTATATACCAATCTGATGGCACCTCAACTGCGAGAAACAGTGATGTTCGCCCTCCCTGTGGCATTGAGCGAACTAAAGTTTAAAGCTAAGCCGTCAGCGCAGCGCGGGAACATTTGAAAAATTTGATTTTATTAGATATTTTATTTTATTTTAAATATGACAAATAATTAATTTAATAAATAATTAATTTAATAAATAATTAATTTAATAATTACAAGTATGTACGCTGGCGGCATCGAGTGTTATGACTTTATTTTTGTAGAACTTGGACTTTTGCTCGCTATTGGCAGTTGAATTTTTGTACAAAACTAATTATATAGAAATGGTTACATATTTTATGAATTTAATAAATATTTTTTATAATAAATATAAACATTAACTGTAGCTTGTTATTCACTTAATAAAAAGCATTTTCTCTAAATTGGCGTTACACAAAGTATTGTGTGCACCACGTACGAAAGAACATTTTCCGACTTCGTGCAAATTGCTGACCTCGCTTCGCTCGGAGCAGCAAATTTTGCACTTGTCGGAAAATAGCTTCTTTCGGTACTTGGTGCACAATATACTATTTTAAGAGAGAAAATTTAAAAATAATTAAATTTCTCATCGTGTTATTATTTTTGTGCTACAAATAATTTTTTTGTTAAATTTTCGTATTAAAAAAATTAAGTAAATAATAATTACATTATTTAGTTAATTAATTTATTTACAGAGAATAAGGCACAAATTTTTTTATATTTCAATCATGACAACAGGCGTGATTTAACTTGTAATAATAAGTCATTTTTAAATAGATTAAAAATATGTAACAATTTTATGATTTATAAATCGGTCGACTTATACCACACCGCGGTAGCTGTTAACAATGGCGCGCGCGGACATAAAATCTTTGATATTTAATATCTTCAAAACAAAAAATATCTGCATTCTGAAAATTTATATACAGATCGGAAAAAACCTTAGCTTTCGTTTGCAATTATTTATTTAAAAAAAACGCACCGATTTTAGTGAAAATAGCAAATTTATGTTTAATTATAGAAAATCAAGGTCAAAATTCAAAAATTTCAAAAAATGAAATTCACCATTGGAAAGAGCACGAAAAAACCTTCAAAAAACACACCTGTCAAATTTTTTTTAATTGCATTAATAGACAGAAAAAATTTAAATAGTAGGCGGTGTCAGGGAAAACTTGGAAAATTGACCCCCTCTATCTCCCTCAAAATTTCAAAAAAATTTTTGGGGATATTTTACTATCAGGTAGGACAACAATTTCCCCAAGTTTCACTTTTTTCGAGAAATCAATTTTTTAACTCAGGACATTACACGTAAAATGCCTCATATATAACGCCTAGCTGCTGAAATTTTCCCATTGCGTCCAATCTAGGGGCCACATTTCTTATCAAAAACAAAATTTTTTCTTCGATCGTACTGTTACGTTTATATTTAATTTTGAAGGTAAGCGAAGTCAAAAGGTATTTTATGCTTCGAAAGTGGTTAGCAAATATTTCACACGAATGCAATATTCGTTCTTTATTTTTTTTTTGTAGGAATGTTTCTTGCCTCAGCCCTATGGGGACTGTTATGAAATTGTTCTTACTTATTTGACAGAAAAGAGTATTAAAGGTTAAGAGAAAATAAAATATAAAGATATGCAAGAGAATATTAGTTTATTATAATAAGAACTCAAATGTAAAATCAAATTAAATTATATTATTATTATATTATTAATCATTAAATTATTAATGGTCTATATATAATTCTCAATCACTTATATCACTGATTAATTTACGCGTACCAGTAAAGCCTAGTAGGCATTTCTCGTTATTCTCTGTTCCCTTTCATAGAACGAATTATGGAAATCACTCTTTGATGAGTAGATTGGGTAAAGAAGGAAATGACTTTTATAATGACATTGACTTTTTTGATTGTAATTCGATGAGATTTCACATACTTTTGCGTCGACTTGTTTTTAGACATATGTAATTAACTGTTTCAATATTTAGCCGCTTATGTATTACATTTGATAAGATTTAGTATTTTGCTTTGTGCAAATAATTTAGTATTAAGAGTACTTTGTACGAAAGGGCATTGTCCCGTTTACTACTTAAATAAATAAATAAATAAATAAGTATAATAAAGTATTGCAACCAAGTATTACCCACAACTTACTTATGTGCTTTCCTCGAAGGAATGTATACGTAGTATGGTTGAATAAATTATGTGTTTAGATATTTTAACAATGTTTACAATTAGTTGGAAGTCAATACGGGTAAGAGATTTTGGTAATCTTTTTATCGAAAGTAAAAATACTCGAATGCCGATCTTTGACCAGATTTTACATCAAAATCCGAAATAAATTATACCGAGTACAATGGTTCGTATGGACCATGCCATATAATTGTCAATTTTGACAATTAGGCCAGAATCCACTTTCGGAATAAATAAACGAATCTATTACTGATGGGACAAATATTAAAGTACAGAAAACCGAAATACAGACAACTGTCTGAAGTAAACTGTCGCAGAAAAATGTATCGGTTCTGGAGGAGAATTTCTAGGCTTTTATACCCTTTGGTATAAGGGTGACGGGGCAAAGGTGACGTTGTGACGATTTTAAATAGCCAATCAACATATTAAATAATATATATCGTCATTGTTACCCAATCTGAATTAAATGGTTTTATAATGACCAATAAGAATTCATCTGATGGGGAGGAGTCATTGTTGTTTCTTGGTAAAAAGTGGGCAAATGCACTGGTTCCTCTCCTCCAGACAATTCTTGGAAAAATGATCTTATTACATGACTTATACATATTCCAGTTATTTTCAGTTAATTAAGATATTAATAAAAATATTAATTGTTAATAATAATAAATAAACATGTAAGTCATGTAAAAGGTCCTATTTTTGTGAAATTAATAATAAAATCATACAAACATTCAATCATACAAACATACAATAATTTTGTATAATGGAAGATAATAATAATACTAATTAATTAAATAATTAATTAATTAATTAGAGTAAATAATATACGTTAATTCTAAGATTAGTTGATCTTTAATCGATTCAGATTATTTGATCAGGTGATTGCCGCTATGACCTCGTAAGACACCATATGCATGTGTCTACAGAGTGCGAAAAATATGCTACATTGTGTCGGTCTACGACTCTTATTCTTTGTAGAAGCGAACAACTTTTAATGGTCACGTACTGTTGTGACAGTCTTGACCTCTTATAAACTTTAATTGCCGTATTGGTTTATACTGCACTTCTTAATTTCGTATTAATTTCAGGTTTAATATAATAATGCAATAACAATTATACCATACAATAGGTTGTACAATATTATGCATTTTACATAATATACACTAAGATAATATAATTATTACTATCATTATTATTAGATATTTTAAATAATGACTTTAAAAAAAGATTTTGTGAACGTAACACGTACATTATTACCTTCTACATAAATTAAAAGATTTCGATAGAATGTACGATTCAAGCAAAAATTTTGTTTTTTTGTTTTTAGTAAGAATTGTGGACCCTAGATTGGACGCAATGGGAAAATTTCAGCAGCGAGTATATGACGTTTATTTTATTATTAAATTTTATTTTTTTTTCAATATAAAAATTATATTTCGAAGGTTTAAATATATAAGAAAACATCAAAAAAACTCATATCAATTTATTTCAATGCGTTTGAAAAAAAATTCCTGACATTTACACATTTTTTGACTTTCTATAAAAGTAAGTGCGCCCCCCTTAAGAAGCAACATTTTTATGCTGCTTTCCTGAAATTACACAATGTAATTTCCATTACAACTACTACCGCTGATTTTAAGACTCATCTTAAAATATGATTTTCTTTTTGCTAATAAAAAATTATCATTATTAGTTGATTATTAAAAAACTGTCCATTACGTATTATGTATTTTGTATATATTCCCAATTTCATTGATCTTTCATTAAATAGTATCCGTGTATATACTATTTGCTAGATTGCAAAACAGGTACATATATAAGCAGATTATTTATGAAATCAAATATAGAAATGTAAAAAATTTATTTTTTATTATTTAAAATTCATTTTTTATATAAATTAATTCTATTTAAACTTTATTTTTACGGTAATTTTTAAGTTAAAAACTGAAGATTTTTTATGAATATTATTATTTAACTGTAGTAACTAAATTACATATATTATAAAAAAAATTATGTCCATTACTATAAGAAAGAAATAAAAATTGTTTAATGTAATTTTTCATAATTTTTAATAGAAATTTCTACATTTATCTGCATGAAATGTACAGAGGTACCCGGGTACCTTGTCCGCCTTTTAAGGGTGAAGAAACTTTGTTTATTATTTCCGAATAAATAAATAAAAAAGGTACATTATAAATAATATTAAAACACTTTATATGGATAAATTTGAGATGTCAAAAAACCTTAAGTCGGTACGATTTTAAAAATTACGAAAAAAACCAATTTGAAAATGCAAAAGGTACCCGGGTACCTCGTCAGTCCCACACGGAAAAAAAAGTTCCTTAGGAATTCCCGAAATCGTACCGAAAACGGGGATTTGTACAAAAAACCTTCATTATTTCAGCGAGACGAAAGAAAAAAAAGGAGGCATATATAGGAGAATCCTTTATTGTGTCGGTGTGAGTGAGACAGGAGCGAGGTGAACTCTGATTGGTCAAGATGATACACGGAGACACTTTCCTAACTACATATCGATGGCTGGGTGTAAAAACATGATACATCGAATTGGCGTTGAAAAACATGATACGTCGGATTAGCGTTGGAAAACATGATACATCGTCGTTTGATTTGAAGAACATGACACGTCGAAAACGAAATTTTTCTTTTCAAATTTCTGTTGGTACCACTGACTGTGAAATTTAAAATGTGTCAAATCTTTGAAACTGTTTTATAAAACAAATGATTTTGCTTCATAATATGTCAGTTTAAAGAAAAATTAGGTTAAATAGCTTTTTATAAAGTTTATATTTAGATTGATAAAATCTGTGATTTTATAAATAATTCTATTTTATTATAAATATTTATATTGTAAATATTCTATTACAATTGGTGTTGTTTAAATATTTGTTTAAAGAGTCAATCATGGAGAGTAAGTAAAGTATATTTTTTAAAACACAATTATTAAATAAATTAAATTAACTTAGGTATATTTTTTCTAGGAAATCCTCCAATTATTCATTTCCTGGAGGATTTGACACCCATGACGTTATCATACAGCTGTAAAAGTAATTAATGATACAGACGATCATTTAAATACAGTATTTTAATCCCGTTGATTTAAAACGAACTTCATGTAAAATATTCAAAATTATATGTATATAGTGCAAGATTTTACTTCTATTATTTTAATATCATCATATATTCTTAAAAAATGTAATATATAGCAAAACATTTTAAATATCGCGGTCAGTGGTACTAACAGAAATTTGAAAAGAAAAATTTCGTTTCCGACGTGTCATGTTCTTCAAGTCAAACGACAATATGTCTTGTTTCACAACGCTAATCCGACGTATTATGTTTTTCAACGCCAATTCGATGTATCATGTTTTTACACCCAGCCATCGATATATATTCTTACGCACACTTAAATCTATAACCTAACATAGTTTCGCTACATACACATATAAACGCAAATACACGACGCATTAACTCGCACGCTGGTAGAAGGGATTTCGAAACTCTCTTATATACTAATCGTCCTTTTTGGTTGGCGCTTGTGAGAAAGTGAAGGATCAGTTTAATTTGCCAATGATGCACATTTTTTATTTTAACTTGAAGAAATAAAAAATTATATAACTAAGTAATTTAAATACTATAATTTAATACTACAGCTATATCAAATAATTGTCATTATGAAATTGTGTATCAGAAAGGACAATACTTCTATCAAGAAGATTATTAAGGGGTTACACCACTTTGACCGCATGAAAATACGCGTTTTCAAGAATTTTTTTTGAAGAACGGAAATTTTTTTTAAATATTTTTTTTAGAGTTTAATACTAGCATAATAACGTTATATATTTGAATTTTAGTAAAAAAATTTCCGTTCTTCAAAAAAAATTCTTGAAAACGCTTATTTTCATGCGGTCAAAGTGGTGTAACCCCTTAATAATCTTCTTGATAGTAGTATTGTCCTTTCTGATACACAATTTCATAATGACAATATCAAAAAAATTAAATCCATACTAATAAATAATAACTACCCTTTGGATGTCATAAATAACGCAATTAACAAAAGATTAAACAAAATTCAGGGACTGTCGGAAAAATTATCAGGTATTCTTCGTCCGTCTAATATAACTACTGCTTTTCGAAATGAGAATAATTTATCAGGCATTTTCAAATCAACTAAAGATAATATTCCTAAAGAGGAACAATCTAATATAGTATATAAAATCTTTCGTACAAGGTGCAATTCATCGTACATTGGCACTACAAAGCGTAATTTAAAAACAAGAATTACAGAACATAAAAAAGATGTTTTTAAAGATCCTAAAAAGTCGACATCAGCATTGACGAAACATGCATGGAATCAGGATCACAAATTTAACTTCAAAGACACACAAATAATAGCAAAAACGGAAATATATAAAAAACGTATGATTTTAGAAATGACTCACATTGCTAGTGAAAAAAATACTGTTAATGAAAGAAATGATGTTCAAAACTTGTCGGTCTTTCATAAAACAATATTGGAAAAGAAATAAATAACAAGTCTTTTTGCAAACAATATGACACAACTATATAATTCCCTACTTTAACATTTAAGTCAAGGGTTTCACGCAGCGGGGTTTCAACCACATTTTGTTAAAAGAAATACAATTTCCCGACCAATACTCATTTAGCAACCTCCCACAATATCTCACCCCTAAGGATTCGAAAATTTCATCTCAATAAACAACAAAAAATGAAACACCAAAAAAGTGTTCACGAGCTAATAATATTTAGTGTTCGGCTTCCCAGCCACATATATAAAACAATGGAAAGTTAAAGTAATGAATTTACCCCTAACAGGTCAGAAATTAACATTGATTATTTTGAATTAACCGTGACAGTTTTTTGCCAATTTCAATACTTTTACTAATATAAATTTTAATAAAAAATTTTTTGTATTTTTATTTTTTGTATATTTCTTATATTTCATATTTTTGATTTGTATTTTAGTTCAAAATTTAAAGAAAAAAATTTTTTTAAAAATGTAAAAATTGTGCAATTAAGAACAAATTTATACGTTTATGTCAAAAACATGTAAATTAATTTAAACAAAAATTTTTTTAGGAAAATAAAAAACTCTCACTGAAGAAGGCCAACAATACGGCTGAAACGTATGCATTTCACTTGTGCTTCGTCTTTTTCGACAACATTGTGCTCGTCATTAAACTCGGTGTTTGCACCTTTGCACAGAAAAAACCTTGTCTCATTTTTGATGCAAATCAAAATGAGCCAATGCTAAACGACATAGACAGTGGCGCCACCAACCTGGTTCATTTTTGTTGCACATCAAAATGAGCCGCCTACACGCATCATTCTGAGTTCAGTTTTTTCTGTGTTTTTTCGATAACAGGTGATTAAAACAAATTCACATTTTTAACGACAAAGTTTCGGAGGCACGGTTCTCCTCCATCATCAGGTCACTTTATTACAGTGTTATCAGGGGCCTATGGCGCTTTCCCCCTAGATCGCTAGATATTTTCCACTAAAAATTTTTCTTCCTAATTTTTACTAGAAAAATAAAAATAAATAAACAGAAAACGTAAAAATCTTTATCTTAACGCAAAATTAAAAATTTTTGACACTAATTATGCAAAAGTTATTTAAACTTAGAGAATCGTTTAATAAAATTTTATAGTTCTATGTAATAAATATATTACAATAATGATAGACATTTTTTTGGAATTTCATTTATTTAAATATTAATTCCAGTTAAAATTTATTTATAAAATTTATGAACTTAAGAACATGGAATAGACATTGCATTAATAAAATAGATTTAATTATTAAGAATATCAATTGCCTCAACGTCAAAGCTTCCTTTGTAAACTTCTTCCGAATTAAACCTTTAAAGCATATTTTTTGTCGGTTCAAACTTTCGACATGTTTCAGGCAATAAATATCAAACTCGAAGAATACAGTCTACTGTCGAAATCATTAATTTGTTACACAAATTATCTTTGATTATTTTCATTTCACAGAAAAAAACTGAACTCAGAATGATGCGTGTAGGCGGCTCATTTTGATGTGCAACAAAAATGAACCAGGTTGGTGGCGCCACTGTCTATGTCGTTTAGCATTGGCTCATTTTGATTTGCATCAAAAATGAGACAAGGTTTTTTCTGTGTTGAGAAAACACTCTTTCTACTTCTGCATTAGAAAAGGGTAATGAAAGTAAAGATATCGATAATTTGAATATGTGTTTAAATTGTTGATTTCCTCCACTATCTCTGTCTTAAAGTACAGCTGACCAAAATTCATCGGTACTTTTAGCATCAGTTTCAAATCGGTGAAGCATATTTCACTCTCTCACAGTTTCATCAATGTTTCCGCAAACTACTTTGAAATGAACAGCAATGTTTGAAATATCTAAACTTTGTAGTGACGTTGCAGTTTCGATTGAAAATATAGAAACTTTTTCTAAAATGTTTATATTTTTTGGAATTCTTGCTTGCAATTGACAACAGAAGGTAATAATAAAATTTCTGCGTCTGGTTTCTTTCGAGATTAGTGGACACTTCGTTTAAGTCGTAACCAAAGTACATTGCTGAAGTTGGCATAAGATAATCGGAAAATTTAAACGTGGGTACATCTTGTCGCTTGACTTTTTCTAAATGTGATGGTACAACAATTAATTGCAAATTAGTGTAGAGCAAATCGTTTAAATCTCTCATCTATTTCAAAGGTTCAGCTGTTTTAGATTGAAATAATTTGTTCAAATTGGCAACCCCACGAAGTGCTCCACTTAGAAAAGTTAGATACAGTTTATTTTCAAGGTTATACATGTCGTATAAAACCCTGGTTGTAAAGCATCTTTCTTTACTGGCTGCCATTTGAAAATGCAACTTTAGACTTTCTGCATCTACTCCTATACCAATTAAATTTTCTACCTTCAATCCGTCTAATTCCAATTATTTCTTAAGAGCATTTATATCATAACTTCAGCTGTGCCGCCTTCTAATTCAATGAGGCGATAAAATGTTGTGCGAATACAACCGAAACTCGTGCTAAAATATCTTACTATTAAGCACATAACTTTTTTTGTATCAATTGCTGTACTTTCGTCAATTATTATAGAATAATAAGAATCACCAATATCTTTGATTAATTTTGCAAATTAACAAGGCGATAATACACTTACTATTAAACCAGTACATTTAGTTTTGTGTAACTTTAAAGATTTTAATATTTCTGATTCATTGTCTAAATTGCTTGACTTCCCCCAAATGATCTACACTATTCATTGAACAATATTCTGCTACAAAAGCAGCAATTTTAAGCTCCGCTCTTTTTCTATTATCGTTTATTGTTTGTTTTACACACGAAGTAGTATAAGGAGCCCCCACTGCATAGGCAATTTCCAGAAAAACGTGTACTGAGTTTCAGTACACAGTTGCAACTCAACTGGATAATGGCGGAAATGTATGTTTGTGACAGATTTGTCGTCTGCACTCGACTCTTCACGAGCAGATACGAATTATCAAAATCAAACCTCAAAATTATTTAAATTTTTTTAAAAATTTCTTTTACCTTCAAAAATAGACACGTATTGTGTAAGTTGCAACTCTATCAAGATATTTAAAAGATTATCATCCATTTTGGTTTATTCGCCCTTTTTCACACAGAAACTAAAACTTTTTCACGCATGATATGCGATTTATGACGCGACGTAAATGATATGTCACAATCATCTTTGCGCATGAGCGACTTTCTATGGGAAATCCTCTTAGAATTTAGAGGAATATTCTTAAACATAGAATTCTAAATTCTAAGAGTATTATTTTTATTCTAAAAAGATTGTTCTACATATAAGAGGAATGCTCTAGAATAGTCCTTTTGTTTCGATCCTCTTAAAATTAGAGGAAAATATTCTCATTTAAATAGTAATACTCTTGTTTTAAGAATAAAATTCAAGAGGATTCTGTAAGAGGAATTTCCCTCTGAATACAAGAATATTTTTTTTCGGTGCATCATAATTGAAATGAAAATGATAATTGCTGAATAACACGCGATATTCCAATCACATTCCTGGAATATTTCATTAGAATATTGGGAATATTTTAAAATAATATTCCATGTACATTCCAGGAGCATAAAAATAACCACTTTTTGAAATATTCTTTTGAAATGTTGCAAGAATATTTGGATATTTCATAGGATTACTTCCGGAATATTTCTTTGGAATATTGTGGGAATATTCAAATAAAAAATTATAAAAATATTATTATATGAATAATTCATCAATATTATTGAAAAAAATAAAAATTACATCATATTTTTCGAACTTACAAGAATATTCCAACATTAGAATATGAAATATAAATGACAAATAATTGTCAATTTGACATCATATTCGTAATCAGCGACCCGAAAAACCCTGTTATTGCCATTCTCGTTAAAAATAATTACTTTTTAGAAAAGTTGACAGTTTAATTGACAGCTGCCAACGGCCAATTTGACATCATAATCGTAATGAGCGACCCCGAAAATCCATATAACGTCAATTTTGTTAAATATAATTATTTTTTAGAAACTTCGACTGTTGCATTAACAGCTATCAACTGTCAAATTGCCAATTCGGCATAAAATTTATAATCAGCGATTTTAAAAACACCTAGTATGGTGATTCATTAGTTTATACCTATACTATCAATTTTTCTTCGGTGTTAAAAGATTAATTAAATATACGCATTAATTAAAAAAAAAAAAAGGGTGCCCACAACCGGATCATGCACCTTTTTTTAAAAGACAAACAATTTATGTAGTTTTGATTTTTTGGTAAAATTCAAAATTAAATCACAAAATATAATGTAAACAGCGAACAAAAAAAAATGCATTCACCTGTTTTTTAATAATTTACACCTATTTAACACACTTGGAAAAAAAGTAGAAAATCACGTTTTCCTTCATTTTTTTCAAGATATTTTTATTATGCTCACTGTTTCTAAAAAAATGCGCGTATCGCTTCGGTATTAATACAAAAACATACAAGTTTGACCATATTCAGATCAGCAATATCTATTTGCTGTCAAAAACTATGTAGGGATGCCCACAACCGGCACTCTTCCCTTACAATAAAAAAAATTGAATACTGATATTCGTATATGTGCAGTGCCTCGAAGCGATAAAATAAAATTAAACGTTTAAGCCACGTGTCACAATAGGGGAGAGGGGGGGGCTTCAGTGTAAAACCACTCTTGGCTACGTAGGGGGTGGGTCAAAAAGTTGCAAAAAGGGGACCACGTGATTTATGGAAAGCCCCATACCAAGACAAATGGTCACATTTGTGAAAGATTTGTAGAAACTACAAGGAAAAATCAAGTTTTTGAGTTTTTCTTCTTAATAGGAATATATAATAGGAAAATATTTCTGGAGATCAAATTAAATAGTTAAAAATTTATTATTTAATTATGTTTTCTGATTATATTAGAGATAAATATGTGCAGAGTTGGATACATGAATAAAAATAGAGGTTATAATTAAATTTGTTTATGTTTCTCTACTTTTTTCAAATTGTGGCCTGTGAAAATTCTTTGGGGTAATGGGAGAATTGTGTCACCCAGCAGAGTTTCATTATCCATTTTTTTTTTAATTTTGACATTAACATTTTTTGTTCAGGAGGTCAAAAGGTACAAAATTAAGAAGTTTCTAGAAATTTCACCGGACCCTAATTTCCAAAATATGCGAGTTCTTTCGCTTTTTCACAAATTATAAAATATTTATTATAAAGAATATCCTTGGGATATTCCATGAGATAGTCAACGGGTTATCTTGGGCACATCTCGAGAAAAAAATAGGATATTCCATGCTGTGAGAGCAAGGATGAATGATTTTCGGATGGACTAATGATCGTATTATCATTGCTTCCATTATTAAGAATTTTATCATAACATTTTAGAAAGAGGCATGTTTTTATAAATCACTAGTTACGATACTGTCAGAATTCGCGTCCTTGGGCTTGGCATCCTTGGCATCCGCTGAGCCTATGGCACTCGTCATTCCAAGCCAAGCTCCACTCCATCCCACTCCATTATTGCTCTTTGCTATACGTGAAAGGAGAAATGTGTGGATGAAGGAAAAGTTGCGGTCCAGGAACGAATGATCGCATAAGAAATATACATTTATAAGATAGGGAAAGTCATTGAACCCTAAAGTAAAATCTTATGAAATGTTTAAAGCAGCATCGAACTCTAATATAGCATCGTTTGATAGTTTAGAAATGCGGGATTTCCTTTAAAAAAATTCATAAATTATGTTACATTTTATCCTCTACGTCTACAACGATTGAAAGTACCAATCAGTAATTCACATTCAGACAGTATTAAAAATTCTGAAGAATAGTTAGAAAGAAATTTATTTGAAAGAACCGAATTTGGCTTGAATTTACCAAATAAAAATTTAATGATTTAAATTTTAGATTCAACTGACTGAGATTTAGTCATATTTCATTGATTGGCAAATTTCAGGGTTTCAAGTTCATAGGGTTGGAATAAATTTTATTATTAATTTAAACAAATGTTTCTTCCGTATGAACATGTTAATATAGTTAATATAGTTAATATAGTTAATATAGTTTGGTATAATTCCTCTTATCTGTTATTCCATGCCGCCAACAATTTGTGACTATTTTTAATATGTAATTTTTGATCTTCTATTTAATCAACTTTTGACATTTTTTTACTTAAGTACAATAAACATATGACGTTACGCTCTAAGGGGTAGGGGGGTCTTTACTCTCATATAAAATTGTAAAAATTGTGGACAAGAGGGACGGGTGAGTCCAAAATCTGGAAAAATTGCGTGATGTATGTGAAAATTCTCATATTTCTTTTAAAACAAATTAATAATATTTAATTCCAGAAAAAAAGACAAAACTTTAAATTTGTAAATTTTAAAAAATTCTTCGACATCGAAAAGAGTTATTTATCCAAATTTCGTTAATTTCAATTTTCATCACTTTCACTTTAAAGAATGTATAATTTAATAACTAATTTTTTAAATATTTACATATTTCTTAATTATTACTTATTACAAAATAATTGAAAAGATTTCTAATGTAAACCGGTTTAAAATTTGAATTTACAATTTTTTATAATAATAAATCGGCTTTATATAGTCGCAGTGTTATAACGGTTTTTTTCGAAGAGTTGGAAAATTATAAGGTATATGATTTCCAAGACTGGAATATTTTTAAGCCTCCACTATTGAAGCATTGTAAAATAACTATATAATGGTAGTAAATTAATTAATATTTAATTTCCCAAATAAAATCCTAGCTAAAAATTCCTGTAAAGGATCCTTAAAGGATCCCTAGAGGTTCCTACATAGGATCCTTAAAGGTTTCCTGAGGAATTCTGTTAATCATCCTACGCAGGATTCCACTGGGATTGGGAACATTAGTTAGGAGGAATCCTGCACATTAGTGCAGGAACATTAGTTACTTTGGTTCCTTTGCAAGTTCCTTTGTCTGAAAGTTTAAAACAAATTTTCAAATAAAAATTCCTGTACATGAACCTCCACAGGATTCCATGCAGGAACTTTTGTTCATGAATGTTAACAACTTTACTTGTTGCGCAGTAAGTTTCTATGGCTCCTACGTCTGCGCCAAGGATTTTTTTTATTAAATGCATCAATATATATTCATCAAAAAATTAAAAATTTTTTATTGTATTTAAAAAAATGCACCCTGGATTCTGAGAGGGATCCTCTTATAGTCCCTACAAATTTTCTTTGGCATCAAAAGAAAGTGAAATATTGTTAAAAATTACAGAAGTTATAATGAATAAAAAAAAAATACAAAAAAAAAAATTAAATTTGCAATATTTTGAAAAATATTTTGAATATTTCAAAAATACTTGGAATTTCTTATTTTAACCCTTAAAGGAACTCAAATTATAAATTTCATAAAAATTTACCAAAATAACAAAAATCGGTTTGATCACTTGACATGGAGTCAGTCGCTCTGTAGTAATAAATTGACTGTATCATTTTTTTCAATGTTTATACTTAATAATAATGTACAATTTGAAGGCTCTTAACCCCTCTTTCAGTTCACATATTATTTACTTCGGTTTTCAATTATATATTATTACTATGGTACAAAAAACGAAAAAATGTTATAACCGTACCTTGTGTCCCTTATTTTATTAGAAATTCAATTTAATATATCAAAAATTTAGATTTTAACCATTTTCTTAACAATACTGAATAATTCAAAATTATTGTAAAACTGAAATATAACATATTTAAAAAGTTCAGTCTTTTGATTTATTTTTTTGCTTTCTCGTGGAGGAAGCTTTGTAGTCCTTTTGTTTATAAAATTTTTAAAAATGGTGAAAACAAATTTTCCTCTATATAGAAACATGTTATATGAGACCCTAATCAATTGTCCGGATGTATGTATGTGTGTGTGTGGATCTTTTTTGTGAACACGATATCTTCAACAAGTTTTAATGGATTTGGGTAAAATTTAGTAGGCTTATTTATCAGATTAATATGTCAAAATAGACGAGAGGATTTTTAAAAATACCCAAAAAAACAAATTTTATCGTATTTTTTCCAACAATTTTTTTTAATCGAAAAAATTTTTAAATGGAAAAATTTAAGATGATATATAATAAAATCGTCTTTCTTACGTTAAGACGAATCGATTGGTATATATAAAGTATAGATTTGATTTAAATTTAAAGAATTAACCCCCACAGCACCAAAACTTTCCTAAAAAATTAGTAAATATTTACTTACAATATTTGGAATATTTAATTACAAAGTACTTATTGAAAATTGTGTAAAGATTTAAATGTACCGTTTAAATAAATGTTCAGGAATGTTTCGCGCTAAACATTTATTCAAGTGCACAGTGGGCCAGAAGGCAGGCAAAAGCGGCCAAAACTCGATTATTTTTTTTTAAATTTTTGTTTTGTTTATAGTAATCTACATATTTCAAAGTAGATTTTAGCCAATTTCTGTTGCATTTAATAAAACATTTTTGACTCTGCTGTATTTTGAATTTAAATTTGACAGTAGAATTTGAGTTCGGTTTATGCGCGAAATAATGAATATAGTTCAAGATGGTTAACAATTTCATAAAATTTTGAATTAGATACTTAATCTGTATGTAAAAACAAGTAAGTGTCAAGAAAAAAATATTTAAAAAAATATATACGACATTATTATTCGCAGGTGCATATAATTTTTCGACTATGCTCGCTGCCGAATGCAGATTCCCCGAGATTCCGCTGCATAAAGAAAAATCTAAAGTGTAAATCGCTTCATTATTTCATGTACTTCAATTTAATCCTGCCCACTTTTGCCCGTTTTCATTTTTGAATTAGAAATATTTCAAAAAAGTCGCGTGCCAGCACTTAACATTTTTCGACTTTTATGTAGCCTCGATACTTGCTTGTGGTTCCACCTATTTACCTACAGTCAATTTTTTACTGACAAAATTAATATTTTGTTTTCTACACATTGTGTTAATAATATTTATATGCTCCTACTAAACAAATAGATGGCGCTACCGTCGGTATCCAAGTGAATTTTCTTGTAAAACATGTTTTATCGAATATACTGATCATATTTTTTGCTTATGTTGTTTGAGAATATAAAATTCTAAAATACTTACCAAATTTAATAATAAAATTTAATATATATATATATATATATATATATTTTAATTTAATTTATTTAATTTAATAATTAAGGTCCTAGGGGCCTTAAAAATACCCTAAAATTCCAGTTTATAAAAATAGTTTTCTTACGTTTTTGGTTCGTATTGTAAATTTTTAATTTTCAGTATTATATTACTTATGTATTTGTTAGTTTTAAGTTATGTATTCGTAATCAGCACTCCCAAAAAAACCTCAAAAAGAATTTTAGCTGAATTTAATGAGTTTTTAAATTTTTGATCCACCATATTGGATTCGCCATTTTGAATTTTTGAAATCTGACATCGGATTCGTAATCAGCGACCCCGAAAACCCCCGAGTAATAATTTTTGAGTAAATTGAATCAACTTTTAAAAAAGACGTCCGCCATATTGTATGCGCCATTTTGAGTTTTTGAAAACTGACATCGGATTCGTAATCAGCGACCCCGAAAACCCCCATGTAACGATTTTCGAGTAAATTGAATCAACTTTTAAAAAATTCGTCCGCCATATTGGATCCGCCATTTTGAATTTTTGAAAACTGACATCGGATTCGTAATCAGCGACCCCGAAAACCCCCATGTAACGATTTTCGAGTAAATTGAATCAACTTTTAAAAAAGTCGTCCGCCATATTGGATCCGCCATTTTGAATTTTTGAAAACTGACATTAGATTCGTAATCAGCGACCCCGAAAACCCCCGAGTAACGATTTTCGAGCGAATTTGATCACTTTTTGAGTTTTGGCCGCTTTTGCCTGCCTTCTGGCCCACTGTGAAGTGGGACATTTAAATCGTTGAATAACTTTCAATAAACATTGAAATTAAATATTCCAAATATTGCAAGTAAATATTTACTAAATTTTCAGGAAAGTTTCGGTGCTGTGGGGAATGAAAGTTAAAAAATCAAAAATTCACATTTTGGCTATAAAATTTTGTGTTTTTTTAAATTCAAGTTTAAAACATAAAATAATTGTATTCCTTGCATTAAAATAAATGGATTGGTATTAGTTTAAATTAATTTTTTATCAATTAAATATGAATCAATTAAATGAGTAAAAGAAATTTATTGCTTTCTTCGCGAGGAAGCAAATCTTTTGCTTCACACAATGAGGAAACAAAATGTTAATGAAATGAACATAAAGGACCCCTTAATTGTTTTTATTATTATACACTGAGAGAAAATATTGGTTGAGGTTACCATATTTGAGGTGACCATTTTTAATTAGTAAACTATTTAATTAGTTACCGTACTAATGAAATGGTTAGGCTGACTAACTAAATGATAACAGTAACTGATATAAATTAGCAAAAATACACTTACTTACGAAATGGAAATCGCAAACAAACGTTTCTCTCAGTGTAAGATAAAAAAATTAATTAAACTTTTGAACCTATGTTGTTTCTACATGGAACGAAAATCTGACTATACTATTTATTTAAAAAAATAGAAATTTAGTAACGTACATATGTCACGTTTCATTTACTCCGATAAATTATTCTATAAAAAAATGATTTTTGAAAAGAATTGACTTATGTTTGTTCTTGTAGCAACAGCCTCAATCGCAATAGCAGTGATGAAAAACCATTGTTTTCTTACCTTTAAAAAAATTGTGGTCTTAAGTCATCGCGGAAAGAAATCATCAGAACTCGTTCACCATTGAATTGCAAGGAACTCATAGAAAAATTTCCCACCAAGTCATAAGTTTTACGTACATATTACTTGTCTTTATTTCTGAAAATTATTTCTCATCGCAAAGGAAAATTACTGTCTTGTAAAAATCCGAGATTCCGGAAGCAGTAAAGTCTCATTTTAGATTCCTTTTGTTCTTTTCATCTCAGAAAAATAAAAGAAATACATATGATTTCAAATGTCATTTTACTTTCGTTTTAGTGGAAACCATAACATGTTAAATAATTCTAATACTCCAGTTGATTAATTTTAATATTAAAAAAAATATCTAACTTCTTGATTTTTCCATTTAGTTTTTAAATTATCAAACAAAGAAGAGGTACATTTAGAATCATGTGGCGCTGCAAGTAACCTATACTTTACTATATTAGTTAATAAGTATTAATATCAAGAGTATAAAAATAAGGCGAGAAATTACTATCCAAATTACCGTTCTGCTACCCGAAAACAAAATATGACATTTCCTAATTTTTTGATGTGTTGTATGTATAATATATAGTGTATTTTTATAGATTAAGACTGAAAAAATTGTATGATTATCAATATTGTCAATATTATCAGTATAGTAATTTTTAATAGAAATTTCTCTCCATGTAATTAGATCTGAACAGTGTTGTCAGGTCACTACAGCTCTTTCCAACAAGATTGTCATATATACAAATAAATTTTTCCCACTAAAAGTATCTGCTCTAATTTTTCATATTTAGTTACATTTCATTTGAAAATCTGTAATTAATAGTCAATATTTTTGAATTTAAACACTGATTTTTAAATAAAGAAAATAATATCAATATCTGGCTGTAAGCTTCTCTTGAGTTTAAACCTAATATTCTTAAACTTGCAGCGCAGTGTAAACTTCAGATGAGGTTAAGGTGAGTTGCAAATGACCGCAATTCGTAAGCTTACACTACTGTTAATTAATATTGAACTATTTTTTTCACACCATATAATATATATTGTGAAGTAGGATATACAACCCTGACGGGAATAGTTGATTAAAATCTACTGCGCATATAGAAGCTATAATAAACGACTGCGCATGAATAATTATTTAATTTATTTATTTACATTCATTGATAATAAACTTACATCAAGCTTATTTTGACTGTAATGTTACAGAAATCTTACATGCAGCTTATACATTAAGACTACATGAAGCTTACAGTAAGTTTATGGGAAGCTTACTGTAAGGTTATAGTAAGCTAATATGTAAGTTGACTACAATTTTAAACTGTAAGCTTACGAATGGCAGACATTTGCAACTCACATTAACTTCACCTCAAGTTTACGCTGTAAGCTTACGAATCTCACTGACGTTAATGACAAATAATATAGGGGAGACCGTGGAGGAAAGTAACAAAAATCAGTTTTTTTATGCTAGCGTTAAAAATATTTGTCGGATAAATTTGTCCAATATATTAAATTAAATCTGTTACTTTCCTCCTCACCTCCGAGGAAGAAAGTAACAGCTTCTGAGAGAAAAGTAACAGTATAAAATTATGTAAAATTCTTTAGACTAAAGACTATTATTAATTAGAAATATTTTTATTATGAACACATAAAAGTTTAAGTACACTTCATACTTATTAGGCACCCCAGATAGCACGTAATATTACCCAAGTAGAAATATCCGTAGCTCGCCGTAATTAAACACCGGCATGGTACTGATCCAATACTGGCTGTCGGTATTGACTTTCAGTACTGGCAGTGTACTGACTAATACACCGAATCAGTACTATGTCGGAGGTAAAAAAATATTAAAACCAGTACTGGCAGTACACTGTCATTCACACCGAATCAGTACTATGTCGGTGATAAAAAACATTAAATGAAAAAGTCTTAAAATTATTTCAATAGGTAGAAAACGATGATTTTTTATTTAAAAAAATGTATATTAATTTCTTTCGAATACTTTCCCTCAAAATTTTGGATGTGATTGTAATGTATTATTATATACCTATATAAAATATATTTATGTTTTTTTAGTTATTTTAGTACTCATTGAAATATGTGCATTAAGTTATTTATCATGCATACAATAACAATAAGTTGAGAATTTTTTTCTAATAGTTTTAAAAATAAAGCAAATGTAATTTTTTCACTGTAATTTTTAAATATTATTAATAATTAAATATTAAATTTAAAAAATTTTTCACCATTCATATTTTACAGTCGTCTTTTATTAACTTATTTTTAATTATGTAATTCATCAATCATTTTTGTCTGTTTTAATATTATTTACGGTAAAAATAATTTATTAAAAATATTTAACTGAAATTGATATCCAGTTTTATTTCATTAAATCTTTGTAAAAATTGAAAAAATTTTATGAGTTTAAAAAATTTAAGAATAAATTCATTTTATTTTCGTGATCAATAGATAATACAAACTTTGAAATCAAAACTTTTGTATTAGGATAACTACTTCAAGTCAGCACTTCAAGACAGCGCGGCTGTGCGGTATGCGTATCTGACTTGCGTTCTAAGGGTTTAGGGTTCGATCCCCCATGCGTGCGAGATTTTTCGTTCTTAGTTTTAAGTGTTATAAGTACAATATTTGTTCATGTGTAATATCAATTATTAAATAATTATTAAATTAAGTATAAGTGCAAAGTAAAAAAAATTAAATATTATGAATTTAAAAAAATAAAAAAATTTACAACACAAATTATTTTTTGTAAAATAATTTATTAAAAATAAAATAATTTAATTAGTATAAATGATAATTATTATTTTAATTATTTATTGTTAATAATATTTTATATATTCTAAATAACATTAACTATTGTTGGCTTCACATTACCTGTTCGTGGTAAAAATGGGAGTAATAAGCTAATAAGGATGAAATTTGCATTGGAAAACGTGCTTTAGCATTTTGTAAAAAAGTGAGACTTTAAGTCCGGATGAGTACTTTGCCAGTATTATGCCAGTATTATTCTAGTACTACGTTAGTACTAATGAGCGGGACAAAATCAGTACTGGACAGCGTTACCAGCCAGGGTTGGTCCACTACTGGCCCAGTACGGCAGTCAGTGCCGTTATACTGACTGGCAGTGTTGAGTCAGTACTATGCCAGTGGCACATTTCTACTTGGGTACAGTCATATTAAAATGTCCGCCTCATGGTAATATTACTGTAATATTACAGCAATATTAACCAATAATATTACAATAATATTACAGTAATATTACAGTAATATTACAAAAAATTTCAAAAAACACTTAAAAATATTTGACTGATTAATTATTATCTTTTTGTGTTTTATCATAAAAAACTTTGAAATTTTTATGTATTTCAAATAAATGTGTAATATTACAGTAATATTAGAGTAACATTACTGCAATATTACCATGAGGCGAACATTTTAATATTACTGTAATATTGCGTGCTACTTGGGCACATATTTAGAACATTTTATTAATTTGGCTCATTTTTTTTTCTTAATGATATTTTATGCTTACCTAGATCACAGGGTGTTTCTTAAATAAATCTCATTTAATTGTTTTAAACAAATTGGAACAATAAATCATTAAAACATTAAAAAACTCAGTTTAAAGTAATAACGTTTAAAAGACGAATTCCATTCCTCATTTGAGCCGCTGGAAAGTAAAACAACACATAAACTTCTGACTCCCATTGAATTATTATGGCGGTCAAAATTTTATGTGTGATTTTACTTTCCAGAGGCTCGACACTTGAGCGACTTTTGGAATGGTCTTCTTGAAAGACAATACATATAAGCAATCATTTTCCTACATTTTACGACTTTTTTGATTTCTTTTTGCACTTTTTGTAGGACTTTCTTTTTCTTGTTTTTAATATTTTCTGTCCCATTGAAACTTATTTTACGCACTTTTCTGCGAGTTTCAACTTCTTCTAATTCCTTTCTATTCGGTGAGTCAATAAGAACAGCACTTTTTAGTTTTCTTCTCTTACCTGTTCCTTTTCGTTCTCCAGCTTTCGGCAAAGGTCTCAAGATTTCAAGGGTCTCTAAGAACCATGCACTTTTCAAGACTTGTTCAGGTTCAGCAGAAGATGTTAAGTTGTGTTGATCAGATTATGTTTCCTGGGAACTCGTTGAAGCTAATTCTGGTTGAGAAGGTTCCTCGACGTAGGAACTATCAGTCACATTACTTGGCAGAAAATATATCTCTCCAAAAATATCTGAATTACAGGGCCAAATCCAGTTATCAGAAAAAGAGCCTAATGCCTTTTTAAGAGAGCCCCTTTTTTACACTTCGATCTAGAGGCTGCAACTTCTGAGTGCAATGCGGTGGAAAATTTAACACAATGATTCCATTGTCTCTGCAATAATCGATATTTTTTACTGCAATATGCGAGCTGTGGTTATCCATCAGAAGTAAACATTTCCGATCTTTACTTGGCCTCGCATGATCTTTAAAATGACGTAAAAAATACTAAAATCATCTTCTTGCATCCATCCAGATGAATTCCCAGTTCCAATGCAGCCAGCAGGTCCATCTCTTATGAAATAATCTTTATAACGTATTCTGGTGAAGATAAACATAAGTGGAATTGTATTTCCAATTGCATGTACTGCAGTAGCAAAAGTGACGAGGACCCCTCTTTCAGCTGAAGTCATAGAACTCACTTGCTTCGTTCATCGACGAACTAAAACTAGTGATTCCTGACTCATCCATGTTCTATACTTCTCCTGGCTAAAGATCTAAAGATCATCTTACATTTTCTTATAATTATTAAAAAAGAGTTCCACATTCCATTGGTTGAAGCTTTTTGCTTTGGCTAAGCTCGTGGCCTGAGGGGATATAATTGATAAGGATTTATTTCTCTGCATAAAAAACCGCAGCAACACTTCACCAGCCATTTTTTCTTTTTGCCAAGATTTAAGAATTTTTGTCTCATACTTCACAGCAAGTTCAAAGGCCAATCTTCGAACTTTCTTCCTTGAAATGCCGTAGTTAGCAGTCGAACAATATAATATGTAGTCACAAAAAACACTTTTCTTCCATCACAGTAAAAATTTTCGGTTGTCAAAATAGCCAAACTTAGCCACCTCGTTTTTGCCTACTAGCATGAGTTTTTTCTTTTTGTTTACGTATCGATGTAATGACACATGACAGATATTAGAGTTTAGAAATAATATTAGAATCTTGGAGAAACAACATTATTTACGTAATACATCAAAAGAAATCTTGCTTAGTTTATTTGATTAAAATTCAAGATGACGGATAAAAAATGTCGACCAAAAGTCAATTTTTTTATAATATAACAATCTCGTGTACGAAAATGTAAAAAAATAATCAAATTCAGTTGAAACTATTTACTCAAGGGTTTTTGGGGTCGCTGATGACGAATCAGAAGTTAGTTTTCAAAAAGTCAAAATGGCAGATCCAATATGGCGGAATGATTTTTGAAAATTTATCGGATTCGACTAATAATTCTAACTCGGGGGTTTTTGGGGTCGCTGATTACGAATCTGCAGATTGTTTTCAAAAATTTTAAATGGCGGATTTAATATTATTATTTTGTGACTTTTTAAAAAGCCGATTATTATAGTTTTTAAAGTGTTATTATTTGTTATCCTTGAAAAAGGCTAATTGATATAATTTTAAAGTCTTATTATTTGTTAGCCTTGAAAAACAACTGATGTATACGGTTTGAATGCAAAAAATCCACTTACTTGGGAAAAAGCACGAAAATTCGTAATATTTCTATCTCATAAATTATCTCTTCTTATGTACTCCGCAACGCGTCTTGTTAGTGGGACAATAGAAATCTTGCCACCTTGCGGATAAACATCGAACTATAAACTAAGAAGCGCGAATTGTTGAAAATGAAGAAATCTTTGCAAAGAATAGAGGAATAAATTACGTTTAATTAACATAAGGAATCATTAATTCAACAAAATATAAATAATTTTCATTAATAATTTATTTTTATTTTTCGATTATTCAGATTATACATAATCAGAAGTAAACAAATAGTAAACTAAAATTTTCGAATATTAAAAATAGTGTTTGTAATATTAATTCATTTTATATATGTAGAATATTGTTGATTTTTAATACACAATAATAATTAATAATTATTGTATAAATATATAATTTTATTATATTGTAATAATTTATAATAATTGTAAAAATTTTTAATATCATGATAATTTATGATATGATATATCATTAAATAACACATAACATTAATAAAATAACAAAGTACATAAAAATAATAAAATTATAAAATAATAAAACGAACTGTAATGCAATCCGATAAATTTTAAAAAACATTCCGCCATATTGGATCCGCCATTTTGAATTTTTGAAAACTACCTACGTGAAAAAGTTCCCGGGAGACTCCCGGGAATTTCCCGGGAGTTGATTCCCGGGAATCTCCCGGGAATTTCTCAGAAAAAATTCCCGCAAACTTGTTAACCCTTACGTGAAGCATTGTAGGTGTCTCTGAAACAAAAAACTTTTGTTTAAGGCGTAAAAAATTTTTGTAAGTATTTAAAAAGTTTCATTTAACACTAGGAAGTACCCAGAAGCATATTTAAAGTTTAGGTTAATCATATTTTGCATGTTAATTACTTATAGGAACCTATTCAAGGTTTCAGTCTGAGATCCAGGTAATTAATCGACATTTTCCAATGTATTAAACTGAAAAAAATCAATAGTCGATTACTAGGATCTCTCCAGGTACTTCTCTAAAAGTTAGTTAAATTTCGATAACTTCTTCGAGGAAGAAAACCCTAAAATATGAAAGACGATCGCTACAAGAGATTTCCAGGTACCTATGATTACTCAGGGTAATTTTTCGTCAACTTCTGGAACAAGTTAACCTTAAAACGTGATAAACGATCACTAGGAAGTTTCAAAATATTTTCCTAGTGTTCAGGTCGTTTTCATAAACTTTTTCAGGGAAGTTTATGTTAAACAGCTCAATCGTTTACGAGAAGCAATTATCATATTACCTAAACTCAGTCAAAATCAAATATCTACAATTAACCTTCAAATATTTGCTCCTAGGTCAATTGATTTTTATCAACTGTCTCCGTCAAATTAAATATAAATCAGTTAATTATTTATTCCATGTAATTTCAAACAAAAAGTTTTTATCATAATTAAAATTTTTTCTTCTGATTATTTATTTATCAATTTATATTTATATTTTTAATTCTTGAAAAACAACTAAAATATCTTCAAAAATATCGTTGATTTTTAATTTTTATTAAACTTTTATGTACAGACATTTACTAAATTACAGAATAAAACATTTTGATTAATTTTTTTTAACTATAAAACATTCTCGAAGTATTAAACATAACATACAAAAATACCAACAAAATTGTCGGAATTTGAAATTTCATAACCTAAACTTTAAATATGCTTCTGGGTACTTCCTAGTGTTAAATGAAACTTTTTAAATACTTACAAAAATTTTTTACGCCTTAAACAAAAGTTTTTTGTTTCAGAGACACCTACAATGCTTCACGTAAGGGTTAACAAGTTTGCGGGAATTTTTTCTGAGAAATTCCCGGGAGTCTCCCGGGAACTTTTTCACGTGGGAACTACAGATTCATAATCAGCGACCCCAAAAACCCCCGAGTTAGAATTATTAGTAGAATCCGATAAATTTTTAAAAAACATTCCGCCATATTGGACCCGTCATTCTGAATTTTTGAAAACTAACATCAGATTCGTCATCAGCGACCCCAAAAACCCCCAAGTAAATAGTTTCAACTGAATTTGATCATTTTTTTAAATTTTCGTACACGAGATTGTTATATTATAAAAAAATTGACTTTTGGTCGATATTTTTTATCCGTCATCTTGAATTTTAATCAATTAAACTTTACCATTTGAAAGCTTGAAAATTTTGGACGTGATATTGCAAGGTTTTACGAACTCTTCGGACTCAGTATCTTCGGAAAAAATTCATTATTTTTCGAAAAAAAATGGAAATAATATTTATTATCTACACTTTTCGATGATAACCACTGCGCTCATCATTATTTAAGATATTACATGAGAATCTATAAATACTTTTAATAGATTACATAATTAATGCAATTACACAACTATCTTATTAAAAAATTAAATAGAAACGTGAGAATATGTACATTAAAAAGCATGTTTGTAACATATTTTTCATCTTATGAACTGTAAATAAACAATGTTCTACAACCACTTTTTATTGAATAGTTATTTTCTACATTTAATTCAATTGAATTATAATTAACAATAGTTAATAATATTTATTATTAATTTCTATTTATTAATGAATTTAATATTTTTAATTGTAAAATTTATTAAAAGTTAATAAATTAGTGAAGAAGTTTTTTGTTCAATTAGAAGAATAAATTAAAAGAAATTATAACAATGTAAAGAATACTGTAAAACGGGGGTAAAGTTGGTCAATAATATCAGGTACCAATTTTAAAACGTGCACTGACAAAAGAAGTATCTTTATTTAAGGTATTTTTGTACATTTATACCAAAAAATGGCGGATATTTTATAAATTGTTCCGATTCGCTCGAAATTTGGTACTTGGAGGTTTTTTGGGTCGCGGATTACGACTCTGGCGTCAGCTTTAAAAAACTTAAAATGGCAGATTCACATAGTGAATGGAATTTTTTTTAATTGATATGATCCGCTGCAAAATTGACACACAAAAGGTTTCGAAGTCAAGGATTACATTGCATTATAGTAAAGTCACACAGACAATCTACCTCTTGTATTATATGACTCGAAAAAATGCGAGAAAAAATGACTAATTTTATATATTTGACATTTAATATATATATGACATTCCTTTTGCAACCAATCAACCAACCAACCAATCAACAATTAGAAAAACCCCCATGTACTAAATTTACTTTTCTCATCAGCCATATTGGATCCTCCATTTTAAGTTTTATAAAGCTGACGCCAGATTCGTAATCAGCGACCCAAAAACCCCCAAGTACCAAATTTCGAGCGAAACGGAACAATTTATAAAATATCCGCCATATTAAATCCGCCATTTTTTATTTGACGAATCTAGTTAAGTGGTAAGTAAATTTAAGTTTAAATTAATTTAACTTCTAAATTGTAATCCATGGTCATAATTTCAAAGCTAGCTCACTGTTTTTCATTATCTCACAAAATGTACCGAAAATGTAAGTTTTTTGAGGTTAGAAAAAAAATTAACCAACTTGTGAATTCTGACCCGGATTCGGATTCAGCGACCCAAAATACGTGAGAAATAGTCTAGTTCGCCGGACAAAAAAATTTTTCTTGTGGGGCTGTGATATTATTATTTTAAAATAAGAAATAAGTTATTATTTTTACATTTATTTAACGCAGATTCAGTTGGTAATTTTACTTTGTCAATGACAGACATAATTATGGAAGGTGACTTTCCCCGCATTGCAGCGAAAGATCGGTCACAATAAAACGGTGAATATATAGTTTTCTAAACAATAAATAAATATTTTTTTAATGATATCTCTTACCTTAATTCATAATTTTTTATTTAAATTAATAAAAAAATTGAAATATTTCTTAAGGAAAATTATGTTTTGATTCAGTTATGAATCAAAATCAATGGCTTTTTTATATGTAGGGTATAAGATAAAATATATTTGTTTTTAAAATATATATTTTAAATTTGATTATAAAGGCGCGCCATTAATATTAAAAAAAATTATAATAGAGATCATCAGTATTGGGAGTCACTATCAAGCGTGACCGCAATGGACGGTTTGTGAGCTGTGCAGGTGTTCGATCCCTAATGCGTGTGAGATTTTTAATTGTTATTTTAAATGTTATATCTACAGATATTGTGAATTTATCTCAAATAATAAAACAAAAAATGTAAAAATCCTGATTTTAAGATTTAATTTATCCGAAAAATGTTTACCCAGCATTTTTAGAATACACATTGTTTATTGTACAACTAATTTTTTAAAAAGCTATATATTTAGTCAGTTTATCATAGTGGCATTTTTATATTTCCTGTGAAGAAGTGATTATTAGATGTATGTTAAAATCACCTTTGCAACACATATCTATACGATATATGAGTAGTACGTCAGCTATATATGTATTCATGTATGTTAATGACATCTGAAACTCAACAGTTTTATGAGAAAAAATTTCTTTACATTACATTAAAAAAATTATTTACGAAATCAATGGTTTTTAAGTAGAAAATTAATTAACATAAGAAATTATTATTCATTATATAATAATGTTTTCAATAAATTAATTACAAAAGCGAGGAAATTTTTTTGCATAATATGGAAATAGGAATTGCTGATATTAAAACTATATAATATATGTATACTCAAAATTATTTTGTTAAATCGTTTTTATTATTTTAATTTTTTATTAGCAGACAATGGAATAATGAAATCGAGAAAAATGTAAAAAAAATATTTTTCAGAAGAATTTAAAGAGAAATATACTTTTTAATCTATAAAACAGAAACCATACAATTGTACAAAGATATAAAAAATATGTGCAACCTGCTTAATATCTCATATTACATTATATTATTTGTTACTAAAGATATTTTCAATATCTTGACATTTTCCAACAACAATTTGCGAGAAATTTGTAAACTTGAGGCATGTAAAGGTAAGTTTAATATCCTGTATGTAATAGGTAGAACAGTAGAATAAATTGTATTGAATTTCCTTTTAAATAATAATGCAATGCAAATATTTCTAGAAATGCTGTTTCCATTTTGTTAATAAACTTTCTGCAAATTTTATTTGCAAACTTACAATTTCTTATATATTCCAAAAGTTTGCTGGAAAATTTCGAATTTCGCACATTCAATTTCTAAAATGTATTATTTGAGCTAAAAAATACGAAGAAAAAAGAGAAAGGAAAATGATTTACCGAGGTACGGAAGACTTGTTGTTCACTTGCCTTTTATAATCCTTAATTAGATCTGCACTGGTACCACTCTCATCAAAATGAGTTTAATAAAGGTGAGAAATAGGATAATAACGCTTATGTTTATAGTAAACACAGAACTCACGACGCGGACATTTTGGTAGAAACCAGCTAAACGTCCTACACGCGTTTTACACAATTTTCATAATTTAAAAACTCCCTAAGTTAAAACGTGACGGGCAACAATCCAATACTAAATTGAATACTTTGGAATTCCTTGGCTTGATGTGAGTTTCGAAACAAATCGGTAGACTTCGGTTACATTCGGTTCGCTGGCTTTGCAATTTGCTTCGAGCGAAGACTTGCTTCAGCTTACTCTCTTCCCACCTTATTCTTACGTATATCCCTCATTTTTATGGGCCCCACTCTCTAAGCTCTATCCCTTCCCTCAAGAATATAAGTCCTGCTCACTAGGCTACTCATGCTCCGATCATCGTGGCAAAGACGTTATATCACGAATAGAAAATAATTTTTCTTTCTACTTTTTAAAATCTTACGTATATTATAAAAAAAAAATTTCAATACAGTTACAATTTCAGATATTCTTTTTAACATTTAGAATTAAACATTTTTTAAGAAATTTTTAAAACTTTTTAAAATCATTTTTGCTATAAATTGAAACTAAAAAATTAAATGAATAAAAGTGAGATTAGTCATCGACATATATGTTAAAAAGGAACGTGACACCGTTACTTGCAGTACGCTGCTTTAGTACGAGAGACCGTGACAATTTTGAGAAAATCTTTTAGAAATCTTTTTACAGTTTAATTCTTATTTCCTTGTAATTGTGATTAAGTTACAACTATACTATCTGTATTTGAAAATTGTGTTAGCTCTTCATATATTATTTAATTAACTATAATTATTTGAGTGCCATCGTGTAAATTGCGACAATAACAGTCCCCATGCGGGGGTCAATTGTAACAATACCTAAAATATTCTAAAACAAATTATTGCTTATAATCATCTTTATCAATTATTTGTATTTTTCAGGATAAAAGAATGTTATTAAAACCAAAAAGTACCCCTAAATTGAGTTTCAATTTGATATTAAAAAATATTTCGAAATTTTCCAATTAGAAATTTTGAAAACTAATGTTTAACAAATCCCTCACAGCATAGAATATTCCGCGGATATCCACTTTTCATCCCGCGATATCCCTGGGACATCACCGGGAAATCCCGTGGGATGTCCCATGTACACGGAAAAAAATTTCTTGTAGCGAAAACACTACAAATTTCAGAAAAGACAATTCTATAAATTGTCATGTAGACTATTAGAAAATTGTGTTTCAAACACATAAATTGAGAACAGAACAATCCGATTTGCTTTAGTAGAGACATAGCGCATGCGCAACGAATTGTATTGTAACACACTCTATGAAAGTTTGTTTCCCAAACCTCAGCGTTTTGTGAATACACGAAACCGGGTTTTATAGATGGCGCTAAAGATCCTGTTGATAACACTAGAAACTTTTTTCCATGTAGGATATGTGTCTGCATGTGCAAGAAACGCCATGTTATCATTTCACATGTCAGACAACATGCACATAGTGTAAACATCTAAAATTTATCTTGTATATCTAAATATATCTGTTTTCCTTTGAGTGTTTTTAGTTACTGTAAATTAGGTACTCATTTATGGATCATATGCTGTGAAATATAATTATAGCAGATGTAAAGCTTGAAATAGTTTGTTTTGATATTTGTTGCATCAATAGAATTTCTTAAGTATACAAAACAAGTATTTACATGTCGTATCGATCAAATGTCTGCGTTCTGTTATTTATTGTGTCGGTTAAACGATATAATTTTGTTACTTGTCATTTCGGTCACATGACATGTCTCCCTTATGCATTTCGGTTAAATGACAATTCGGTTACATGTCAATTAGGTAATAATCATGTGCTTCCATGAAATCTGTATGTTTAACAATCTGTGACTTTTTCTTTTCACTGAATTTTATGTTATAAATACATAAATCTTAACCAGGTTCAAGTCATGTTATCCTTGTTGCAAATTAAAATTCAAAATTGAGACAAAGTTTTTATTTTGCAGAATAAGATACTCAATCATTTCTTGAAAAATGTTCGTAAAAAAAATTTATCCCTCTGAGTTATTTACAAAAAAATTTCAGTTTTATGCTTTATTGCACCATTAGAAGTCTATACATTTTAAGCTCAGACCAAAAAGCTTGTTACGGCACTGTAAAAACTGGCCGTCTTAAAAGTACAAAAAACGTCTTGTTTTAAGACGTTTTTCGCGTCTAAGATACCAAATGTGTCTTAAAACAAGATGTTTTTTGCACTTTTAAGACGGCTAGTTTTTGCAGTGGGTCTGCACCTGACAGCTAAGGGCAGGGGAGAGTGGGGAGTTGTGCTCCGGGTTTTGTTTTTCGATAAAAACTATTATGTAATTTTTTTTGACTTTTCTATTATTATATAGTACTTTTAGTACACGTACAAACACAACTTTTGACATGATCGATTTATTAAAATTCAAAACGGAAATAGAAAATTTTTCGAAAATACTGGTTTTATGACTTTTCAAAAGCAGTGGAGAATTGTGCTCTACCCGTTGAAAATTGAAGAAAAAAACATATTTTTTAGAATATTATTTATTTAAATTATGAAATGTGAAAAAGTAAGATAATTTACATAAAATAAAGTAATAGATTAGATAATAAAAGATTATTTTTAGATAGTTTAGATAAAATTTAATTATTTTAAAAAGAATTGAATTAAACTAGGTGATTAATTTCATTTGTGTGAATACAGATGTTAAAAAGTCTCATTTCACTAAAGAACAATATTTAAATTGCATAAAACATTCTAATTATTCATAAATAATTCGAAATAAGAATAGAGAGTGCGTATTAGAATTAAAAACTGTTAAATATGTTGTGAGGCGAATATATTTTTTTTTAAATATTTTTTTTTGACGTCGAAAAGTTATTAATTACTGGAAATTTTTATGCATTAAACATTGTGATCATTTTGAAAAAATAACTAGAAATGACCTGAACATAAAGAGACAAAAAAGACTTTTAGAAGAAAATTTTAACTCACTATCTGTAAAGACACGAAAAATGCTTCCAAAGATGACGGGTACCACTTAAAAAGTTAGTTCTTAACGAGAAAAGAATTCGTTAATAGTTTAAATTTGTCATATAAATTGCCATAATAAAAAATTATGGTGGAGCACGACACCCCACTCTCCCCTACAATAAACCCGAGTACGAAATTTCGGTCGGCCCACGGTTATGATTATTTATCGACGGTTGGGCCAACTAGCGGAATGATAACGGTTTACCGTCCAAAGGTGTCGATGATTGACCTAATTATTGATCCCCAGAACGAACCAACTTTAAATGCGTATCCAAATAGCACAACATATGACCATAATATTGTAAATCTTTTAATTTGTTTTATAAAATTTTTCAACTAAGTATTGTAGCATTGTAAAACAACTTTCCAAAAAGTTTCTAGCTCCTAGCACTGTTCAGAATATTTTCTGTAACAAAATCATCACAAATGATCTGTAACTGACGTTCCAACGTAGTTCTAGAACTGTGTCTGAAAAATGTTATGTAGCTGTTCTAAAATTTTGTTGCAGATTAGTTCTGGATGACATTTGTACCTAAAAATGGGAACAATTCTGCAACAGTGTTACATAACAGTTCTATTTTAGAAACAGTCACAAATTTTTTGTAACTTGTGTTCTCTCGCATATCTAGAACTATATCGGAACAATGATATGTAACTGTTCTAAAATTTTGATGAAGTTTAGTTCTGGAATATATTTGTACCTCACAGAAAAAACCTAGTCTCATTTTTGTTGCAAATCAAAATGAGCCAATGCTAAACGACATAGACAGTGGCGCCACCAACCTGGTTCATTTTTGTTGCACATCAAAATGAGTCGCCTAGGCGGCTCATTCTGAGTTCATTTTTTTTCTGTGCTGAGATTAAGAATTTTGAAGTGTTCATAAGTACCTTAACTATTTTCTATGGAATTAATAAATAAATAGTTCATTTTACTTAAGTATGTAGTTAAATTTAAAAAACTCTAAAATTTTTATATATCACATAGTCTTTTTGTTTTTTTTTATAAGCAATACAGTTTTTAAATCCTCCTCAGTCGCAAGTTATCAAATGAATTTTGTATTTATATTCCCATGTTAGGGTAGCGTAATGGTTAGCGTATTAGCCTGTGGATCGATATTGCTATAGAACAGTTGAAATTTGACACTGTTCTAACAATGTTTATTTTAGAGTTTCCTTCTTCTATTACATCAAGTTTTAATATTTTTATTAAGAATAAAAATATTTTGCATGTATTTTTAGGGAATAATCGTGCGATAATAGTTATGTACCATTTTGCTTCCTCGTGGAGGAAGCTTTGTAGACCTTTCGTTTATAAAACTTTTCAAAGTGGTGGAAACAAATTTTTTTCTTTATAGAAACATGTTATATGAGATCCTGATCAATTGTCCGGATGTATGTATGTGTGTGTGTGTGTGTGGATCCCTTTTTTGTTTAGAAGATAACTTTAACAGGTTTTAATGGATTTAGATAAAATTTGGTAGGCTCATTTATCATATTAATATCTCAAATCTGACCAAAGGATTTTGAAAAATACCCAAAAAAAAAATTTTATCGTCTTTTTTCAAAAATTTTTTTTTAATCGAAAAAATTTTTAAATAGAAAAATTTAAGGTTATATATAATAAAATCGTATTCCTTACGTCAAGACGAATCGATCGATATATATAAAGTATATATTTGAGGTAAATTTAAAGAATTAATGAATGTTAAAAAATCAAAAATTCACATTTTGGCTATAAAATTTTGTGATTTTTTAAATTGAAGTTTATATATGAAATAATTGTATTCCTTACGTCAAGACGAATCGATCGATATATATAAAGTATACATTTGAGGTAAATTTAAAGAATTAATGAAAGTTAAAAAATCAAAAATTCACATTTTGGCAATAAAATTTTGCTTTCTCCATGAGGAAGCAAATTTTTTTGCTGATCGTAAAGAGGAAGCAAAATGTTCATGAAATGAACATCTGAATTTACAACTTGTTATAGTTGTTACAAAACAGTTCTAGAACTGTTACAAATACATTTGTAACCATATTCTAGATCTGTTACAGAATCTTACATATCCGCTGAGTACGACATTTTGCGTAACCAGTGTCTCACATGTTCATAACCAGTTAAAGAAGATGTTCTCAAAAAATTTGTAACAGTTCTATAACTGACCTGTAACAGTGTTTGCTGGGATGGTTTTCAAGATTTTAGCAATGGTCAAAATTCCGTTATCTTAAAAAATAAATTCCCATGGTTTGCAATATTTTAGCAATGGTCCAAAATCTGTAAAATTAAAAAAAAAATTTCTTATGGTTCGCAAGATTTTAGCAATGGTCTAAAATCAATAAAATAAAAAAATTAATTGCCCATGGTTTCCGAAATTTTAGCAATGGTTCAAAATTCGTGAAATTAAAAATTTTTTCCCATGGTTCGCAAGATTTTAGCAATGGTCAAAAATCAGTAAAATTAAAAAATTTTTTTTCTCATGGTTTGCAAATAGAGGTGTGCAAAAAGCTCGAATGTCGAGTCGAGCCGAGTCGAGCCAAGTCGAGCCCGAGCTTGACTCGACCCACACAGCACCCAAAATTCCGTGATACTTGACAGAACTTCACACGGCGAGCTTAAGAAACTTCAGTGACAAAGTTCATACAAGTTTGTGTCGATGTTTAAATGTCCACATGAAAAGAATATTTACACGAAACTTCACAGGAAAAAATAAGTTTTGTTTCAAACCCGAAAGGAAGCTAGTTTCAATATGTGACACAAACTAGACCGATATAGTTTCTAACTCGCTCATAGAATAAGTCTTACTTTAAGCCTACTGTAGAGGCTAACAATAAGCTGCCTTTCGAAATAGAAAGTAGCCACAAGCCCGAACCTGGACTTAAATTAAACCACTGCGCGGTATAAAAATTAGCTAACATAACATAACTTTCGTTGTACGTCTAGTTACAACTCACTAGTATCTAGACCTCATGGGCTTGATTGAAGACTTTTAACGTCTCATTTCTAGCGAATAAAATTTTGCATTGAGTCCAAGACCACAAAGGCTTGTTTTGAATCTAATAGAACTAAATATTTGTCATATTAATATCTCGTTTTTCATTATTTTTAGACCATTATTTGTGATTAATATTAGTTATCGGCTACTTTCTAATCAAAATAAAAAATTAGACTATGCTCGGAGTAAGACTTTTTTTTCCTGTGTTTGAGGGAATATTACACTACAAATGTTCACGTGCAATGTTTAGTCAATGTTGTGTCAATATTCACCTATACTTATTATATTAGTAAACGAAATTTTTATAACTAGGCGAAAATGTAATGTCAATATTGACACAACTTTGACTGAACATTGCACGTGAATATTTATAGTGTAATATTTCCTCAAAGTTTCGTGTAAATATTCATTTCACGTGGACATTTAAACATCGACACAAACTTGTATGAACGTTGCCACAGAAGTTTCCTAACCTCACCGTGTCAGGTTCTGTCAAGTTTCAGGGAATTTTGGGTGCTGTGTGGGGAGGTATCGAGTAGGGGAGACTGGGGCTGAAAGTGACAATTTTGAGAAAACTAAATAAAATGCTAGTAAAATGAAAACTTTTTGATTTAATCTATAGTCTATGTGTTTTAAAATTTAATGTAGTTTTTAAATCTATTGTTATTTTTTGACAATTTTGAACAGTTTTTTTTTAAAAATGATTTTGTGCAGCGAGGCAACATGGCAGGTTGAATTCCGCGCTGGGGACAGTTGTGCCGACGCCGGGGTCGGTTGTGCCGCTCAGATTTTTTAGTTGTTTCAGTTGAAGCAAATGATTTTACGCGTAAGAAATAAAATAATTATTGCCAATATATGATTTACTATTATTTATTAATCATTTGTTATAAACTTTTAAAGGTCTTTAGGAACAATCTTAAGATTTCTAGATTTTATTAAGTACAAATAAACATTTTCTGATTTATAGTCTATAATTGCATAGTTAGTCAGTCGCTTAAAATATAGTTTTCGTAATAAGTATTTTTATTATAAACATTCAAAAGATTTTCCCAACAATCGTAATATTTATAGATTTTTGTAAATAAATAAACATTTCTGACTTAAATTTTTATAATAACATAACTAGTCAGTCTTTTAAAATATTTTTTGAAATAATTATTTGTATCGTTAATTAATTGTAAAAACTCTACTTTCAATAAATAATTTTTAAGACGTGAATACTTATTCCGAATGCGATTTATTGAAATTACAATTGACATACATATAACTGACCCTTTGTTTACGCTTCACACTTTTTAAATGTGCCCAGTTTTTGTAAACAATGCATTGAATCCACTTTTCTCTTGATTTCGGGTTGGAAGAACTATTCGAACAAACGAGGCAATAGTAGAATTATATGGTTATTTAGCGATTGACAGCGGCACAACCAGCCCCAAGCGAAAGGCACAATTAACCTCGTTGCGTCGATGCTCACTTTTTATCAAATATTAAAAAACTAGATAAATTAAATGTTAGGTTTCATGCACTATTAAATCCGTCGATAAATTTGGATCATTTAAAAAAAATACGTATCAATATCTTTAAAAATGAAAAAATAGGCCAAAAAGTGTGAACATGAAAACTTGCACCTAAGTGACGCCAAAGCACCATGTTACTAACAGATAATTGTTCCGTGAAGCAAACAAAATCAAAATCGTTGCCAAAGATGCGCATAAGTAAAACAATACTTCTCTCACTTCCACTTTTCAAAAAAAAAATTTTGTTTTTGAGGTATTCCTATCGGCACAACTTACCCCCGGCACTTTCAGCCCCGGTCTCCCCTACTCGAACTTTTCGAACACTCAAGTGAATTCGAGTACTCGAATACAGTCGAGTACTCGACTGAATTCAAGCATATTAAACGTTCAATTCTTATTGTTTTGCAAAAATTACTAAATTAATCAACAGATAAATGAATGACTATATATTTGAAATTACAAACTCATGAAAAAATAGTAAATAGCTTACAAACAATCGAATATTCAAATTCAATCTACAGAAGTACTCCACTATTTTCGAGTACTCGATTATTTCAAGTACTCGTATTCACTCGAGTGATCGAAGTTACTCGAGTGATCGAAGTTACTCGAGTACTCAAAATATTCGGGTACTCGAAAATTTTCGAGTTTTTTATACAGCCCGACTCGGCTCGACTCGAAAAATGAAAAGCTTGAAAAATATCGATCGAGTTTCGGGCTTTGAGCTTTTTGCACACCACTATTTGCAAGATTTTAGCAATGGTCTAAAATCAGTAAAATTAAAAAATTAATTTTCCCGTTGGTTTGCAAGATTTTAGAAATGGTCAAAAATCTCATGGTTTGCATGTTTTTAGCAATGATATATATAAGTATGAATAATGTTAATTGTACCATGGGAAAAGGAAATGAGCAATGGTTTTTGAGATTTTTGCCAAGGTTTAAACTATGGGTCTATTCGATCTTACCTTGGCAATCGATTTCGTCCATGGTTTTTATGATTTTACCCATGGTACGATTTCCATGGATATCCTTTTGTCCTGTGTCAATATGAGCCATTTCCAATATCATTCTTTTTTATAAAATTGTGATTGGTTGATAATTGGGGTGTTTTCAAAATTAAAAGTATGATCTAAATCCAACATCCATTTGTTTGAAGGCTTGTAAATATGATTCTTATCGATGGCTGGGTGTAAAAACATGATATATCGAATTGGCGTTGAAAAACATGATACGTCGGATTAGCGTTGGAAAACATGATACATCGTCGTTTGATTTGAAGAACATGACACGTTGAAAACGAAATTTTTCTTTTCAAATTTCTGTTGGTACCACTGAGCCTGAAATTTAAAATGTGTCAAATCTTTGAAACTGTTTTATAAAACAAATGATTTTGCTTCATAATATGTCAGTTTAAAGAAAAATTAGGTTAAATAGCTTTTTATAAAGTTTATATTTAGATTAATAAAATCTGTGATTTTATAAATAATTCTATTTTATTATAAATATTTATATTGTAAATATTCTATTACAATTGGTGTTGTTTTAATATTTGTTTAAAGAGTCAATCATGGAGAGTAAGTAAAGTATATTTTTTAAAACACAATTATTAAATAAATTAAATTAACTTAGGTAGGGGAGACCGAGGAGGAAAGTAACAAAGCTTATAACTTTTAAACAAATTATCGGATAGACATGGTTCAAACATATTTTTAGTCGGCACTGTTCCCCCTTCCTCCTCCATAGTGTGTCCAAGCCTGACAGGAAAGGTTAGGTCTGATTCCGGTGTGACGTGCAGAAAAAACGTCAAAAGGAAGTTTTCGTTCAAATTTTCAAATTCTCGTATTTCTTTAATTTTATTGTTTTTCAAAATGTGCCTTTCGTTATTTTGTAGCCTTATTATCTGTCTTTAAGTTGTGCTTAAACAAACAATTTAACAGTTGTGTAGTTTTAACTTTTTTGTTGACATACAAGAAAAAATCGACCGAGGAGGAAAGTAACACGCTACTTTTCTCCTGTTGTCGATATTGTCCATGTTTTAACTAATGATTGAAGCAAATCGTATTTAATTTTACGAATAACAGAGATTTATTTAAGAAAAACCTGTGATCTAGGTAAGCATAAAATATCTTTAAGAAAAAAAATGAGCTAAATTCATAAAATGTTCGAAATATGTGCTAAATATGTCCTAAATATGTGCCAAATAAGTATAAACTGTACTTAAACTTTTATGTGTTCCTAATAAAAATATTTCTAATTAATAATAGTCATTAGTCTAAAGAATTTTACATAATTTTATACTGTTACTTTCCTTCTCGGGGGTGAGGAGGAAAGTAACAGATGAAGAGCTTGCGTAAAAGTTATACTGTGAACTGTCAATTTATTATAAATGTTTAATTCAAAGTTTATTTAAAAGGTGAATGTCCAAGCTTTCATTTAATATATTAGACAAATTTATCCGACAAATATTTTTAATGCTAGCATAAAAAAACTGATTTTTGTTACTTTCCTCCTCGGTCTCCTCTATATTTTTTCTAGTAAATCCTCCAATTATTCATTTCCTGGAGGATTTAACACCCATGACGTTATCATACAGCTGTAAAAGTAATTAATAATACAGACGATCATTTAAATACAGTATTGTAATCCCGTTGATTTAAAACGAACTTCATGTAAAATATTCAAAATTATATGTATATAGTGCAAGATTTTACTTCTATTATTTTAATATCATCATATATTCTTAAAAAATGTAATATATAGCAAACCATTTTAAATATCGCGGTCAGTGGTACTAACAGAAATTTGAAAAGAAAAATTTCGTTTCCGACGTGTCATGTTCTTCAAGTCAAACGACGATATGTCATGTTTTCCAACGCTAATCCGACGTATCATGTTTTTCAACGCCAATTCGATGTATCATGTTTTTACACCCAGCCATCGTTATGTTCGTGAATTCGGAATTTTATATTTCTTTTTGTTGTGCCTATATAAGAGGAGTCACATTGTGAACAAGGGATTTTGTAAACTAGGGGAGACCGGGGCTGTTTGACGCACTTGAGTTTATTCAAAAGTGTTAAGTTAAATTAATTTTTCTCTTCATTCAAGTTAAAGTATGTTACGTAATGTAACATAAATATTATTTTATAAATTTTTATAACAAATAATAATAATTAAAAATTTTATATTTCAAATTAAAATTATAGCTATAAAAATTTAATTACTATTTTAAGCCTGGATTCTCATCCAATAGCTTAGGAATTAATTTTGGTTATCTATTGAATTTTTCTTATAGAAATTGAAAAATATATAAGGAATACATAAAATAAGGATTAAAATTTGTTAGTCACAACTACATAAAGTGACATTAACAAATTTAGGAATCAAAGGTTGAAAATAATAAGGAAACACATAGGTCAAAAATAATACAATTTTAAAGAATAACCGCCAGCTTTACTACGGCAGTATTCTTTGGAATTGGGAAATTGTGAAAAGTTTTAAAGATTGAAAGAAGTTTTTCAAAAAAAGAGATAAGATAAAAAATAAGAAAAATATAATTTAAAAACTTACTTTTTTTTATTTATTAAAAATGATTTTCCCTAAAGATGCAAAAATATTAGAATGTTGTCCTTCCTTGATAGTCAGTAATAAATGTGGAAAATGCACTGAACTTTTTAAGAATAAAATAACTTTTTAAAATTGGATTTGAATGCAATAACTTTTGAAATAATTTTTTTTTGAATGTAAATTTTTGAAAGACTTTTGAATGTAAAATTTTGAAAGAACTCTCATGAGTTAAATTGTAGAAATGTAAAATGTTTTGTGACTTTTTGTGTGAATGTAAAATTTTTGAATGTCTTAAAATTTTTGAATGAGATGCTGACTTACGCAAACATGCGTTTTTAAGGGTCTATCCCCACTCAAAATTTAGACTTTTTGTGGGTTGTCCCTTAAAGAAACAGATTTCCAAAAAGTAGGGATAAAATCTCAAAGAAGGAGAGATCTTTTATATTTTACATCTTTTTACAATTAGATTAATTTTTTGTTATAAACAATAATAATTTTTATTATAATTTGTTATTAACAATTATTATTTGACTTAATTTACATAACCCTTTTTAAATTTTGGTTCTACGACGATTTTTAAGAATAATTCATTTGTTAGATCTAATTTATTTATAATTTTCTATAATTATTGTTAATTTTAACTAATTTGTATAATAACTTAACCTAACCTACAAATTATAGTTGTAATTATTTAAAATTTTAATTATTTATAATTATTTATTGTTAAATATCAATATAATTTAATTATGGTTAAATTGTATTAAATTTTAATTGTTTATTTATTAATTTTATAGTTTTTATAATTTTTATTATTAATTTTACTTATATTAATAATTTTAAACAATAATCAATTATAAATTTTGACAATTATTAGTTTTTATTAAAATTTAATATAAATTGTTGAAAAGTAACATTTTAATTATTGATTAATAATAATAATGAAATTAATTATTAAAGTTAATTGTTATTAAAAATTTATATGTGTGTGAATTTTAGTATAATATATATTTTCGGAACCTAGACAAATTTTATTACAAACAGAAGGAATTCTTGGCGACATGGACTCTCGGACCTTGTCGTAAGAAAAACGAAAATGAAAGGAAAAGGACCCCAGCGGTCGACATCTGGAGGATGCACTTGTAGAGTTCGAAAAGATTTTTATGGTTGTATTTTATAATTTTATTGCTTACGGATGTTTCAGTTTCTTAGATTTTTGGAAAAAGTGCATTCTGGTAAATGTTGACCACTAAGGTTTCACGTTTCATTATCTGCTTAAAAAGGCAACAAGAGAAAAAACGGATACATTATGAGTCGATGAGTACAAGAAAGAACATGATTTTTTAAATAAACAGATGTTGTTTTTCTTTAAAAGGATGAGAAACGTGGGAGAGAAAAAAAAATTAAATATAGAGAAAAAATAAGATTGAAAAATGACCAGATGTAACACCCCCACCGTAAAATGGTTAGTTGAGGATGCAAGACGAAAATGACCATACTTTGAGCAATAATCAAATTTTTGTTACATAAACTTTTTTTTTAACTTTTTGAAATAATAATAATATAAGAAAGTAAAGATTTTGTTTCAGTTGCTTGAGAATTGCTTATATGTCAAACAGCATTTTGTTAAGTCAGAAAGAATTTACTGCAAGTTGAAGATATTCTTAATCATAATGATTGATTAAGGTGTAAGCAAATGTTCAATAGACGAATATCTTGATACTGCTTCTGGAACATTTTTAAAAGATAGTATGTATCTTTTAGTTGAAAAATTTCTTCTTTCCTAATTGATGGAATGAAATGTTAGGTTGATAACATTTCTGGTAAATGAACTTTTGATTAACTTATTTTAGAACAATAATTCCATTATTGTTTTTTTAGATGATGATATATTTAATAGTTGTTGTCACGCATTAGCTAATGAATTTAAATGTAGATTCATTTTAATGTCCGAATTTATATGTATTTCGGAATAAGTTAACTTTTGATGGAAGTTGAATTATGAGCACATTCTAAACTCATTATTAATTGTTGTAAAAACATGTAAGGTGTAGAATCTTCATAAAACGTCTTCTGTTTGTTTTCCAGATGTGTTAGCCATTGATATGTGTTGAATGTGCAGTTGCTTCTTGATAAGGATCAAATTCAATCATATTATTAACTTATACATATTTAAAATATAACCAATTTCTCTTGCAACTGCAACTTATTTAATTTTACTTTTCTTTTACAACTTCTGAATTATTGAAATTAATGTATTGAATTTTAAAAATGATTATTAGTCTCAAAATATAAATTAAATTTTTAAAAATTAACTGCAAAATTAACTAATGCTATTCAGTATTGTACATAATTTTGTTGAATTTCTTGATTTTACAAAAATTGTTGATTACTGTTGAGTTGTTGTATTCTTTGTAATGCTGTTGGTTTTCTTGTGAATCCTTACAAATATTAATAACTATTGTTTTTTTTTTGATTCTATATAATACAAAATTTTCCTTCAATTGAAACTGTAAAAAATTTTCTGATATTTTTTTTTATAAATTTCGACATAGTTTAATCTGTAACATATAAGAAAAATATTAATTTATAAGAATAAAAAAAAATTAAAATTTTCCATTTTTTTAAACAACAAAAAAAATGAACTTTTATTTATATGTTCTGTTTATTTATTTTTGATTAATCAATTATGTGTTCTTATTCATTACAATTCAATATATTAATTATTATATACATTTAATGTTTTCCCATTTTAATATTTTAGACTCAGAAAAATCGACTTTAAATTAAAGATAAAAAATTTTCATTGCGTATGAGATAAAAATCTCTGTTGTGTCTGAAAGTAATTGAAACTTTATTTGTTAACGAATGCAACCTTGCCTCTGAAAGTAATCGAAACTTTATTCATTAAGAAATGCAACCTTGCCTATGCACAATCTATACACAATCATTTATATAAAACATGTATCTTACTGAATTTGAAATAAAAAAAAATATAAATAAATAACAAAATAACAACAAAAATTGTTCTACAAACATTACTGCGCAATAAGGAGGAAACGAACCTCAATTTATGAGTACCAATATTTTTAAAAATTTTACAGGATTTATTTTCATAAATGCACCAAGCTATCACGGTGTTTGCATTCCAAAATTTATAATTACTTGATTATATCCAACAATCTTTCATTCATATTCAATAAATGTTTTATCATCCTTTTAAATAAAATCAAATTATCATTACAATTTCTAAATTGATTGTTTAAATTTGTCTTAAATTTCTTTTATTAAATTTAATAGAAAAAGAAACCCTTTAATTAGAAATTTGTATCATAAAAAAAAATAGTAAAATGGTTCACTCAAAAGGAATATAATTGGTTTTAAATATTTAATATTACATTGTAATAAACGAATCACAAATTATTAATCTGAAAATTAATGAAAAATTAACATATTTTATTTTTTATGTTCATTTTGAAAAATTGTTGATTTTGGTATACTATATTGACAAAAATTTAGATATGACATTATTGATTTGGAATTTGATTTTTACATTCTCATTTTTATTTTAGTTTGGCTTAAATATTTTGATTTTAATATTATTTTTATCCAGATTTTAGAATTTTCTTTATAAGGATATTAACTTTTGTAAATAAAATAGTAAATATTGTTTTGTTTTATTTGACTAATATATTTCATCTTATTGGTCTTGAATTTTTGAATTTTTTCTGATTTCGTTTTCTTTAGTTTTGTTTGAATTTGATATCTTTTGAAACATTTTGATAAGAATGGATTTAGATTTAGCTTTTGATTTTTAAAATAAAATTTATTATAATTTTATGTAAATTCAGAATTAGATTTAGTAATTTGATTTTAATTTTAGAATTGGATTTTGTTTTTGATTTAGTTTTAGATTTTGAATTCAATTGTAGAATTCGATTTAGAATTTGTTTAAAAATTTTATCTTTTACAAGACTTATAAAAACTTCGTATAAAAATCCTCTTATAGGAATATAAAATTTCGTAGAAAAAAGAAATCCTCTATGGGAATATAAAATTTCGTATAAAAATATCCTCTTTAGGAATATAAAAACTTCGTTGCAAAATTTATCCTCGATGGGAATATAAAAATTTCATATAAAAATCCTCTTTAGGAATATAAAATTTCGTATAAAAATCCTCTTTGGGAATATAGAAAAAATTCGTTGCAAAATTGACCCTCGATGGGAATATAAAAAAATTCGTATAAAGATCCTCTTTAGGAATATAAAATTTCGTATAAAAATCCTTTTTAGGAATATAAAATTTCGTATAAAAATCCTTTTTAGGAATAAAAAAAAATCGTTTATAAAAGTTTGTTATCCTCTTTTGGGATAGAAAAATTTGTTCATAAAAGTTTTTTGTTTATAAAAGTTCGTTATCCTCTTTTGGGATAGAAAATAAAAATTTTGTCCATTAAATAATCGTAAAATTTGTTTTAATATTTAGAATTTCATTGAATGTAAAAAATTTTTGAAATTCGATTTAGAATTTTTTTAAGTAGATTTAAAATTTTAAATTTAGTATTTGATTTATAATTTGATTTGGTAATTTGTTTTCGATTTAGAATTTTTAATTTAGTATTTGATTTATAATTTGATTTAGTAATTTGATTTTCATTTAGAATTTGATTTTTAAATAATATATCGATATATTCATGATTTGAAAATTGCAAAAATGTTATTAGAATTCACGAGGTACGTCGCGTTTGTGATATAGCGCGCAGAAGTAGAGATGAGTTGGTGGGGGTAGCGCGAAACTACTAGAGTATATTCAATATGGCCGAATGTTGGTAGTAGTTATGGCCGGTATATGGCTGACCCAGTCAACCGTCTAACTAGTAAGGGTCTGTTTCCCCTCACACAACGTGTTCAGCGAGAGTCACAAACATCCACAACGTGATTTTTATAAAAAAGTATTTATTATAAAATTTATTTAAATAATTAATTTTTTTAACTTTTTATAATTAGTCATAAGATAGAAAAATCAAAAATGATATTAAAAACCGCGAGGGACTTCGCGTTCGCGAGATAACGCTCGGGTCGCGGCAGGTATACGAAGTACTGGCGGCGTTACGCGGCAGCACGACCTAGCTATTATACAAAGGGGACCCTATAAGGGACCATGAAAGTAGAATTTTATGTTTTACTCTTACACAAAAGAATATAATTTATTTAACAATTTCTTATTAAGTCTTTTTTTATAAACAAATAAATTTTATTTAAAAAAAAATTCATATTTTTTGTAATTATTTGAAAAAAAAATGAATTATCTTATTTATGAACTCAGATTTATTTTTAAATGTAATTAAATTGATTGATTTGAGAATATAATCCATAATGACGCGTATATAGAAAAATATATAAGAAAAGATTAGAAAAATTCAATAGAAATCAAACCGAAACTATCCCTCCGGGGCCTCCAAAAATTTAATCTATGTTACGTAATGTAACATAAATATTATTTTATAAATTTTTATAACAAATAATAATAATTAAAAATTTTATATTTCAAATTAAAATTATAGCTATAAAAATTTAATTACTATTTTAAGCCTGGATTCTCATCCAATAGCTTGGGAATTAATTTTGGTTATCTATTGAATTTTTCTTATAGAAATTGAAAAATATATAAGGAATACATAAAATAAGGATTAAAATTTGTTAGTCACAACTACATAAAGTGACATTAACAAATTTAGGAATCAAAGGTTGAAAATAATAAGGAAACACATAGGTCAAAAATAATACAATTTTAAAGAATAACCGCCAGCTTTACTACGGCAGTATTCTTTGGAATTGGGAAATTGTGAAAAGTTTTAAAGATTGAAAGAAGTTTTTCAAAAAAAGAGATAAGATAAAAAATAAGAAAAATATAATTTAAAAACTTACTTTTTTTTATTTATTAAAAATGATTTTCCCTAAAGATGCAAAAATATTAGAATGTTGTCCTTCCTTGATAGTCAGTAATAAATGTGGAAAATGCACTGAACTTTTTAAGAATAAAATAACTTTTTAAAATTGGATTTGAATGCAATAACTTTTGAAATAATTTTTTTTTGAATGTAAATTTTTGAAAGACTTTTGAATGTAAAATTTTGAAAGAACTCTCATGAGTTAAATTGTAGAAATGTAAAATGTTTTGTGACTTTTTGTGTGAATGTAAAATTTTTGAATGTCTTAAAATTTTTGAATGAGATGCTGACTTACGCAAACATGCGTTTTTAAGGGTCTATCCCCACTCAAAATTTAGACTTTTTGTGGGTTGTCCCTTAAAGAAACAGATTTCCAAAAAGTAGGGATAAAATCTCAAAGAAGGAGAGATCTTTTATATTATTAATTTTACTTATATTAATAATTTTAAACAATAATCAATTATAAATTTTGACAATTATTAGTTTTTATTAAAATTTAATATAAATTGTTGAAAAATAACATTTTAATTATTTATTAATAATAATAATGAAATTAATTATTAAAGTTAATTGTTATTAAAAATTTATATGTGTGTGAATTTTAGTATAATATATATTTTCGGAACCTAGACAAATTTTATTACAAACAGAAGGAATTCTTGGCGACAGGGACTCTCGGACCTGTCGTAAGAAAAACGAAAATGAAAGGAAAAGGACCCCAGCGGTCGACATCTGGAGGATGCACTTGTAGAGTTCGAAAAGATTTTTATGGTTGTATTTTATAATTTTATTGCTTACGGATGTTTCAGTTTCTTAGATTTTTGGAAAAAGTGCATTCTGGTAAATGTTGACCACTAAGGTTTCACGCTTCATTATCTGCTTAAAAAGGCAACAAGAGAAAAAACAGATACATTATGAGTCGATGAGTACAAGAAAGAACATGATTTTTTAAATAAACAGATGTTGTTTTTCTTTAAAAGGATGAGAAACGTGGGAGAGAAAAAAAAATTAAATATAGAGAAAAAATAAGATTGAAAAATGACCAGATGTAACAAGTACTTGATGAACTGTAAGTTTGTACAAAATTTCATTAATATTAATTGATTGTTGTGGAGTATAGATTAAAATAACTGATTTTGGCAATCCAAAGTAATTTTTTAACCTCTTCACTTCTTTGTGATATCTCTTTAAAATATTAATTTTAGAAAAGCTGAAATATTAAGTTTTGAGCTCTATACAGTTTTTATTAAGAAACAAAAACAAATTTTTGATTTATATTAACAGTTTTCATAAAAAATTAATAAATATTTCAAAAGTACATTCGGGGTTAGGTGACGCGGTTATCTCAAAATATCGTTAAATATTAATAAAATGATTAAATGAAGTTGATTATATGAAATTTACACATTAATAAGCACCAAAAATAATCCTTTTCAAAAAATTTAACCAAATAATGGGTTTTTAACTATTCACAGCGTAATTATCAAAAAATATATATTTTTTTTTGATAATTTTAGGATTTCATAGAAAATGCTTTTAATTTATTTAAATGGAATTTTCTAATTTTTAAAATAATTTTATTTTAAAATTACAGTACAAGACTTATTTTGTTAAGTCTTATATTGTTTAAACTTTAAATTATATAATTTAATTAATTTTACACCTGCGCCAGGCAACCCCGGGCCGAGGTTGCTCTTTGCACAGCAGCATAAGATTGTTCATAACGTTAATTTTGTAATAATGGGAATAGTGTGATAGGAAATTGAGAATTCGGTTGAAGTTAGTTGGTTTTCTGTACCAAATAACAATTGTTATTATGTTTTCTCCTTCTCTTATGAGTAAGACGTCAAGAAAATCTATTGTGGTTAGGGACAATTAATTAATTGCGTAAGGACGATTTCGCCTAATTTTGACCCCCCCCCTATCCTTATGTAATAATACATATGATTTTTCGGACCCCCCTTCCCCTTCTTACGTAAGTTTTTAACAATATTAATGTAATTAAAAAATTAATTACAAAAATACAAATGGAAAATACTTGGCAAAATCTTACGTACACTGAGAAAAAAATACTGTTGAAACAAGTAGTTCCATGCTATTGAATTTCCTGTCATTGATTCAATAACAATTTTATTGATTGAAAAGTATATTATATAAAACGAAAAAATGAAACTATATAAATCAAAAGTATGGTACTGTAAAATTAATGCCATTGTGTAAATTGATGCTATAGTTAATCTATTTATATCAACAGAATAATTTATTAATTCTTTGACAATTTTTATTTGAAGCATCTAAAAGGTAAATTTAAAGAAAATGTGTGTAAGTTTTAATCATATGAAAAATTGCTTACTTTAAAGAAACGAGCTCTTAACGAATGGCGTTACTGCGAGCTGCCTATAGCAGATGCTATATTATTCAATAAATGGCGTCATTGCGGGCAGTCTATATAACAGATTTTTAAATGTAACTATAAAAAGATTTTTTTCCCTTTTTCTAATTTTTTTTATATCTATTGTTACGTCTCAAATATAAGAAATAACTTCAGAAATTATATTTTATTTTTATTTATTTCCGCTTCGGTGATTCAGGGTAATCCTGTTTCATTTACAGAGCAGAAGGCTCTGAACTAAGGGTACAGGTAAGAAAGAGAATAGAAATTTTTATAATTAAGTTACAATTTTATTTAGACAAATTTTTAGGGTTAAAATAGTTCGTTCTTATGTGAGAGAGAGGGAATCTCGAACCAACCAATCCAGGAAATGAGTTCAGCATTCAACTGAAATAAGGAATGTAAGGGTTACCACAAATATACGACAAGTTTAGAAAGTTAGGAGTAAAAATATAAGACACTTACCTTAAAATTCAGTAGTAGATAAGTTTCAATAAAGAAAAGGACCACTGCTGTGTCCTTTGTTGACACAGGAAAAAGAGCTGGTACCAGCGTGAGTTATGACGTCCGGAAGGTTGACGGGCCCAGGTATAACCGCAGGTCCGGAGTTCTATTAGGCGTGACGAATGTCCGAATAATGAGTCTCTTCCAAATAAATAGATAATTGCCCAATGCAATAAGTAGTGATGATCCTCGTTTTATGTAGAGGGTATTGATGCTTGATTTTCACTTTGATATAAGAGAATTATGCACTTGTACTATAAGACGTCGACTGGCACCAAGAATGAGATTGATACGTATGAAGATAATTTGAGAACTAGTTGATGTTATACGTATGAAGAGGATCCCAGAACTGATCTCTCCATGAAAATGTAGCCCTTTTATACTGAGTTTTCGTAAGAGAATAGATAAAATTTTATTGTCCTACTATATATTTTCACCCTAATTTTGGAAGTCAAAGTTCAGTCCTTCTCTCTCAGTTGAACGTAAAAAGGGGGGTGTGAACCAGCTTCTTCAAGATACAAAAAGTATGACTATGATTATTCGCAGCTGTACTCTTCTAATGTGGTGATACCACAGGGGTTCGTCACATAGGATAATTGGAAAGAGCGCATTTATTACATCGTTTGATTTTAGCACATAGGGAAAATTAGAAAGGGATCATTTTGTTTTGTGGGGGTGTGAGCTCTTCTGGTATCATAAAAGATTTCTCGCTTCTATTTGTATGTATACAGAAATAGAAATACAGTAGATTGTCGTAGAAGGATACAAAACGCAGGGGTCTTTTATATATAAAAGAATGATGTTTAGTTGCACGAAAAAAAGGGGCGGAAATTGAACATTTAAGAGAAAAGTATTTAGAGGCGTAACAAAAACACGTGTGTTTGTCGCAGAGACATATAACTCGGTATTGATTAAAAGGATTCTTATAATTATGAATGTAAAAGTTACGGTGACGTGACACTATATTAATAAAATCAGACTTTTGTCTGTACATTGCTACAAATTAATTTTTTCTTGCATAGTTTATCATTTTAAGTAGTAAAGATAACAAATATGCCATAAATAAAAATTCTGTCTGTCTATCTGTCTGTCTGTCGTCAATATTTTGTACCGGCAAAACTTTAAAACGGCTCAACCGATTAAGGTGAAACTTGGCAGTGTATTCAGTCTTAACGTAACTTAAAATCTTAGCCATATTTGATTAAAAAATATTAACATGAACGAAAGTTATGACATTTTTTCAAAAAATTTTAAAAAATCAAAAAAATGCAAATTTTTTATTTTTTGTCAGATTGATTTGAAACTATTTGTACCTAATTTTTTCACATAAATACAATCAATTTTTTTTATTAAATTAAGTAAATAGTCTGAATTTAAAAGTCTAAATCAAATTTATGAATTTCCAATTTTTTTAATAACATTGTAATATAAGAATTCGTTATGTTCAACTTTTTATAAGTAAAACAATAATGTTTTTAGTCTGTTGGGTATTAAAGGCAATCTTAGCTGCACACCAATGAAAAATATTAATTTAAACAAAAATATGACACTTTCAAAAAATTTTAAAAATTTAACATTTTTTATTTTTTGATAATTCTTTACTAAACGTTCTTTATTTAAAATTTTGTGACCAATTAAGTATGCTTTTAACAAGAAATTTTAAGAATTTTAATTTAAGAATTTTATCAGAATTTTAAAATTAATAATTGCAAATCTGAATATGAAATCAGATAATGTAAAAATAAAAAATCGAAAATTACTTTTTTACTCTTTGAAATTAACAATTATTATATTTAAATTATTATTATTATTGAATATTATTATTATTAATATTATTATTATAGATACAAATTATTTTTAAATATAATAAAACTAAATAAATTAAATAAACTTAAATATAATATAATAAATATAATAAAATTAAATTATTTTCATAATTACATCCAACTATACGTGTTCTCCTGTATTAAAATATCTTTTTCTTCATACGTGCATGCAAAAACCTCGTTTGGCAACCACTTTCAGCTATCCAAAATAGTCGAATCCCTCACTGTACGCGCGGACGATGAGCAAAGTATTTTGCTCACCGTTAAGCGGTGGCCAAAACTCGGCTTTGCCTCGCATTGAGTTCTTGCCACGCCGTTACACTTGTAATGAGCAAAACGCTCGTTTGGCCCCTTGTATCGAAATATACTATTTATAAATTTTTAATTATTATTTATTCAATTCAATTTAATTTTTTCACTGCTTTTAATAAAATTAAAATAATTTAAAATTGTATTTAATTTTATAGTATTGAAAATAAAAATTATTTTAATCAATACAATTTAAATTAAAATTTTAAAAACCTTTAAAAATTATTTGAAGAATAAATTTTTAATAGAAAAATTTCTATTAAAAATTTATTCTTCAAATAATTTTTAAAGGTTTTTAAAATTTTAATTTAAATTGTATTGATTAAAATAATTTTTATTTTCAATACTATAAAATTAAATACAATTTTAAATTATTTTAATTTTATTAAAAACAGTGAAAAAATTAAATTGAATTGAATAAATAATAATTAAAAATTTATAAAAAGATATTTTAATACAGGAGAACACGTATAGTTGGATGTAATTATAAATTTCAAAATTTATTAAATCTAAATATTATAACCGTCGAAGACGGGTGCGACAGCTAGTTTAATATAAAGTTTTTAAATAAAAATTTATAAATCCATAAAAATATTATTTTCTGATGAAGTTAAAAATTTTAAAAACTCATACGATATGTTTAGAATTATAAATTTTTTTTTACTATTTTATAATTTTTCGTATTTTTTCGAAACTTAAAACATCAATATACAAAATATACATACTTAAATTTTTAAAAATATTTAATTATCAATTAAATTATATTAATATTAATAATATTCTTAATATATTAATAATAATATAATAATAATATTTCAATAGTTGATAAGATGAATATAAGTATCCAAACACTAGCGGTTAAATTAAATAAAATAAACCACAAATAATGGAACGATACAGCCAGTCAAGGTATTAAAATAAAAACTTCACAAAGTTTTTAACGTTTCGATGACCATGTGTGTCATCATCATCAGAATTTAATAAGATGTCAACAAAACTAAAAATAATACAATGTAAAAGCAAAAAATAATAATAATAATAATAAAGCAATAATAATATTCTTTTATCTACTTAATATGAGAAAAATCTTGAGCACGATATTTGACTGTAAAATAATCGCTAAACTCTATGAAGCTAATATGTTTCACGTTGGACTTCCGTGGTTCTAGTCAATCACGAAATGGGTGACCACTAAGGAATACAGAATTTTTCAGGCTTTAAAAAAAAATTGTGTGTGTGTGTGTGATTGTGTATGTGAGGAAAAATTCATTCCATTGAAATATATATAGGTGTGGTGTGTATGTGAGTGTGCAAAATAAAAAAAATAAATATAGAGAATTGTGAATATGAGAACTAATAATTATAATGTATAAAAAATTTGTAAGATTAAATTAAGATTTTTTAAAATTACGAAATTGAAAAATTCGACTTTATCAGCAAAGTGACATCTAATAGATAAGTCGAATTCCTCAATTTCGTAATTTTCAAAAATCTTAATCAGCGAAAAATATAGTATTTCTATATGAAATATATCTAACATTAGTTTTTTTAATTTATCGTTGTTTTCTTTTAATCTCATAAGAGGATTGAATTTATAGCATGATGCTATTAAACCAATAGCATATTCTATAGATTCTATAGCATATGCTTTAAATTTAAAAACTTTTTCCATTGACTCAAATGCATACCCGTGTAGAAATTTATTGTGGAAGTGTATGAGAAACTGTCCAGTTGTGCTAGATTCAACCTAGCATCTAGAAGGGAAAACTGGACATACTTGAACGTGCGATGTGGCGCTAACAACGTCAAGATTTTGTACAGGTCTTCTGTCTAGTCCTTGTCTAGTAAAATAAAGTGATTCTAGCCAGTTCCGCGATAATAAAAAAGCAGTTTCTACCTACAAAGAATATAATTGATATTTATCCTTTCTAAAAAAATCCAATTAGAAAAATTACCGAAATAAGAATTGAGAATGAAAAATGTTAATAGAACGGCGAACTCATTTGCACAATTCCTAAAGGCCAACACACAATGAAAATCGTAAAACACCATGTTGGTTTAGGCAAAAATAGCGCGTACTTATTTGAAATTATAATGATTTACTAATTGTTCATTAAATAAATAAAATTATTATTGGTATTACTTTTGTTCTTATATTATTTTTTACTTGAATATAATGAAATAAATTTTTAAAACGCTGCTAATTTAATTAAAATAATTTACTTCAAATAGACAAATTTTAGAAGAAAAAATTTATTAATTAAAACAAAAATAATAAAATTATTTATAAGAAAATGATTATTTATTTTAAAAAAACTATTATTATTATTTTTATTTTATACAAATTCTTTTACATTACTATTTTGATAATAATGAAAATTGAAGCAAATGATAATTCTGGAAAATTTACATTCAATTATTATGTATTATACAAAAAAAATTAAAAATTCTATTTGATGAAAAGGTTTTTAAATAAAATTTCTGTAATTTTAATAACCATAATTTTTATAAATATATAGAAAATTAATTAATAATAATTACTAATTAATAACAATTGAAAAATTTAATTCATTTTTTTCATTTAAAGTAATTAATTATGCAAAAAATTTTTTTAAATAAAATAAAAAAAATTTAACAGTAGGTGAATTTTGGAAAAAAACTGTAATTAATTGCTTTACTATTTGTTTTGTAAAAATATTATTTCGATTTAATAATATTAATATCTAAAGAAAAAAATTTTTTTTAAATACTTAACTATAATTTATATACAAAAGGAAAGGATTAATATAAGGAAAATGTAAAATAATAATATTTTAAAAATCAAATTCATTTTTCTCTAAATAAAATGTTTATTCTGTAACATTTTTTATTCCATCATCAGTCGTACAATTTTAAAAAATGTTGATTAATACAAAAAGTTTTATTTTACTTAACAAAAGTATATAATTTTTTTCTTATCTCATATATATTTTCACTTATATATAATAACAATATTAAAAAAGAAGTTATAATGATAATCCGTGTGGAAAACGCCCCGTTCGTCCCATGCGTGATAGGGGCCCCCGGCAGGGTCCCAAGTGGAAAATCCATGAGGGCAAATCCATGCGGGCACCAGCAGGGCCCCCGCTATTTGCCCTCACGGTGCCCTGCTCAAAAATTTGTCTAAGTCCAAAAACAAAAATTTTTTTTACCAAAAAATGTTTAGTTCAGAATGCATTAAATAACATTTTAAAGCACTTGAAATAAACATTGGGTGACATTTTTTAAAAATCTATGTACAAAGTTATGAAAATACACGAAGGCTCCAGCAGGGCCCTTGCTATTTGCCCTCACGGTGCCCTGCTCAAAAATTTTTCTAAGTTCAAAATTCAAATATTTTTTCATCAACACAAAATGAATGTTTCCAATGATTCAGAACAACGAAAAACGCGTTTTTAATAAATAGTATATTTCGATACAAGGGGCCAAACGAGCCTTTTGCTCATTACAAGTGGCAAGAACTCAATGCGAGGCAAAGCCGAGCTTTGAGTTCAGGCCACGTCGTTACACGAGTAATGGGCATACGCTCGTGAGGCAACGAGTATCGAACCATATTTTTCTTTATAAGTGCAGGCATAACCTCGTTTGACAGCTACTTGCAGCTATTCAAAATGGCCGACTCCCTCATTGTGCGCGCGGACGATGAGCAAAATGTTTTGGCCACCGCTTAACGGTGAGCAAAATACTTTGCTCATCGTCCGCGCGTACAGTGAGGGATTCGACTATTTTGGATAGCTGAAAGTGGTTGCCAAACGAGGTTTTTGCATGCACGTATAAAGAAAAATATATTTACACTTTTTTGAAAATAACACTCACACTTATGGCAAAATAGATGAGGGCCACCGTAGGGGCCCGCATGGATCGCCCTCATAATCGATTAGCAAAATTTTCTAAGTCCAAAAATGAAATATTTTTTCGTCAACAAAAAATGAATGTTTCCAATGATTCAAAACAACGAAAAACGCGTTTTTAATAAAAATATATTTACACTTTTTTGAAAATTCACCTGAGATGATTCATGATAATAATTATAAAGCATATAATTAATTATATTTTATAAATTGCATTTGATTGGAAAATATAATTTAATATCTTAACTTTAACTAAATGATGTTAAGCACTTTTCTTTGTTAGGTATTTTTGAAGTTTAAATAGCATCAAAAATGTATGTGCACTTATCAGATGAAGCTGTTAGCGCCGAGCATGTTCTCCTAAATGGTCTTCAACAGGGGGCAGTGAATTCGCCTATCCTATTTAATGTATATATCTGTAAAATTCTTCAAGCTTATGGTCTAAATGTGAGTATAAATGCAAAGGGCATAGGATTCGCCGATGACCTAGTAATTTATATGAGACATAAATGTATGTTTGCCGCTCAAGTAGAACTGCAAAAAATGTTCAATAATTTTTGTAGCTTTTTTAAAGCATGGAAATTAACATGCAATACAGAAAAGTGTGAAACGATACTATTTCGACCATTGACAGAGGAGTGGGATAGGAAATATTTAAAGGTATGGCGCGAGTTTAAAATTGAGGATTCTGGGGGGAATAATGATTCTCTGAAACACAAAAGATTAGTTAAATATCTGGGCCTATATATAGACGATAGACTCAGGTTTAATGAGCACGTGGAGAAGGCACTGCAGGGGGCGCGAGCCGCCTTCTTTAGTCACAGGAGATTGTTCTTCTCCTCAAGATTGGCACCAAGAGTCAAAATAATATGTTATATGTTACTAGTGAGGTCCATTCTGACCTATGCGTGCCAGATATGGTATGGAATATCACCCTCAACTATGGAAAAAGTTAGAAAATTTGAGCGTAGTTGTTTACGGGCCTGTCTCGGAAGGTATAGAAGCGCTGAGTCTGGCTATGAGCGGTACATATCTAACGCAAGGTTGTACGGGATGGCAGATGTAGCTGTAGTCGACGGATTTATTGTTAAGCTCATTCGAAATCATATTTCGAATGCTTGCAAAAATCCGGCTAATCCGCTCATCTCGTCTCCCTATGCGAAGGATATGGGATGTTTAAAAAAGTTAGTCACGGCAGGATATCTGCCACCCGAGACATTTATCTATTTAGATAAAAATGGTTTTATTCTAAACTCGGAAAGGGTACCTATTCTGTATCATGTCTTGAGGCACTCATGGGACAGAAAAATTATATATAATGAAAAGGACGTGCAGGAAAATCATGACATTTTAAAGTATTCGGTAGTTAAGCCAAAGAAAAATTATTTTGTTAATAAAAATTCTAAGAAGTACGATTATTGGTGGCTAGGCTAGTGCTCAGTAACGGCGAAAGTAAGGACTATGAAATTTTGTTCTGTAATTGCTATTCTCTCGTGTTAAAATGTTATCGGAGTTTTTGTCGAAGCATTCTTCTTCTTCTTTCTCTCCGAATAATTATATTACTGTATAAGGAAGGCACGTTGTTATGTGATTTAAAATTTAATAAAGACTGATTTAAGAGTTAAAAAAAATCCAGGTAGTCGACGAGTATCATTGACTTCGGTCCGTTGCGACAACGAATGTTTTGTTAATTGTAAGAAGTTTTATTTTTGTTTGTACGTATAATGTATTATAATTGTTCCAAATAAAAAAAAAAGGTAAAGCGTTAGACTCATAGTCCGTAGGTCGTAGGTTCGATTCCCCCCATGCGTTAGATTTATTTATTTCTCAGGTTTGCGTTTAATCATTAATTCTATATATGAATTAATTGAAAAATGAAAATATCCGTTAATAGTATGCATAAATTAAATATTTTTTAATTAATTAATTTATTATTACTGTTAATTATATCCGACAGTTAATTAATTAGAACGTTAATTAATAAATTCAATTTGAGTAAGAATTTAATTTAAAATTCAATAATTATTAAATAAATATGTTATTTATTCATAACTTAAGCTTATTTATTATTAATTAACTTTTATAATATAAATTTATAAAATTTATAAATAAAATATAATGGAATCCGTGAGGGCACCATATGGAAAATCCATATGGAATCCACGAGGATTTTCCATGAGGGTACCCATGAGGGAAAGCATGTCACGCCTTTGAGGGCTCCACGTGGATTGCCCCTATGGTTTCCATGCGGCACGAGGGCAATCCACGAGTGCCCCTCACGGGGCCATTGCCAATTTTCCACACGGGAACCATCTTTTCATTTTCATAAAAAAATACTATTCAGTCAGTCTTTATCGAAGTACACGGAAAGAAAATCCTTTGCAATAAATGTTAAAAATGATACAAAAATTTAGTATATTCTTTAGCAAGTCATGGAAACTAAGGCTACTTATTAAAAATTAATATATTTTTAGGAAAAACCTTGTAGAAACAATTTTAACAGAAATTAAAATTACTATTCTAAAATTCATAAGAAAGTTTTCTTATTTTTACTAAAACTATATGAAAAAGGGAGCGGAATTAAAAAGCGCGTATTTCGTTTGCTAAAACTATACGAAAAATTAAAAACGACGTTAAAATAAAAGAAAAAAATTTTTCATGCTGTTAAGGTATCACATCGGTAAAACCGTTTTCCATAAATTTTCTTGAAAATTTTACCATATGTTCTTATTATCATTCTTGACAAATTTGCAAAATATGAAGAATTTTCGCTGTACGAAACCAGAGATATTAACAATCAAAGTTGCTTATTTTGCATGGGAGACGGGACTAATGTATGGGGGAGAAGTACATTTTCATAAATATCATCAGAAGTTTTCTATAAATTTTTTTCAAAAACTAATGTTGAATTCACGAATAAATTTGGAACTAAAATATACAAAGAAATTTACAATTTACCGTGCCGTTTATTTGTAATTATAAATTAAAAATTCTATTTCATGACGTCATTTGTAATACATAGCACACCCGTCACTTTGATGTGGCAACATCGCAGGATGGTAACATTAGTAAGAGAGAGACAGTAGTCTACAGTAGTCAAAGCGAGACTTATAGCGACGTTGTCAAACCTCCTACTCCTTCCAATCGCTGCTAGTGTGGGGTATACGTGTACGAGTGTATTTGTAGAAGTAGGTACAGTATGGGCTGAGAGTATAGGGAGTTGAGGGCGAAAGTATAGTGCGGGAAGTAGTAATGCGAGCTACAAACTTTAGACTGCGATTAGTGCCGATGTGATACCTTAATTGTTCTCTATTGTAGCAGAGGATGCAGGTATGGTTAATATACACAACTACACACGCACGCAGATTCGCTTTAATTTTTTTAACATATATCCCTACCTAACTTCTCGAAAATACGCGCATATCCATAAACGCAAAATATCGCAACGCATACACTTATATTATATACATGTTTCACGAAGGTAGAAAATTTCCTTATACCTATACTAAGAAGATAGAATTTAATGCACTTGCGAGAAACGCTTTATTTATTAGTTTAAATTATATGCGCTATTATTTTTTAATATTCATAAGAAAAAAATAACTAACTTAAACTAACGTTTAAGAGGTCATTTTTTAAAAGTAACAATGATCATAAATTTCTTATGATTTCTTATAAAATTCTTGATAATCTAAAAAACCAGTACTTCTAATTTAATTAGTTAGTGAATTAAGTAAATATTTAAAACTTTTAACTATTAGCAAATTTTAAGAAATGTTTTTACTTTTAAAAATAAATTTACTCGTTATGTGAACTTTTAAGTTGCTAGGTTATAAGATCCACATTAAATTCAGTTTAATCTTAATAATAATTAATGAAATACAATATATATTTTACATAAATTCGAAAAACAAATCATTTCAATAAATATACCTGAAATAAAATGAATGAAAAAAATAGCCAAATACAGGAGTAATCATCGTGACTTTTTGTTAGCAATCGGTCAAATTCGTTCAGACTCGCTCAGTTGCCATCGGTCCCTTTACCACAACCTTCTTTTTTGAAATTTTCGTATCGGCTATACCAATATATGAAAATATTGAAGCAATTAACGTAATCATTTTATAATAATATTTCTAAAATTCTTAATAAAAATTGTCATTTGAGTTTCCTATAGTAAAATTTTAATTTTTCAAATGAATTTACTAATTTTTATTTTCTAACTATATTATATAATATTATTTTTATTTCAGTCTTTCTTAAAAGTGATAATAATAATTAATGAAATCCGTTACTTTCCATTACATGATACCAACTATAGTAAAAATTTATTTTAAAATATTAAATATTATTACAATTTTTCTTTCCGTGTATACAAAAAAATATTTTTTACTTTAGAGGATTATGAAACTAACTTTTAAATATAGAATAAACGATTATTGTATTGGATATATTATATAAATAAAAACAAAAAAGTAATCTCTCACTGTCATAAATTATTTTATTTTATTTAATTTTACATTGAGAGCCTTCGTAAGTAGTTTTACTTATTTGAGATATTTGTGATATTTTATGTTAAACCTTTATCTATTTTTATTTTTTGTATATGGAACACTACCATAATTATTTAGTAACCCAATTATGGTCCAATAATGTGACCGCGGGGAAATATGTATAAATAAATAAATAAACAAATATTTATTAATATAATGACTAACCGTGAAAGTAATAATATACATATATGCATGGAATATATCATTAACACAAACATGCAAAGAATCATGATTTAAAAATTTTGAAAATTTAATGAAATAAAAATATGCCAATGATAACATACATTGATAATCCTAAACTCTCATTAAATGATAGAAATATGATTTTATGACACCCATTCATCCACTTCTCCTTTTTATTTGTTTCAAAGTGATGATCCTTGGTTTAATTGTATTGTTACGAACTATCGTAACGAAATTATAAATTAAAAATAAATAAATAGTATAATAAATAATTTTCAAGAATAATTGAAAATTATTTAAGAATGAAAATTCAAAGTCGATGCCACAATGTTTATAGGCACGTAATTTGAATCCCCGATAATCGCGCGCGTTGAGTGATACTCCACACACTCACACAGACTTATATTCTCGTTGCTTTTAAAGAATGTATCTATGGCTATGATATTATAATATAACTTTGTTAAACTGTTATATTATAATATATTATTTTATTCTACCTTATGTTATATTATTTTATATTATTATTTACACTATATTATATTATGCTATATTATAAATTACATTACGTATTTAACACCAATATTCAAGCTTGAATATTATAAATATATGCATGAAAAATATAATATAGCGTACTCACCTTATATAAAGATACTAAAATATTATTATAAATAAAACAATCATACTCTACTCATTTTTATTAATAATTTGCAGTAACTAATTAATTAATTGTATGCAAATTATTGTTAATTCATGATTTTTTTTAATAATGATAAATCGTATTATTATCATTGTTAATTACATTTACTAAAATTAATATTAATAATTAATCATAATTATTATGATAAACAATTGGATATATTACCAATACTATTTTTCTACTTATTAGAATCATCATTATCAAATATTATTTCAAAGAATATGCATTGTATATGCACGTATGGGTGTGCATTATTTTTATCGTGTGTACGTGTGTTCATAGTGTGCCAAAGTGATATGCATAGATATGTGTGTACATTGTTTGGTTGCACATTTCTACGCATATTATAGTAACCAACAATAATGTGATTATTATATTGCAATTATTATATTTACGAAAATGTATTATTTTATAAGAAGGGAGAAAAATCGCATACGTCAATTCTATCTATCTTTCTCTCTCTTTCTTACGCGTTCAGGTGCAATGAGTCTCGCAGCGTGGATGCGGTACACACAGACACGGACTCCCCATAGCCTGCGTAACGCATATGTGTGAGGCGCTTGAGGAGTATCGCGCGATGCAAACACTGCCTTCCTTCCCCTATTCTTTTCCTTATAATACCTTCAAATTAAAAAAAAAGGAAATAAAGATACAATAATTGTTGATAGCTTAAATTGGAACATGTCACATTTTCCAAGCACATATAAACTCGCAAAAATTAAGATTTTATTTTAAGAGGGTCAATTTTGTAAAAAAAAAACGCATATAAAGAAAAGAGAAGAAAATTTTTGAGACATGTATGTCGTGCATATATGCATGTGTACTAAGGTAAATGTACGTGTGTATGCGTAAAATGTATATGCATATATAAAAAGGAAAATAGTTTCATTTTTAATATGAAAACGATAATCTGTGCAGAACTATGATCGCTCTGGAATTCAGCAAAGGTTGCGAGTTATACTTTATTAAAAACACACATATACACTTACACATATGGAGATGTGCAGTTCCAATAGTGTCAACAAAGAAAAGAATAACAAGAATCATGGGTTCTGAGAATATCGATGGACGATGATCTAAGTTTTCTTATCGATACCCCTGAAACCCCCAGAATCCTTCTACCCCTGATTCACTAATCCCACTAAGTGCATCTCGCGATGCTCTTTATAAGCAGAAGCTCATAGGGCCTCATTGCCTATTCGTCTTCAGTCAATCACTTAGTACGTGTTACTGATTTTTGCATTATTTCTTTAAAAAGTGAACTTAGAGTTTAAACTGTGGAGAAAGCTCTATAATATACCTGCTGAATCACGATAGATTTTCGTTGAGCCAGGTAAATTAACAGCAGTGCTTAAATTTCTAAAATTAAAATTGCTGAATCACGATAGATTTTCGTTGAGCCAATTTTTAATTTTAAGAATAAAGCCCGTCTGCGAGCTGGCTCCAATTTAAATCTTATTTTCTTTGGGCGGACGTAAAATTAAATCGAACCTTGAACCGGCTGAGTCCCAATCGGTTGATCAGTACAGTGATAAATTATTTAATAAATTATTTTATAATTTATTAAATAATTTTTTGTTCTTAAAACCGGTCAGTCCGTACGGATTGTACCTGCGCCGCTTGTGTCTAATGGTGATTCCACAAATGGAACGCGCGACTGACGCGCGACAATTGATCGTACGTACATATACGGAGCGTACTTTGCTGTACTTCAACAGACGGACTCTCTCGCATAATACGTATACTGCTCCGTATACGTACGATCAATTGTCGCACGTTAGTCGCGCGTTCCATTTGTGGAATCACCATGATAGGGTACCGGTACCGCGTTTCGAGACGCGGAAATACGCACAACACCTTTCTTTCGTTTTGCCCGTTGATTGTGTGACGAGATCGCGAGAATTCTCCCTTCTCAACAAGCTCTCTCGACGGTAGTGTGTAAGAGAAATCTAGCCGTAAGTAGTAAAAACCTGTATCGTTCCAAAAACATTATTCTTTACAAAAGAAAGCATATAATGTGTAATTTTTGCAATTTTTACTTTGATTTTTAATAAATTTTTGTAAACTAAAATTCCAGATATTCTATTCAATCAAATAGACTTTTTTATTTGTGCTGTCAAAAATAGTGTGGATTTTCATCTCAAAGCTAAGAAACATTATTTACAATCTAAAGATTAAATTGTCAGTTTCGTCTTCTATCGGCGATATAATTAATCGAACCCACATAAAAATAAACATTATTAAGTTAAATGTTCATTTTCACTTTTAATGGCACCTTGGTTCCTCCGGCGAATAGAAAATTTTAAGTAATTGTTAAAAATTATAAAAATTAAATAATTAATTTTTCTCGTTCGTAACAAGTTGATGGTGTCAGCGGTGGGATTCAATTAAAAATAAAATCAGTGGAATTTTTATTTTCAATAATTTGGATTAAATTTAAAAAAAAAAATTTTATTTTTATTTTTTTTTAAATTTCTAATTAAAGATAAATCCTTTCTCTTTAAAACTCTGCCTACTCTTTCTACCTTACTTAAACTATTTTCAAGGCAGTGCTTATTGTTTGCACGCCTGACTTCTATACTATTTTAGAAACTAGCAGTGCTTATTGTTTGCACGCTTGTTTCAACTATTTCTACTCTACTATTTCTTAAAAATGAACTTTGATAAAAATAAATAAATCTTTATGATAGAAGAATGGTCAAATCTAACTTTTAGTCATCTAAACCATACGACCATAGTAACAATAAATTCAGATTGTTTAAAGGACAATTCTGGAGATTTTGTTTCCGATCCTACTGTTAATTTCAATTTAATAGAAAGGAAAAATTTAGCATCATTCGTTCAGATTAATTATACAAATTTTACGGAAAATGAAATATTAAGTATATTAGGATCGGTAAAAATTCCTATACTATGGAAAGAAATTAAATTCTGTGTTGTTGACACAGGACTAAATTCAAAAGCTATCGGTATTGTAGGCAAATCGTTTATGAGTGAACTTAGTTTACCTATTCCGAAAAATCAGTAGCTTTCAAAAAAAAATGTATTAAAATGAATTCTTGAAAAGGTAGACGTGGTGGTAAAAAACAAAAAAATTTCGCGACGAGAAAACTCTCTCAGAAGAATTCGGTATAACAAAAATTGAACGCGATGACCTTCAAATTCGTGAAATAAAAAGTTTTGAAGAATTTTCGAAATTATTTGATTTTGTTCTTGAAAAAGCTGAGCAGATTATAAATAAGAAAATCTGTTGAATTTCTTCTCTTTCCAAATCCTATAAAGAAGTCACAGAATCTTAATTGATTTTTACCTGTAATCTTGCCGCTCGAGGTTTATTCCTTTGAGAGCTTGATTGTGTACTTCTTTCCTGAAATTTTTAAAGTTGTCAAAAGTGTCAAATTATATTAGAGCAATATAATTGCTCTAAAATAATCATCGTTCATAAGCGCAAAAATATTTACTTTGATGCTTTAGCTCGAGTAAGTATTCTGCAGCATTGAATATTTTGACGTTTAAAAATAAAAACCACATATTAAAAAGAAAACAAACATTTCTGTAAAATTGGTTCTTTATTTAAAATTTCTGCAAAAAGTAGATATTGAAGATGGAGTCTTAATTTTCAAGAATTAGTTTTCTTTCTCCAATATTCCAAATCCTAAAAACCTCAAAAGAAGACGCGGAAATCTTAGTTGATTTACCTGCGACCTTGCCGCTCGAGGTTTATACCTTTGAGAGATTGGTTTTGTTCTTCTTTCCTGGTGCCCTTTTAATGTGCAAGAGTACTAAAATTATATTAAAATAATGTAAATTGTTTTAAAATAATTATCGCTTAAACGCGCAAAAATAATTACTTTGCTGCTTAAAGCGCAAGTGATTATGCTGCAGCTTTGAGCATCTTGCTTTGTTAAAAGAAATAAAAACAAAAATAAATTTCTTAAAGTAAGATATTACTTATTTTAGAATTTATTTTGTAAAACTTTAATCGTATAAAGTTTTCCACTTTTCCTCAATGCCGAAAAACGGTAAAAATCAACAACCATCCTCTTCAAGGAATTCGAAAAGAGGTAAACGCGGATCCAGAAAACTAAAGCTCGTTACAAAACCATCTCTTTACCAAAATTTAGTAAACTCACAAATTGTAAATAGACCAGTAGCAAAAGTTAAACCAACTGTTTGAAATATACTAGAGCCGGTACTCGTTAATATCAACAATGAAAAGATCGACATTTCGATTATAGATCTAACAATTGAAGAAGCTATAGAACAAAGAATTTTATCTCAGGAAGAGGAAATCAGACAAATTGAATTTGAAAATAATTATATCGATATAATAAATTAATGAATTCTTAATGGCGCCTTTACTTGATGATATACGTGTTTTATTTGGTCGTCCTACCGGAATTATATTTTAATCGCCACATTTAACCGGAAATAGAGTTAGATTATCGATTTTTCCAGGAACACCGTACAATTATATTTCGGAAGAAGATTTGCAAGTAGAATTTCTTCATTTTACACAACCAGAAGATCACATAGTTAATAATACTCACTATAGAATAATCGGTCAAATGAATGTAGTTGTCAAATGTGTTGGTCAAATGTTTCCTAGACTAACTAGGGTAGCTTCCGGACTATCTAGCGATCAATGGTCAGAAATAAACGAGCGATTAGAGAATTTAGAACATCACAATCAACAGTTAGCTATTTATTGCAAATATGTTTATTGCAATTTATAAAAAATTGCAAGACGAATTAAATTTTTATCTTCATGGTTACATGCTCTCAGTGATTCGAACACGGCGTTGGTAGATTCGACTATTGAAATAAGAGAAAATTTGACAGAACAAGAAAATGTAATAAAAGATCTAATTTACGAATTTAAATCTCTAAGTATTAAAAAGGGCATTTAAATGATAGAATGAATCCTTTCTGGAAAAATTTAACATTCAATAATTCTGAAGAACAATTGACAATAATAGACAATAGGATTCAATCTTTTCTTAACGATTACCTTAGGATAGCACAGTATGCGTTCTACTTAAGAACTCAGTTGGAAATAGCCTATGAGATAGTAGATAACCTTACTGACAGAATTCGTGATGGAACTGATAGAGACATGCGTTTGAAGGATAATATAAAAGAAATAGAGCAATTATTATCGGATCTTAAATTGTAACAAAAGATAACAATAAAAGCGAAACAAAAATTATCCGCGGTGGCGAAATACAGACGATACTGCCAATTTTTTTTGCATATGATAATAATTTACGAATAAAAAAAAATAATAAGCACATTACATGTTTAAATAATGAATGCGTGATGGCTGAAGCCATTTCTTTAGTACCACCCGAAGAAGTACTAATTTTGTCTTCCGGTTTAAGATCAGGAAATGTTAAATTAAAAATCTCATCCGACATATATTACAATTTTATTTCAGAAGATGCCTTAATCGGTTATCAAAGAAGGTTTCCCCCATACTATTATTCGATTGGTAACGCTTATCATATTATTTTAGGCGAAGTAAACTTGTTCTTTTCGAATGTGGCTCTGACATTTTACGTAGTATCATCTCAAAGTCCTTTACAAGGACCTTATGAGAACGGAATTTTAGGGTCATTAGGATTTAGTGCATAGAGACCTAATTAATTTTTGCGACAACCTGGCGAATCAATTAAGAAAATCTTTATACCATAAAATAATATTTAATAGAGACAATACCATAATCAAAATGGCTGACGAAGACCCTCCTGCCCATCAAAGCGGTACGACTCTTACCGCGAATATTACAGCTCCCACTATTAACCCTAATACTAGTGCAGTTATGGCGTCCGTTTTAGAGTGTATGACATTACAGCAAAGCACTTATCATATTCCACATTTTGACGGTAAAAATCCTTCGTTAAATGAATTTTTACAAGATGTGCTAAACGGCGCTGTATTCATAAGCGAAAACAGTGAATCGGCTTTTATAAAAGCAGTTCTTGGTAAATTAAAAGGACCTGCTCGAGAAAGTGTTAGAGATAAAACCTTTGATAGACTCGACGACCTTATTACTCACTTAAAAAAACGTTTTGCCTCTACAAAAAAATACCAATGGTACTTTGAAAGTATCATTAATTTGCGAATGAAACAAACGGAAACAGTCAGTGACTATAATGATAGATTACAAGGGTTAATTAGCGGTGCGAAACATGCCCTTGGAGAAAAGTATGGTGCACGTTATCGACGCGTTAACGATGATGATGAAGATAATGATATATCTGTTAGTGAAATTATGATCAAGCCAATAATTGACTGTGCCCTTGAAGCCTTCATAAGGGGTCTTCCTGAGAAAATGTCAATTTTCGTTGACACACGAAACCCGAGAAACCTATCCGAAGCTTTTGAACACGCGTTACGCGCAGAAGAAAGACAACGGTATTCAGAAAGATCTAGGTCATCATCCTATCACATTTCTCGTACAGGAAATATAGATCGACCACGTTCGCCAAGTCCATATTCGCGACAGTTAGAGATTGGAAACGAAAAAAGAACCCGCGAACTAATTCAGGATTCTCGGTCAGAAAAAGTAAATGCTGAAACAAACAAATCAAATCTGATTCAATTCACACCCGAACAATTGGCCCAGTTTTACAAATCAATGTGGCCTCAAAAATCTCAGTCTGTTCCATATCAATATCCACAGGCTGCGAAATACCCGCAGCAGATGCAATTTCAAGCACCTGTTCAAACACCGCAGATGATGTCACCATATAGAGGTGGCAACACACCCCCAAGGTCATTATCACCAGGACCTCAAACTAATTTAAACTCCCAACAGACTCGCCGCTCAGACGCGGTGGCGAGTCCGATCCTTCAGCGTTCGAAAACGGTACACTTCGCGGAGAATTCAGTAAAATCCTTAGAGTCGGAATTAGGAGCGAAGACTCCCCAGTAGTCAAATTGACTGCTCCCGAGTTTAGACATCCAAAAATCAAATTTTTAGTTGATCCTGGATCAGATACTAATTTTATTAAACTAAATGCTCTAGACCCGGAACTAATAATTGCAGTCAAAAACAGCGCTGAAATTACAGGAATAACAAATCATTCTGTTAAGACTCTGGGAACTATCGAACTTACAATTCAGAAAAATCCAGTCGAATTACACGTGGTAAAAAATAATTTTCCGATATCCACGTCAGGTATTTTAGGAAGACCTTTTCTTCGTCAAGAGCAAGCTCAAATATCGTTTCGATATAATGCGTTAGTTACAATCTCGGATCCTATAACTCCTATACCCTTAGTAGATTTAGAATCACAAGAATCGAAACAAAATTTGAAACCTGAAATTAAACCATTTGCTCGAATTCTCAGAATTAAAGCGAGGACTAGACAACCAATCGCGATCGACGTTTCTAACAAGGGCCTAAAAGAAGGTTATTTACCTCTAGTACCTACACCCGAAGGACTTTACCTTAGTGAAGCTGTGGTTACCAATACCAATGGTGTATGTCATGCAGTGGCTATCAATACCACTGAAGAGGATATTGATCTTGAACTAACTCCACAAGAATTAATACCTTTTGATTTCTGCAAGTTTTCTGGAGAAGAATTAACAGATTCGGAACTAAACGAGCAAGTTATAGGTGACTCTTTCCCGTTACCCCATATAAATAGCCTGCTCGAAAAATTGGGCACTGCGCGGTATTTTAAAGTTTTTGATCTAGCCATGGGTTTCCATCAAGTAGAAACACACCCTGACGATAGGATTAAAACAGCTTTTTCTACCGGCAACGCTCATTACGAATATAACCGTATGCCCATGGGAATAAAGAATGCCCCTCCTACATTCCAACGATTATTAAATAACGTTTTAAACAGTATGCTTGATACGGAAGCTCTCGTATATTTAGATGATATCATTATTCATTCCGACACTTTAGAAGAACATGATAGAAGAGCTAGACGGCTTTTTAATCGCCTCCGTGAAGCAAACTTAAAATTACAACCTGACAAATGCGAATTTCTAAAAACGGAAGTAGCATATCTCGGTCATATAATCGGTCCAGAAGGGGTAAAACCTAATCCTAATAAAATAAATGCGATAAGGAATTTTCCCCATCCTACCACTATCAAGGAACTTCGAGGATTCCTTGGATTAACCGGTTATTATAGGCGATTTATACAAGATTACGCAAAAATATCAAATCCATTAACAGACCTCTTAAAGAAAGAAACTGTTTGGAAATGGACTGATGATCAGGAAAAAGCTTTTCGTCAACTCAGGAACCATCTTTGTAAAGAACCTATTCTACAATATCCTGATTTCACGAAAACTTTTAAATTAACTACCGACGCATCTGAGCGTGCAATAGGTGCTATTTTAACTCAAGAATGCGACGGAATCGATTTACCCGTGGCTTATTTTTGAAAGGTTATAAATAAAAATGAACAAAAATATCCGAAAGCGGAAAAAGAATGCCTTGCGATCCTATATGCCGTAGAAAATTTTCGACCTTATCTATATGGTCGAGAATTTATTCTAGCTTGCGATTTCGAACCGATACACTGGATGAGTTATATTGAAAATCCAGGTGCGAGATTACACAGGTGGAGGCTACGTCTTCAAGATTACGTGTATAAATTCGAGTACAAGCCAGGTAAAATTAACAGAATTGTAGAAGCATTATCAAACAGTCCCATAAAAGAAAAATACAATCAAAGCGACGTGACGACGGACGCAGATACAGATAAATCTACATCCTCGAACCTTAGTGCAAAAAGTGAAACTCCTAATCCTGATCAGATTCCAATGAACGTGTTAATAGATAAGAAACAATCCGTGCAATATCGAGCCTTACCCATAACGCGAAGCGAATCTAGCAAGAAGGATAATAAGGAAAAGTGCGCGAAAAAGGATTCTTCAAATAGTGAAAAGCCCTCAACTTCTGCAAGGTATAAGGAAAAGCCAAAAACAAATATTTTGAATCCTAATTATAAAAAAACCTTAAGTTATCCATCACAAGTTGTAAGAATGCGAAGACCCCTCCCTAAGACACTCACAAAATCAACAATTCCTAAGCAACCCTTCTCCACAGGTAAAAATCCGCCGGGTCGACCTAAAAATCTCGACAATCCGAACGACAGTTGTATTGCAAAAAGACTAACTAGAGGAAGGGAAATTCCAGATCCAGAAACCCCTGTTTCTAGTGAAAAACCATCATCTTCTAGCGAAACAACAACAGATGAGGAATTAAATGAAGATTCTGATCCCCCAGTTTTCAGAAAAAGTCATAGCGGTTTCCCTAGTGTAGAAATAACCCCAAAACAGAAACAGGCGAGTCCAAAAATAGTAGGTTCCGAGGATCAAATTCAAACCACTATTCCTCTGTTCTTCCCAGCGAAAAACACTTATACAGACGTTTATGTAGATGGCGCCTGTAGTTTCAACGGAAATGGAGAACCAAGAGCTGGAATAGGTATTTGGTTTGGTCATGATCACCCCTTAAATGTTTCTCAGCGATCCAAGGGTCGACAAACAAACAATGCAGCTGAAATAGAAGCAGCAACTGTAGCCGCCTTAAAAGCTCAAGAAGCAGGAATCCGAAATCTGAGGATTAACACCGACTCAAAATTCTTAATTCAAAGTGTTACGGATTGGATCCCAAAATGGAAACTAAATCAATGGAAGACTAAGGAAAATAAACCTGTTAAAAATCGCATTGCCTTTGAAAAATTAACAAAGGCTTTAAAACCCTTAAACGTTGTCTGGGAACATATACCGAGCCATCAAGGCCTAACTGGTAATGAAATGGCCGATCAATTAGCAAAAGAAGGTGTCAATAAAGAACAAATCATGGACGATTTTGAAATCGAAGAAGAAAAAGAGGAAGAAATTTGTGATCTTGAAAATGTAATTATTAATATTGCTCCCCAACCGATTGGAAGCACGGAAGAAGAATCAGACGTTAAAGTGTGGAAAATAAAAAGTGGGTTAGAAAAATCATTTCAGCAATTTGACAAGTCAACGCGAAATAGAGGATTCGATCAAACTAACCTAACATTAGCATGGGACCACGAACGAATGGATAAAGAATTTACTCGTCCAGAATTAACGCATGTATCGGAAGGTGAAAATGACGAAGAACTCCTTGATACTCTAGAAGCCCTGGATCCATGCCAAAATAGTGATGTCGAAGATGATGCATTCACAGAAAGGATAAGAAAATTTTTGGACAATTACAACAAGCGCCAAGTTTCAAATGTTGAAATAGAAAATTCGCCGCGACCTTCGCCTACATTACCCGCTAAACAAATTGAAGGAAGACAGAGTACAGTACGTTTCAGGGACGATCCAGATGTCATGCATTCCCCCGCTAAGGATTATTCCCAATGGCTAGGATCAATATTTCAAACACCTGGATTTTCCGTCATTCCTGATGCTCAATCTACTCCATTTGTCTACATGAAAACAAATGATTCAAAAATGGGAAAAAAATCTAGTGTTGTGCCACGCCGACTACAGGAAAAAACTAATGATAAGGTGTCGGGAACAAAGTGTACACACCCATAGAAAAATCTTCCAAAGGTGTAGGTATTCCGTATTATGATTCCCCATCTTTTTCTGATACTTCTGATGACAATGACTTTAAAATGACAAAAGACGTGTTGACTGACAATAACGTAATTCAAAAATGGTCAGAACCATTAACATATAAAAGAGACAATTATGCTCATTTCATGTCAGAAGATTGTGAACCAGTTGATGCTATTTCAAAACTTTTAGTGGCAACCGAAAGAATCGATCTTCAAGAACTGCAGGAAAAACGACCAAAAATAGGTCAGATACTTATTACCCCTAGTGGACGATATTGTACCTATTCAATAATTGTTAAACAAAGACATTATGACAAAATTGACTGGCAAAATGTAATTGTAGTTTTGAAAAATCTTAAATTAGCTTTGAGCCGAGATACTCAATCTACATGTCGTATGGCAAATACAGGTGATTTGTTAGGTTCCCTTCCCCAAGGTAAAATGACAGAATTATTAACAAAAATATTCCGCGGTGGCGATATCACTATGATATTGTGCCACGGAAAAATTGAAGTTCCACCCCCAGAATTGAGGCCAAAAATTATTTCGGAATATCACGAAAGTCTACTAGCAGGTCACAAGGGGATAACAAAGACATATAGACGAATTAGGGAACGCTACCTTTGGCCTCGAATGCGAGATGAAATAACAGAATTTATACGAGGATGTCAGAGTTGCCTTTAAAATAAATTAGTTAGAGCTCGTACTCGTGAACCAATGATAATAACCGATACTCCTGCAGGTCCTTTTGACAAAGTATCCCTAGATACTGTAGGAAAATTACCTACTACCCCAAATGGGAATCGGTATATTCTCACTATGCAAGATAATTTTAGTAAATATTGCATAGCAGTCCCTATTTCCGATATAAAAACAACCACAACTGCTCATGCAGTAGCTACTCATTTATTCTCTCAGTTTGGAGCGCCTTGATGTGTTCTTACTGATCGAGGAGGAAGTTTTATAAGTTCACTCATGAGAAAATTGGAAAGAATTTTTGGAGTTAAACAAATTACCACTTCTGGCTACAGACCTCAAACCAATGGAGCATTAGAAAGAAGCCACATTGAGCTGACAGATTTTATTAAACATTATGCTGAGGATTTTGACGATTGGGATCGTCTTTTACCTTTTGCGATGTTTAATTATAATACATCAGTTCACGAGGCAACTAATTTCACTCCTTACGAGTTGGTTTTCGGAAAACTAGCTAGAATTCCAAGTTCATTTCCCCAAGGACCAGAGCTTGAGACTTATGGATCTTATTTAAAAGAACTTATAACTAGAATGAGCGAAATTCAGGGAATAGCTGCCAAAAATCTTGTCCAAGCGAAACTAAAGTCTAAAGAATATCATGATAGGACTGCCCGCCCTCTAAAAGCGAAAGTTGGCGACAAGGTGTTCGCGTATAAAGAAATCCGAGCGAATAAATTCGATAAGAGAGCCGAAGGTCCTTATACCGTAGTAGGATTTACTCAAAATAATAATGTAATCCTAGAAGATGAAAATAACGAAAGATTCTCAAAACATAAAGATAAATTAATGATGGCATATTGTTAATTAAAATCTTTCTCTTTTATCAGGCTGTGAAGAGATTGAAGCAAACTGTGTAAGGAGTACTAAAAAAAAATCAATATGTACTTAGCGTTGAAAATGCCACCTGCCAATTTTGAGGATGAAATAGTGTTAAATGGAGAAGAATATATAACGCTGATGTCCCCAGATTTAATTGTAGACGAAATAGACGTTTTACTATCTCTAAAAACAAAACACAATTTTATTTCTGTAAATCTTCTAAACGTAGCTTATGAAAATATTAGTCATTCTATAGAGAAAATAGGAAACGAATTTCTTTTAGTAGTTGGAAGTGTAGAATTAGAAGTTAACGGTGATGAAATTTTCTTTCTAGTTATAGACCCTAATACGGAATCATCTTATCAATTTAATACTGCGATAATTGGAACTAAAACTGCTATGACATTAGGATTAGTGTCAAGCCTAACTGTAGAATATTATTTTCAACATCACGTTTAATTATTAGGTATATATAGGTATTATTAATATTATTAATATTATTAATATTATTTTCAACATCACGTTTAATTATTAGGTATATATGCACTCAAAATTAGTGCATTTTTAGAAGTCTTGCGCCCCAATGTAGAAGATGTCCCTATTTCGGAAATTAGTCGGAAAAATCCACCATTAATTATCAAAAGATTATTAAAGGATTTCGAAAAATCATGGAAAATCCCAAGAACACTAGCTAATTTAGCATATAATGCCATATTGCTAGATTGTCTAAAAACTGCTCAAAATATTCATAATGTTAGAGTTGCTGGTCAAACAATGATCATTTATGATGAATCCGACAATGAAATTCTCGAATCATTGACAGTAAAAGTATTTTCTGGACAAAGGACAATATTTCGATTAAAATCTGGTTTTATTTGTCTATATCCCAATCTCTATGCTATACTAAGATCTATTAAAATCATAGATCCAAAAAGCCTTTTGTATAATTATGTAGTGTATGTTATTCTAAGCAGTAATACACTCACTCTTCAAATAGGTTTAGATATGGGTTTTTCTTCCTGGATATATTATCTAATAAACAACATGAATTGCTGTTTTAGGCCTTTACAATTTCTACCAGATGGTCAATGCTTACACATCTCCTTTCCATTGTCTCTCCCATTCAAGACAGCTATCCACAAAGCTAGGAAAAATAAACTAAACAAAATAGGAATAACTGATTTTCATGAAATACCTATAAATAGGAGATTTCCAAGTTGTTTGTGTTCATGTTTTGATTTACCACCATTGTTTAAAGAAGCAGAAGAGTCAAAATATCAAATTATAAATATACCCTATCCTTGGTATTTAAAAGATGATTTCGAATATATAGACCCTAATTTCATAGAACGTTACAATGAAGATGACTGGCGACAATCTACTATAGAAAGCTTGTTCGAAACTCACTTCAGGAAAGCGTTAGTCGTTGGAGGGCATTTTCGAACTATTACCTATTACGAAAAGGAACTCGGAATGTCAGATACGCATGTACGACCAAACGAGTGTGAATAGTGTCAGTCCTAATGTCAGTATGTATTGAAGAAATTCAAATACAAACACTGTTCTTATTTAAATTCAATTTTAACATTTATTTCTTCTGTAAAAAAATAGGAGGTCTAGATCCATTTCAATAAAAACTATCTGGAATATTTCACCACGACAAAGAAAGGATGGAAATTCCACTAGTAGGAGGCATTTTAGATGTGAAAAACTACATCGCCATTGGATTCAAGGTTATACTATTGCTAATGATGCTGATCCTGTCTCGCAATATCTACCTATGCTATCGAAAGATATCTAGCAGACGTAGAAGAAACAACAATTTTCCACCGCCTCCTCCACCTCCGCCTCATGTGATCCTCCAGGACAGAGTTGCTTTCAATGTCTCCGTCTAAATAATAGTAGATGCTGAATTCGGCTGCTCTTTCCAAAAATTAAATACGTCCTGCATCGTACCCAGAAAACAATCCGGATTATTTTTTTTCTCGCTTAACAAAAATGGTGGCGAGAGTTTTATCTTCAGTAGCTGAAAGAAAATTTAAAATTACTTTCATGAAACTGTAATTAAAGTCCAAAACAATATTATAAAACTATACAAACCATTCACAAAAAGGAAACCGAAGCCAATTTTTCCTACAAAAATAAAATAATAAGAAAAAGGAATAAAAATAATGGATTATGTAAACTTTAATTATACCAACCAGTGCATATAATCAACATTTCATCAACAGTGCAGCGAGTTTTCTTTGTTTTTCTACAAATTGTCCCAAAATTATTCAAATCCGATGCTGAACTCTATAACAAATTCAAGTTTTCCCCATTCAACATAATATATACTAGTTCCAGTTCTCTCCATAAGTAAAAGAATCTCCATGTGCCAAGTGTAGTTCAATAAAGAAAATAGCCTCTCAGTTCTAACGACGTGAGTGGTAAAAATTGTGATCAGTGCAACGATATTTTGAAATGTTGACTACATGCGATGAAATTCTACAAAAATAACTATGGTTAAAACAAATAAAAGACAAAATTTTTTTTTTGTATATATATACATGTATGATTTTTATACTCACTCTAATTGCTGCTACAGTCATACCCTAAGTTTAAATTTTCAGTTAGAAGAATCAAAAACAGGAAAATTTTACTGGGAATGGAGTAGAATAATTAATTAAAATATTCTTTAAAAAAAAAAATAGAAACTAACGTAAAAATCAAATAAACTATTCTACTAAAATATTTACCAACGTCCTCAAAGCCACTATTCTCTGCTCCAGTTAGGCTAACATTTTCTACATCTAATGGGAATAAATAGAAAAAAAATTAATAAATTAATTGAATTTTCAATAATTGAATTTAAAAAAAGAGAGAAAAAAAAGATTAATTATACAAGAATATATTTTTCAAATAAATTTCTTAAGTAAACTATATAAAAATTGTGTATCCAACATGTGTGCTTGTGTATGTTTGTGTGCAAATTAATTTTTGTGTTGTGATTAAAACTATTAATATCTTAATATCGAACAAATATAAAAACATATGAAGCGATTTATTCTAATACGTATGTATGCATACATGTCTGCGTAAAAAAAAATATAGAATACAAATTATATCAAAAAAAAAATATATATATATATATAAAATAAAAAAAATAATAATAAAACAATATATATATGTATATATATATATATGAAAAAGGGATATCGAAGCTCTACTCATCAACTCCGTAAACCACACGAAACTCGGTTCTACGACTTCCATATTCCGTGACGCGTAACTTCAGCGTTACGCACACTAATTCGTCTTCAGGATTACTAGGCCCCCCATAGCAGTCTGAAAAAGGAAAAGGATATGTGTAATCGATAAATTTTAAATATGCAAATCTATACAAACATAAACAATTTTACTAACACGGAGGAGGTCCATCAGACTCTTCCTGATAGACCCATCGGTTGTCCACCATAGTCCCATCTTCCCCCCTTACTCTTAGTTTTAGAAGCACTCCTAAAACTGTCTCAGTGTAAGGGTGTGCAGGTTGCATATAGTGGCGTCCCGATGGCACCCAATCTAACAAAAATAAAATATTAAAAACAGCAAATAAATAATAATAATACATAAATAATGATATATGTATCACTCACCATCATCCTCTGACAATCCAACTTCTGGAGACAAAACTACTAGGGCACAAGCACCTGCTTCTTCGCCTACACCTGCAAAGTAAATACAATATAATTTGCAAGTTTTGATACGTGTGTATTGTATTAATGACAACTTACCTTCCGAAAGTTGCATTAAATTTTGTGACTCCAGGTCACTAAAACCTGGATATATCACATTCGCCCTTGATACCCCTGTAGCATCCTCGATTGTGAAACGGTATCTAATACCGGTATGCGGGCATACATAGGAAACAATCCCTTTTTCAGCTCTTGCTGTAAAAACTAACAAAATCCCTAGGTTATAAAGTTTTTTCGATTCATATATTAAAAAAAAAATTTGATTGATGATAATAGTGCAATTATATTAAAATTTAAATAAAAATTATTACTAAAGTTTAATAAAAGTTTTATTAAATAATTGTAATTTATAAAAATTTTCTCAAATTTAATAAAAATTGATAAAATTCTATTTTTATTGTTCAATAAACAATTTCTGTTAAATAATAAAAATTATAACAAAATTTATTAAATTTAATAATAAAGCGCAATTTTAGAATAATTATTAATTTTTGGTAAATTATAGAAAAATTACCAGATAATTATAAAAATTGTTAAATAAATAAGAAAAAAAAGGGGCATAAAATAATTAAAATTTTGCAATAATAATGCAATTATTATTCTTCCTAATTCGAAATGATTTCAAGTCTTACATAGATTATATTATATTCATCTATATCGGATTTCCTCAAAATTTCTATATAGATTCTATACTGTTAAGCCTATATAGAAATCACATAAAAACCCCATATAGATTGTAGAACATTTGACCTACGTAAATAATACATTTAAGTCCTATATAGATTCTACATACTATGGCCTACATAGCGCATATATATATCTTTTATAGAGGTCCTATATTACTTAGCCTACATAGAAGGGATATAGTCAAGCGACAGATTGAGCATTTGTCATAAGATAGGCCGACCGACATAGATCCTACATTGAACCAACTTTAAATTTAATTTTAACAATTTTTCTTCAAAGTAATAAAAATTATTATTGAATTTCGTAAAAATTCGATAACTAAAACAAAAATACGTTAAAATCAGATAAATTTTGGTAAATTTTTATTGTTAAATAAACAAAATTATGGAATAAATAAATAAAAATAAATTTTTAAACTTCATTTTCTTGTAGTTCGTATCAATACCGAAATTTGATTACCACAATGTGACACGAAATTTTGAGATCTAAAACATGTAAATCGAGATTGAAAAATTTTTTTTTCTCTCCAAATTCAAAACATTCGAAAATTTATATAAAAAGGTACTGCCAGATAAAATCCTAAATATCTCGTAAACTATAAGCCTAATTAAAAAATGTCATTGATTTCAAAAAAAAAAAAATTCGATTTAAAAAAAAAAAATTACAATAAAAACAATGTAATAATTATTAAAAATTTGTTAAATAAATAATTTTTCTAAAAATTTATAAAATTATTATTGAACCGAATATTTATTAAATGCTTTAATTATTCTTGCTAAATTTTAAATTATTATTGGAGATTTGTATTAAATATTAAAAATTTGTTAAATAAACAATTTTTTTTAAGTTAACAAAAATTCCCATAATTCTTATTAAAATAAATATTTATTAAATAATTTATAATTCTTGGTAAATTTTTATAAAATTAACTAATTAAAAACAAAAAGATAAATAAATAAATATAAATAGATAAATAATAATATAATAATTATTAAAGAAATTGTTACATAAATAAAATTTTATAATAATAATATAGGTATTATTAAAACTTAAATAATTATCAAAATTTTATTATATGTACCAAATTTTATTATTAAATTTTTGAAAATTATTAAATAAACAATTTTTTTATATGTATAAAAAAAATTGTTGCTAAAAATTTATAACATTAAATAAATTTATTAAATAAACAAAACTTAGTAAACTTAAATTTTTTTAACGAAATTTCTATTAAATAAATAATTAATTAATAATTAATTTAGTTAACTAATAGATGTTGTTTATTAAATAAAAATATAGGAGAAATTCATTCATAAAACTCAGTATATACACTGCATTAAAATCCTATATTGTGGTCACTATGTTCGAACCCTAAGCATGTATACTCTATATATATACTGTGTACAAGGCGTGAGTTACGGCGCCGAGCTGGCTGTACGCGCACTCCTCTAAATGTGTAGCACCTATGCCTAATAGCGCCTTGAATATAAGAATCCAGACATAAGTTAGATAAATGATATTCAAATTCTAAATCACTCTTCTGAACGGAAAATTTATTATAAAATATTATTCATAAAGTTAAGAATAATTGAATAATTACTAAACATTTTAACTTTATATTTACAATGAAATTCAAATAAATAATTATTATGGTTCTATTAACAAATTATTAACAATTAAAATTTACAGATTTTATAATAATAATGGTTTAAAATTGTTTAATAAATAAATTTTCTTAAAAAAAAAAAAAAATAAATAATAATAAAAAAATTATTAGGTATTATTACTAAAAATTATAAAATATTTTAAATAAACAGAGATTTATTAAAAAAAAAAATAAATAAATAAAAAAAAAATAAAATGATTATTTTAAAAGAAGGTAATATTAATTGGAAATGCTTTACAATATGAACTGTTCAAGTTGTAATATAGTCATCGCGCAGGAGTTTTGTATAAGTATGTCTATATATGCTGTCATCAAGCATAAAATAAGGCGTCGCAACGACTATATACATTCTTCCCTAAGAGGATGGTATATATGTCTAATATCATTTCGAATCAAACTCAAAAAATTATTTTCAAGTTTTTCTTTTTGAAATATTTTTGTAATAATTAAATAATTGCTTATTGCCTTATATATGTGCTGTTTATCACTATTCTTTTATTAACAACAATTTGAAATTATATAGACATAAATTTTTGGAATAAATAAATTATTCACCTTTTTGGGCAGGAATTTTTTTATATAAATTTTAAACAAACAAAAAAAAAATTTTTTTAATTATTAAAAAAAAATGTACCACATATAAAAATAAACACATGAATGCATATATACATATAAAGAAATTAAGAATAAGTTTTTTTTACAAACAAAATGTTTAATAAAATAAAATGAAAAAAAGGCAATAATTAAGTAATTATTGTTACCTGTATGTATAAATGTAAAAGAGAGTATGTGAATTGGTATATTAAAATATAGAAATACTTTTTCTAATTGTTGTAAACAGTTGGTATAAAAAGGGGAGGGGAAAAGATTGAACTCACCAATTATCCCTTCCATGGTATCTTCCATATTTCCAGCCATCGTCCTTACTGCACCTTTCACACTATTTGTATAGAATAAAAATAGTTTTCCAATATTTTTCACTAGTCCAAAAATAAAATAATCTAAAAAGTTTTAAAAATCCACAACTGCACCCGATCACTTCACGAAATGAACTGATTTGTATCAGCACGAAGACATTGACACTGGGTCCTATACTGTAGCAGTGCTTAGAAGAGTCACCAAGTAGACACAATATTTAGATTATATATCGATATACAAAGTATAAGGAATGCTTAGGTCGAGACCATAAGTTTTTGAAGACGAAAACGGAAAAATCCGCGGTGGATTGTTACGAACTATCGTAACGAAATTATAAATTAAAAATAAATAAATAGTATAATAAATAATTTTCAAGAATAATTGAAAATTATTTAAGAATGAAAATTCAAAGTCGATGCAACAATGTATATAGGCACGTAATTTGAATCCCCGATAATCGCGCGCGTTGAGTGATACTCCACACACTCACACAGACTTATATTCTCGTTGCTTTTAAAGAATGTATCTATGGCTATGATATTATAATATAACTTTGTTAAACTGTTATATTATAATATATTATTTTATTGTACCTTATGTTATATTATTTTATATTATTATTTACACTATATTATATTATGCTATATTATAAATTACATTACGTATTTAACACCAATATTCAAGCTTGAATATTATAAATATATGCATGAAAAATATAATATAGCGTACTCACCTTATATAAAGATACTAAAATATTATTATAAATAAAACAATCATACTTTACTCATTTTTATTAATAATTTGCAGTAACTAATTAATTAATTGTATGCAAATTATTGTTAATTCATGATTTTTTTTAATAATGATAAATCGTATTATTATCATTGTTAATTACATTTACTAAAATTAATATTAATAATTAATCATAATTATTATGATAAACAATTGGATATATTACCAATACTATTTTTCTACTTATTAGAATCATCATTATCAAATATTATTTCAAAGAATATGCATTGTATATGCACGTATGCGTGTGCAGTATTTTTATCGTGTGTACGTGTGTTCATAGTGTGCCAAAGTGATATGCATAGATATGTGTGTACATTGTTTGGTTGCACATTTCTACGCATATTATAGTAACCAACAATAATGTGATTATTATATTGCAATTATTATATTTACGAAAATGTATTATTTTATAAGAAGGGAGAAAAATCGCATACGTCAATTCTATCTATCTTTCTCTCTCTTTCTCACGCGTTCAGGTGCAATGAGTCTCGCAGCGTGGATGCGGTACACACAGACACGGACTCCCCATAGCCTGCGTAACGCATATGTGTGAGGCGCTTGAGGAGTATCGCGTGATGCAAACACTGCCTTCCTTCCCCTATTCTTTTCCTTATAATACCTTCAAATTAAAAAAAAGGAAATAAAGATACAATAATTGTTGATAGCTTAAATTAGAACATGTCACATTTTCCAAGCACATATAAACTCGCAAAAATTAAGATTTTATTTTAAGAGGGTCAATTTTGTAAAAAAAAAACAAACAAAACAAAACGCATATAAAAAAAAGAGAAGAAATTTTTTGAGACATGTATGTCGTGCATATATGCATGTGTACTAAGGTAAATGTACGTGTGTATGCGTAAAATGTATATGCATATATAAAAAGGAAAATTGTTTCATTTTTAATATAAAAACGATAATCTGTGCAGAACTATGACCGCTCTGGAATTCAGAAAAGGTTGCGAGTTATACTTTATTAAAAACACACATATACACTTACACAAATGGAGATGTGCAGTTCCAACAGTGTCAACAAAGAAAAGAATAACAAGAATCATTGGTTCTGAGAATATCGATGGACGATGATCTAAGTTTTCTTATCGATACCCCTGAAACCCCCAGAATTCGTCTTCAGTCAATCACTTAGTACGTGTTACTGATTTTTGCATTATTTCTTTAAAAAGTGAACTTAGAGTTTAAACTGTGGAGAAAGCTCAATAACATACCTGCTGAATCACGATAGATTTTCGTTGAGCCAAGTAAATTAAAAGCAGTGCTTAAGGGGTTAGGGGTAGTCAGAATTTTCAAAAAATCAAATTTTTTTTTTTTGCATTTTCGTTAAGTAAAATATCTTAAAAATAATCTCTGAAAATTTCAAGTTAATCCGATAATTCGTTTTTAAGTTATTCGACAAATAACAAAGAGAGCTCGGGCCTTTGAAAGCGTTCGGGAGCGCTTGCAGCTAGTGTCAGCTGCAAGAAATCGGCTTTTAGGGTTCTATTGTCATCGATGAACTCAGACTTGGGTATATGTAGTAGTACCTAAATTAATATGGCCCAGGAATAGATGACTCGGTGTAAGTAATTTAATAATTCGTTTTTTTGTACGTAAATCTAGTGTGAAACTAAACGCGTTTTTCTCAAAACTAAGTTTTTTGAACTGGTGACAACTATAACTCGAAAACCGCTCAGTCGATTTTAATGAAATTTATACAGCTTTTAGAATACATAATAAACTCGGGCCTGATCGAAGGATTTTTTTTTTTTTGAAAAATTTCGATTTTTTAAGACCAATTAACTGTTGATTTTTTCCCAAAAATCTAGACAAAAATTTCCTGAGGCCGCCATTTTGTTAATTTTTGAAAAAAAAAAAAATCCTTCGATCAGGCCCAGGATTATTTATTTATAAAACTAATTTTTTTTATCCGATTGATTTCTGATTAATCTCCAAGGACTTATGATTGTCACCGCAAGGACCTTTTTTTGGAACTGGGTTAACACAAACAGCTGTAACTTCGGAAATAAAAATTTTTTTTTTTTGAAATTTTCGTGACTTCAAGTCAAAACATTGTTTAATAATACCATATTACTACTTTTGTAAAATAAAATTATTTAATAGCAAAAAAAAAATACTGAAAATTCTCATTTTTTCGTGCCTCTGACTACCCCTAACCCCTTAAATTTCTAAAATTAAAATTGCTGAATCACGATAGATTTTCGTTGAGCCAATTTTTAATTTTAAGAATAAGGCCCGTCTGCGAGCTGGCTCCAATTTAAATCTTATTTTCTTTGGGCGGACGTAAAATTAAATCGAACCTTGAACCGGCTGAGTCCCAATCGGTTGATCAGTACAGTGATAAATTATTTAATAAATTATTTTATAATTTATTAAATAATTTTTTGTTCTTAAAACCGGCCAGTCCGTACGGATTGTACCTGCGCCGCTTGTGTCTGATAGGGTACCGGTACCGCGGTTCGAGACGCGGAAATACGCACAACACCTTTCTTTCGTTTTGCCCGTTGATTGTGTGACGAGATCGCGAGAATTCTCCCTTCTCAACAAGCTCTCTCGACGGTAGTGTGTAAGAGAAATCTAGCCGTAAGTAGTAAAAACCTGTATCGTTCCAAAAACATTATTCTTTACAAAAGAAAGCATATAATGTGTAATTTTTGCAATTTTTACTTTGATTTTTAATAAATTTTTGTAAACTAAAATTCCAGATGTTCTATTCAATCAAATAGACCTTTTTATTTGTGCTGTCAAAAATAGTGTGGATTTTCATCTCAAAGCTAAGAAACATTATTTACAATCTAAAGATTAAATTGGCAGTTTCGTCTTCTATCGGCGATATAATTAATCGAACCCACATAAAAATAAACATTATTAAGTTAAATGTTCATTTTGACTTCTAATGGCAACTTGGTTCCTCTGGCGAATAGAAAATTTTAAGTAATTGTTAAAAATTATAAAAATTAAACAATTAATTTTTCTCGTTCCTAACATGTACTGTGCCGCTCAGCAGATTTTGCCCACCTTTGAGAATTTTACGCTTGGCGAAAAGTTTTATATTTCGGTTGCTAATAAAGATATAATAATGAGTGAGGACTTTTTTGAAAGCTTATATCTTCTACTTTTATGATATCTAAAACAGACATTAAAAAAAATTTTTTTTATTGTTTAATTGCTCAAAATAGAAATCCAAAATTTCCGGTTTTTTTTGTAATTTTAAAATCGCTGCAGTTTTTAAACCAGTCCTCACATTTCAATCGCTGATAAGCCATTTGAAAGCTAATTTTATCACCTTTAAAATGATTCCTTGTAAACTTTAATACGATAATTTATAACAAAGATATGGACAATTGTTTAAAAAAACTGCACTTTTTTTCAACTAGTCATAACTCAAGAACGATTGATTTTTGAAAAAAATTGTTGAGAAGAAAAATGTGCCTTTTTATGTATAGAATTAGAAAAAAAATATTTAGACATTAAAAAAAAAAATTTTTTTTTACATATTTTGAGTTTTTTTGAAAACAAAATTTTTTAAATTACTTATAAGTGGAGAACGGTTAGCTTTTGAAAAAATTCTTAATATAAAAAATGTGTATTTTTATGTTTAGAATTGAGAAGAAAATATTACGAATAAAAAATTTGTAATCTTGAAAAGTTTTTTTTAAAGCTAACCGTTCTCGACTTATTACTAATTACAAAAAGTGCTGATTTTCAAAAAAATCAAAATATGTCAAAAAAAAAAAAAATTTTTTTTTATGTCTAAATATTTTTTTTCTAATTCTATACATAAAAAGGCACATTTTTCTTCTCAACAATTTTTTCAAAAATCAATCGTTCTTGAGTTATGACTAGTTGAAAAAAAGTGCAGTTTTTTAAACAATTGTCCATATCTTTGTTATAAATTATCGTATTAAAGTTTACAAGAAATCATTTTAAAGGTGATAAAATTAGCTTTCAAATGGCTTATCAACGATTAAAATGTGATGACTGGTTTAAAAACTGCAGCGATTTTAAAATACAAAAAAAACCGGAAATTTTGGATTTTTATTTTGAGCAATTAAACAATAAAAAAAATTATTTTTTATTGTCTGTTTTAGATATCATAAAAGTAGAAGATATAAGCTTTCAAAAAAGTCCTCACTCATTATTATATCTTTATTAGCAACCGAAATATAAAACTTTTCGCCAAGCGTAAAATTCTCAAAGGTGGGCAAAATCTGCTGAGCGGCACTGTATATGGGTGATTCTCCGCGTAGCGCACGATTTGGTGTCTGAAACTTTAAAAATATTTTTTTATCGAAATGTAAAATATCAATACATATTTTTGAAGATAAAGTGTCAAGAAATAAATATCCATGGTGGGCAGGAAAAATTTTTTATAATTTTTAAATTTTTTTAAACAAATTAAAAAAAAATTCTTTGCTTGTTGAATTCTATTAATAGGTAGTTGAAATTTGATTTAAAATGTTTATGGGAATTTTTGGGGTAATTCACAAAAATATATATAGCGCGAACGACAATTAAAAATTTTTATTTCGGTAATTTACGGAAATTTTTGAGGTAATTTATGAAAATTTATGCGGTAATTTATAGAAATTTTGTCTAATATTTATAAAAATATGTAAAGCATAAATCACAATTAAAAATTATTATTTTGGTAATTTACAAAAACATATATAGCGCGAACGACAATTAAAAATTTTATTTCAGTAATTTATGGCAATTTATGCGGTAATTTATGGAAATTTATATAGTAATTTATAGAAATTTTGGCTATAATTCATAAAAATATGTAAAGCATAAATCGCAATTAAAGATTTTAATTTCGGTAATTTATGAAAAATTTCGTGGTAATTTACAAATATATATATATAGCACAAAACGACAATTAAAAATTTTTTTTGGTTATTTATGGAAATTTATGCGGTAATTTATGAAAATTTATACGGTAATTTATGGAAATTTATACGGTTATTTATAGAAATTTATTTGGTAAGTTATAGTAAACTTACCGGAGCTATAATAGTTTATAATAAATTTTTTGAATTTCGTTTGTTTCATTGTGTATTAAATTTGGACTAGTGACGGTCGAAATTTTGTGGCGGGTGGAGACGCTGGGGTCGGTCGAAACAGTGGAACTGATATTAATAATTTTTTTTTTTGAGAAAATAATCATTTATTTTTAATCGGTTTCATATGTTTCACAAATATATAGACTAAGAGTGGGGATGTGTAAAAAATAGGAATGGGGATAAAAGTTTTAGTGCGCATGCGCGAGCAGAATTTCGGGTATATATTCGGGATCGCCAGCGAATTTAGTCATTCTCTCTTCTGTTCGCAGGTGTTCCAGCAGCAGCAGTCTCCCTTGCCATTTACTAACTGTCTTTTTGATATTTTTTGATATTTATTGTGTTTATTGTATTTATCTTTCTTATTTTTAGGTTAAGTATTTTAGATTTTAAGTGTGTTTTTTCTAGGTTAAGTTTTTTAGCTTGTAAGTGTGTTTCTTGTGATTTCAGAGATGAAACGGAAGGCCACAACCACTGATGGACCAAGTAAGCATCCGAACTACAAGACCATCCTCGATGAGTGTGACGTCACGATTCCTCTCATCAAGGAAGCTCTGTACCTGGTGTCACTACTCAGAGACGTCGACTCAAGACGTGTATTTATCGAGCGATGGATTGCAGAATGCTCGAGACATGAAAATCTGTTGTCGAGTATTTTGAAATCGATGTATTTTACACATCAAAAGCAGAGATGTGTGAGCATTCTACAATCCATCATTAGATTTCGCGCTCTGTTCGAGTCACATGTTGTAGATGGCTCTGGAATCGGTGATCCAGATATTAATAAACGTGTTCGCTGGGAAGAGTGTGAGAGTGCTTTTGCGTGTAGACTGTACACTAATGCGATCCTGAATCTTGTACATATTGATATTAGCGCGTTTTTGGACGATGCGCCCACACTTTTCCAGGATCACATTAGAGGTGCTCTAAACAAACATGGCGTCATTTTGGTGTATAGTGTTCTCATCGCACATTTTAAATGGGTTAAGAATGGTTAGGAGGTTTGGCTCTAAGGCTAAAAGTATTTTCCCCACCACTCTCTTAGATGATTGGTTCGATGAGAACATCAAACAACCAATCTTGCGCAGCGTTGAAAAGTTTTACACAAAGGGTTCAAATTGGAATCTCTAATCAATTATAAGACTTGAAATTAATGTAAACAAGTATAACCCTTTGCGTGCAAGCTCATATATTGATCTACCTACACAAATTAAAAGAAAACATGCATGCATTAACGTGAAAATATTACGGGGACTTCTCAGTACATCCTCTTCACCTCACTGTGCAGAAAAGAGATAAACATGTAAATCTCTTATACGTTGCGGATATGTATGCGGATGAGAGTGTTGAAGAAAATGTAATATGCGATGGCTGTGATTTTTTGAATTTCCATTATGTATGAATAAAAAATTTACCTGCGCTAGTATTCAAACAATTGTCAAATCATAAAGGTAAAAAGCTTATCTGTGATAGATGTCTACACTATTTCTATTCTGTAGGAAAACCGAATGCACACATTGAAGATTGTAAGAAAGTGAATGAGTGTAAAATAACGCTACCGAAGCCAAAAGACAGTATTATCAAGTTCAAAAACTATAAAAATAAAGAGATAATACCGTATGTGATTTACGCCAATTGTGAAAGTTTACTTCTTCCAGCTGATGAAGATGTAAACAATTTGAGTAAGACTGAAGTATTTCAACGCCATAAGCTATTAAGCATCGGATATTATTTGAATTCTAGCTACGACAAATCTCAATCTGTTTATGTACCATGTCCGAAGCATGAACCTGATTCAGCTAAATGGTTTGCTGGGGAGTTAAAGCAGATTGCTGAAAAAATTGATAAAGTATTGTTACATCTGGTCATTTTTCAATCTTATTTTTTCTCTATATTTAATTTTTTTTCTCTCCCACGTTTCTTATCTTTTTAAAGAAAAACAACATCTGTTTATTTAAAAAATCATGTTCTTTCTTGTACTCATCGACTCATAATGTATCTGTTTTTTCTCTTGTTTCCTTTTTAAGCAGATAATGAAACGTGAAACCTTAGTGGTCAACATTTACCAGAATGCACTTTTTCCAAAAATCTAAGAAACTGAAACATCCGTAAGCAATAAAATTATAAAATACAACCATAAAAATCTTTTCGAACTCTACAAGTGCATCCTCCAGATGTCGACCGCTGGGGTCCTTTTCCTTTCATTTTAGTTTTTCTTACGACAGGTCCGAGAGTCCCTATTGCCAAGATTTCCTTCTGTTTGTAATAAAATTTGTCTAGGTTCCGAAAATATATATTATACTAAAATTCACACATATATAAATTTTTAATAACAATCAACTTTAATAATTAATTTCATTATTATTATTACTAAATAATTAAAATGTTATTTTTCAACAATTTATATTAAATTTTAATAAAAACTAATAATTGTCAAAATTTATAATTAATTATTGTTTAAAATTATTAATATAAGTAAAATTAATAATAAAAATTATAAAAAATATAAAATTAATAAATAAACAATTCAAATTTAATACAATTTAACAATAATTAAATTATATTGATATTTAATAATAAATAATTGTAAATAATTAAAATTTTAAATAATTACAACTATAATTTGTAGGTTAGGTTAAGTTATTATACAAATTAGTTAAAATTAACAATAATTATAGAAAATTATAAATAAATTAAATCTAAAAAATGAATTATTCTTAAAAATCGTCGTAGAACCAAAATTTAAAAAGGGTTATGTAAATTAAGTCAAATAATACTTGTTAATAACAAATTATAATAAAAATTATTATTGTTTATAACAAAAAATTAATCTAATTGTAAAAAGATGCAAAGTATAAAAGATCTCTCCTTCTTTGAGATTTTATCCCTACTTTTTGGAAATCTGTTTCTTTAAGGGAAAACCCACAAAAAGTCTAAATTTTGAGTGGGGATAGACCCTTGAAAACGCATGTTTGCGTAAGTCAGCACTCTCATTCAAAAATTTTACATTCATTCAAAAAGTCATTCAAAGATTTACATTTTCTACATTTAAACTCATAAAGAGTCATAAAAGTTATTCAATTTTTACATTTCTACATTCAAAAGTTATTTTCAACATAAAAATTCGTACTCAAATCAAATTCTAAAAATTATTCAAACTTTATTCTTAAAAGTTCAGTGAGTTTTCTACGTTTATTACCGAATTATAAAATATCAAGGAAGGACGAATAATCTAATATTTTGCATCTTCAGGGAAAATTATCTTTGATAAATAAAAAGTAAGTTTTAAAATTATATTTTTTTATCTTTATCTTCTTTCTTTTTGAAAAACTTCTTTCACTATCTAAAATTTTTCACAATTTCCCAATTTCTAAGAATACTGCCGTATTAAAGCTGGCGGTTATTCTTTAAAATTGTATTATTTTCACCTATGTGTTTCCCCCCTATTATTTCAACCTTTGATTCCTAAATTTGTTAATGTCACTTTATATAGTTGTGACTAACAAATTTTACTCCTTATTTTATGTATTCCTTTTATTTTTCAATTTCTATAAGAAAATTCAATAGAGATTAAATAACCAAAATTAATTCCCTAGCTATTGGGTGAGAATCCAGGCTTAAAATAGTAATTAAATTTTTATAACTATAATTTTAATTTGAAATATAAAAATTAAATTATTATCATTTGTTATAAAAATTTATGAAATATTATTTTTGTTGCATTACGTAACAGTATTTAAAAATCCGATACTAATGACTGCATTAACTCCTCAAGAAATCAGCGATTTTAAGCGAGCGACAATATGCCATATTTGTCATCAGAAAATAGCGGCAAGCGATAAAAAAGTCCGAGATCATTGTCATCTCACTGGCAAGTATAGGGGTGCTGCGCATGAGTCGTGCAAAAATTTTACAGTACTATTTATGATGCCGGTATTTCTGATGAAGATTATGAGCATGCGCAGAAAGTTTGGTCCGAATTTGATTGTCAAAATCTCTACGACTATGTCCACTTGTACATGAAAACAGATGTATTGTTACTTGCCGGTTTTCTTTGAAAACTTCCGCGAACATTGTGTTATTGCGTACAAGTTAGATGCTGCACACTATTATACAACCCCAGGTTTAACTTGGGATTCTATGCTCAAATATACGGGCATAGGATTGCAACTTATAACCGATATTCATATGATGATGTTTGTTGAGTCGGGTATCCGAGGCGGCATTAGTCAATATTGCAACCGCTATGCGAAAGCTAATAATCCATATATGGAGAATTTCGACAATAACGTAGATACAAGCTATCTCATGTACTTCGATGCCAACAATTTGTATGGCTGGGCAATGGCTCAATCCCTCCCTTATGGCGGTTTCAAATGGGTTGAAAATGTTGACGACTCTTTTAATTTTCATGTACCTGATGATTCCCCTGTTACAGTACATCCTGGAGTTTGATTTGGAGTATCCGAAAGACATTCATGATAGTCATAAAGACATGCCATTCTGCGCTGAAAATAAGAAACCTCCATTGTCAAAACAGGAGAAATTGTTAACCACTCTCATGCCTAAAGAAAAATATGTTATTCATTATCGTACGCTCAAACAAGTTGTGGCAAACGATATTAAAATTGTGAAAATCCACCGTGTCTTGCAGTTTAAGCAATCAACCTGGCTTAAACCGTACATCGACTATAACACAATGATGCGAACTAATGCTAAAAATGAGTTCGAAAACAATTTGTTCAAGCTTATGAACAATGCGGTGTACGGCAAGACGATGGAAAATGTCCGCAAACATGTTGACATTAAACTCGTCACAAAATGGTTTGGCCGCTATGGAGCTGAAGCTCTAATCTCTAGCCCAAATTTCAAAAGTCGAGCGATTTTCGAAGAAAATCTGGTTGCTATTGAATTGCGCAAAGTCGAGGTACTACTCAACAAACCCATCTATGTAGGGTTTAGTGTGCTTGATATATCTAAGAGGCTAATTTACGATTTCCATTATGGTCACATGTTGAAAAAATACGGCGATGCTTGTAAACTGCTGTATACCGATACAGACAGTCTTATCTACGAAATCAAGTGTGAAGATATTTACAAAGACATGAAAAAAGATATTGACAAGTTTGATATATCTGATTATCCTGCGAATAACGTCTATGATATTCCGCAATAATGCAAGTCAACAAAAAAGTCCTCGGGCTCATGAAAGATGAGTGCAACGGCAGAATTGTAACTGAATTTGTTGGCTTGCGGAGTAAGATCTACAGTGTACGCGTCGAAGATAAAGATTTTATTAAAAAAGCTAAAGGTATTAAAGCCGGCGTTGTTAAAAAGACAATTCAATTTGATGATTATGTAAAATGTCTGCGAGATTTTGACATTCAAACTCGAACACAATATAATATTCGATCGCGGCTTCACAATCTTGAAACTGTGAAGCAAGTAAAAGTAGCTTTAAGTCCGCAAGACGATAAGCGGTATTTGTAACCGGGAAGTACTGATACCGTGGGGTCACTATGCGATCCCAAATCTCGACGATTTGTAAATAGTTGATAAGTTCGAGAAAAAATGTCGGGAAATGTAAAGGCTGTGATAAAAGAAATAAATAGAACAATTGTATTTTAATTTCATGTGTTTTTTATTTAAAAATTTCTTACATATATACATTATAACATTGATTTAACATTGATTTAACATTGATTCAACATTACTTCAACATTGATTCAACATTGATTTAACATTGATTTACCATTGATTTAACATTGATTTAACATTGATTTAACATTGATTTAACATTGATTTAACATTGATTTAACATTGATTCAACATTGATTCAACATTGATTCAACATTACTTCAACATTACTTCAACATTGATTCAACATTGATTTAACATTGATTTAACATTGATTTAACCTTGATTTAACATTGATTTAACATTAATTCAACATTACTTTAACATTGATTCAACATTGATTTAACATTGATTTAATATTGATTTAACCTTGATTTAACATTGATTCAACATTGATTCAACATTGATTTAACATTGATTTAACATTGATTCAACATTACTTTAACATTGATTCAACATTGATTTAACACTGATTCAACATTACTTCAACGTTGATTCAACATTGACTTAACATTGATTTAACATTGATTTAACATTGATTTAACATTGATTTAACATTGATTTAACATTGATTTAACATTGATTTAACCTTGATTTAACATTGATTTAACATTAATTCAACATTACTTTAACATTGATTCAACATTGATTTAACATTGATTTAATATTGATTTAACATTGATTCAACATTGATTCAACATTGATTTAACATTGATTTAACATTGATTTAACATTGATTTAACATTGATTCAACATTACTTTAACATTGATTCAACATTGATTTAACACTGATTCAACATTACTTCAACGTTGATTCAACATTGACTTAACATTGATTTAACATTGATTTAAAATTAACTATAAATTATACATTTGCTTTGTCTTCCCAAGTGTTGTGAGAGTTATGAAAACCAAGCCACTTGACGAGAACTTTGTTTCCACGTGTCCTGAGAATTTTCTCAACAAGATAAATGTCTGAATATTTCACTTTTAGAAGCTCCTCTTCATAGAATCCTCCACTGATGGGTTGATCTTGGTAATCCTTGAGTTTGTAAGTCACAGGTTCAGTTGATTCCACTTTATCAATTGTAAATATTTCAGTAGTCCAATTAGGAGAATAACCTTTTTCGAAAATATTTTTATATTTGCTAACTGGCACTTTGTCACCAATTTTAAATTTAGATCGTCTTAACGGAATTTTTCCGAGCTTCGAGATTCTATCTTTTAAAATATCAACATGTTCTATTGAATCTTTTAACAATAGGTGTTTTCAAGTTACTGTGTGTAGAATAAAAATTAATTTTGTACTTTTTCATTAAAGCTTCAAATTGAGAATTGTAGAATTCTTTACCTTTATCGGAATGAAGGTTCTTTGGAATACGTCCTTTTTCAAATATGAATTTCATTGCGTTAGTCACATCTTTTCCATTTTTACTTTTTACTGGAACAGCCCAAGCATACTTGGATAAAATATCTATGACTGTAAGTAAGTAATTGTAACCTTTGTTTATTTTTGAATAAGGTAGCATTTCAACTAAATCTGCTTGCCAGGTGTCATCAATATCACGCATTTCTACGCGACGGCGATGGAAATTTTTTCTAGCCTGTGTATGAAGTTCAGTTACTACTGTTAACTTTTTATCAGCCATCATTCTTTAATAAATTTAGCTGCATTAAATATAAATTTTGCTGTGATTCAATTTGTTTTAGTTTTTCGTTGACTCTGTCTTCAATAATTTGCATAAAACGATTCAAGTCATCAACAGATGATCTTAATGATGACGTAACTTGGAAAATAGTTTTTATTTCGTTTCTTACAATGTTTTGTGCAAGTCTTAAATTTACTGCATCATGCAGTTCTTCAGCGTCCTTAACGTTACAAATTCTTTTATTATCTATATCAAAGTGGTCACTTGAATTAACTTTAAATCCAACTCCAGTAGGTCCACGTATTGCTATTACTGTTCCTCCTTGACTGAGAGGATGTCCGAACAGATCAATGGTCATTATTGAAATGAATGACATTTACTAAAGCACACCTTAATATATGATTTTAGCCTCACGTAATTCCTCAATAATTGACATAATTTCATTATTATGACTAGTATTGCCAGCTTCTTGAGATGCCATAAGTAATCGAAGACGATCAACCAATTCATTTGGATCATCCCAATAAATATAATCTGGTTTAAAACTTTTATTCGCAATCATAAATTTAGGTAGTGAACTACCACTTATAGATGACTCTTTTGTAGAAGGAAATAATTTTGATATAATATTCATATATTTAAAACTTTTATCTCTATGAATAGAGTTAGAGGAACTATACTTTTTTCTATGTGCATTGGCGGTGGTAAGAATTTGTTTATAACTATTCATATCATGTTCACTAATGTATGATTTTTCAGGTTTGTTTTTAAATAAAAGTTCTAATAACCCAGAGGTAATTTTAAAACGTTTATCTTCAATATGTACAATGTGATTTTTAAAGATTATGGTTTTATTACCAATCATAAGGGAACCATCATTAGCTTTGCGTACTCCATATATCATATCCAAACATTGTTTTCTATTATGTTTTATCAAAAATATATATTTACTAACTAATTTATCAATGTCAGATCCGGGTTTTAGTGTTTCGCCATCATCAGTACTCATATAATTTATATCATCATCACTATCATTTTTATCAGATGCAGCTTTATTTTCAATCTCTTCTTTCTTTTCAATATTAACATTTTCATGTTTATAATCTGTCAAGTTAATAATTTTTTGTAAAGGTTGAACTACTGGTTTAAAGGTTTCATTCAAAACATTTTCAACAGCTTCCTTCCCTAATTTCAACATACGATGCTTCCGTCTAATTGCCACATTAGCTTTAGCAATTTGACGTAGATACTCTTTCTCTTTATGAAACATGTTGATATTTCATCAAGTTTTAAAACAACACTAATACTATTTTAAAAATTATCGTGTATTTATAGTGCTAGAAAACTGTCGAATCCTTTTCTATATCTTCCATCATTTAAATTAGAATCTTTATCAATTACTACAAAGCCATATTTGTCTAAATTCCAACATGTTGAACATAACTCTCGAAATTGATTAAATGTCATGTCAGTGTTAACATGATCATCATACACATGTCTTAAATTTTTCTCATCTTGACGAAAAAGGACTAATAAATTAACATTATCACGTACTAAATGTTTAGGAATTCTAGCATATGTTTGACAGAGGTAAAAACAATCAACGTCAACATGTCTACCCATACAAAAAATGCCCTTACATTGTCTTGCTTTTCACAAGCAATAATATCGTCAAATATAAATATTGAATTCTATTTGGCATCTTTAGGAGCAATTACTTCTTCATGATCACTAAATGGTAAATATTCAACTCCATCAACGTTACTCACAACTTGTTCCAAGAACTTATATTTTGGTTGTTGTAACGATTTTGAGTATAAGTAAATGTTGTCAAATCTGAGACCATTAGGATCTAGAATTAGAGACAGTAATACATTTGTTTTACCACAATTTGATGGGCCACAGAAAATTGCACGAATACTACCTGATAATAAACTAGCATGGCGCTTAACTTTCTTCTCTTGTTGTTGAACAATCGAGTCCAGATTTACGACTGGCAGCTTATTAGGTTGTTCCTTGAATCGCATCCTGATGTAGACTGTTGTAAAAGGTATAAATACAGCGCTTATATAACCTTTCAGTCATTCTATTTTAAACTTTCATAGAGTAAAGTATGATTATTCATCATCGCTCTCGAGGGAAAGGCTTAGTCAATAGTCTTATAAATAAGTTATCATTTGAATTACATCTGCCTGGTTATTAATATTGTGGACTAGGTACAATAGTTAGCTAAACGTCTACAAAAAGGCGATCCAGTTATTAATCTTTTGGACGCCGCTTGTAAGGAGCGCGATATCTCATATTCGAAAAATCGAGAAAACATTGAAGCAAGATACATTGCTGCTGATAGAGTTTTAGCTGAGAAGGCGTGGAAACGTGTTACAGCAAACGATTCCAGTTTAGGTGAGAAAGCTGCTGCTTAAGCTATATCTGGAACTATGAAAGTTAAATCAAAATTAGGTATGGGAGTTAGGAGAAAGAGAAAATCGAAATTATGTATGGGAGTTAGGAAGAAAAAAAAGATATCTTCTAAAAAACTAACTGTCCTCAGAAAAATTGTAGACGCAGCTAGAAAATACATAATTCCTGGTAATGATGCTCAATCAACAATTGAAAGTGCTATTGAAACTGCTCGGGAAGCTGTTAGAAATGCAGGAGGTAAAAAGAGAATTTTAGCACCGCTCATCTTGCCTGTACCTTAGAAAATTGGTGGTTTACTACCATTAATTACAATTTTTGCTGGATTAAGCGCTCTTGGAGCACATACTAGAGGTGTGGCAGGTGTAGCAAAAGCTGTAAATAATGCAAGTATAGCAAAAGATAAATTAAAAGAAGCTCACCGCCATAATAAAGTAATGAAAGATATTGCACTTGGTAAAGGTCTCCATTTAAAACCCTATTGACAGGGATTAGGTCTTCATTTAAAATCGTTTTTAAAAAGATTAGGCCTTCATTTAAAACCTTATCAAAGAGGACAAGGAATAAAAAAGTGTTCAAAAAAAAATTTTTTGATACTTCCTAAACGAGCACTAACTGACTTTAAGTTGCTCAAGTATGTTAAAGACATGAAAATTTCTAACTTTAGAGAGGTTTTTATGCGAAATGAATTGTCGAGAACAGGACCGCGAAAAAATGAATCAGCTATTATTAATTTAGATGATTAAAATGGTTCTGGAACCCATTGGGTTGCATATAAAAAAGTTAATAATAAAGCTGAATACTTTGACAGTTTTGGTAATCTTCAACCACCATTTGAACTTGTCAGTTATTTAGGTTATAATACTCTAATACAATACAATCATAAAAATTATCAAGATTATAATACTTTTCATTGTGGTCATTTATGTCTTAAGTTTTTTTAGGACAACTTGAAATCAGTCAAAAATGTATTCTATATAAATGATGGTATTTCTATACATCTAATCAGTTTAAAAAAAGTCATCATCATGGATGAATCGTTTACTTTAACTATCTCTGGCAATTCATCTATTCTGGAGGCTGAATATTTTCCTCCAATACAGCTATTACCTAATAGAAAATATGTACTTGGCTTAGTTGAATTGTTAACTTTCAATTCAATTCCTAATATTGATGAAGGTAAAAATAAATTTTATATTGATAATCAAGTAAATACTATACCCCCAGGTAGTTATGAAATTGAAGATATTGAAAAATATATTGGAAATTCTATTGCAGATGGGGTTAAAAGTATAACAATTCGATTACACGTTAAGTCAGTGTAATGGGTATTATATTTCATAGAAAAACTGGTGGAAATTATATAAACAAGTCACCATGTCAGAAATCATCCAGTCTTCAGTCAGTTCGCGAGAGGCTAAAATCTCAGAATTTACGTTTCCTGAAGCAGCTCGGTCTACGAGTTTATCAAGAAAATCAAAGAAAGAAAAACTAATAATTCACATATTTTTCTTTTTCTGCTGTTGTAATAAAAATGGAAGAGACTTTAAATATTCTAAGTCCAGTAAAATATGACAATTCTCTAGCACACTATGAAATTCATGCTCATCAACCGTATGTTTCATCAGCATTTATTAATAGTGATAAGATTCGAGTTGCAGTTCAACATCAAGATTTATGTTGAGATTAATCATTGTAAAAATGTTGGTCTAACAACAACCATAAAATCTTACATTTCTCAAACACCTAATCAGATGATTTATGCTGAGAATGCAGGTTATCTTGATTTTTATGATGCTAGTAGAGTAACTAATACTGATGGATATTTTGATGTAAATATACCTTTAAATATGATTCTTGGATTTGCTGAGGACTATCGAAAGATTGTTGTAAATGCAAAACATGAACTTATTTTAACAAGATGATTCCATATTTATTTGTTAGTGATCGACAAAAAATTAAATTACTAAAATACACTGAAAAAGATTCACCTTGTAACGCGGCATTTTATTGCCTGCGTTCAATATAAATAAATAGTAGTATTTTAAACTCAAATTAACGCCAGAGCGGGAATCACACTTAATTTCACTTACAATTCTATCACTTTTTCTTTACCTTTATTTACATAAAATTCCATAATTTCGCTAATGGGCGAACCGTCAGATTATTGTTCACCGATCATAAAAAATTAAGAATTAAACTAACACTTTTCTTTCTTTTACTTTACATAAAATGACACTCGGGGTTAAGTCCCCGATTTCACAATTATCGGGTCGATCATCGAGTTAAACATCCTTGAAGGAAGACATCAAGGGAAGTATTTTCTGGTATATATAATTGGATGTGAGTCCTAATTATTCAACATTGCCAGGAAAACGAAGATCCTCTTTTAATAACAGAGACCTGTCAAAACACTGGTCATCGCCATCTTCCAGACACATGTTATTGTGCAGCGCCCCTATCGGTGATTTATCGAACTTTCTTTCAACCGTCGATAATTAATGAAGTTACCATCTGACGCGCATCGATTACCAATTGTGGATCTTTTGTAACTCGGGCGAGACGCACCATGTAGACGAAGCGCGACGAACGGACGGAATATGAATGAAACTAAAAAATACTAAAATTTATAAATTTAAACATTAATCTTAACGCTTAAACATACAAGTATTTTTTTAACATGTTGATTTTTAAATTTAACGAATGAATATAAAAATGATAAAACTATATAAATTATCACATTGATTGACAATCCAAATGGACGGACGATTATAAAAAAAAAAAAAACTACATATATATTATCACGTTGATTTACTTATCTAACGGATGAGTATAAAAAAAACTATATATTATCACATTGATTTACTTATCTAACGGATGAGTATAAAAAAACTATATATTATCACATTGATTTACTTATCTAACGGATGAGTATAAAAAAACTATATATTATCACGTTGATTTTTTGAATTAACGAACGAGTATCAAAAAATAAAACTATATATTATCACGTTAATTTATAAATCTAACGGATAAATATTAAAAAAATTAAACTACATATATTATCACGTTAATTTACTTATCTAACGGATGAGTATAAAAAAACTATATATTATCACGTTAATTTATAAATCTAACGGATGAATGAAAAAAAAATTAAACTACATATATTATCACGTTGATTTACTTATCTAACGTATGAGTGAATATTATGTCCGTGATTTCCAAATCTAACGTATACTCGCTTATGAAGAATCCATGCAATACAATAAACGTAACTAGAAATAAAAAAAATATAAAATGAAAATTTGAGAAGTGTAAAGTATTAGTAAAAAAAGAAACTTTCGCCTTTTTGAGGAAGCTATACAACTACTTCATGGCCCGCGTCAACCTTAGGCCTGCATTTCCTACCACTATAACTCTACGTGTAGCTGGGACCAGCCGCGGTGCCCTTGGAGATGCTACAGAAGCCCTTGGAGATGCTACAATTCTAGGCTTGGTCTGAACACGTATCCAAGGAGCTTGGTACTGAGAATTATCATAAACTAATGGAATTTCAACTGTTGGCAACTCCTGAGGATTGCCTGGATTTTCAGTAGCACCTTGCTGTAACTCTTATGGTTCAATTTCATTTTCTGGAGCAGCTTGCTGTAACTCTTGAGGTTCAACTGCATTTTCTGAAGCAGCTTGCTGTAACTCTTGTAGTTCAACAGCATTTTCTGGAACAACACTCAGTGACGTGTGGTTGATAAATGAGAGTGGCCTTGTAGGATCGTATTCCATATTGCTCATATTTTCTAAAACGTGTTGAATGTTGACCTGTAAAATATAAAAACGTTCAAATTATAATTTTTTTTTATATAAAATATTAATAATACCTCATGGCTGCACTTAATTTAAATTAGAACTCTGTATGCAATTAAAAAACGGTAAATATTAAGTTTTTTTATAGTTTACATTAAAAAACACAATTCAAAGGGTTTTAAAAAGACCACATTTTATTTCATAGTTTAGATGGAAAAATACGTTTTGTGATTAGTTCATATGTTTTAAACAAGCGGCATGGTTTTGAGGTTATTTGACAGATATCGAGAAAAAATATGTGTTCTACTTATTTTAAAAGACAACACACTTTATAAGTATAAATTTATTTCATAGTTTAGATGGAAAAATACGTCTTGTGATTAGTTCATATGTTTTAAACAAGCGATTTATTTTTTACTTACACTATGACCAGTGCAATAAATCTTCAAATTTATTTAATCCTATAAATGAAAAAGAATGGTTGAGAGATATTAACTCTTGTAACAACAATATGAAAAATTGAAATATTTTAATAAACTACTTGCCATGTACAAACGTCGATTCTGTTAACACTGTATATTGAGGTTAGTTAAAAACATAGACTTTCAGGGCTGACATAATTATAAAAATTTCCCAAGCTTTTCACAAATTTATTAAAAAAACATTATTTTATCACATGATAATAGAATAAAGATAATAAAATCTAATGACATTCATTTCATAAATGTATTAAATAATGCATTTAAATTATAATTTAAAATTAAATTAAAAAATTCCCGCTATACTCTAAAGTCTTATAAAAACGAGGAATTTATAAACATAAATTGTTGAAATAAATATATATTAAATATTAAAATAATTAATTATAAATCTTTCCAAATGGATTAAAAGTAAAAATTTATTTAGATACATATTTTTTTTTTATAAAAAATTATATAGTACACATTGAATTATTTTTCTACTATGAGAATTGTCCAATCAGAAAATTTCCAGGCTCTTAGACCTAGTTGAAATATCGATTCTAGAGTATCGAAAATTGAATACTCGCGATATTCAATTTGAATTTAAAAATGATAAATTTGATAGAAAAAATTAAATATTTAACTTACCTTTAATTAAAAATATTAATAACTAAATAAAATTGTTAGAATAAATAAATAAATTATAAGTATAAACTAGTAACATAATTAATAAAATATATAAATTGTATATATTTTAAGTAATATATTCTAATGTATATGTTTATCATATTTATATTTATTTAAGAATAATAATATATTAATTTAGTTAATAATATTAATATTTTATATAATATATTTTAATGTATATGTTTATTATATGTTATATTTATTTAAGAAAAATAAGATATTCATTTAAATAATAATATTAATGCAAAATTATGAAATATCAATTATTTAACAATAATTGTAGTAAAACGACAGTGGCGCCATCTATTGGGTGGTTAGTAAACTATCTCGGTCGGTAAAACAAAATGGCAGCTCTCTGACCAAGCGAATTTAAATTATCGAATAAGTTTTTAAATTTCCCGCCCAGCAGGTTTGAATTCGCTAGTGCTTTCATCTCTCGGTTGCATGAACAACTAACTCGGTCGGTAAAACAGGAAAGGAACCAACATTCTCCCGCGAAATTTGAATATTCATTTATTCCAATTGAGCTGATTACTAGTGGCGCCATCTATTGGGCGGGTAGTAAACTAACTCGGTCGGTAATACAGATTCCTACCTTACCAACTGGGTTTGAATTCGGCTCTCACTTACCGGCTGCTGATAAAGTAGGAGTCTATCTTACCGACTGGAAGTAACTTAGTTGAGATCAGAACCTTAGTATTACACTTTTTACAAGTATTACATATTACTACCCAAATATTACTGTATTACAAGTATTACACATATATTACTAAGTATTACCCTTTATTACAAAAAATATTACACGTCAAATAGCACTTTCTTACACGTATAAATTTCAACAAAATTAGTTAAAATTATTTATTTAAGAGCAAAACTTTAAAATAAGAAATAGAGAAATAAATAATTAAATATTTTTAAATATTAGGGTAAGTGCATCAATTACGGCGCGTTCATAAAAAAACTATCATTACTATTATATTTAATATAACTGTTGCAATCTAATTGAAAAAAATTATTTTATTTTTTTTTTGATACAATTACCAATGAAGATGAACATTTAAACAATTATTAATTTAATTATTTGAGATAGAATTTTTTCCCTCACCGTAATTGAAACATTTTTAATATTTCCATTGGCTCCAATTTCGGTGGTCAAAGTATCTTCAAAATGAACGTAATTTTGGTCACCGAAACTGATACAAACGCACCGCAATAGAAAATTACGGTATTAGTTTTAACTTTCAACTGAACAAATATAATTTTCTATACTATAATATCCGTGAGCATCCATGTTTATAACTTTTAATATTTGTATTTTTGCTATCTTAAACCACAAACACAAACAACCTAAGCCTCGTGCATTTTGTTTCGGTGTAATTATAGAAGCAGACGTCTTACTGTATTCTCGATTTTTTTACTTACAGAGATACCTCTCATAAGACAATTTTAGTTGGGGGTTCTCTTAAAGCAGATTTTGGAAATTATGGTAGAAGAAATAAAGATATGAATATAAAGAATAGTAGACATTACAGTAAGTAATCATAAATTGATTTTGTCCATACCTAAAACTTTGATCACAGATCAAGGTGTCTTGCTCTTTTTTAGGCAGGTTATTTTCAGTTTACATTGTCAGCCATATACACCGCATGACGCAACTGCGCATGACGCAATATATATCTAAAGTTATAGGGAAGGGGAACACGACAGGGGAAATTTGTCTTATTAGAGGTTGTCTTATGAGAGGTTCGCCTGTATTCCGGTAATGTAGCTAAAAGCTAAAATTTGGCCAATTACTATAGAAACATCTTCTGATTTGATTCTGTAAACATTTGATGCCGCCACCTATGCCAAAGTTGCTGTACTTCAGCATCAATTCCCGCGCTACACTTGAATAAGTGTTAAAAATTTTTACTTATACACTAAGAGACCTTTTGCACCGTAACAGACTTTCGACAGACGGCTGCGGAGCATTCTAGCGGTCAGCTATAAAACTACGTTTTTGGTCTGCAGCCGTACAATTTTTGGAGCGTAGCTGTCCAAAAAATTGACGTCCGAAAGGTTCATTTTTATTTTTGGGCAGTCACGATACAAAATTTAGAATGCAGCGCACCAAAACCTATAGTGGCGCTGCAGACACACACGTAGTTCTGATGCGGTGCAAAAGGTCTCTCAGTGTATTTACAATTTTTTGTTGAATTTTCTTTAAATTATTTAAATTATATTTACCATGATACCATAATATTTCAAGTTTTACACAGTATTACATGGTATTACACAGTAATACTTATTATTACAGGACATTACAAAATATTACAGGTGTTACTGAGTATTACCAGGCAAGTGTACACTTGACTACCAGCGTAAATTCCCCCTCGACAGTATACAATACTAAAATAGCAATAGAAATTGTATTTATTAGTGCACATTGCTAAAAATATTAACTTTTTTGTTTTAACATCCTGTCGGGACAGGTCAAATTTTGACGTTTTCAGCCTTAAGGACCACTTTTCACGAAAAATTATAATGTTAAATACAAAAATAACTATTGGTTTTTGTTTGTAGTCACAGAAATAACCTTCTTACTTTGGAATCGAAATATTATGTGAATATTATTTGTGATTTTTCTTTCACAACATGAAAAAAAGCAAGTTGTGCGCTACGCGGAGAATCACCCATATAGAGACATATGATATATGACTTTCTGTTGTGAAAAAATGATTATTAAAAAAAAATTTACAATACGAGGTCGTCCATGTTTAAATCGTCGTCATCCCCGAAGTCATCATCGTTATTTTTTTTTGCATTACACTTTTGATGGAATTTCATTTTTCGCAGGGATACTTTTACGTTTATCAGCAGGAATTATAGTCGTAGAAGTTTTATTTATTAATTTAATTTCTAAATACTCCTTGCGCATCTCTTCTTCGGTTTTTACATTACTATTGTCAACCATTTGAACATTGTTGAAAGATTTTACTTGCAAAATTAAAGTATCATATTGATTGCTTCTAATTAAACCATAGATTTTTAGTTGTGACCCACTGCAGGGTGATAATTCTTCATCGAATGATGTTATATTTACGGGTAATCGATACTTAAGGTCAGTTAATGACCCGCTTCCATATGAGGCATTACCATTAACAATACTTTTGAAGGTAAGAAAAAATCGTCAATAATTTATAGGCACCTGGATATAATAACTCGATTTATGCGCGAATTGATCTCAGTAAAAAAAATTGTGAGTAAGCGAAAAGAATTTGTGGTTACTTAAGCTGAATTCAGTTTGGCAAAAAAACCGAATTGGAACTTTACGGTGAATAATTTTTTTCTTACCGTGAATTCTTTTCTCTTAAACATTTAAATTGACGTTTGTTTATTCGAGTTTACATTATAAATAAATAAAATAAATGTTTCAAAGTTCCGTACCACTAATCCTAAAATTTGAGTGGTTTAAAGTGTGAAGGCCGATGGAAAAATTTTAATTTTGCTTAATTTTCCCTGTAATGTGAGCATGGACATACATATCATAAGTTTTTAAAAATTTTTAATTTTTTTATCATTTAACATTTTCAATTTTATGATTTTTTTAGATTTCACCAAATAATAAAAATATCAAAAAATAAAAAATGTCAAAAGATAAAAAAAATAGCAAATGGTAAAAAAAAGAAAATGGCAAATTATAAAGAATGGCAAAACACTACAAAAAAAAAGCAAGCACAATTGGAGTTCTCGCTATATTTTTTTGTAATCTACAGGCCAAAATACGTAGAAGTGTGTAAATTTGAAACTCTTTAGATAAAATATTCTTCGTTTTTTGGGGAAAAATCATGATTTTTATCGAAAATAAGGACATTGCTGAATTATTTGCTAGTTTTTTTAAAAATGTCTATCATGATGGTACTTTCGATAATAGTACGTACATTGATTTCTCAAATTTTAATAATCTCCATCATACAACAATTTGCAAATCAACAATTCGAGATAAGGTAAAGAGTCTTGATAGTAATAAAGGGGCGGGACCTGATGATATACCCCCCTCTTTACTGAAGACTTGCTATGAATATTTTATAGATCCTTTATTTATTTTATTCAATATGTCTCTAAATTTGGAAGTGTTTCCTTATGAATGGAAAAAGGGCACTCTTGTCCCTGTATACAAGTCCGGTTGTAAAAATGAAATTTCAAATTACAGGCCAATAGTGATTCTCAATTCCATTTCTAAAGTGTTTGAAAGCATAGTGTACGATATTGTTTATAGCTATGTCTCTCAGTCTATAATTCCTCAACAGCACGGTTTTATGAGGAAAAAATCTATACTTACTAATCTTGTTTGTTTTTCAGAATTTCTCTTTAAAAATGTTGGGGACGGCAAACAGGTTAACGTTATATATACAGATTTTTCTATAGCATTTGATAAGGTTGATCATGGGATACTATTGAAAAAACTTGATTCATTTGGATTCACTAACGGTATTATTGAATGGTTTAATAGTTATCTTAGAGATCGTTACTTATCAGTTCGCGTAAACAATGATTATTCACTGCCAATTTTGGCTACGTCTGGTGTCCCACAGGGATCTCACCTGGGACCTCTTCTCTTTTTACTGTCCATCAATAATGTGGATGAATCCATATTGCACTGCATTTGTTTTTTATTTGCGGACGATTTAAAAATGTATAAACTAGTCACGTGCGAAGACGATTGTAAAGCACTTCAAAAAGATATAAACAATTTAATTGAGTGGTCCGCTGGTATCAGGTTTAATCTTAATGTTGATAAATGCAGTGTAGTATATTTTTTTAGGCACGGTAAGCCAATTTTGAATAACTATACCATTGTCGATGTTCAGTTGAGAAAGGCAAACAGTATGAGTGATCTTGGGGTCACGTTTTCGTCCAATTTAAGTTTTGATACCCATATTGATGAAACTGTTAATGTCACGTTGAAAGTAATCGGTTATATTCAGCGAAATGCATGTCACTTTAATAATTTGTGTTCTAAAGACGCTGTACTATACCTTGGCAAGATCGAAATTGGAATTTGCAGTATCAATTTGGGTACCTCACCAGGATTATCAATTGCTTAAGTTGGAACGCGCTCAAAACAAATTTTTACGTTTTGCTGCGAAACAAGTTAACGTACACTATGATTTCTTCAGTCATGATTTCACTAATCTTAGAGAGTCGCTTATGGTCCCAATTTTTTCATCTAGAATTATTTATCTGGATTTATTGTTTTTGTTTAAAATTATAAACGGACTTATTGATTGCCCTCTTATACTATCTTGTATTGACTTTATTGTTCCCACAAAAGGTTTGAGAAATCAGAAACTGTTTAAAATACCATTTAATAGACAAAACTATTTGGACAATTCTGTTTTAAATAGAATATTTTTTAGGGGTAATGAGTATTGTGATGAGCTAGATTTTTTCAGTATATCATTAGATAGATTTATCCGTGATTTGCGTAAATTAATTTTTGAGTAAATGTGTGACTGCCAAGGCGATTTGTTTCACTGCTTGTAATTTGATAATGTAAATTTATTATCTAGTGCTTTTGCACAAAAGGGCATTTTTCTTTTTCTTGTGAGCCCGTACATGGTAATTAAATAATTAAATAAATAAATAAATAAAATTATCAGTTTTTCCTTGAAAACACTATGATAATTAACTCCAATCATTTTCGCTATATTTTTTTTTGTAATCTGCACGTAAAAATACGTACAAAAGTATAAATTTGGATCCCTTAGAATAAATTTTTCTTCTTTTTTTATTCGAAAAATCCATGATTTTTTCCAAAAATATGAGTTTTCCTTAAAAACAATATGAAGATCAACTCCAATTGTGCTCGCTACATTTTTCCTGTAATCTACACGCAAAAATACATATGTATACCAAATTTCAGCCGTCTGGATAAATTCGTGTGGCCCCTAGGGGCGGGGGTACAGGCCTTGCTTTACTAGTCTCATTAATAGGCTTCGGGTACGGAACCCTAAAATGACGATTTGGAGTAAAAAATATATAATTTTTTTAAATAAAAAGAAATAAAAGAGAAATGTGACAGAACACTACACATTTGATAAAATTGTAGGTTTTTTAAACTTAGAAACATTTATTCTATTTATTTATAATGCAAACTCGAATAAAGAAACGTCAATTCAAATGTTTAAGAGAAAAAAATTCACGATAAAAAAAATAAATTCTCCGTAACGTTCCAATTCGGTTTTTTCGGCAAACCGAATTCAAATTACGTTACCACAAAATCTTTTCGCTTTCTCCCTATTATTTTTTTACTGGGATATTAATGAACATTTTTTTTACAAATTGTGAGGTAATAATTAAATATTTAATTTAAAATTTGTAATTATTAAATATAAAAAATTTATAATTGCAAAAATATTTTTCATAATTTAATTTTACAAATAATAACTTCATTAAAAAATTATTAATAAAATTAATATATTTAAAGAAAAATAACTATTATTATTATTATCTTATAATAATCTTTGTATTCATTCCTTCCGTCATTCATTCACATTTTCTTAGCACTTGAATTTGCACATTATTATTAGATTATATATACATTAGGGTGGTCCTAAAAATTTTTTTTTCGAATTTTGACCATTCCCGCCCCACATTTTGTTATAAATGGAAAAAAAGAGATACGTATTTTTTTGTTACAATTTTAATAAAAATTTAATGGTGCCTCAGAGCACTTGAAGTTTTACGGGCATTTTGCATGGGGAAAAAACACTTTTTCGTAAATTTACTGTCAAAATGTCAAAAATCAATATTTTTTGACCGGTCTACTCTACTTTTCTTCAGAAATGTTTAAAGAATAACACACAAAAAATGATTTAAAAATTTTTTAATGTTAACTTTTTTTGAAACGACCTCAAAGTGTCCTAAAAAGGCAAAAAAATGTAATATATTAAAAAATTGCTTCTTATTTTCTATCTGTTTATATCTTTAGCAAAATTTGTTATTCTTTAAATAAAACTAGTATTTTTATTTATATTTGCATTACATTAAACTTGTTTAAATTAAATTATAATTTTTTTCTTTAACTATTCTCAAATTCAACCAGTAAAAAAAGTATTTTTTTCTATTTTTTTAACTTTTATTGCTTTTTTTATTAAAAAATGCAACAATTTTTAAACAAAAAAATATTTATTTAAATAAATTAATTTTGTTACTTGATAATTTCTTAACACTAGAACTACCGACGTGCCATTTTTGTCCCATCGCGCTTGTTTATTGTTTATAACTTCTATTATAAATTAGATAGAAGGCTGAAATTTTGTGACATTTATTTTTTTGCCGAGTTTAAACTATATACCAAATTTCAAATATTTATGTTTATTAAAAATTGAGATTTGAACCGGTATACCTAGAACTACCGATGGGACAATTTTGGCACATTAGTTATTAATATTGTTTAATAAAAATTATTATTACATTAATTAAATAATAAGCCATGTGTACAGTTAGTAGAAAGTATAAACAATGAAAATATATTTGGAAGTTGGCATATTTTTTATTTATATTGCCTAAATTATTATTTACAAGACAATGGTTTTTTTAGTACAAATCTCTGTGGGAAAGTAGCGCAGCGGACATTCAGTGTACCAAACTGCTGGTGAAACGCGCTTACAAAAAAATGATTTAGAAAAAATATCAGTTATACTTTGAAGTTTACGGTATTAATAATTGATTGCTAAAGGTTTATTTATTATTGTAAGACCATTTGGAAGTTTTTAACTCTTCGGAATGGTTTTCTCTATTGCTCTAAAGTTAACCTACAAATGTTGTCTTTTCATCATTTGAACTAATTTTTTAGTGAAAATTTGAAACGCTTATGTTAACATTATAGCAATATTATCATATTACTACTATATTATATTGTTTATGGTTCTAAATGTATAACTGAAAATTAGTAATAATTATGTAACATTATTTGATTAGAAAAATTAGTACTCAAGTTTTGTGTTGTCAAAAATAGTAATTTTACTAATTATTGTAACAAAATATTGTTTTTATAGACTATTACAATATATTTTAAGAAATAAAATATACTCTCGTTAGTTTTCAAAATGTTCATAAAAGCTATCTATTGGTCTTAACTTTTCTTCAAAAATTCTGAGGCCCAAAAAGAATAACATTGTAATCAAAAAAGCACTAGAGAGGCAAACGGATGCGCGGAGAGAACGCTTTTATTCTTATCGCGCATGCGCCTACGTTGTAAATACACTACTGAGACCAGCTGATACGCTCTGTGTTGCTTCTTTCATTCTTATATGAATTTTGGTTTATTTGATTTAAGACTTAATGTCATACAAAAAATATAATGTCACGCGAAAAAGTTTTTCTGGTGGGTATAATGAATAATCAAATTATAGGTAGTAAATTGCCATCAAACCGAAATTATCTAAGTGTTTTATTTCACAACATGAGAGTTTCTCAAATGAACCTGCATGATAGTGCTCCTCTTGTCTTTGATTTTTTGGAAAGAAGTTAAAATCCGAACGCAAAAGTGTGATAAATGTACAGAAAAATTAATAAAGCTGTATGAATTGTTAAGACAGTTACAAAAAAATACTAACAGAATTTCCAAAGCACAAAGGAAAAAAGAAGAAGATTTTGTAGATAAACTTGATAATCTTTTTGATGTCGGTAAAGCAAATGCTATGGATTTGATTGAATGTGAAGAAGATAGAGAATTTCTCAGACTCCAAAGGAAAAAAGGACGAGTTGGATATATGGTAGGCGTACACCTATCATAAATAGAGAAGAATATTTTAATCATCAAGAAAGAAGAATTGAAGTTCAGAACAAAAAAGAGATTTTAACAAATCAAGAAGACATTGTAGGTGAGTTAAAACACGAAATAAATTAATAATTTAAAAATTTAGCAAATTAGATTCTGACATAAATGTTTTTTTATTAGAAGATCAAGAAATAGTTTCCGCTTTGAAATCGGTTAATTTAAATGATGATGAATTATTTGAAGAAAGCAATTTGAGCCTTGAATGCGATGCAACATCATTTTTCTCACTTTCATTCAAACCGAGAAGAGGAATACGTCATATTTTAACTGAAAGACTTTGCGCTGCATTTGACTAGTGTAAAGTCAGTGACAGAGATGCTGTTCACATTTTAATAGCTTGTGTAATTGCTCTTGATTTAGATCCGAGTGAATTTATTATAAATCGAACTTCAATTACAAACAAAAGAGAAGAATTTCGAAAACAAAGTGCATTCAAAACACAAAATGAATTTATAAATTTAAATACAGATTTTGTTGTTATTCACTGGGGTTCCAAGATTTTACCTGATTTAGAGGAAACGAGTCTGTAGACCGCCTGTAGACGAAATTATGCTCGCGAGTGTTTTTGAAGAGTCAAAACTTTCTTCTCAGACTGGTCCAGACATTCAAATTTTTAAAAAATTTCAAAGAATTGGACAAAAATCGACAAAACCAAATATTCTACTTGGATCTCAGATAATCAGGGTGTCTACTAAAAATCTGAATTAAAATTCCAGGACATTTCCAGGACTTCCAGGACTAGTAGACACCCTGATAATGACACATGTCAAGTTTTACGTGATATTAAAGACGTCGTTCTCCCTTTTGCAAGAAAGAAAATTTTAGAAGATTTTCCTCGGGACGATTACATGAGTTTTTGGAACTAGTAACCTTTTTTTAGGAGAAAATCCGCCAAATAAAATAAGAATTAAATGTTCTGGAGCTTATCACAGAGCAAGGTGGATGGGAAAGGCTATTTATTGCCTGAAAATATTTCTATTCAGAGAACAGTTCGAACTAAATAAATAAGAAAAAAAAGCGATAAATGAAATTTGTTGCTTCGTCATAACATGCTACACTGAAGCGTGGTTTTGCACAACAAATGCTATTGAAGCTCCATTAACTGAATTCAAATTTTTGCAAAGCTTGGAAAGGTATAAAAAACATAACAAGATAATTGGCGAGAAAGTGAAAAAGAAATTTTTAAGTCATTTGTGGTATCTAAATGAAGAATGTGCTGCAATGTGCCTATTTGATGACAGACTTGATAATCAAAAAAAAAAAACTATAGCTGACAAAATCATAGCACTTGAAAATGATGAAGACTATAATATCAAAAGAAGAAAATTTTTTCATTCAAAGAACTTGATTTATTTCTCAGGGTCAGATAATCCTGAAAATGTAATTATAAGTCGGTCAAAACAGCTGTTCAAGAGGTTCAACATTCCAATAGATTTTTTATATCAAGATTCATCGTTATGGAGAAAACACGAAAGCTTTCTGAAAGGACAAAGAATTTTTTCATCTCTTAAAGTAGTGAATGATGTGGCAGAGCGAGGTTACAGTTACAGTAAGTAAAATAGAACTTTGCACGATCGAAATAAAATAACGAACTGTATTCAATACATTTTCTTACTAATAAAAAATAAGTATATTTTTAAATTTATTTACGTTTTAAATGAAAATTATTTACCCAATTGTAAATAATAATGTTTTCAATCATAAAACACAACTAAATCAATTAAGTATCTTAATCTTAATTAACTAATTAATTCTTTGTTCATAAAAAAATTAAGCAAGATTTTTTGAAAAATTAAAAAAAATGTAAAAATCAATGTATATTTTAAGAAAAGTTATCAAGTAGCAAAAATAATTTATTTAAACAATTGGTAACTTTTTGTTGACTAATTTTTGTATCTTTCAATTAAAAAGCAATAAAAGTTGATAAATTAGGAAAAAAAGTATTTCTAGAAAATAATTTGAGAATAGTTAAATAGCAACAATTAAAATTTTTTTAAATAATTTTAAAAATGTATGCACTGACAAACAAAAATACTAGTTTTAATTAAGGAATAACTAAATCTGCTAAGGGGCCGTCCATATACCACGTTGACAAATTTTAAGCACTTTTTGACCCCCCCTCCCCCCCTCGTGGACAATCGTGGATTTTTAATTAACCCACACCCCCCCTATTTTTGTTCACGTGGATTTTTTATTGAAAAATTTTTTTCTTATTAAAAATGATATCTAGAGAAATTTTTAAAAACGGTAAATAAATAGAAGTTTAATAGTATTCAGAAACATTTTATCATTTTTTTATTAGCTATGAATACCATCTTTGGTTTAAGGTAATGAAGATATATTTGGCAGCAATATCTTAAATTTTTAAAATATGAAACTAAATAAATTATTAAAAACTATAAATGTTTTTAACAGAACTTAAAAAATCTAATAATCATCATTAGTGATATCATTTGCATCTTTGATGGTCCATGGTTGTGTTAACCAATCTGCAATGTTATCAATTGGAACATAATCTATTTCGCTCTCCACCTCGACACAGGACACTTCTGAAAGCTCCGTTTCTTCATTTTCTTCATCCTCTATTTGTTTTTTACGCCCCTGTGAATGAAGGTCTTTAATGTGATCAGTTACATGAGACTTTGCAGTAAAATAAACTCCGCAATATTTGCAAATGCGTTCTAAAATTTAAAAAATAGTTTGTTAGTTAATAAAAATATTTCAAACGAATAGTAGTTTTTAAGGGGGTACGTACCTTTCAGTACAGGCAGTACTGTAGGACAGTACAAATCATAAGGGAGATTTTGAGGTAAATCCTTCCCTTGAGGTTTCAATTTAATCGGTTGCCTGACCACGGTGGGTTTTAAGCGATTATTATGAAAAGTCAAAATAACCAAGATTTTTCTTTTGGGATGTTTTCTACAACAAAAAAGAAGATGTTTGCAACAAAAATGAAAATCATCTATCGGTCTCTTTTTGAGAAAATTGATTTTTTCTACAAAATCGCATAATTTCTGGCTTTTGAATAGTTTCATACAAATACTTATCAGAATTAAATTACAAATTTTTTTGAAAAACGTTTATTAATTTATTTATCATATTATAAAATATATACCTAATGACTTGTTAACATTTTTTAAATGTGAAGACTGTTATACTCGCAAACAGTCTTTTGCAATTGCTTCATATAGTTTGGGTGATTTGATTTAATTTTTTATTTATTGTCCCAAGTTTTTTTAAAATCATAATGTACAGCTTCCATTGCTTGTTCTGAGTAGTAACCTAAACCCACTTCTTGCCTTGAACAAAAATCTTCGATGTGAAAAAAGACAGCGTGGACTTTCGGAGTGACAGAAATCGATAGGTCTTTGTAACTGTTTCGGAAGTTGGAAATGCAATCGATGTAATTATTTTTTAATTCAGTAGTGAAACAAGTTTTAACCACTGCATAAAAATCATCGAAAGCTTTTACATAGTTTAAACTTTCTAAAGGACATAACTCTCTTAATATATCGGTATTTTGTAACAATTTCTTGCAACTACTCCCATCAAATTCAGAGCACCCCCGAAAAATTTCTCGCTGAACATAACACTTCGCAGCCCAAGTCAATGCACATTTTTCAAATTTTTTTAGCATATCGTTAAAAATAGTATTTACTACCCCAAGCATTAAGTGTAGCTCAGGAGGAGCAATGATATCTATTATCAATGTATTCGATTCTGTATTACAACTTTTTATTATTGGCAAATTTATGCAACTCTTGAAATCTTTGGCCGTTTTATCTTTGTCACCTTTTAGATTATAGGATTAATAAATGAAAAACTGTTTTATAGAAAATAAAGTTTATTTTGTATTATATGTAGTTTACACAGTCGCGTGTTCTAAACGAATGAATATCTATATTAATTAGTATTGGCGCGCAACACAGCAGCGCATGTATATATATATGTAAGTGGTCAGGAGCGGACACACTAAAATCTCAAAACTCCCTCCTGTTCGCATCCTGACTCGTCTTTTAATTGATAATTTTTCTTAGTCATTTCCTGTAAAAGAAAACAATATTATTTTTAATTATTCATAATTTTATCAACCAGATTTTTGTGCTGGTCAAATGACAAGGATTTTGTAAATATATCTGCCAATTGGTCTTTGGATTTAATCCATTTGATTTTAATTAAATTTCCTTTAACACATTCTTTTATATGATGTTCTTTTATTTCTATGATGTGTCGCAGTTTGTTTCCGCGCCTAAACCCGCAGCTTTGTTGTCGCACCATAAAGTCATTGGAGTAAACGATTCGATTAAAATTGTTTTTAACGAATTATATAATGATAGAAGCTCTTGACTCGTCTCGCTCATTACAACGTATTCAACTTGGCATGTGGATAATGCTACATAAGACTGTTTATGTGTTTTCCAAGCTATTGTGTCTCCATAAATTTTAATTAAAAATCCTCTGGTTGTAAGAGAGTTCTTACAATCTGCAAAGCTCGCGTCTGAAAAAGCTTGAATATCATTAGTCTCACCTGTATATCTTAATTTTAATGATTTTGTGCCTTTAAGATATCTGAATACTCGTTTAGCCATTGTCCAATCCTCTTGGGTTGGGTTGATTTGATGTCGACTTAAAATGTTAACAGCGTATGTTATGTCGGGTCTCGTCGCACTTGTCAAATATAATAGACTTCCTACGACTTCACGGTATGGAACATTTTTCTCGTTTTCGGTTTGATTTAATAAATCTTTGTCGATTTCTGATTCTCGCATCTTTCTGTTTCGATTCGTTACTTGTGAGGTGTTTATTGGAGTCCTTTGAGAGTGTGATTCTGTAAATCCAAATTTCGCTAATATTTTGTTAATGAACTTTTCTTGATGTAATTCAATAACTTTTCCCTTTCTGTTTCTCTTGATTAGGATTCCGAGAAATTCTTTTGGTTCGCCCAATATATTCATTTCGAATTCTTTGCTTAAATTGTTTTCTACTTCACTCATCTTATTTTTATCATTACTCGCCAAAATGATGTCATCAACGTAAACTAATAAAATTAAAAATTTCTCGCCTTCGCGCCAAATGAATAGACATGGTTCTAAATTTGTGTTTTTCAAACCCATCTTTAACACAGCTTTCGTAAATTTGTCATTCCAGCGTTTTGAGCTTATTCGAAGTCCATACATCGCTCTCTCTAGTTTACAAACTTTTTTTTTCTCTCTTTTTCTGAAAAATTCGCACCTTCAGGAATTTCCATATAAATTTCCTCTTCTAACGTACCATTTAAAAAGGCTGTTTTTACGTCTAGTTGGCTCATTTCTAGATTATGTTTATTTATTATTGCCAAAACTGCTCTGACTAAAGGCAATCTCGAAACAGGAGCATATGTGTCTCTAAATTCATAATTGTTCGGGTCTTTAAATCCGCGAATTACTAATCGCGCCTTAAATTTAGTTTTTCCGTTTGTATCAATTTTTCGTTTAAAAATCCATTTTGAGTCAATAATCGTTGCTTTTTGACCATCTCTCATCTTATTTGGTCTATCTACTATTTTCCATACTTTCATTTTTTCCATTGAATTTAATTCTTCTTTTATGGCATCTTTCCAATCCTTTTTGTTTGTCATTTGCATCGCGTCTTTAAAATTGCTAGGATCTGAATTAATTTCTGCTAATAAAGCATGTGTTTCTTCGTCAGTAATTAAATTTGTATCGTCTTTATTCAAATCTGTTGATTGATTTTTGTCTTGTAAATTTGTGGTTTTATTAATTACTTTTACAGTTTCAATTGCGATTTTATTTTTCTGAGGTCTTCCTCGTTTTCTTTTGATTTCTCCCTCCGGTTTTGAATGTTCGTCTTGTTTGTTCTCGTCTTTATCAAATTTCATGAAAAACTCGTCTTTGTTTGTCTCGTCTTGTAATTGAGGGAAATCTTTAATACTATTTTTCTTGTACTTGTCGCCATAAGCTAATTTTTCATTGAATCGAACGTCTCGACTTTCATAATATTTTCCGTCTTCAGGTCTAAGAAATAAATATCCATTAGGAGTATATCCTATTAAAATTACACGTCTTCCCATCGCTCTAAATTTTGGACCTGTTTTTCTTTGAACTTTAATGTAAGCTACGCATCCGAATCTTTTTAATTGGTTTATATCGAAATTATGATCAGGAGCAAACCTTACTAAAGGGGTAATCATATCGTTTGATTTGTGTGGGGTACGATTGTATGCGTAAACCGCCGCAGTTAAAGCTAAATCCCACAGATTTTCTGGTATCATCGCGTCATAAATGTAACATCTCACCTTTTTCTGTATCGTTTTTTGATTAAAACGTTCTGATACGTTATTATGTTGTGGTGTCTGCTAGCTAATTGAAGTTCCGCGCCTAGTCTCTTTAAAACTTCGATCGTATAACCCCCTGTAAATTCTGTTCCCTGATCCGTTCTTAAGTAACATACTTTCGCATCGTAACCTATTAAATTATTCCCGCTTCTTATGAACATTTCGAAACAATGCCCAGTCTCGCTTTTTACTTTTATGGGATATGCCATGGCGAATCTTGAGAAATCGTCTACAAATACTGATATATATCTGTATCCTTTTGGATGCGAAATTGGGGTAATGGAACCCATCACATCTGAATGAACTATTTGTAACGGTTTTGTTGCACGAGCGCGAGTTGTTTTGAAGGGTAATTTATTGAATTTCGAAATTAAACAAATTTCGCAATCTTTTAATGACTCGTCAAAATCAATTTCGTTTAATTCTTTGTTTTCTGGATATTTAAATTGAAGTGCTTTTAAATACGCAGTCGACGCATGTCCAAATCTGACGTGCCATATCATTGCTTTGTTTTCTTTAGGTATGCCTGTTTTTGATATTCCTTCTTTGTCTATTAAATAAATTTCCTCATCTGTTAAATCTACATAGGGTAACTCATCTGTATTATGAAATTTTCGATCCCATACTGTGATATCAAAATTGGATTGTTCATACGGTACTTTATTTTTATTTTCAATTAATTTTTCATTATTTGTCGCATCTAAGTTTGATTTTATTGTCGCGTCTTTTTCATCGATTTTAATGTTAATATCAATTATCTCGTCTTGTTTTTGTTCATGATATTCGTTTTGTTTTTGTGTCTTATCGTTTGTGTTTAATTTTTCTTTTTCCTTTTCTTTATTTGTAACGCTTCTAGTTATATATTTTCGTACTAAATTTTCATTTTCAGTTAAATTTGCAAAAATTTGTTTTTTATTTATTGTTAAATAGTTTTCATCATTAAATTTGTCATTGTGAATTTTTAATTCTATAATCCAATATGGTTTGTTATAAATTCCCGTTATGAACAATTCCCTTGATATTGGATCAAAAATATTAATTTTCTTTTTGTCTAAATAGATACCTAATCCCATGTCTGCAAATTTTCTTATTGATAATAAGTTTTCTTTTAACGATTCTGCGAAAATAATTTTATCTACTGTAAAAATTTTTCCGTTTTCTAATTTGACATCAACTTTACCTACACCTTGAGTTTGTAAATCTGCGGAGCTATTTTTATTCGCACATTTGATCACGCCATAATTGAACTCGTCTAATTCTTTAAATATTAATTTTGAATTTGATAGGTGTTCGGTCGCGCCTGTATCCGCAATAAATTTTGTAAATGATTCTGAATTTAATAATTCAAAATTTTCATCATTTGAATTATTATAAAAATTATTAAAACCAAAGATTTTGTACTCACCCTTTTTCTCTTTTGTTTCTTGTGGTTTTTCTGTTTTATCATTTCCTTTTTGTTGTTTATTTTGAGTGTTTTGTTTATAATATTTATTCCTATTGTTATGTTAACATTCTGATACCCATTTCTATAACCTCTACCTCTTCCCTTATAGTTATTAAAACGACCTCTCTTTGGGGTGAAATTGGGAGGATCAATTGCGCGTCTTTTATAATTTGGTTTTTGGGAATTGGGGTTACTATTTTGATAATTTTGTTTATACCTTTGATTTCTTCTTCCTCGTGAACCATTTGAAGTGGACGGCTCGTTTGGACAGGAAGTGGCAATATGATCACCAAATCGATTGCACTTGTAACATAAAATGCCTTTTCCTACGTTTAAGCAGTTTGATGCATAATGCCCACTGCTTTGACACTCATAACATCGAACTGAATCATGTTTTACGTAGTTGGCAGCTCGTACTTCTTTCACGTCTGAATTTGTTGTTTGTTTTCGCGTCGCCTCGTCCTGCATAACAAGCATTTTTAACTCATCATAACTTGTACTTGTTCCTTTTGTATTTTTGGATACAAATTTAATAGTTTGCACTGTTGGAACTAAGACCATTACTGCATTAAAAAATGCGTCTCGTTTTTCCTCTCAATGGTTTCTACCTAAAAATTGTTTTGTCAAAACAGCCTCCTGTAGAGGGTTCGTAAGATGGTCGATGACTTTTAAAATACTGTCCTGTAAGGCGAAGTTATGTCCCCCACTTTACCAGCCCGGCCCGAACAATTACCATGTGGTTATATGTACTAGAGAATAAAAAGCAAGAAGCTGGTGCCAGCACGTTTGGGTTAAATCGGTTTAAAACACATCATGTTGGTTTATTGAATTGAACTAAAATTATAAAACTTTTCAATATTAACATTTATTATTATTGGAGCAATATATACTCGTAATCGTGAACTTCTGAGGAAAACGAATATGTCAAAATAAATTGAACAATGTTTATATTTAAAAATTTTATAATTTTTTTTAAAAACTCATTAAGCGTCATAAAATAATTGCTTACTCGAGGTCTGAGCCCAGGACTGGCTTCCCTTTTCAGGACCCAATCCGTGATCGTTCGATTCGTCCAAACAGCCTTGGGTTAAGGGAAATTTTTTTTATTATTGTATATGTGATATAGATGATAACCGTTTAATCCCCGTGAGTGGAAGTGGTGTATCCATACTTAACTTACCAACACCTATACCGAGGACGCCACCCAGGCCTACCGTAATATCCGCCTCATGCGAGAACTTAACATAGGCCCGGGTTGGTAGAGTGGGGGTATAACACTTTTCCTCAATGGAGTGAAACGGCTACTGCTGATGTAAGATAAAGATAGAGCAACCGTCTACCCTTGCAACAACTTTGTGGTAGTGTCGCTAAAAAAAGCTTCTAATAGTCTTAGGTAACTTAACTAGATTATTATATAGTTTATAATATCTTTCTGCAATTTTTCGATCAATAACTTACTGCATGTGTTGAATCTTCTTACATAATATTTGTCTTTTTCATTTTTGAATTGGGCCCAAAACATATATTCCTATTTTTGTATAGTATTAATAATTATATGTGTATTTTGAAGATAAAACATTGATTATAGAATAATTTTTTTATGCATAAAATATGGATATTGCATAATATTGGTATAGAAGATATTCGTTTCTTTTAGTTGTCTTAAATGTTTCATATAAAAAATACTTCAATCCATTTAGTTTTTTTGGTATTTGATAACATTGGCGTTAAAGATATTACGATTTTGAGGATAAAGAAAGATATTAGATAACATTAGTATTGAATATATTTTGATAATGCAACAAAAATATTGATTGTTTGATAATAGTGGAAGCTGGCTTTTGGAAAAAATTTTTGGTATTGGATAATTTTGGCATTAAAGATTTTTTGATTTGAAAGATAAAAAATGATATTAGATAACATTAGTATTGAATATATTTTGATATTAGAAAAAAATATTGATTATTTGACCACAGTGGAAGTTGGTTTTTGGAAAAAATGTTTGGTATTGGATAAGATTGGCATTAAAGATATTTGGATTTTGAGGATAATAAAATATGATATTGGATAATATTGGAATTGAATATATTTCGATATTGAAAAAAAAATATTGACTGTTTGATGATAGAGGATTCTGGCTTTTGGAAAAGTATTTAAATAGATAGAAAGACGTTTGAATATTGTTTTAAGGGTTAAGTTGTTTTATTGGTTAAATAATAGTTTGTCAGTTGAATATTGATTTGAATATTAATAAAAAGTGCAGAGGAAAATAAATTAAATAATAATCATTATCGAAAATAATATAATATGGAAAAAGATTAAACAACGCTAATTCACGTTCATATAAGACTATCATTGTTGCATTCGTTAGCTGAATTATAGTTAATGAAATATTTTATAGGTGAAACACATGTAAGTAAATTTTTTAAAGCAATAAACTAAAATAAACGATTTAAAAATTTAATTTAATTTAAATAAATATTCATCAAATAGAATATTTAATTAGATTGTTCCCTTTTAAACCAACAGAATTTTTTGTAGGTGTTGATTAACAACCGATTGGTACAGTTAAGTGTGAAGTATAATGCAATAGCATTTGCAACATCTGTATTGGTTAATAGTGTAAATTAAAAGATAATTTATGAAACTGATAATAATATAATAAGCAAGCATTTAATATCATTTTTTGAAAACAATTAATTAAATCATTTTCCGGCAGTTAGAATGTCTAATATTAGGAAGAGCTAATAAAACTTCAAAATGGTGAACTAAACTTTTCATATTTTTTTAAGACTTTTCCCAGTAAAAATGACAACAGAGTTCTGTCTACTGAAACATAGAATGAAAAAAAAATACCCAAAGAAAAAAATTTATCGTGTAAGATGAAGAAATTATCTACAGAAATTGAAGAGGGATTTACATGTTGATGTGAATTCAGTATGCACAACAGAAAATAATAAGAAAATAATTTCTAGTCTTATTGTTAGGGAAAATTTTGATCCCATGACATATCCTACAATGTTTCCTTATGGTAATCCTGGATGGACTGTTAACCTTAAGCATACTCAAGGTACTTGTAATTTTATTCATTTACAATTTTATATGTATATCCAAAACTTTTTAACATTGTAAAGCGTTTTGAAGTTCATGGGCCTTCTGGTAAACAAAATAGGAATTCACCCTGCATGGATCCTGAGATGGGTCATTTAAATGTATTGCTGACAATTCGATGATCGTAGCATATAATCTTTATTTGAGTACAAAATTTGCAAAATGTTAAAAATATTATTTTAATCTTTTTTCGAAACAATTATAAGGATGCACATTTAAACAATTATTAATTTAATTATTTGAGATCAAATTTTTTTCCTCGTCGATCATTTCTTTTAATACCTAAATATAACATAAGCTTTTAGTTTAATAAGTCTTCAATTTACTTAAACAATAGAAATGTCGAATTTTCTATTTCAAAGGTATTTTGATTCGAATCGCGCCGTAATTAGTACATTTACCCTATTTAAGTAAAAATAAAAATTATTTTTTAAAAATATTAAAAAATTAGAAATCAATAATATGAAAAAAATGAGAAATCAAAAATATATACAGGGTGTTCCAAAAGTATGGAAAATTGCAAATATCTCAAAAAGTACGAATTTTCGTAAAAAATGTTCAATACAAAAGTTGTTCCAAACAAAAAGATCTACATTGTTGAAACCAAAAAATTGGGCCCCGGGCCCAATGTTGGGCCCTACAATGAAAAAAGTAGTTTTCTTAAATGAGACCACTAATTTTAAATATCAAATTCGTAATCCCCATGAAATTCTGCATTCAGACATGTGGTATAAGTGCCCAAAATATTGGGCCCAATCCAAGATATCGGGCCCAACATTTTCGACAAAGAAATAAATTTAAAAAATCGTATCTTTGGGGGTTTTTGGGGTCACAGGATTACAAAATTCAAAGCTACTTTTCAAATTGGGCACAGAGCCCTATGTAGGATTTTGCGGCCCAATGTAAGGCCCACAGTAAAAAAATAAGTCTAAATGCCAAAAATATTGGGCCCAATATTTTTGGCATTTGTACTACAAAACTAAATCCAAAATTTCATGACGATTATGAAATGGATACTAAAAATTAGTGGGTTTTATTTTAGACAACTAATTTTTTTACTGTGGGCCGTACATTGGGCCGCGGAATGCTACATTGGGCTCTGTGCCCAATTTGAAAAGTAGTTTTCAATTTTGTAATCTTGTGAACCCAAAAACCCCCAAAGATACAATTTTTTTAATTTATGTCTTTGCCAACAAATTTTGGGCCCAATCCTAGACATTGGGCCCAATATTTTTGGCATTTGTACTACAAAACTAAATCCAGAATTTCATGACGATTACGAAATGGATGCTAAACATTAGTGGGTTTTATTTTAGACAATTAATTTTTTTACTGTGGGCCTTACATTGGGCCGCGGAATGCTACATTGGGCTCTGTGCCCAATTTGAAAAGTAGCTTTGAATTTTGTAATCATGTGACCCCAAAAACCCCCAAAGATACGATTTTTTAAATTTATTTCTTTGTCGAAAATGTTGGGTCCGATATCTTGGATTGGGCCCAATATTTTGGGCACTTATACCACATGTCTGAACACAGAATTTCATGGGGATTACGAATTTGATATTCAAAATTAGTGGTCTCATTTAAGAAAAATACTTTTTTCATTGTAGGGCCCAACATTGGGCCCGGGGCCCAATTTTTTGGTTTCAACAATGTAAATATTTTTGTTTGGAACAACTTTTGTATTGAACATTTTTTACGAAAATTCGTACTTTTCGAGATATTTGCAAGTTTCCATACTTTTGGAACACCCTGTATAATACTTGCGTCCTTGAAAATTGTACAACATAAAAAAATCTAAACAAGAATTTAAATTATGTTTACATTCTATATACAGTAAAACCCCGACTTACGCTACCCCGTTTTACGCGAATTCGGAAATACGCTGTTTTTTTGGCCGCGCGAATTAACTTGTAATTAATTAATAAATAATTTATTGTTGTTTTTTTCATAAAAATGTAAATAGTTTTATTACTTGATATTTTATTAAACATATTTCTTCTAAATTATTGTATTTATTTTATATGAAAACTTAAACTCCGATTTACGCGAATTCGACTTACACGGTCTTAGCTCGGTCCCATCTATCGCGTTAGTCCGGGGTATTACTGTACTCAACTCAATAATATACTATTATAAAGTAGCAATTATTAGAGAATTTTATTTCAATATAGGGTAACTGCACCAGTGGTGGATCAGTTAAGCCCCTTAACTTTCTTATTTTGACTTTGAAGTTCTGTATAGGTTGCTTTTAAACAAATTCGAGGTTATTCTTTATAGTATTATGGACCAGATAGTTCCAATAGACATTTCCTTCAAGGTTGGACTTGATTTTGACACCTACGTTTACTTTAATGCTCCATCAATGACAATTTGTCAATGATCCTATTCTGGATCACTGTTTGCACCAGTCATGGTTATAGATTGCTCCAGTGGTGGATCACTTAAAAAATCATACTAAAAAACATTGCATTTCAAAATTACGAGACTGAGAAGTTTTGCAACTTTTATAAGGCTTTACGGACAGATTTTCAAATTCACTTTCCTATCCATATTCACTCCTCTTTCATTTCTATAGGTATAATGTGACTAAATTTTAATTAATCATCTTTTTATTAGAATTTTTGATAATAAATAAATAGAAACTCTTCAAGCTTCAGTTTCAATGATAAATAACATTTATTAATTCTGGGTATTTTAATTCAACAAAAATTTAACAATTTGAAATCAGGTGTTAACAATTAATAAACATTTGAATTAGTGTTAACTAAAATTTAACTCATAAAATTTTCAATAAAACAATGCGTCAACAGGCAAAAAATTGGACTGATCCACCACTAGATTTTGTTACTTTTTTGGTTCCAGTCGTGGATCACCCGAAAACAATGGACACGTGCTACTTACAGACGTAAATATTGTTCTCAGGGGTCTATGGGGATGAAACGAAATGCCTCCTATTGTAAAAAGAATTAAAAATTGTTCTAAAATGGCTCCAAAGCTTTCTATTCCAAAATATACTCTTAACTTACATGCTAAGGAAAACTCTTGTTTTCTATCACCACTTTAGTAATTGTTGTCCTGCTTTCTTCGCGATGAATTTAAAAATTTTTTTAAATTGTAATATTGATCTGTATAACTTTCTTAACAATTACCAACACTTGCGGTTCATTTACTTACAAACGTGTAAACACAAATGACCATTTTTCTCGCAGTTGATCCACCACTGGTGCATGATCCACCACTGGTGCAGTTACCCTATACTTTATATAATTAGAGTACCATTATTTATTTGAAAACAATAAACAGTAACATTTATTAATTACATTTTATATAATATACAGAGAAACATATATTATAAGGAAAAAACTTATTACGTTATTTCAATAAATGAAATTCTGAAAGTTTTTATGTATTACATTAATTTCAAAAAAAATATCACTCAAAAAAAAATTCACTGAAAATTATACCATTAAAATACGAAAATTTATCTGAAAGCAATAAATGGTAACTTTTATTTAAAACATATCTTATAATACAGAGAGAATACATCGCTAGTTAATAATTAAATTCAATAAATTATTAAAAGAAGATTATAAATGACCACAAATTAAAAATATAATATTACCTGATTAAGAATGCGTTCTTGGAACTCATCTTTTCTTGGCGGCCAAAAAAAGAAGCGAATTTTCCTTTCGAGGTTTAAAAGAATACATCTAAGTAGTGCATTTTACGAAAACACCCCAGATCTTTTTCTGAATGCCGGTTCAATTTGTATTATAATACCCGTAATTTCACTGAAAAAAATTAAATATTATCACGTGTTATAAATATGTACGAATAAATTATTTAATTTTTTTTATAAATAAAAAAAATACTTTCAAGAATGCATCGCCCGGCTGTAGGTGGTCTAGCTCTTCACTACAAGTTAAAATACTTGCAGTGATTGCTTTCTGCGATCCCATTTTAAAATTTTTATGTTTTTTGAAATATTATTATGATATATTAGGTATAACTAAATATTAGGACAATTTCACCCGAACTAGAACACAATAAGCACAAATCGCTGCTTATATTATCACACAACCCATGATAGAATAACATAGACAGGCTTTTCACATGTAACTTTAAAATATTAGGTTGTTTAATTTGGATGGGGGAAAATCCAAAATGGCAATTAAGCGAACATAAATCAAACTTTTTGTTTGCGATTGATGAGGTTACTGCTCTTGCGAACCAACGCGTCTGTCACGCAATGCAAACACTTAGGAACATATTGGAGGAAGGCCTTTGCATATCCCGTATCCGATTCAGTTGTGCTTAGGCTGGCTTTGGCCATGACACGACGCATCTCAATGCTAAACTGATTTCAGAATGGGTACGTTATAACGTTAACGTGTGATGTCACACATATGAAATAGCATTTTAACGTCAAGACGTTAATGTTATAACGTACCGCGAAACAAACCCATTCTGGACTCAGCTTAAGGCCCTCTCCAGAATGGAGCTAGAAGCGACGCATCCCCATTTGCTTAGCATTGCGCTGCGTTGCGTTTGGCTTCATTCTGGAGAGGGCATAAGGCGACGTCCCGCGTCGCGGCGTTTAGAGAACTACCTTTAGGGTCCTATTGAAAATGCACTATGATGAATGAGTTATCTTAGTCCTTGTACGCTCTGATTTGTCTATGGTTTGTAGAAGCATGTAATGACAATTCATTTTGTCATCATTAAATATTATATATAATTTAAATTAAAATATTATATATGAGAGATTATTTTTCAATCGCCCCAGCCCAAAAATTCAATGTTCTGGGATTGGCTTCATACTTTGGTAAATTGTTGTCCTATATGATAGTAATAAATCCCTAAAATATAAACTCATTAAAAAAATATTTGTAGAAAGTAGAGGGGGTTGAAGTTTTGACGTTAAGGGTAACATTGTCATTTTCAAATCCGTATAACTATGACAAAAGTTAATGGATTTTAATTTATCTATAATGAATTTTAATGCATTTTTCACGTACTTTTCAAAAATGTATACAAAATTAAAAAAAAAATTTTTTGACCCTTTCTTTTCAAAATCAACCCTTATTTTTCGATTTTCACCCCTTTGGGTATTTTTTTTTTATTTTCATTGAAAAACTGAGGTTTTTTCCCATGAGCTATGTAAATATGAAAATGGGACAACAATAATTTTGTGAGAAACCGAATATTAATGTAGGCGGTGCCGATAAGGGTGCAGTTAAGGGTAACATTGTCATTTTCAAATCCGTATAACTATGACAAAAGTTAATGGATTTTAATTTATCTATAATGAATTTTAATGCATTTTTCACGTACTTTTCAAAAATGTATACAAAATTAAAAAAAAAAATTTTGACGCCTTTTTTTTCAAAATCAACCCTTATTTTTCGATTTTCACCCCTTCGGGAATTTTTTTTTTATTTTTTTTATTTTCATTGGAAAGCTGAGGTTTTTTCCCATGAGCTATGTAAATATGAAAATGGGACAACAATAATTTTGTGAGAAACAGAATATTAATCTAGGCGGTGCCGATAACGGGTATACCTAAAGATCATCTTCAAGGATTTAGGTAGGCAACGGCTGCTTTCATATTCTGTTTCTCACAAAATTATTGTTGTCCCATTTTCATATTTACATAGCTCATGGGAAAAAACCTCAGCTTTCGAATGAAAATAAAAAAAATAAAAAAAAAATTCCCGAAGGGGTGAAAATCGAAAAATAAGGGTTGATTTTGAAAAAAAAGGCGTCAAAATTTTTTTTTTTAATTTTGTATACATTTTTGAAAAGTACGTGAAAAATGCATTAAAATTCATTATAGATAAATTAAAATCCATTAACTTTTGTCATAGTTATACGGATTTGAAAATGACAATGTTACCCTTAACGTCAAAACTTCAACCCCCTCTACTTTCTACAAATATTTTTTTAATGAGTTTATATTTTAGGGATTTATTACTATCATATAGGACAACAATTTACCAAAGTATGACAATGTTACCCTTAACGTCAAAACTTCAACCTCCTCTACTTTCTACAAATATTTTTTTAATGAGTTTATATTTTAGGGATTTATTACTATCATATAGGACAATAATTTACCAAAGTATGAAGCCAATTCCAGAACATTGAATTTTTGGGCTGGGGCGATTGAAAAAGAATCTCTCATATATATATTGTAACGTTGTAAAACTTTTTTGTATAAAATAATAACCGGAGGATCACTAAAAGCTCGGTAATTGGCCAAAATAATTTTATTTTTCATTTTCTTATTTTTGTATTTTCTATTTTTTAATGTAATCTTCTTCGGAGTAATGGATCTCGAGAGACGTAGCTGAATGGACAACATTTTTGTTAGATGTCTGATGTTTCACGACTAAGGAATGGCTAAAAGGACAATTTATATAAAAAATATGTTTGAATTTCCCGCCAAGGGTCACCTGATATGTCAAACCTTTGAAATTCAAATTTTATATGGAAGATGTTATCTGCCTTCAATTCAAATTTGCCGCTAAGGATTCCGGAAATTTCCGATGTAAAAATGACATCCACTTCTCAAAATGCATTGAAAAATGGGAAAATGCTCATCGCAGTAAAAAATTATAAAGTTTCGATTTGTTAGTGTTACCTTTTGGCCTGTCGGCCAAGGGCCCTGTCAGCTTACGGCCACGCTGTTGACACTCTCTCCTGGCGATCCTCCGAATTTGGAACTCTTATTGTTTATCTCTTAGTAGAATAGTATATTAAAGAATTGTATTGAACGTGATATTGTGTTTCACTGGAATTCAAGCCCTTTTGGCAATATCTGGTCGATTTCCCGACAATAATTGTAATTTTTATTTTAATATTATGGGTACCTGAATGATGGTCTCAATTTGTTACCCCTTTTCTTGATTTGGCTGGTGGCATAAAACTTATTGACGGAGAATCTAGTCTAGTGACCTTGTGATTCTTGTCAATAAACATTTTCTATAATTTATGAACATAATCTCTACGTCTTGCCGTGTGGCTGCTCGTTTTTTATGCGATATTTTGTTTGATTTACCGGTAACTAAAAGAGAGATCCTCATTCCTGATCATGTGACCATCTTTCTCTTGAATTTTTCCTTTATATTGTGATTTTTGCATAGATTTGCTGATTTTATTTGTTGTTGTGATAAATATATTTTTTAAAAGATTTGGCCATTACTGAACATAGAGAGAGAGTCAATTATTGGTTACCCTAATTATTAATTTTTATTCCCCTTTCTTTTTATTGTCAATCCTTTTTTTATTGAAGATTCTGTAATGGTCACCACTTTCTTCCTTTTAATATTGTAAATTCCCCAACAATTGTTTCGAAATATAATAAACGATTATTTGTAAATTTGGTTATGGATTAATTTTTTTCTGAATTCACGCCTCTCCGTTATTTTTCGTAGAGCTAGTCGAGTTAATTTTTATTATGAACTAGCAACTTTGTCGTCCGCAAGCGGCCGACTACGTTGCTAGTGTGCATTAACCATATTTTTTATTCTTTTATTTTCAAAAAAATTTAATATTAGAAATGTAAAAAAAATTTCTTTATATTGGATCTACCACCCAAGTAGCAAGGAATATTGCTCGAATGTCAAGCTGATATCAAGCGGCAATATTTTAGTGACATTCAGGCGATATCATAATGTCCTCTTCACGGGGACATTCCTCGGTGATGTATCTATATGATCTATGTGACGGCCTTTCACACAAAAAATGTAACGCATTACAAAACTTACATTCTACATTTATTAAACCTAAATAATTCTGTGGAACTTTACTTTCATTTAAATCTTTAAAAGACATTATTGCAACTCCTGCAGTTTTTTTATTCCAATTATTGTTTTTACATGCCAAATTCTTTTCTTGACGCACTTTCTTTTCATCTTCTGTTTCCGTAAAAAATTTTTTCTTCTTACATGACAAATTATTTTCTTGACGCACTTTCTTTTCATCTTGAGTTTCCATTGATATTTTGCTTTTCCTACATGCCAAATTTTTATCCTTGAGTATTTTCTTTTCATCTTCAGTTTTTATAGATAATTTCTTTTTTTTTTGCATGTCAAATTTTTTTTGCGCTCTTTCTTTTTTATATCTGTTTTACTACGATTACGTTTTCTCAATCTCTCATTCTCCTGTCTTATTATTTTCTACTCATATGTAACTTCGCGCCTTGCCTCCCTTTTTCTTCCCTTCTCTTTAATTGCTCGAATTATCTTTTTATCATTTTCTTTACTCAGAAAATTCTTCATTTTTAAATATTCATGTGGTGAAATTTTGTTCACATTATTATCAGTTGTACGAATTATTTTCTTTTCACTAGTGTCATTTAGAGAATGTTTAATTTTTAAATATTGTGTTAATAGAACTCTGTTAATATTATTAATGTGCAAAGTATTAAAAACAGAACAAGAGTTTAAAATATAATTTTTATGTTCCTAAGTTCAATTTATGAAAAGACGGTTCTAATTATTCTCTATTATCGAATTCCTATTGTGAGACGTTCTTACTGCCATAAAATGATTTAAGCGATTATTTTCAAACATTGACTTAAAATGGTTTCTCATTTTGTTATTATCAGTTTCATAATTTATATGGTTTGGCATTACGTTAAATAATACAGATGTTGCAAATGCTATTGCATATACTCCACACTAAACACTACCAAAAAGTTGTTGATTAACAGCTTCAAAAACTACTGTTGGTTTAAAAGGGAACAATCTAATTAAACATTTTATTTGATGCACATTTAAACACCCCTCATTAAGGCTATCAAAAATATAAAGCCTTACTCTATCGTAATAAACATAAATTCAGTGACCATAATTGTTATTACCGCTAAAAAGTATTTGAAAATGTCTATCACCTTCTCTAATTGGGACAATAAAATCAAGCATTTGTACATACAAAGTACTTTGCACATTGAAAAATAAATTGGAATCTTTTCTTAATAATTCTTCAAATTTGTACATATGCATGTAATTTAACAATTTATTTCTATTTTCAATAATTTTTAAATCTTTATCACTTAAAATAACATATTCTTTTATGTTGGCCATAGTATACTTCGTTTAATTTTATTTTTGATTGATGAAAATCTAAATATCTTTAACCCTTTTGCTCACTCTCTCTAATATAACCAATTTTGTCTTTAATTCAATACAACCAATTTTACCTTTTATTAAAAATAAGCAATTTTTCCTTTAATTCAATACAATTAATTTTACCTTTTACTAAATATAACCAATTTTGCCTTTAATCCAATATAACCAATTTTGCCTTTTATCCAATAAAACTACCAAATATCCAAAAGAATGAGAGAACTATGAGTAACTATGAATCAGTAACTACTGATCAGCCAATAAGTGCAAAAAGGACACTCTTATATGAGTAATCAGTAGTTCATTACAAATAACATATATACGTATTTATACCTGTATTAAAACCCCGGAACAAATACCACAAAAAAACCAACCATTGGACAATAGAACCTATGTTAATGGGGATTAACTCTGAGGCCCCAGGTAATAATTTCTTTTTTCACATTTATTATATAGAAAAATAAAGATGTACCAACCCTTGGCCAATAGAACCTTTGTTAATGAAGATTAACTCTGAGTACATAATGAAATGTACAGTAGGTTTACATTGACATCGGCACGTCCGACGTCTCGAAATTTTTTCCGTGTATTATCACAAGGAAATATAAAGATAAAAGTCAAAAACTGAAGAGGTAATGTATATCTTTCTTTCTCACATCAAGGAATATAACATATAATTTTCATTTAATATTGCATTTCTCTATCTAGAGGATTCAAAATAACATAAGAATATCTTCGCCTAAAAATCTTACTCTTCTTTCTTTCTGTTTTCAAAATAAGAAAAATATGTATATACCAGTATTAGACTCTCAGAACAATTACCACAAACAATACCAATCCTTGGACAATAGAGCCTTTGTTAATGAAGATTAATTCTGAGGAGCCAGGTAATAATTTTTAAATTTTTTTATTAAAATTTTCTGGGGCTCTAATACAGGTAGGGGAGAGTGATAAACAGTGGGACAGTTTAAACAGTAGGTCACTTTAATTTTCTGAAAAACTACTAAAGAAACTCGACCAAAATTTAAATGTAAACCATGCTTATGACAACACACTATCTATACGCAAGCGCATTTATACTTACACAGCGACTAAAAATGTGATTTTTTATGCTAAAAAACATTAAAAAATTCAAAATTTATAATTATTACAATTATTGTTCGGCAACATTTGAAAAATAACACTTGATAAGAGAAAGACTATTCAAATTTTCCTCCAAATTGTTTTTATGTTATGACGAAATTATGACGTATGATCAGCAGTACTGTAAACGTAAAAAAAAATAATAACAATTTTTTATATGAAACTTGGCATCGTATTATAAAAATGTAAAATATTATTAAAATATAAGTGTTTTGCAACATTTGTTAACGTTATTTAATGCAAAACATATATATTTATAAAGTATGAAGCAGAATATTATTATTGAAACAAATATTCATTATTTAATAATAGGTGTCCCACTGTTTAACACAAACCTTGAAAACAAGAAAAATGTATCAAGTTCCAAAAACTTGAAATTTTTCTATTTAATTACAATATAATTTAAATAGAATATATGCATTATGTGAAAAAGAGTTCAAACTTTATGGTAATACCAAAAAGTAGACAAAAATATATAAAATTGAAAAAAAGTGATCTTATGCCATTTTGAATTGTCTAGATAGAGAAACGCTATGTTAAACGAAGAAGTACTTATGTTATATTCCTTGGTGTAAGAAAGAAAGGTATGCGTTACCTATTCAGTTTTAGACTTTCTTTATAGTTTTTTCACGTGATAAAGGGAGAAAGAAATTATTACCTGGGTCCTCAGAGTTATTAATTAATCCTCTTTAAAAGATTGCAGGTCAAGCGAACCCTCATTTGCAAAATAAAGATATATCTTTCTCTCTCCATAACTTGTTCTTTTCTCTGTCACCGAAAACCCAGCAGGGGTCCGGACGGAATGAATGAATGAATGAATGAATACCAAGATTATTATAGTTAATTATTTTTGTTAAAAATTTTGAATTGATCCAAGCAAGATCTGGCGCCCTTCTGGTAAATTTTCTTTGATATTCCGATATTTTCTTTTAATTTTTTTGTAATGAGAATTCTAATATTGGCGTTAAAAAAAATTTTTTTTGTCGTATAGCAATATATTTAGAATGTCGTTTGCATCTATTTAATTATTGTATTTAATTCAGTAATCCAAATTTTTCATTACAATATATATATATATATATATATATATATATATATATATATATATATATGGGATGTTTCACGTCAACCGGCCCAGAGCTCCATCCAAAATTCTAATCAACGAAAATCAACTTATTACGGCTCAAAATAATCGTCAGCTCATACTGCTTCGAATAAAAAAATTCAAAATGGCGTCCTTACTGTACCGTGTTTTGCAAATTTTTTTACTAACTCAGGAAACAAATGTACTAATTTCCTTGAGAAAATAATTGTAACTTGTTGGATAATGGGTCACTCTTATGTTTTTGGGTCGCTGATTACTGTTACGTCTCAAAAATAAGAAATAACTTTAGAAACAATATTTTATTTTTATTTATTTCCGCTTCGGTGATTCAGGGTAATCCTGTTTTATTTACAGAGCAGAAGGCTCTGAACTAAGGGTACAGGTACGAAAGAGAATAGGAATTTTTATAATTAAGTTACAATTTTATTTAGACAAATATTTAGAGTTAAAATAGTTCGTTCTTATGTGAGAGAGAGGGAATCTCGAACCAACCAATCCAGGAAAATGAGTTCAGCATTCAACTGAAATAAGGAATGCAAGGGTTACTACAAATATACGACTAGTTTAGAAAGTTAGGAGTGAAAAGATAAAAAACTTACCTTAAAATTCAGTAATAGTTATGTTGCAATAAAAAGGACCACTGCTGTGTCCTTTGTCGTCACAGGAAAGGTGCTGGTACCAGTGTGAATTTATGACGTCAGGTAGGTTGACGGGCCCAGGTATAACCGCAGGTCCGGAGTTCTATTAGGCGTGACGAATGTCCGAATAATGAGTCTCTTCCAAATTAAGGAAGAATAGATAACTGCCCAATGCAAATAGTAGTAATGATCCTCGTTTAATGTAGAGGGTTTGATACTTGATTTTCACTTTCGTATGAGAGAATTATGCACTTGAACTAGAAGACGTCGACTGTTACCAAGTATGAGATTGATGTTATACGTATGAGGATAATTAGAGAACTGGTTAATGGTATACGTATAAAGATGATTTGAGAACTGAACTCTCCATAAAAATGTAGTCCTTTTATATTGAATATTCATAAGAGAATATATCTATATATTTTTCACCCTAATTTTGGAAGTCGATGTCGAATCCTTCTATACTGAACATTCGTAAGAGAATAGTGCTATATATTTTTCACCCTTATTTTAGAAGCCAAAGTTGAGTCCTTCTATACTGAATATTCGTAGCTGTAGAATAGCGTCTGTGTTCTTCTAATGTGATGATACCACAGGTGTTCGTTACATGGAAAAAATTAAAAGATTTCTCGCTTTTATTTCTATGTTTTAAAAATATAGTATATAAACGTAGGGAGATACAAAACGCAAGGGTCAATTATACATAAAAGAAAGATATTAAGTCGCGCGACAATGGGGCGGGATTTTACATAAGAGAAAGGCATTTAAATGCGTAACAAAGGCACCGGTGTTTGTCGCAAGAAAATAATATATATATATATATGTTACGGTGACGTGACACCTCCCCCCTTTAAAATTCGGAAATTAGAAATGAAGTTAAATAATTTACGAATTCAGTTTTAAGAAGAGTTAAGTTATTTCAGGGAAATGTCACTTACAATTTTGATTATGTTATTAAACGTTATAGACATCAATATTTAAAAGAGAAAATACGTCATACACATAATGTGGTTTCACACCTTATTCACACCAAGTTAAAATACAAGTTTATATATATTGAAAAATACATACGAATATTATTGTTACAATTTTGATTATGTTATTAAAGTTTTTAGACATCAATATTTAAGAGATTTAAGAGAAAAATACGCCATACACATAATATGATTTCACACCTTATTCACACCAAGTTAAAATACAAGTTTATATATATTTAAAAATATATACGAATATTATTGTTAATAATTTCAAAGGTTTTTAAATACAATTCATACTATAATTTTGAGTTAATAATTATACGCAGAAGTAATTTTATTATAAGATATTAGAAAACACACAATGATTTAAAATTTATCAAGATTTCACAATAAGTTATTTTTAATCATACATATAAACAACTCATTCAACACAGTAAAATTTATAATAGACATATAGGTTAAGTGAGCTTTCTATTTAATTCTTTAATACTTCGTACATACTAATGTATTTATGCAATAGTGAAAATTTAAATTTATTTTAAACATTTAAGAAAAATATTAATGATAAATTAGTCGCATACATTTATGATATAGAGGAGGAAGGATGTAAAAATAGAAAAATTTTCGCTCCTTTTTCCTTTCTGAATACAGGTATAATTTTATGAAGACGCATTATACTATGTGTATATATATAGATATACATCTATACATCCCTCCCTCCTTTAAAAGAAAAACGAGGATCTTCCGAAGTTTTGACATGAATACAATGTTTTAGATGTACAACAAGTTTTGGCTTTACTTTAATCTAAATAATTTTTATTTCTCTTAACATTGAAACAGTTTTTCGCTATATGATGTCGCTGGAAACATCGTTCGCAAGAAAAACTCCATTTTATTAATTGGATTTTATCGCTCCAGGTATCTATCTCATTTCATGATTATTGAAATCATATCGCATATATAATCTGTTTAACATTGTCTGAGCGAGTTTTCTATTAGTGTCTTTTGTATTTGAATGTTTTTCTATAGATACTTCTAAATAATCATTTTCATGTTCTATAGAACATGTCGCTATGTCTTGGTCCCTCGATTCCGGTATTAAGTATATAGGTTTTGTAAACGAGAATTCAATGGCTAAATTCTCCAAATCTGTTACTGGAGAATTTACCCTTTTCGTAGTTAACGCGTTCATATTACCTAAAAGAATTTAGGATCCAGTTAGGTAAGGTCATAAAAAAAAATTTAAAAGGTTACAAGTTAAAAGATATAAAGTGTTCTTAATTCTATATTTATTTTTTTATTACTTTTTCTTTTTTTTCTTTTCCTCAAATGTATATATATATATATATATATTTCTGAGAGAAAACAAAAAAAATTCCTTTTTGAACTTTTAGATACTTTTGTAGAATAAATGGAAAAAGAATAAGGTATGTCCGTTTTTTTATGACTTTGTTCTTATATATACGTTATATATATATCTATATATTTTGAGAGATAGTTTTGGAAAATGGTCATAGTAAGGAATTTAAGAAAAAATTGTGAAAGTGGGGAAAATTGCATCCTATAAAAGGATGTTAGGATGGGTTTAAAACTTTAGTTTAAGAAAGATCAGTGACTTATATTATTATTAACACGATGTCTTCTGAAAATTCCCAAAATTGTAGTATCGACTTAGATACATTTTTTGAAGAGGAGAAATTTTCTCCTAGTGACATAGAGGAGTTTCTTGGTGATTTAGATTTCACCAATTTTATTGCGAATTTAAGTGAAATAGAATCGGTGAATGTAGAGGAGATTAAAAGTGAAAATGAAAAAACAGTTTCCGTAGGAGTGAAAAGAAAAGGTGGTAGTGAAGAGGAAGTGTTAAGAAAAAAACATGCGGGGAATAATTTCATTCAATTTGACAAAGAGGCAGTGGAATTACTCACTCAGTTAAGATCTGTTGAAAAGAGGACGGAACTAGTGGCGGAATACAAATGTCAAGGACCACTTGGAGTGTACAATGTGAGGGGTATCTACTATTCGATCAATAATAGTAAAATGGTGGTGGTAAGTAATTAAATTTTTAATATTTTAAATATTATTCAATAATTGAAAATAAAAATGAAAAATAATAAAAATAAATTCATTATTACAGGTTCCCGCAAAAGCTGTTTTTGAATTGGGAGGAAAAAGATACGAAAGGGTGTATCCAGAGCTTTTGTTTGATGGAGTGACGTATACACTCCCATATGAATGGCACGGGTATCCCGTGCATTTAAAAGTTGCCCTTGTAAAGGAGATGAGGAAGTCTCATCAAGGGGCAAGGTGGTTCATGGGCCGGCAATATTTTTATAAAAAAAATGTAATTTCTGACTTAGTATAAAAATAAACATATTTGTATTTTAATGTATGTATGTAAATATGTATGTATATATGTATATATTTTGTTATAGTTGATTATTGGATTAAAAATAGAGAAGATATAAAAAAAATTGAAAAACTTAAACTGAGTTGTTGCTTCTGAAACAAAAATTTATTCATTAATTTATTCTATTTTATTTCATTTATATTTTTTTATATGATAACCACAACTAGTACAGTTTCTACAAATGACCAGACTTTTGATCTTTTCTTTATTATTTTGACGGGTTTTAGAATTTAAAGAAATTTTGGAGAAATCAGCATTTTGGAACTTTGGATCATTAATGATGTTGGAAATTAAGCATTTAGGTGACAATTTGTTAGGAGTTTGGCTTTCAGGAGTAGAGAAAATTATTGAATTCTTTCGTTTTTTAAGAATTATTCTTTTTTTTGATTTTTTGTTTTTGACTTAAAAAGATTTTGATATAGATAATATTTTTTTTATCATTTTATTGGCGACAAGAGTTTGGCCAACGGAGAAATCATTTATAAAGACAGTTTCTACTTTATCATGTACATAAACTGAAATAGAGCATTCTTTTTTTATTTGTGAGGAAAATTTATATATAGGTTTTTCTAATTTATATTTTGTGCACAGATTCATTAATTTATTGCATTCTTCAAATGTTGATGATAATGGATTATATCTATTTTTTAAAATAAACAACAATTTCTTATATAAGATTTGCTCCATTAAAGTTTCCTGCTTATTATAAATAGTTATTTCAACATCTTCATGCTCTATTGTGTAAGCAGAAATATTTTTATCGTTATCAAGACAAATTTTGAATTTAGGAGGTGCTAGATGTTTTATTTCAATAAATTTATATATTTCTGTTAAATAACATATTCCATTCATTATTTATTTTTAGACATGCACTAAATTAGGATATAAATCTTTTGCTTGAGGATTATTAGGATCTTGTATTGTGTTAGCTAAAGTCTTTGTGTGTATAGGGTCATTATCGCAGGTAGGGGCGGTTGGGTTTGTGTCCTGCTTAGCTCTTGTATTCTTCTGTTCAAGGTGTAATAATAGATTGGTTACTGAGTCCCACAAAGCGCCAAGTAAATGTAACGACCAGCCAAAGACACTGTGAAGAGTATAACCATGAATTATTGTATCAGCAATTAATTTAATACCACGTATAATAATTACTAGCCCTATTAATCCTGCGCTCATCGTTCCAAAACTCATAAAAGCAGTCCAAAATTTTCCCCATGCAGATGATGCTATTTTATCTAAAGTTTTTTCATCCATTAAATTAAGTAAAGACATTCCACTATGGGATATTGAATTACCAGTTATGCCTCTTACAATAGAATTTAATACCATTGGTTTCTCAGCAGGATACATTATATGGTCTCTTAGTTTGTCTAAATCTGCTTGGGAGTAAATACCGTTTATTGCTAATGAGGATGGGTTTGTATATTTCCGAGTAGCATTTTTTAAAGGTTGCATAACTTGAGGGGAAATAGATTCTATAGGATGAGGTGATATTTTAAACCAAGATTCTCCTATTTTATACATTGAGGGTATAAGAGCACTACAATCTACTTGTGTACCTGCGTTTGTTAAAATGTGTGTTCGAGGGCTGAGAAAGAGAGAAGTGTTTCCTTTGCTTACTGGTAATTGTAAATAACACTCACTTATTTTTCTATAGATAACTTCTACAGGTACGCATTTTATTATATGAACTACTTCGCCTGCTACTACTGACATATATCCTGGGCCTTTCATAAGATGGTAAGCGAATTCGTCGGGTGCTTGAGTAGCTAGCATTAATGAGTTTTTAAATACTTCCTGTTCTAGTGTACAACGTTGATGTAAAATATTTCTATAAAGACTATTCATTTCTGTTCTAATATGTCTTTCAACGTAAATAAATTTTGAATTAACATAGGTAAAGATATCTAAATTTTCTATTTTTAAATTTTCTTTCTTTAAAAATACAGAATTGGGTTGTGTTTCAAAGATGAAAATTTTGGGGTGTTCAGTTTTAATAATAATATAATTGCAGAGTGATAATTGACCTGTTTGTGTAAAGACAAAGGTTGTTTCTTGTGAAACTAAAGAAAATAAAATTTCTTGATTATCGGTATCTATTATTTTATCAACTTGACCTTCAAAAAGTACTTCATATTTATTAAAATTACAAATATCTCTTGGTAATGCATCCCAAAATGAGTAACCATTACCTTCATCTAAACAAGTTGTCTCTGAAAGAGAACAAACTACACCTGAGTTTAATATGATTTTATTATTATCTAAATCGACGATTGCTTGATGTTCTGAGAGTTTGATTTCTAAAGTTCCTGGTACAATTACATTGTCCCAAGTTCCAAAAGGGTCTGAGTATTGAATGCCAGTGCAAGTACCATCGTTTTTAATTGTTCCGGCAAATGTAACACTAAATGTATTGGTCTGATTTATTTTTAAATTTTGTATTATTTGTTGTGGTGCTTTATATGTTTTATGTAAGTGAAGCGATTTACAGATATCCATTGATATTTCATCTATATACTCTGCATAGCCTTGCGAAACTACCGAACTATGTGAGTGCATTCCACAGTTAAAAATAGAGCGTTTGATTTTTATTTGGCATTGTATTACCTTAGTTGAGGTACGTCCACTAAATTGAATTAATTGAATAAATGATTTTGAGGTTTTAATAGTGGTGTTTTTATCTTCACAATCTCCTACTTCGAGTAACGAAATTGTTGTAATATTTAGTCGACTGGATACACAGTCAAATCCAAGAATCGCATTCTGCTAATACATGATGCGATCTTTCTAATGAACCGTTCGATTGAGGGTGAAAAGAAGTAGTTTTAAATTGTCGAATACGAAATCGTTTTGCTAATCGCTTCATAAGATTACTTAAAAAATTTGTACCTTGATCTGTTAAAACGCCTTTGGGGGAGCCAAAAGTACAAATGAATTTTTTTACAAAAGCATCTGCAATTGTACTAGCTTGTTGATTTGGTAGGGGAACAGCTAAAGAATATTTTGTTAAGCAGTCTTGTATAGTTAAAATGCATTCATTTCCCGATTCTGTTGCTGGCAAAGGTCCTACTATATCCATAGAAATTTTCTCGAACGCGGTTCAACTGACATTGTAAACATGCTTGAATATATTTCTGTATATCTAACTTCATATTTTCCCAAAAATATTTTTGCCGAATCCTACTATAGGTTTTCGTAACTCCCTTGTGACCGCCTATAGCAGAGGAATGTGCTTCTTCAATCAGAATTTGTCTTTGTTCAGTTGTTGCATATTGAACATAACCTTTACATATTATAACTTTAGTACAAGAATCTTGAAAAGTTTCTTTAAGAATTAATTCGATATCTTGCCAATTTACGTGATTAATGACTGTTGTTTTTGCAATACTAACTGATTTTAGTTTTAATTTTTCTGTTAAATTTTTAAATGATTCAATTGTTAATTTGATGTTATTTGTTATTTGAGTAAGACTTTCACTTGATTCTGTAGTAATTGGTAAAGCAATGTGTAAAAAATTTCCTTTCTTAATTTCTTTAGCTTCATTAATTAACAAATTTTTGAATTGAGGAAGTTCATTTTGTTTATTTAGACTTTGAGAACCATTATCTAAAGGGACACCTGTTGTAGATAAAAAGTACGCATAATTATCTTTCCGCATTCTTAACTGGTCTTTACATTCCACTACATTAGTACATAAGGGTCCATCAAATGATTTTTCTACTTCACCCACGTTTTGTTTGTTTAGAAAAGGGTCGAGGGGGAACTCAGGAGGGGGCTCAGCAGGAGGGCGTTGACATTCATGCTCATTATTGATTTTTCTTTGAGTTTGTTTTGAATTTGAAATTTCATTAGGAAAATATATTTCCTCTAAATCGTCGGAATCACTTTCATATTCTTCTTCTATATCTTCTTTTCTTTTCGATTTCGCATTATTTTCAATAATTTCTTCATCAGGAAAATCTTCAACACTATCATCACTTAAACTTACATATTCTTCCGCACTAAAAGGTTTATAAAATTGATTTTGTTTAATATATTCTGGATCTGAATTTTCTTCCGAATCTTCACTTTCGCACTCGTTATCTTCACTAATTTTACGCGTTTTTTGTTTAGAAATTGATCCTTTAGGCCTACCTTTTTTTCTTTTGATCAATTTTTCGTCTTCATTTATCACTAAATTTTCATTATAATTTATCTTTTGCAAATTTTCACGATTTCTGAGATTTCGAATTGATTCTTGAATAATTTTTTGATTTCGCGGATTTTGAATAGATTTTTTATTTCTCGAATTTTGCACATTGATTTCACTTCCCATTGATTTAGTTTCATTGATTTTGTGACTAGAATTAGGTTTCTTTGATTTAGAATTAGATTTCTTTGATTTGAGATTTTTTAGATTTTCACTTGAATTTCGCACTTTTTCACTTGATTTTTGTAATTTTTCACTTGATTTTTTAGAGATTAATTTTTCTTGATTCATCTTCTTTATTTTTCCTCTAGTTGTTACCGTGTTAAATGGATAGTTTAATTTTTCTTCACTTTTTGTTTTACCCGTTAACATGACAAGAAACATGAATATAAGATTAGTTATTTTTTTAACGAGATTAAAATTTTCACTTATGGACACAGTTTTCGCGTCGATTTCATCGTAATTGATTTCCTCATCACAAAATATATCACTTTCTTCACTTTCTTCGTTATTGACACTATATTTACTTTTATCCTTGCCGTTATCATTGTTATCATTGTCGTCATCATCATTGTAGTCATCATCGTCTTCTACTTCTTCTACTTCTTCTTCTTCTTCTTCTTCTTCTGGAATGCGAAGTCCTGATTTTCTCACATAAGTGACTGGATTGCGAGACAATGCATCTGCATTGACATTCATTTTTCCTGCTTTGTATATCATTTCAAAATCATATTCTGCTAATTTTAATTTCCATCTAGTTATGCGAGAGCAAGGATCACTTGAATTTTGAAACCATAATAATGGTTTATGATCGGTAACAATTTTGAATCTTCTACCATAAAGAAAATGTCGAAAATGTAACACGCAATATACGATCGCAAGGGCCTCTTTATTATAAGTATCATATTTTACTTCATGTTCATTTAAAGATCTTGATGCGTAAGCAATAGGTTTGTCTCTGCCAATTTCGCCTTGTGAAAGTATACCGTTAATAGCATAACCGGATGCGTCAGTTGTGAGTATAAAAGGTTTTTCAAAATCTGGTCTTTGTAGAAGTGGTTCTTCGCAAAGTTCATTTTTTAGAATTTCAAAAGCTATTTGTTGTTTTTCTGTCCATTGAAAAGTTACGTCCTTTTTCAAAAGTTGTGTTAAAGGTCCTGATTTTTTAGAAAAATTATTAATGAATCTTCGATAATAACCGGCAAGTCCTAAAAATTGTTTTATATTTTTCACGTTTTTAGGAACTGGAAAATTTTTAACAGCAATTATCTTTTTTGGATCAGGTCGGACTCCACTTTTATCGATTATGTGTCCGAGATAAACTACTTCGGGTCTGAGAAATTCGCATTTATCTGGTTGTAATTTTAAATTTGCGTTACATAATCGAGACATGAAATTATCAAATTTTTGTTGATGTTCTTCAAGAGAATTTGCAAAAATTACTACGTCATCAAGATATACAAATAGATCAGTACCAATAAGACCAGATAGACAACAATTCATTAATCTTTGAAAACAACTCGGCGCGTTTTTTAAACCGAAAGGCATACGGTCAAATTCATAATGACCATATGGGGTTGAAAAGGCTGATTTGTGAGAATCTTTTGGGCTCATTTTAATTTGATGAAAACCGGAAGCTAAATCAAACACAGAGAAGTATTGCGCATTTCGAAGGGTCTCGAGCACTTCGTTTATATTCGGTAGCGGAAAAAAGTCGGTTATTGTTTTTTCATTTAACTTGCGAAAGTCTAATACCATTCGCCATTTTTTATTTCCATGACTGTCATTTTTTTAGGCACAATCCATACCGGTGTATTATATGGGGATTGAGAATGTTTGATTATTTTATTTTTTAAAAGTTCACTTGTTTGTCTTAAAAGTTCTTCTTTATGCACTGGGGGAAATCTGTATTGTCGCGTGAATACTGGTTCGTCGTCTTTAGTAGGGATGTTATGTTGGAGAACATTGGTAGCTGTTAAGTATTCGTCTGGTAAATGAAATCTTTCGGAATATTCTGCAATTAATGCTTCTACATGTTTTAATTCTTCTGATCTTAAATGATCTAACCGAAGGGAATCTAAAATTTTCTCAATTCTTTCTTTATCTGTAAGATTATAAAATCCAAATTTATTATTCAGAGTTTCGGAATAAATAAAGCTATCTAACAATTTTTCCTCAATGTCTTTTTCAATTTTACTATTATTTGTATTTTGGTTTGAATCAGAAATTTCATCATATTCTTGTAAGGTTACTTTTGGAATTTCAATTTTAACTGATATTGATAACGTATTTGCTGCTTTTATGCAAGCTTTACCATTGTGATTTGTAACTAAAGCGTTTCCTATATAAATTCCCGGTTCTGTATGTAAAAGAGGGACATATCCTTCTTTTAAATCAGAATTTTCAACAAATAAAAATATATCGGATATTGATCGAGGTGGAAGGGTTATAAAATTTCTTGATGCAAAAGAAAATGTTTTTCCTTCAACTTCTAAACATTTTTCAGCATAATTAATTTTAACATTATTGTCAGTAAAATATTCCGATCCTAAAACACCGTCTTCTTCTATAGGAACCTCATTTGGTATTATATTAAAAATTGTGGGATAACCGAAAATATTTAATTTTGTTTGTCCTAATGTGTGTACTGGATGTTCATTTATACCTGTTAATTGAATTTTCTTTAATTTATTTAAAGTCATTGTAGAATCATGCATTTTTTCTTTTAAAAGATTTAGTCCCGCTCCTGTATCAATCATTAAATGAAGTTGTTTAGAAATTGTATTAACATAAATTGATGGTATTTTATTTCCTTTAGTACAATTGATTTGAATGGTTTCTAGACCCTCGGATGTTTTTTTGTTAGGCACGCTTATTCTATTGTCACCTGTCCCGACACACCTGACCTGGGACGGTTTTGTTCGTTTCCCTCATTTGTTGGGGTGGATGGTCGTGTATTAGAATTTTGTCTGTTAAATTGAGTATTATTAAATGTAGAATTGTTTCTAAATACATTATTTGGATAATTATTTTTGTATTGATAATTTTCTCTAATTTGATTGTTACTTGAGAATGTGTTTCTGAGCTTATTATTATATTCTCTTTTCCTACAATCTTTGATAACATGACCAGGTTTTTTGCAATAGTTGCAAGTAACACTAAAAGGTCTGTTCTGTTGATTAGTGCGAAAATCATTTTTATTTTGAAATTGTGAATTTGGTTTATTATAGGAATTTTGAGAAAAATTTGAAAATCGTACTTGTGAAGGGGAATGCCATCGTTGACCAAAAGAAGGGGAGTTTCCTCTTCTTGGAAAAGCAACAGATGGTCCTTGCCGCATAGGGGATATAGAACGATCTCGAATTTATTGATTATTTCTTGACCTACAAGTTTTAGAAGTGTGCCCCATTGTATCGCAAGTTTGGCATATAATTGATTCTTCTTTTGCAAATGTAACTTTTGATCTTAAAGAATTTCCTTTTCTGAGTTCTACTACCGCGTTTAATTTTCGTTCTGCTTCTAATGCTCTATTTGTTGTTTCTTTTAAAGTTACGCAATCTGGAATTCGAATTTCTATTTCTGGACGCAAACCTCGACGAAAACAAGAAACAATGTCTAATTCTAATGTTTCTATCACTGTTTTAGTTAAAGTACCGTCTTTACTTGCTAATCTATATGCGTCAAAAATTTGATCTGACAACTCTTTTACTCTGTTTGCATAAGATAAAACTCTTTCACTTTCCCACATAAAAATATTTCCTTAATCGCCCTGTAATTGGTATATGGTTTTGTTTGGTGAAAATACTTTCTTTAATTGTGTCCCCATATCTAGAATAGTTTTAAAAGTGTTTCCGGATACAGCTTTCCTAGCTTCACCTGTTAATTTACTTCGAACGAGTTTAACTAAATTTTCTTCTATTTGGGGAGATTCAGGTAACATTAATTTTGCTTCATGACACCCGTCGAGAAAAGTCGTCAATGGTATATTTTGGCCATCAAATGAAGGGACTAATTCTAGTGCATCGCGAAGAGATACTTGTTGATTATTTGGAATAGACATTTTTACTGATTTCTCTAATAATGAAATAACAGATTCTTTGTTTGGTGTAGATAAAAATTTTGGATTTAATTCAAGAAGATTATTTTCAAAAGCATTAAATGTTTGTTCACTTCCTATTTCTGTGCTAATTCTAAGAGTATCACTGTCGTCTCCGGAATTTCTAGAATCTAATGTATAATTTTTGATAGGGGGAGAATGAACAACTTTTGGACGCATTTCTAAATTTCCGGCCCTAGTATGACTTCGAAGACAACGATCAGGTGTTGGGTTTGGAATGGGATCACTTTTTTCAGACATATAGTTTAATAAAATGTTGCATATTATTAATTTACCACTAATATTCTGACTGCTTTCACTTTTGGATCGACTTTCACTTATAGAATTGTCACTTGTGTTAAATGTAAGTAAGAAATAGAAGGATTTTTAGATTTATTGGTTCAAGAATTTTTTCTCCTCTCTCATTTTTTGAAAATTATTTTAGAGAAAAAAAAAAAAAGAATGAATTTAGTTTCTCTTTCTTGTTCACAGCGGACGATGCACTTGAACTAGAAGACGTCTACTGGTACCAAGTATGAGATTGATGTTATACGTATGAAGATAATTAGAGAACTGGTTGATGTTATACGTATAAATATGATTTGAGAACTGAACTCTCCATAAAAATGTAGTCCTTTTATATTGAATATTCATAAGAGAATATATCTATATATTTTTCACCCTAATTTTGGAAGTCGATGTTGAATCCTTCTATACTGAACATTCGTAAGAGAATAGTGCTATATATTTTTCACCCTTATTTTAGAAGCCAAAGTTGAGTCCTTCTATACTGAATATTCGTAAGAGAATAGTGCTATATATTTTTCACCCTAATTTTGGAAGCCGATGTTGAGTCCTTCTCTCTCAGTTAAACGTTAAAGAAGAGGGTTGTACCGTTCTAATACAGAATAGAAAGAGTACCATTACGGTTATTCGTAGCTGTAGAAGAGCGTCTGTGTTCTTCTAATGTGATGATACCACAGGTGTTCGTTACATGGGGAAAATTAAAAGATTTCTCGCTTTTATTTCTATGTTTTAGAAATATAGTATATAAACGTAGGGAGATACAAAACGCAAGGGTCAATTATACATAAAAGAAAGATATTAAGTCGCGCGACAATGGGGCGGGAGTTTACATAAGAGAAAGGCATTTAAATGCGTAACAAAGGCACCGGTGTTTGTCGCAAGAAAATAATATATATATATATATATATATATATATATATATATATATATATATATATATATATATATATATATATGTTACGGTGACGTGACATTACGAATCTAAAGTCAGATTTAAAAAATTTTTCAAATTCAAGATGGCGCATCCAATATGGCGGACATTTTTATTAAAATTTAATCAGATTCGCTTGAAACTTGCTACTCAGGGGTTTTTAGGGTCGCTCATTACGAATATAAAGTCAGATTTTAAAAATTCAAAATGGCGGATCCAATATGGCGACCAAATTTTTTTAAAAATTATCAGATTTGCTTGAAACTTGTTACTCGGGGGTTTTTAGGGTCGCTCATTACAAATATAAAGTCAGATTTTAAAAATTCAAAATGGCGGATCTAATATGGCGACCAAATTTTTTTAAAAATTATCAGATTTGCTTGAAACTTGTTACTCGGTGGTTTTTAGGGTCGCTGATCTAAAGTCAGATTTAAAAAATTTTTTAAATTCAAAATGGTGGATCCAATATGGCGAACAAATTTTTTTTTAAAATTTTCAGATTTGCTTGAAACTTGTTACTCGAGAATTTTTGGGGTCGGTGACTACGAATTTGAATCTGGATTTTATAAAACAAGATTGGTGGTTCCAAAATGGCTAATAAAATATTTAAAAATTGGATGGATTCGCCACCCTTAACTCCATAAACCACCCCTTTCACATTATTCAATTAGTTGTTTTAAATTTTTCTTCCATACAAATTTAGGCTTCATTTAAAGGATCTTAAATATCATAAAAGTAATTTTTCAAAATACTACCCTTAATCCCCAAAACTACCCCTTAATATAGAAATTTTATATTTTTTAAAATTTACTCTACATAAATCTTTTATAATTTTAGCTAATTTGAGGCTTTTAAATAGCCTTAAATTAAATTTTGAAAAATCTACCCTTAACTCCAAGAACCTCATCCTTTAAATATTTAAATTGCTTTTTTAAAATTTTTCCTTTCCTTTATAAAAATTTTTTCTATATCATTTTTTTACAATTTAAGCACAACTGAAACTTTTAAATATTCTTAAATTGAATTTCAAAAACTGTCCTTAACTCTAAAAACCTTAACTTTAAAAATCAGCCTCATTACATTTAAGTTTATAAATGCAAACAAATTTTACAATTTCATCCGCCATATTCGCTCCACCATTTTGAATTTTTAACAACTTTTACATCAGAATCGTGATCTGTGACCTGATTTTCAAAAGTTGACGTAAGATTCGTGAACATCGACCCCAAAAATCCCCGAGTAACAAGTTTCAAGCAAATCTGATAATTTTTAAAAAATTTGGTTTGCCATATTGGATCCGCCATTTTGAATTTTTAAAATCTGACTTTATATTCGTAATCAGCGACCCCAAAAACCCCCGAGTAGCAAGTTTCAAGCGAATCTGATCAAATTTTAATAAAAATGTCCCCCATATTGGATGCGCCATCTTGAATTTGAAAAATTTTTAAAATCTGACTTCAGATTTGTAATCAGTAACCCCCAAAAACATAAGAGTGACCCATTATCCAACAAGTTGCAATTTTTTTCTCAAGGTAATTAATACATTTGTTTGCTGAGTTAGTAAAAAAAATTCGCCACTTTTTATTCGAAGCAGTATGAGCTGACGATTATTTTGAGCTGTAATAATTTGATTTTCGTTGATTAGAATTTTTGATGGAGCTCTGGGCCGGTTGACGTGAAACGTCCCATATATATAATACAAATATTATATTTATACATGTTTATACTGTTGGTCAATAAAATTTCTATATCAGATATGATTAGATTAATGAAATACTTAATAGAAGAAAACCTATTTACCATCGTAACTACAATATTAAAACCCAAACAAAATTACCATCTTTACTAGATGTTAACGTTTTATGTTTAAGTGATAAGGAAGTACGTACATTTGTCAGTATTTTCATGTTACATGAACACAAAAAAATGCCAATGTAATTTTACTAGGTCGGACATTGGAAAAAGGAGACCACACGTCGGATGCAGTAAAAATACTGTCATTATTTGCAAATTTACAAACCGGAAAGTTAAAAAGTTACATAACCTTGAAGTTGTTTTTTATATTTTATAAATTTTTCACTTATTCTGTTGCTTTCAGTTAAATAAGTATACTTTGTTCTTCGAAAACACCATTTTCTGATATTATAATACATAAATAAAACACTCAATTGCTAATAATGAATTAACATATAAAAAATTATAAGTTTTTCCAAAACTCATATAAATTATAAAACTTATAATTTTTTTATTATATTACTTAATTACTGTACCAATTGAATTTTATTTATGTATTTAAATATCATAAAATAGTATTTTACAAAAAGAAGCCGATTTGGAATAAGAAATATATAATAATTAAAAAAGAAATAAAAGCAAAGTGTGACAGATTCACCTACAATTTTATCATGTGTGTAGTGTTCTGTCACATTTCTCTTTTATTTCTTTTTATTTAAAAAAATTATATATTTTTTATTCCAAATCGTCTTTTTTACACTTTGAAACATTTACTCTATTTATTTATAATGTAAACTCGAATAAACAAACGTCAATTTAAATGTTTAAGAGAAAAGAATCAACCTTAAGAAAAAAATTATTTACGGTAAAGTTCCAATTAGGTTTTTTTGCCAAACTGAATTCAGCTTAAGTAACCAGAAATTCTTTTCGCTTACTCACAATTATTTTTTTACTGGGAGCCTTTTAACTTTCCGGTTTGTAAATTTACAACTTGATGACAGTATTTTTACTGCGTCTGACGTGAGGGCTCTTTTTTTATACGTCCGACGCAGTAAAATTACACTGGTATTGTTTTGTGTGTGTAATATTATACTTCAATTGCTTGAATACTGTTAAGGTAATCTCCCCTATTATGAAACACTTTTTCGGTTGGTATATACTTGCTTTACTTGGGCATATTTATGATAGGCAAGTATATACTAATTAAAAATTAACAAAATTTGACTCTAATATATTACTGTATTTACACACAAATATTAAAAATTTTAGTTGGTAATGGTTAAATAATAACAAAGAAAAATGTTTTTTGGAATATATAAAATTATATCTCTTATTTATCAAATTAAAATATTTGGTATTTAATAATACATTTTTTGGATTATGTGCACTAAAAATAAAAACTAAAAAATCTAAAATTATAAAGTGTATATTCCACAATTTGTGAAGTCAACTATCATATAAAAAGTTCATTGAAAAAGGAAGATTATTTTATCAAGTACAAAGTGTTATAAATGTAAAAAGTGCAGAATCGTTTCTTATTTTTGAAAGTATTTATTATCAACACAATTGTTTATATCTCAACTTAACTGTTTAAAAATTCAGGTTTGGTGAACCCAACATTCTGAATTTTTAATAAACAAAGACAATAAACACGGTGGGTTTTAAGCGATTATTATGAAAAGTCAAAATAACCAAGATTTTTCTTTTGGGATGTTTTCTACAACAAAGAAGAAGATGTTTGCAACAAAAATGAAAATCATCCATCGGTCCCTTTTTGAGAAAATTGAAGGCAAACAAAATAATCGCAATCGGTCGGTCACTGAAGAAGATGCATACATTCAGGATTATCCAATTCTTAAAAATGAAGAAGAAGATGAAAAAGATGAAGTAAAACAAAAAGATTCTAAGGTAATTGATAAAACGAAAGATTCTATTGAAAATAATCGCTATCTGTCGATCACTAAAGAAGATGCATACTTTCAGGACAATCAAATTTTTCTAAATAATGAAGAAACAGAAGAAGAAACAGAAAACGAATTGAAAGTTAACAAAAAGAAAACACAGAAAAATGCAATGAAAAAAATAAAGGACAATGATAAAACAAAAAATAACTCTATATGGGTAAAAATTTTATTTAGTCAAGTACTATGGGGTAGAAGACAGAAAAGAGAAAACAAAATTAATAGAAAATCGACGGCGAATAGGACTAAACAAAAGTGACTAGTCAGAATCAGCGCATAAAGGATTAAATATACTCAAATACATAACACAAAGAATAAAACAGAATATATGCAAGAAAACGTTATACGCAATTATAGAATTACGTTTAACTTCAATGACGAAGGATTAACACATTTTTTTAGATAATCTCATTTCAGAAATCAAGATTTTTTTAACCATAATTAGTTAGGCTTAAAAACAAACAAACAAGGATACTACATTTTGAAATTTGAGATTCACAAAGAACAATTCTGTTCATAAAAAGTTGTTGCCTCTATAGAAATTTTTTTTAATGCTAATAATAAATTTTAACTTTAATCTAATGTGAAAACCACAAGGTTACGGGCATATAATTTTAAACCAGTTTTAACGAAATGTTTGCGTTTAAATAATAATACAACCAACATATACAAATTTACGAATTATATACGTTGCTCTAAAATTTGAGTTAAAATGTAATTGAGAAAGAAGTATTTTACAATCCTCTCGTATAATTTACAGTATTTATTTTGCTAAACTTACAGTATACTTAACAATTAATAAAACATAATATAAAAAAAAATCGAAAAATTTTTTTTAATCATTCAAAAATTTAGTCAAAAGTTTAGAGGTATACGATTTTCTTTTTACTAATAAAATAAAAGCAAACAAATAAATATTAACTTATATCTTGTCTTTGGCTTTCAAATAATTTGTTTTGGAAATATAAGGGTTTAAACGATTATACTATATGAATATTATTAGTTTCGGGCAATACAATTAATATGCTTATCATAATTATTGACATACTAGCAACTTTGTCGTCCGCAAGCGGCCGACTACGTTGCTAGTGTGCATTAACCATATTTTTTATTCATTTTTTTTCAAAAAAATTTAATATTAGAAATGTAAAAAAAATTTTTTTATATTGGATCTACCACCCAAGTAGCAAGGAATATTGCTCGAATGTCAAGCTGATATCAAGCGGCAATATTTTTGTGACATTCAGGCGATATCATAATGTCCTCTTCACGGGGACATTCCTCGGTGATGTATCTATATGATCTATGTGACGGTCTTTCACACAAAAAATGTAACGCATTACAAAACTTACATTCTACATTTATTAAACCTAAATAATTCTGTGGAACTTTACTTTCATTGAAATCTTTAAAAGACATTATTGCAACTCCTGCAGTTTTTTTATTCCAATTATCGTTTTTACATGCCAAATTCTTTTCTTGGCGCACTTTCTTTTCATCTTCCGTTTCCGTAGAAAATTTTTTCTTCTTACATGACAAATTATTTTCTTGACGCACTTTCTTTTCATCTTGAGTTTCCATTGATATTTTGCTTTTCCTACATGCCAAATTTTTATCCTTGCGTATTTTCTTTTCATCTTCAGTTTTTATAGATAATTTCTTTTTTTTTGCATGTCAAATTCTTTTTTGAGCTCTTTCTTTTTTATTTCTGTTTTATTACGATTACGTTTTCTCAATCTCTCATTCTCTTGTCTTATTATTTTCTGCTCATATGTAACTTCGCGCCTTGCCTTCCTTTTTCTTCCCTTCTCTTTAATTGCTCGAATTATCTTTTTATCATTTTCTTTACTCAGAAAATTCTTCATTTTTAAATATTCATGTGGTGAAATTTTGTTCACATTATTATTAGTTGTACGAATTATTTTCTTGTCACTAGTGTCATTTAGAGAATGTTTAATTTTTAAATATTGTGTTAATAGAACTCTGTTAATATTATTACTGTGCAAAGTATTAAAAACAGAACAAGAGTTTAAAATATAATTTTTATGTTCCTAAGTTCAATTTATGTAAAGACGGTTCTAATTATTCTCTATTATCGAATTCCTATTGTGAGACGTTCTTACTGCCAGAAAATTATTTAAGCGATTATTTTCAAACATTGACTTAAAATGGTTTCTCATTTTGTTATTATCAGTTTCATAATTTACACGGTTTGGCATTACGTTAAATAATACAGATGTTGCAAATGCTATTGCATATACTCCACACTAAACACTACTAAAAAGTTGTTGATTAACAGCTTCAAAAACTACTGTTGGTTTAAAAGGAAACAATCTAATTAAACATTTTATTTGATGCACATTTAAACACCCCTCATTAAGGCTATCAAAAATATAAAGCCTTACTCTATCGTAATAAACATAAATTCAGTGACCATAATTGTTATTACCGCAAAAAGTATTTGAATATGTTTATCACCTTCTCTAATTGGGACAATAAAATCGAGCATTTGTACATACAAAGTACTTTGCACATTGAAAAATGAATTGGAAACTTTTCTTAATAATTCTTCAAATTTGTACATATGCATGTAATTTAACAATTTATTTCTATTTTCAATAATTTTCGAGGGGCTGTTCACTCTCGAATACCCGATTTGTAATGTAGAGAATATACTAGGTATCTTCCGAATATTCATCAATTAACATAAGAAAATGTAAATTTCTTGATTCTGAATATATTGTATTTTAATTGGAGATTACCGACGATTATTGAAAAGGACGTTCGAATTTGTCGAATACTATGCGAATCCAAACGAATCTCGTCGATTCCAGTAAAATTCTAAATCATGCAGTAAGAATTGTTGCGAGTCACGAATGGTTACGGAGACATACGAGCGAATTCGGCGGCGAATTATACAATTAATCTATTTTTCTTGCAATCTTACTCTTGCAAGTAATTACTTCAAATAAAATGAAAGCACTATTTCCCTTAATTTCAAAATAGGAATTACAAAAATGACTAGCAATCCTTAAAAATCTTTAATGAATTCTCAAATATTGTTCAATTGGATTTTCAGTGAACAGCTCCTCGATAATTTTTAAATCTTTATCACGTAAAATAACATACTCTTTTATGTTGGCCATAGTATACTTCGTTTAATTTTATTTTTGATTGATGAAAATCTAAATATCTTTAAACCTTTTGCTCACTCTCTCTAATATAACCAATTTTGTCTTTAATTCAATACAACCAATTTTACCTTTTATTAAAAATAAGCAAATTTTTCCTTTAATTCAATACAATTAATTTTACCTTTTACTAAATATAACCAATTTTTCCTTTAATCCAATATAACCAATTTTGCCTTTTATCCAATAAAACTACCAAATATCCAAAAGAATGAGAGAACTATGAGTAACTATGAATCAATAACTACTGATCAGCCAATAAGTGCAAAAAGGACACTCTTATATGAGTAATCAGTAGTTCATTACAAATAACATATATACGTATTTATAGCTGTATTAAAACCCCGGAACAAATACCACAAAAAAACCAACCATTGGACAATAGAACCATTGTTAATGGGGATTAACTCTGAGGACCCAGGTAATAAGTTCTTTTTTCACATTTATTATATAGAAAAATAAAGATGTACCAACCCTTGGCCAATAGAACCATTGTTAATGAAGATTAACTCTGAGTACATAATGAAATCTACAGTAGGTTTACATTGACATCGGCACGTCCGACGTCTCGAAATTTTTTCCGTGTATTATCACAAGGAAATATAAAGATAAAAGTCAAAAACTGAAGAGGTAATGTATATCTTTCTTTCTCACATCAAGGAATATAACATATAATTTTCATTTAATATTGCATTTCTCTATCTAGAGGATTCAAAATAACATAAGAATATCTTCGCCTAAAAATCTTACTCTTCTTTCTTTCTGTTTTCAAAATAAAAAAAATATGTATATACCAGTATTTGACTCTCAGAACAATTACCACAAACAATACCAATCCTTGGACAATAGAGCCTTTGTTAATGAAGATTAATTCTGAGGGGCCAGGTAATAATTTTTAAATTTTTTTATTAAAATTTTCTGGGGCTCTAATACAGGTAAGGGAGAGTGATAAACAGTGGGACAGTTTAAACAGTAGGTCACTTTAATTTTCTGAAAAACTACTAAAGAAACTCGACCAAAATTTAAATGTGTAACCATGTTTATGACAACACACTATCTATACGCATGAGCATTTATACTTACACAGCGACTAAAAATGTGATTTTTTATGCTAAAAAACATTAAAAAATTCAAAATTTATAATTATTACAATTATTGTTCGGCAACATTTGAAAAATAACACTTGATAAGAGAACGACTATTCAAATTTTCCTCCAAATTGTTTTTATGTTATGACCAAATTATGACGTATGATCAGCAGTACTGTAAACGTAAAAAAAATAATAATTTTTTATATGAAACTTGACATCGTATTATAAAAATGTAAAATATTATTAAAATATAAGTGTTTTGCAACATTTGTTAACGTTATTTAATGCAAAACATATATATTTATAAAGTATGAAGCAGAATATTATTATTGAAACAAATATTCATTATTTAATAATAGGTGTCCCACTGTTTAACACAAACCTTGAAAAGAAGAAAAATGTATCAAGTTCCAAAAACTTGAAATTTTTCTATTTAATCACAATATATATATAAAATTGAAAAAAAAGTGATCTTATGCCATTTTGAATTGTCTAGATAGAGAAACGCAATGTTAAACGAAGAAGTACTTATGTTATATTCCTTGGTGTAAGAAAGAAAGGTATGCGTTACCTATTTAGTTTTAGACTTTCTTTATAGTTTTTTTTCACGTGATAAAGACAGAAAGAAATTATTACCTGGGTCCTCAGAGTTATTAATTAATCCTCTTTAAAAGATTGCAGGTCAAGTGAACCCTCATTTGAAAAATAAAGATATATCTTTCTCTCTCCATAACTTGTTCTTTTTCTCTGTCACCGAAAACCCAGCAGGGGTCCGGACGGAATGAATGAATGGACGGAATGAAGGAATGAATTCAAAGATTATTATAGTTAATTATTAATTACTAATAATATTAATAACAATAAGCAATATTAACAAATATTAGGGAATAACCAAAATTTATATATTAAACAGCATTTTAATCTTAATTACAAAAACTTGTAATGTAACATTTAACGTAAATATGTAAAAATAGTGGTATTAATTATTATTTAATAGGGTATAACATACATATATACATTCAGGGACATATTACAGGGATCACATTTTATAAACATAAAATTTACAAAAGTACAAAAACACTATTGGTTTATTTAAAATAATTTAGCTATACATTTAATTTTCAGAGTTATAATATACATGGTTTAATCACATAACAATTCAGAATTTTAATATTAGACTTTTTATCATAAAAAATGGGTATAATTTATGAAAAATTAAAACATCGTATTGTTCTAACTCTAACTACTTAAACTGAATATTTAGAACTAACAAATATACGAGTAAAATATAACTAACCTGGTTTTATTTACGCTAATCGAAATTATTAACATAGGTAACTATACATACTGGAAATAAATTTTATTTTAAATTATAATCAAAAAGGGAAATTACGTAAAATTCAAAATTTTTTTTGTGATCAGCAACAGAAACTATATGCTTTTCACAAAGATCATTTATACTTTCAAAAAAAATGTATTTATGCTGCAATTTTGCTTTTAAATAAGGTATTTTGTATTATTTGGGTCTCTATTCCAAACAAATTTATTTATTCATTTTCAAGTCATTTTCAAAAATCTAAATCAATTTTTTTTCGAATTGGTATAGTCTGTATGGATTCAAATATTAAAAATTTTGATGTCAATATATTGTTTAAAATTTTATTTCAAAAAATTGTTTTTATTTAATAATTAAAAATTTTTGTTCATAATTAAAAATAAAAACTAGTGTTAAATTAATTGCTATACATTCTATAATTTTTATTTTAAAAACAGTAAGTATTTAAAATGAAAATTCATTTTGTCCAGCAGTTCAAAATCATATTATTTTTTTATCATTTATTCTTTTTTAAATATCAAACCTTAAAAATATATATTTATATAAAACAAAATTTAAGAATAATTAATGAAACATTCTTTTCCTTATTTAAAGGTAGTATATCAATAGATATTTTTGTTCAATTATTATTCAACAATAAAATTTGATCACATATTAAAATTCCAATAATTAAAAATGAATAAAATTTTTTTATCGTTAAACTAATTAACTTCTTTATAAAGAGCTGTCAAGGGACGACAGCAAGAAAAGAGAGAGGGTTAGGGGTTGGAGAACATTTTTTTTTAAATACTTTATCTCCAACAATTTTTTGTATTATTATTCTATATATATATACTTATAATAGCCATAAATAAGAAAAAATTTTTTTCATTTAGTTTTTTTTATCTTTAATTCGGAACAAAACAGCTATCAATTATTTGTAATTATTTTTTTTGTGTGGGCAGTTATTTACAAGAATATATGTATGGGTATATACAGAAATATACAACACATTTTTTTATTAGGTAAAAGAAACTAAGTGTTAAACATTTCAATTTCTTTTTAATTATTTTAAGATACATCCATACACATGAATTTATATGTTATTTTTTTATTGATCAAAATTAGTAAACTATTATAAATGATCATTATATAATAATTTTATAATTAACCAAACTTAACAAAATATCAGCTTCTAATTTTTTAAAAATATATACCAATTTATAACTTAATCAGAAAACAATGAAATTTAATAATTTGCTGGTTTTGCTTTTTACTTTATTCTTTTTGTTTCTCAATTTTTTCAAGAAAAATATCAGTTTTTTTATTATTTCTATTTGCAGGCACAACATTTTTTTTCTCTTTTAAGGGCGAGAACTTATTTGACCTTTCCCTAAAAATCTTCCTAAAACAAAAAAAAGAAGAAACGACTATTTATCATTATAAAAGGAAAATCAGTTGTCGTTAGGATTTTTTTTCAGCTACTCTACAAACTACAACAATTTTTGCGATTTTGAACAATTTGTAAACATTAAAAAATGTAAAACCACTATAGGACTCTTTGTAAAAAAATTATAAATAGATGACATCACGCCTACACAGGCTGCCAAGGGACGTCAACCAGAACAAAGGGGGGTATTTGTTACGGACGGATTTCCGTAAATTTAAAATTTTTTTTTGTTAAATATTATTTATTACAAATAATATTTGTTTAAATTAATATTACAAATATGTTGTCAATTATACACCAACAACATACCCAACACAAACACACACACACACACACACACACATATTAAGTTTCTAATACTAAATATTCAAACAATATTTCAAATTAATTTAATAACTATTTATCCTTTTATTTTTCGTTTATTTTAATTCCGAAATCAATGGTTATTTCGCAAATGATTTGAGATTATTGAACTTCGTATTGCGAAATAACACGAACTAAATTGTGAAACGATTTCGCTAATTGTGGGACTTACAATGTATAGAATTTGCCACATTAATTTGGAAAATTAGGAAACATATAAATCATAAAGGTAATTCAGGTGGTTAAATCGATCACGACACGATTAAAATGCAAGTTTTGCTAAAACTCGCATGGAAACAACGAGGTGTTGATTGCAAAAGCGACCCTCCCACTACTTAAAATAACATACAAGCAGGGTGTGATCGTTGCCACCGAATTACCACCAACCACTCATCTTTCATCATTTTATAAGATTTTGCGAAAGCATTATGTTTTCTCATTGCTTTATCAATAGCGTTTAAAACTTCTGTATTTAATGTAGAATTTAAATCCATTCTGTAGGCGTTGTTGAACACGATGAAATTAAAAATCATGTTGAGAGTCGTTATGTTAGTTCACCCGAAGCATGTGGTCGTATATTGAGCCACAATTTGCAAGGTAAAAGTCATTCAATTAGTCAAAAATTCAAAATTTAATTTTTTCTCAATTTTTATTTTCTGAAGCCACAAATAGAAATTTTTCTTTCTGTAGGAAGAAGAGTTTAAATTTTAATTTTTATTGGTTAAAATTCTCCATTTTTTATTAGGAGGATGGGATTAAATATTGTTTAATTAAAAATTTTATTTTTCCTTCCATTTTGAATTTTTGCATCCACGAGTAGAAATCTTTCTTTCTGCAGAGAGGAGGAGTTTAAATCCTAATTTTTGTTGGCAAAAAATATCCAGTAAATTTTTTAAATTTACAATATTTAGTCCCATCCTCTTCATTAAATATGGAGATTTTTTGACAATAAAAAATAATATTTAAACTCCTCCTCTCAGCAGAAAGAAAGATTTCTACTCGTGGATGCAAAAATTCAAAATGGAAGAAAAATAAAATTTTTAATTAAACAATATTTAATCCCATCCTCTTAATAAAAAATGGAGAATTTTTGCCAATAAAAATTAAGATTTAAACTCCTCCCCTCTATAGAAAGAAAGATTTCTATTCGTGGCTTCAGAAAATAAAAATTGAGAAAAAATTAAATTTTTTATTTTGACACTATTCTACTCTATTTTACAGAAAGAAAAATGTCTGTTCGTGGTGTAAAAAATTGAAAATTGAGAAAATATTTATTTTTTTAAATTGGCATTATTTGATTGTCATGCTATATATCTGTGCACACCCTTTTCGGCATTTCTGAGAAAATTTTTATAAATTGATTTTTTATAGTGAATTAAAAAAATTTAATTAATGAAATTTAGAAAATAATGAGATAGTTGTAATTAACAATTTAAATTTTCCCGCCAGCACATCATGCGCATTCATATTCGCGCACTACTACAGTGTGTGGTCGGTATAATAGAGTTGTTGTCACATTTAAGAAAAATGTTTCGAAAAGCCCTCGATGAAAGATTTTCATTCAACGATTTTTCACATCTCAAAACATAACACTTTCAGAATCCACAGGAAAATCTAAAGTGTTTTGACTTTTCATTTAAATTTTTTTAGGCTCACCGTGGCTTTTGTACGTTTATAAAAAGAACTATTTATTTTCTTGCTTTATTTTAATAAATTAAAATAAAATAAACAGTGCGTTCAAAAAAATTTTCTCCAATTAATTAACATTCTGTATGTGTATCATATTCATTAATTCACAAGTTTAATCTTTTAACATATTCATTCTTATAATTTTACAACGAAACATAGCGAAAAATCTTACACTTATACTAGAGGTGTGCAAAAAGCTCGAATGTCGAGTCGAGCTGAAATTTTTTCGTGCCGAGCCGAGCTTGACTCGAAGTATCGATTACTCGAATACAGTCGAGTACTCGAAAATTCCGAATTAAAGGTTGAAACTTTTTGAGGAAAATTTAGCTAATAAATTTAACTTTTTACATTTTATAACTTTAATAATTTTTTCAATAATTGTTATGGATAGATATTGCTATTTACTCTATTATTTACTCTATTAATTTTAGAAAATTATTTTCAGAAAAAATAAATAAATGATCATAACAAAAATTAATGTTAACATTTTTTTCATTTTTCAAATTTACACTAAAATAAAAAAATTTTAAATAGTTTTAAAAATAAATTCTAATATATTCTCAGACGTTAAAATCCTAAAAAACAATTAAAATTTTAAAAAGATAATTAAAATAAAAAAAGTTTTACAAAATTTTATAAAGTAGAATATTAATAATTAAAAATTTCTGTCTGGGAAAAATATGTTAAATGTCGGGGAAATTAGAAACGATATTTTTGTGGTAACATTATTTAAGTTCCTCTTAAATTGATGTAACTTTAAATAAACTTTATATAAATTAATATTAATTATAAAGCATTAATAGAAAATGTCGAATTTTTACAATTAATTTTTAAATCATAAGATACTTGAGAAAATAATACTCTAGTTAATTTACTTGTTTTTATAATTATGCAGTCATTCCAATCAGAAGTGAAAGATAAAACTACTTTTCTCAAAGTTTTGGAATCACTCGCCGATGACATTGAAGACACTGAAACGAAAGCACAAGAACAGGTTGAAGTCAGTTGCAAGCTTTGGAATATTTACGTTGTCCACATAAAAGTCATAATTTCTTATTAATTAATTCATATTAATCTTTTTTCTCTCTTTTGTCTTCAGTCGTCCTTCTTCGGTTCTGATTTTTCCGCCATCAAGTTTCTTCTACTCTTAATTATCAGGGGTCGAAGAAAATTGATAATTGCTTTCCTAATAATAGTTTCCTAACAATATTTTTACGCGGGTTTATATTTTTCTTCTTTCTATGATAGAAGTAAATTTTTAGAATGGATTGAAATTATAAAATTGTTATAGGAAGAAGGTAATGAGATCGATGATTTCTTTGATGATCCAATCCACAATGATGGTAGTTCTTCTGCTAACGATGAAAATAAAGAATCAACGCGTTTCACTTCACTGCAGGATGCAATTGATAATGATTTACTAAAAAAATGGAGATTATCGGGAGTTGATTCCTGAAAGTGAATTTAATATGAAATTTTCTATGAAACTACTGGAAGTTCCCAGGAATTTTATAGAGAATTTCCAAGAAATATTTCCATATGGGTAATAAAGTCTTAAAAGATTTGAGAAAATCTTTGATGATAAATAATAATACCACAATGCGTTAAGTAAAAAGTAAAATTTGTAAAAAGACAGGTCAAAATGTTTCAATATTTCTTAATTACTAATATAATCCCCTATAAATTTAGTTTTTTTATTTAATTTTTTCCTTTAAATACACATCATTTACTAAAATATTCACATTTTAGCTTTATATTAATTATAAGATTAGAGAAAACGAAACCATTTTTCTAACAAAATTAATTTTTGTATGTTTTATAAATTGTGGTAAAATAAAAGTATTGTGGTAAAATTCTGCTAATTTTTAAGCTTACGTACAATTGTTTCACAGCATCGATGTCTTCCAATTTTTTATTTTAATAATTCTTCTCGTGAAAGTGTACTTGATGAAATTGCATGCTTAGTTAAAAAGACAAGTTATTTGAAACATCTTTATAAATGCAACTTATTGTTGATAACGCATGAACCGTATACTTTTGTAAACCGTAAAATAAGCTTTTCCAAAAGCTTATATTTTTAAATTGAACTATATTTGTGTTAATTTTAAAATTCTTCGTTGTTCATTTATAATGTATATGTATATATTTTTGTTATACCTACCTTATAGTGTAACTATCATATAATTAATTAAAATTGTAAAATATTTGTTGCATTTGATAAAAAAATATATAAAATTCTTTTAAAACTATAATTATTGTTTCCATGAGTGTATTTGAGCTACTAAATATTTTTATAAGATATTGTTTCTAAAAAATTAATTAACTTTTAATGTTGATTAGGTTGAATAACATTTCCTAATAATAATAATTTATTATTATAATAATAATAATTTTTTTGTTCGAAATTATCTAACTTTTTACTTAAACTAAAATTTAATAAAATTAAATATTTTTTATCAAATCTTGAATAATGCCAGGTTTCATCAATTCCACTCAGTGGATATTTGGTATATTTGAAAGTTTTATTACTACGAATAGGTTTATTTGGACTATAATTCTTTCTATTTGCATTCGTACTACGCAGGATTTCTTTATAGTTTACGAAATCATTAGCATTTGTTAACTTTTGATCAGGTTTTTGTCGGAATATGAGTTCCAATAATCCGTCCGTTTTAGAATATTTTTTCTTCCCAATTAGGTTAATATAAGAACCTTCAAAATCAATTTGCTTATCACCAATCGGGACTCATCTACTGTCGGGAAGTTTACTTACTCCATAAACCGTATCTATATATTGTTTCCTATTTTTGTCCAACATTTGTAGAAATTTCTTTGTTAATTTATCAGAATCTTCTTCCACAATATTAACCAAATTACTTTTATCTTTAATATCGTACATGCCTTGCTCATGAAAGTCATCATTAAGTATATTATTATTTTGCTCATTAGTAATAACATTATAATTCTCTTGATTTGGCAATCTATCAATTATATTTTCTTTTGTTAAATTTTCCATGTCTTCTTCTTCTTCATAAACAGGATCATAAAACGTTATATCATCATTATAAATAAATTTTTTAAGAGGTGTATCTTTACTAATAGCAGTCTTAAAAGATGATTCAAAGTCTTCTTCTTTCTTTACATGGTTTTAAAAATTTTCAATCTTTATAGGATTTTTAGTCATATTCACTAATTTTTCCAATGGCGTAACTAATGGTTGAAAGGTTTCTTTCAACTTATTTTCAGCTGACTCTATACCACTTTTAAGAATACGATGTTTTCGACTTATAGCATCACTTGCTGCTGCTATTTGATGTAGCGTCTCTCTCTCCTTTCGAAACATGTTTATTTATGAAAGTCTCAAACTGAATTAATGTAATTCTCTTGAAATGCTTAATATTTCTAACTGAATAAAGCAATAAAATCCCTTCCTATATCTTCCATCATTAATATTTCTATCTTTATCAATAACTACAAATCCATACCTGTCAGAGTTCCAACATACTGAGCATAAATCTCGAAACTGTGTAAAAGTATATAAAAGTATATAAAAAAAAGTATATAATTAACAATAAAAAGCCGTTGTTTACGGCTTTTTTACTTTGGACAGCAGTATTGCTATTGGAAAGGGTATAGGTATATTTGAAACCCTATCGTAAGGGACTTGGTCTTTATATTAAACCAATTCAAGGAATTGGATTGAAATATACAAAGAGCGTTCAAAAAACTAATATTGAAGCTACCTCACCGCGCACTAACCGACTATGATTTACTTAAATATGCTAAACTTGTGATAATACCTAAATTTCGTGGAGTTTTCATGAGAAATGAATTACCTATTACAGGACCTTATAAATGTCAATCAGCAATATTAATCTTGATGATAATGAAGGCCCTAAAACACATTGGGTAGCATATAAAAAGATAAACAATGAAACTAAATATTTTGTTAGTTTTGGAAATCTCTCACCACCATTAGATCTCATTGTTTATCTAGGTGTTGGTAGCTATATAAAATATAATCATAAGAGATATCAAAATTTTGATACATTTATATGTGGTCATTTATGTCTTAAATTATTATGTAAGCAACTTAACGTTAAGAACAGGTTTAATCAAGTATGTAAGCAATTATAACCTTCAGTATAAAAGAAGATGTCCAACATGAATGATTCTTTTACTTTAACGTTAACGGGAAAGTTTTCAGTTCTGAAGGCTTCATACTTCCCACCTATTGAACTTTTACCTAATAAAAATTATACACTTGGGCTTGTTGATCTATTTACATATAACTCAATTCCTAACATTGATGAAGGTTCCAACAAATTTTACATAGATGATTTTGAGATTACTATACCTACAGGTAGTTATAAAATTAAAGATATAGATGTAGAGTTGTGGAAAATTAAGGCTATAATTAAAGTTTAAAGTTGAACAAAGTGAATTTGTTCGTAAAGTCTTTGTGAAAGTTTAGACCCGTGTTTGTCGCAAGGCGCCCGAGAATCGCCAAACTGTTTATGATAGATATCGTGTAACCTAAACAGTTTGAGTGGACCCAAGTGGCGTGATTTCGATTCTCCGAATGCACGTGTGATCTTTTTCAATGCAAGTTAGAATGAGTGCCAGTGTGAAAATTAGAGAAAGAAAAGACGGTCAAGACTCATGCCCTGCGTGGCAACGAGATCACGAATCAGTCGAGTTTTTGGTCGCCGAGAGAACAGTCCGATTAACGAATGTTTTGATTTTTTATGAAGTTTAATTTGTATCGTAATGTCTCTTTTGTTCATCTTTTTTAATTTGTAAAACTTTGTCAATTATCTAATGTTATGCATTTTAATAAAAATACGTACTCAAATAATTAATTTGGAATTTATCCTACATAGAAGCATATTTGAGACGTCAAATACCAGATGAAGATTATTTATCAATAGATTCCAACAATAGTACATTAGGATGCAATATTAAATCAAATCTTTTGATTGACTTAACTCCTGAAGATTCTATTGGCAGTTTATTGGGATTCACTGCTCGCAAACTAATGCCGAATTTAAAACATTTCTCCGATTTACCTGTAAAAATATTGAAAGTGAATGGTCTTCCCATTGAATGTAGTATTACCACTGGAGCGTATATAAATGGTGAAGAAGTCCACACTATACATGAATTTTTCCCTACTGTTCCACCAGGATATAAGATTGTAAAAGTTCCAGCACACATAATTTACCTGCCAGTCGCCGTAAGGACAATACATAACATTCAGCTACGTATAATAGATCAGAACGGTAGTTTGGTTGATTTTAGAGGAGAGACAATAACAATCCGTATACACATTAAATCAATGTAATGGGTATTGTTTATAATCGAAAAGTTGGAAGTAGTTATAAAACTCAAACACCATGTCCACCGAAGATCAGTTTGAATACAGCTGCATCCTCATCGTTTAACAATAGTTATGAAATTCGCATTATTGTACAAAATCAAGATTTATCTATTTTACCAAGCAATAGTGCATTGCATATTTTTGGATGGTTGACTAATGCTAATGGAACTGCTACCACACAAAATATTCATTTCACCAACAATGCTATAGCCTATTTGTTTGATGAAATTCGTTATGAATTGAATGGTATTGAGATTGACCGTTGCAAGTATGTTGGTCATACAACTACCATGAAAAGCTTTATTTCTTTAACACCACCTCAACTTAATCGCGCTGAAAATGCTGGAGTTTTGAATCTGGAATTGAATTCAAGAATGTTGAATGGATGGATATTTTTATGTATCAATACCACTTGGTATGATTTTTGGTTTTGCTGAAAATTATAAAAAAATTGTTATGAACGCTAAACATGAACTGATTTTAATAAGAGCACGTAGTGATATAAATTCTATTATTCAAATAGGCGAAGGTGCAGATGAACAGTTCAAAATACAAATTAATAAAGTGGAATGGTTAGTGCCATATGTTTTACCATCTGATAATAATAAAATCAAATTATTGAAATTTATCGAGAAATATCCACTAATTTCTATGAGTTTTCGATTGTGGGAAATGTTTGAATAACCTTTACTTCCGTCATGTGGAAAATAAAATCGTCAACACAATTAGAGAAGCCTCGATATGTAATTGTTGGATTCCAATCAGAAAGAAAAGATAAACGTAAAAAGTCTGCCTGTTACTTCGATCACTGTGACATTACAAATGTAAAACTCTTTTTGAATTCACAATCATATCCTTAGGAAAATTTAAATCTAAATTTTAATCAAAATCAATATTCTATACTTTATGATATGTATGCGAATTTTCAATCTTCTTACTATGGAAGAGCCCTACTACTTGAATGAATAATTAATCAGAAACTAAGTATTTATTTGTTATACATGAATTGCATACTTTGACGTCGGGCTACGAACGCGTGTATTGTAGTAGTGGTACGGATTACTATTTTTTGTAGTAAAAACTTTGTTCTTCAATAGTAAAAGTTGCTTCTTGCAAAAGCAATTTTTATATTTCCCAGTATTAGTGGGAACTGTTATTACAGTTGAAAATTTGTAAAATGTATTCTATTTTATCGTTTTGTACCGCGGTAATAATGTCGTCAACATAACGATAATAATTTTTAAAAATATAATTTCAATATATGGACCAATTTAAAAAATAAGTGTGTTGTGATTGGCATTCGGAAATCATAAAAATTTTCTCAGCCCAAAAAATATATTTAAAAACATTTTAGAGCAAATATCTTATTTTACAATTTTTGAATAAAATAATTTATAAAAATTAGTATTTTTAATTCATAATTTAATTAAATACTTATTAATTCAAAAAATAAATCTCGAAAAAATCTTGAGTTATATTGTAAAATAATTAGTTGTGAAATTAAAAACAAACAAATTACATTTTTTACACAATGTTTGAAATTACATTTGAAGATTCCCGCGGTCCGTCGAAAGATGCGCAACTTGAATATTGAATTGAAATATATTTTTTATATATTATTATTGATATATATTTAAAAAATATAGTTTAATTCATATTAAATTTTTTTCTTCAGATATTGCATTGATAAAAATAAAAACTGTTTGAATATCGCGCGTTAATTTTTATATATGTAGTTGGCATCGCTACCTGTCACATAGTGAAGACAACTTCTCTCTTTACTTACCTATTCTGCAGTTTAGCCCAAAGCATAGTATACCCGATGTCGGTAAAGAAGTACGCTCATCTACTTTTTTCACGTCACGTATTAGAACCCGTCACTTCACATATTTCCCCTCATATTTCACTTCAAACTTTTATTTATTCCTTTATGTAACGAAATCTACGTCACATCTACCTTTTATCCCTCCACTCACCATCTCCTGGACCATCCCTCCTACGTACCTTTAGGACATACTAAGAGACCTTAGTTATGTCAAGGTTTAGAACTAGTATTCTTAATTTGGATTCTAAAAAGAAACACGTATCTAACTCTACGGTGTTAGAACGTGATGTCATTAAAACCTCATAAATAAAATAAATAATAATTATTTACGAATAAGTTGTTATTAATTAATTAATAAAACAATAAAATTATTAATTCTTCATTAATTGATAAATAAACAAATAATAAATTATCTACGGATAATTTATCATTATTGCATATTTATTAATTAAATTAATAATAATAAAAATCTTGTCACAAAATTGGCGATCTTGAGCCAAAATACGTCTTGAGTTTGTCTTTTTACGAAAAGTTGCTACAAACTCCTGAAACCGTATCTTGATACGAATCTGTAGTCAACCTACTGTGAAATTGAAGTGAATAGTGACGGAAGTGTTTTATTCTTGAAAAAAAAATATATTTTTTTTAAGTTTAGGTAAAACTAGTGACTGAATTGAAGTAGGCCCTATTCTACGTAAACCTATAATTTAAAAGAATATTTAAAAGAAAAGGGCTCATCGATTTAGACGATAAGACCTCTGAAACATAAATCAGTACGGTAAATGCCAGAAGAAGACGGCGAAGGTGAATACAACGAATCTACAGCCAGCAGAGAAGTTGTTAGATATTTGGGGAGAAAAAAAAGAAAAATCGTTAGTAAAATCACCGCGTATATAATTATTACTATCGTTAATAAATAATAAAACTTAATCCGAATTAACCATGTATGTACTTTATGTAGACGGATTTTACATGTGAGGATTTTAAATATAATTTTGCCGTTAAGAAAAAAACGGGGGAAGAATTGTTATAGTACCGCGAATGCAACACACACATCACCGCAAATACAGCATACGCTTTGTATATTTTATCAAACAATCTGGCTTTGAACTCTTATTTCTGATATTTAACGGGTTTTGTTGAAGACACTCAAAAAAATTCCGAAATTTTTGGGAACTTTTTGACGCTTTAAAAATTAACTTGACTTTAGAAACATCCGTGAAATTATGTAGGAATAAATTGGAAAATTGCAGGCAAAACAATGATTTAGTACAAATGTATAATGAAAAATACAGACAAGTCTTTAACGAATTGAAATATGCTATCCAAGCAAAGCATTCGGGCTCAATAGCTAGGAAAATTGCCCTCCAAATCGAAGAACAAACAGCAGTAAAAAGATATATAATGAACCTTCGAGATGAAATAGGAATCCAAGTTCGACCTTTATGAATGTAACATTTGTAAAAAAGCAAAATTTAAATTTTCACACGACATAGAATCAAAAGCGACCCTCGCAAAGAGTACATTATACAACGGAAACCTTCTCGGAAGAAGAGATAAACAACAAAGACGTAGAAAGCACAGTAACGATAGAAAGCGCGTCGATCGAATCAGCTGCATATCCGGAAAATTGAAATCAGTCGCCGTACAACCCGTTGGATGCGAGCGAGACGTGCGTTTCCTTGTGGATACAGGATCCTCTATAAATTTGATTAAAGAGTCATACTTTCCGAAGAGTTTCCCTAAAGAATTATGTGACAAGAATTTTCAAATAAATAATGATATACAAACCGCTATATATAAAGTCGAAGTAAATTACATCAATAAAAACTACATTATATACATAGTACTTGATGATGGAATTTTAGGATTACCATTTTTACAACAATACCTTTATAGATTATCCAACACAAACTTACGACTAAATGATGAAGAACATGAATTGATTGAGGATGGGATTTTAATACCTTCAAATCGAATCCAATTGATTCGTATCCCTGATACAAAAATTAAAGGCACAGTAGGAATTTTTTATACTCCTTTTATACCAGATTCAATTTATACCATTCAAGGTGAAAGTATTACCGTTTACGTTAGTAATAATTCATAATCATCAAAACACCTTAACCTAAACGATATAAAATACCGATATATCACTTCTAATGTTCCAGAACCAGGAACTATATACATTCCCGCTAATAAATTAAAAGAAAAAATTAAGTTACTTAACGATAATACGCTGGTCGATCATGTAGAGAAGGATTTTAAAGAAAATCTCTTAAAAATCATTCATTCTTATCACGATATATTTCGTCTACCAGGCGACTTGGTACCTGGTTCACACCTCGCTCACCACAAAATCACACTCAAAGAAGACAAGATAATCAATACACGCTCTTATCAACCACCAAAATGTCATAAAAAAGAAGTATCTACTCAAGTTGGGGACATGTTTGGCGCTGGTATTTTCCGTCATTCTAATTCACCATACATCTAACCAGTTTGGATACTTCCTAAAAAACAGATGCATCTAGCAAAAAGAAATAGCGCGTAGTGATAGATTTTAGTAAGATTAATAAAATCACAGATCAAGACTCGTATCCAATACCTGTCATAGACGATATTATTTATAATTTAGGGAATGCTAAATTCTTCTTAGCTTTCGATCTCAGTTCAGGTTTTCACCAAGTACCCATGGAGGAAAGTTCCAAAAAATTTACTGCTTTCTCCACACCTGACGGACATTTTGAGTTTGAAAGAATGCCCTTCGGATTAAAAAATTCTCCTGCGACATTCCAGAGAATGATTAATACCGCCTTAAATGGTCTCATTAATAAAATATGCATCGTGTACTTGGATGACATTGTTGTATACGGTTCAACAATAGAAGAACATAACAAAAATTTAGTGATTCTTTTTGAAAGATTGCGACAAACTGGATTAAAACTACAACCAAACAAGTGAGACCCCTTATATACCCCCTTATAACGAAAAAGACTGGCTTAGAATAATTGATAATACAGCAAGATGGACAATTTCAAAAAAACTCATTATATTAAGAATGCATTTTAATGATCCCAATATTACGTCAATTGAAAGAGTAAAGTTAAAAATTTTAATATCTTTTATTAGCTTTAAATACCCTCAAATTAAAATACACACCAGTTTTAATTCAACTACTGAATTATCGAAGGACGAAAAATGACAGATTATCGAAGAAAGTCACGGACTCTAATGACTCAACATTATGGGGAAAATAAATCAATTCAGAGAGAACGCGAATTAGGGACTTCAAAGAATATGGAAAATGAAATAGCAGATTACATTAAAAAATGTCATACATGCCAAACTTAAAAGCTAACAAGAATTAAAAGAAAATCCGAAGCAATAATACCCGATACTCCTGTTGAACCAAATGATAAAATGGCAATAGGCATTTTTGGACCTTTATCTGTTACCTTGGAATCCAATGAATACATACTTTCAATGCAAGACATGTTGAAAAAATATATCATACTTATCCCTTTAAAGGATGTTCATTCTGAAACAATAATAGAAAAACTTTTCCATCATTATATTTACATTTTTGTATCACCTAAACACATTTTGACAGATCAATGACAAAATTTAATGTCGAAATTGATGCAAGATTTCGAAAATTTGTTTAGAATCCAACACATTAAAACTACAGCTTTCCACCCACAGAGTAATGGCATATTAGAACGAACACATAGTACAGTTAAGGATTTAATTAGAACAGCTATGACAGATCTACATACAGACTGGGACAAAACACTTAAATTCATATCGATGGTTTAAAATACAGTGCTACACGAAGGAACTGGATTTAATCCATTTCAGCTTACTTTTGGTCGAAATGCAAACATACCCTCTGTTCTAGCAACTACCCCTAGCCTAAAATATCCCGACCTAGTGAAACTTTCGCAAGAAAGACACGAAAGGTACATCGGTAAAGCTCGAGATAAAATTCAAAAGTCGAAGGAAAAGTATAAAAGAATACAAGACGCAAAAATTATTCTGCCGCAAAGATTGTTCGACATTGGAGATCTAGTGATGGTAACAAACAATAAAGAAAACAAGCTTAGTCCCGATTGGAAAGGCTCTGCAACTATTGTGAAATTATTACCTAATAATAATTACGAAATACTTTTTAACAATGAAAGAACCTTAATCCATGCTAACAAACTCAAATTATAAAAACTATTAAAACATCACTTACTTGTATTACTGAATTTTATATTAAGGTAACTAATATAAAATTTTACTCCGTTATAGGTAATAAACATGCAAAAAGTACTATTTACAACTACTCTTTTCTTCGCCACTGCGTACTCCAACGTGATTTTTAAACCTATTACGAATACTCTAGTATTCGCAGAAAATTTGGGTACTACAAACTTTACCGTCGAACGTGGAAATTAATTTTTAGGAGTGGACACTAGCAGTATCGAAAATAGATTAGTTCAAATTCAAGATGCTTATACAAAAGCAGTCCCAATATGCCACGAATGTTCTGAAGAATTCGAAATTAATGTCCTTAACAATCGCATATTAAGAATGGCAGATCTTCAACTCACACTTCATCAAATATTAGGATTATCTCCTAACAAGGGGGGGAATCTTAAATATTATAGGGTCGATATCGAAAACACTTTTTGGTACTCTCGATAAGAATGATATGGAGATTATTAACCAAGAATTCGATAAAGTGTATTCGGATCAGAAATCAATTACAGAGACAATAGGGAATCAAACTAGGATAATGAAAACACTATTAAATACAGCTTCTTATGATTTACAGATTCTTAACCAAGAGTCGGAATCCTTCATTAATCAACTTAATAAATTTGTAAATTCATCAAATACTAACTCAAAAAACACTATAATTGCCAATATGCGTACCGTCCTTACAATAGCAGTCAGTGAATACAGTGAAGACATTAACTTGATAATAAACGCTATAAACGATGGAAAGCACGGTATTGTACACCCTTAAATTCTTACACCAAATATGTTAATTCGAGAATTACAACTCATCGGAGAAGAAATTAACACTAAATATCCCGTTAAATTGATCCCACAAAATTATCAACATATTTTTGACATTTTCGACATAACCGTAAGCATTGCACACAAACAATTAATATACATTCTTAGAGTACCAGAATTAGAAGAACCAGTTCTCCAAACCTTACACTTAATTCCAATACCTATGCGTCATGGAACGGGATTCATTGCACCGATCCCATCACACACAAACCCTACTTATTAATCCAGAAAAAACTCTCTATGTTCCTTCTGACACACAAACAATGCGAAATTGCAAATCAGTAGAAGACACTTTTGTTTGTAAAAGAGTACAGCCGACTTTTCTTATAAGCGAAGTAAAAAATTGTGAAACTAGCATTGTTAAACACAGATATTAAACTATCTCCGATAAATATTGTGAATTTTCTGTTTTTAAAATATCAGAGTTAGCATTTATACCCCTACAAGATCCAAACCAATTTATTATAATACCCGAAAACGAAATGGAATTGAACGTTGTTTGCGACAATAAAAATGAAATTACAACTATTAAAGAACCTAGCCTAATTTACAGTAATTCAGATTGTATACTACACACTCGAAAGTCAATATTAAAATAACGTAAATCTGTTGAACATAACTCTGATATTAAATTCAAGAAAAATATCTCTTTTTCAATTAGTCAAACCGACTTAAACTTATTAAGCTCCTAATTACCTGTAATACAAGAATCGTTACATAGAGAAAAATTTAACTCTTTAAAACGTAGTATAGAGACGATGGAAGCTTCGATTCAAAGTATTAAAAATATTCGTAAAACAAAAACATGGGTGGAAAAAAGCACAGATATATTACAATATTTAGGATATACATCATTAGCCATTTTAACAATTTACTCACTTTATAAATCTCCAGTTTGTAAACTATTTGCTTAATTACTTCCTACGAATCTATGTATTAACTTATTCCGCGTCAAAGCAAATTTAAACAATACACTAAATGTACATTATACAAGTGCCCCACAGCAATCTAAGTTGAGAGATGCACAGTGGTTCCAAATACACAAAAAGCTGGCCGAAAATAAAAAATTTTTTTTTAATTTCGGCTATTTTTCTACATAATCTCGTTTAGAATACTTTCGCACGTATTACTGCGGGGGAAAAAATACTGAATATTAATTTTACATTCGTGAAAATTAGCAGACATACAAGGATCACGGAACAGTTGTATATTCGAGTTTTGCCAAGCCATGTTGTACCCGTTATAAAATTTAGAAGAAAATGACTTAAGTAAAAGTTCTTTTTGTATATCAAAGTAGGGTGCTTTAGTAAGTAAACAAACGATATTTATGTATATTTTAAAGAAAAATTTATATTTCTTGCGAGTATAATGTAATGCTGTGCGCAAGAGATACACATTTGTAAATCTGTAGTTCTACAAAAAAAGTTTAACTCGATACCGCTTTAGGTATCATCCTAAAATATCCCTTGCTTAGTTTTGAAATAAATTTATCAAAATTTAGCTGCCAATATCTGCCTATTTGAGTTTTTTAATTGTTTTTCCATAACGTTGCAAATTTTTACATCAAAATGATACAAATTGTATTGAAATAGTGTGAAATTAGCTACATCTTTTAACATTCATTTTTATGCTTCTGTTACGTCCGGCAACGCAACATAGTTAATAAATTTTAATTTATTTTTGACTCTAGACGTATTGTCCACAACTCGGGCAACTTTCAAATTGGTTCGTTTTATTTGAAGGAGAATTCAAAAGGATTGAAAAAATAATGATGCACTGAATACACCAAAATCTTTTTGGAAGGTGTTAAATAAAAAAATAACGATCAAATCTTTTAACGAATGAAGGAACTAAAATGCGCAACTTAATCGCATCACGTCCTTCGGAATTAGAAGTATGACAAGAGAAAAATAGATAAGAGGAGAAAAGTAATTAATTATGCAATAAAAGTACTTACTTTTTTAGATTTTATTTATAAATGTTGAAAATCGTTGAAAATTTGTTTAAAGGTAAATTTTGGGTTTGACTTCGTGATTAAGAATGAAATAAATTGAACTTAGAAAAATGCACTGAGATAAGAATTAAGAAATTGGAATTAAGAAATTCGACTTTAGAATTTTGACTGAGAAATGTTGACTGACTAATTTTGAATGAGGAATTCTGACTTTTGAATTTAGAAATTGGACTGAGTTTTTAATTGAAATCTTCAGTTTTTATATTATTATCCCTACTTAAATTTTTTAGTTGGGTGGAAATTTGGAGATGAATATTTTATAGAGTGGGAAGTTAAAAAGATCAGTGATTGGATTTTTTTATGAAAAACTTATCTTAAAGAAAGATGTCATTGGATCTTTCAGGCCCAGCCTTGCAAGGGATGACTTTGCGTGGGCGTATCTTTAAGATTAGGGTTTTTCGAAAAAGTGGGGAACTATAGTTTACACTATTTTTAAAAGATAGAGCCAAAATTCACTTTTTAAACGAATTTTCAAAAGTACAAAAATTCTTAAAATTATAATGAAATACATATTTTTATGAATATTTAATTACACAGTATTAAAAATTTACTCATTTAATTACACACACACATACCTTTTTTATACATATATATAAATATAAAAGATAATTAAGTAAAATTAATTATATATGTATATATGTATGTATGTATGTAGACAAAAAAGTTGTCTCGACGATAACTTGAGCAAATTTTAATAAATCGACCTCAAAATTGGTTTGCAGTTTAAGTGCACCAAAATATCGCCTGAGTTCGTTGGGCAGACAATTTCGTCAAAAAACAACAAAATTATTCAAATTTTTAATTTTCAAAAATTTTTATTTTTCAAAAAAAAATTTTTTTAATTTTTTTTTGAAAAATGTGAGTCAAACGAAACACTTTTTTCCTTTAGCATTTTTTGATTCCAGTGAAAACAAGAAAGTTACACAATTTTTATAATTTTTAATTTTCAAAAATTTTTATTTTTCAAAAAAAAAAAAATTTTCAATTTTTTTTGAAAAATGTGAGTCAAAGGAAACACATTTTTCCTCTGACAATTTTTAATAGCGATTAATACAAAAAACTATACCTATTTTTTTAAAAAAAGACAAAAAAAAACAGAAACGGATGAAAAATGGGTAAAATGCAGAGCGAAATCACTTTATTTTGAAAAAATGTGTTCAAATATGTATTATTTCTCTTTAAACCACCTTAAATTAACATAAATTAAAGTAACTTACACGTAAAATACAGAATTTTTTTTTTTAATTAAAAATTTGTTTTTACATTCTCATCAAAATGAGAAAGTATTACATTTGCCCGATTTTGACCAATCTCTAATTCTTGTGAATCTCCACGTTTCAAGACTTCCTGATGTCAAAAAAATAGGTTTTAAAAAAATGTTTGTCTGTATGTATGTATGTATGTATGTATGTACACTAGAACGTCAATCGAGAACAGAGCAAGGGAACACTTAAAGGGAAGTGGGGAAGCGGGTAGAATTTAGGTTATGACTGACGCCAAAGTCGTACTTGTGATTTTTAAATTTAAGGTGGATTCAGTGCCCCACTAGTGAAAATCCCCTAGATAGAATTCACAATGTTGCGTAAGGCCCTTCATACGGCCCTGAGTGTTTTTATTTTCGAGTGATAAAAATCGCGTCAATCGAGAACAGCACTGCACATTCGTCTGTTCTCGATTGACGTTTTAGTATATGTATGTATGTATGTATGTCTGTAGACATAAAAGTTGTTTCGACGATAACTTGAGCAAATTTTAATAAATCGACCTCAAAATTGGTTTGCAGTTTAAGTGCACCAAAATCTCGCCTGAGTTCGTTGGGCAGACAATTTCGTCAAAAAACAACAAAATTATTCAAATTTTTAATTTTCAAAAATTTTTATTTTTCAAAAAAAAATTTTTTTAATTTTTTTTTGAAAAATGTGAGTCAAATAAAACACTTTTTTCCTTTAGCATTTTTTGATTCGAGTGAAAACAAGAAAGTTACACAATTTTTATAATTTTTAATTTTCAAAAATTTTTATTTTTCAAAAAAAAAAATTTTTTCAATTTTTTTTTGAAAAATGTGAGTCAAATGAAACACATTTTGTTACGAACCGAAAAAATATTAATTATAAAATTATTATTTTCTATGTCCTGGAGGCACCAAGCTGCCGAAATTAAAAATTCCGTTTAATTTTATGGGATCGTGTATCCTTTTTTAGAAGAAAACTGCCAAGTTACGTTATTCGAAAATTGAATTTTAGGGAATAAAACACAATGAAACAATTAAGACCCTTTTATACATTTATTTTATAAAAAGAAATCTTGAATTTAAAATATAAAAATGATACAGTATGATAAGAAAAAGGAACGATACATGTTTTAAAACTTACTCTACTGCTTATTATACCGTCGCAAGCTAACGAGGGCGAGGCGTCGAGCTGCTTTCCGACGGGCGGAAAAATACACACTTATCAAAGCGCGAAAATGTCTATTGGTAGCGCACGAAAATGCACTCACGGGTCCACCGAATCTAAACAGCGCAGGCACCACACGTGCGGACTGGCCGGTCAAAAAGACAAAAATTCAATAATTTGATTTTATTCAAATTACTGGATTTTTATTAAAGACGACTTCCGTTGGACTTCGTCGGCGTGAAGTATTTACTTTAACTTTTCGTCCGTCCAATTTTAATCACTGTCTATGTAGTGGATTGTAAAAATTGAAAATCCGACTCACGGACGGGCTTAGTCCCGGCGTCTCAAAATCGTTTTTATGCCTCTGAAAAATTTCAGAGCTGACTCGCGAATGAGAGTTGTACTGCAATTAATTGACTTCCGCGATGCACTTTTATATGAACGTTTAGAAACTTCAGGTGGGAAAATTTTGTGGACTAAGGGTTTTTAACACGTGAACAAGGCGTGAGCTCTGGGCCTGTTACTATGCCAATAATGCTGAGTTTTTATTTTCTTTTAATGGTATAGCCAAATATAATAATATGCACTTGATAAAATCAAGCATAATTATTATTGAAAAGACTTGTTGTCTTTTGGATTTATTTTATGAATTTTCCTTGTTGGAAAAATGATTTGATTTTTGGTATTTTTACCTTTTTTTCATTTGTAACAATTACAACTTTGATGTTGTGTTGTCATGAGCATGTAGGATTGTTAGGCCCAGAATACGTAATAAAAAGAGTGGGGGGGGGTAGAGTAAGAAAGGATGGAAGCTGAAGAATTAAGTTCAAGGAAAAGCTCATCGCGTAGATTTATTTGAACTATTATTATTATATCCTTTTTTTTTTTTTTTTTCTTTTTCGAGAAGTCCAATTTCTAATGTGGCTCCTGTACTCATCCATACTCATTTTTAGACCCGCAAGTGATAATATCGTGCCTCACAAAACAAGGTATCCATTGTTATCATTTGCAATTAATAATTCCGTTAAATTTCAAATTATGAACATTGTCGCAGCGTCCAATGCATTCAGGGTGCTGCCGCAATGTTCGTTAACGCACGCGCAACATTCGCAACATTACCGTTTGCTACTTTCTTTAATTTTAAGTGGGGAACATTGCCGCAACGTTCAATGCGCTCAGAACGCTGCCGCAATGTTCACTAACACATTCGCAACATTCCCATTTACTAACTTATACAATTGTGGTTTGGGCACATTGCCGCAACGTCCAACGCATTCGGAACTCTGCCACAATGTTCGTTAACGCGCTCGCAACATTCGCAACATTAAAATTAAAGATCCATGTGAATATAATTTTCATTTTTCGATGTTATATTTAATTATGAATGCTCGTAGAATAATATTAGAATATATGTACATATTTTGTTGCTGATATTTATAACATTTTGTTTTAAATAGTTATAATAATAATAATATGTGCACACATGATATTCCAAGAACAGGGCCCGAGTCCGTTCCCATCGCATTATGCTGACGATTGAATTTTATTGTCAAAGTATTGTATTAAAATTTACGAGAAATAAATTTCAACACAATACACAAAAAAATAATTAAATTTTTAGGTACTATCGCGACAAACTACCGTGAATATTCCCGTTTTTGTCCTCGAAAACTAAAAGCGACGGAACGAAATCGGGCTTAATATAAAAATAGTAAATAATTACATATGCAAGAAAATGAGAGAATAGAATCATTGGGTTTTTCTTTATAAAGAATTTGTGCTGATTCTTTGTCTGGACGTTGGTGCCAGAGAATCGGATGTGGAGTTTCAGGTTTCACTGATAAGGACCAAGGAGCTGCACGTGTAGCAATCTCCGCGGTTCAGACACAGGTCCCCGCAGTCAGTTCGCTGGTTGTTCCTACGCGATTAACATCCCCATTATATTCAGTAAAGAATAATTCTCCCCTTTTTTACAATAGTTAACACGCGCGAACCGGGAGTGGGTGAAGTGAAAAAAAATAGTAAAAAAAATAAAATTATGTGTGAAATTGTGGGAAGTGGTGCATCCGACCATCGAAAACGATTGTTGGCCCTTCTTGAGAAGGTGAAGAACATGAAGCCGGCAACTGACCCGGAGGAAGTGGAACAAGCTCCGAATGAGGAAGAAAAGGGGCACATAAGCAAAATTGCTGCGTGCATCCGGGTTTACAACCTTTTAGGGAAAATTGGAGGAGAAAGGGGGTAAGTCGATTTTATATATATACATTAATTAATAAAATATAATGATTCTATAGTAAACTTTAAAAATTATAATTTCGACAAAATTAGAAAAAATACAAGTTTACAATAGAATTTTAAAGAAATTATATTTTATAATAACATTCGAAAATTATAATTTAGCAATAAAATCTGTTAAAATAAAAATTTTCACAATACGAGCCCGAAAATAATAACCTTATAATAAACTTTGAAAAATTATAATTTGATGTGATCCGAAAAATTATAAGTTTACAATAGAATTTTAAAGAAATTATATATTGTAATAAAATTCGAAAATTATAATTTAGCAATAAAATCTGTTGAAATTAAAATTTTTACAATAGGATTTTGAAAATAATAATTTTATAATAGAATTTAAAAAAAAATTATAATTTAATGTAATCCGAAAAATTATAAGTCTAAAATAGAATTTTAAAGAAATTATATTTCGAAAATTGTAATTTAGCAATAAAATCTGTTGAAATCAAAATTTTTCACAATAGGATACTGAAAATATTAATTTTATAATAGAATTTGAAAAATTACAATTTGATGCAATCCGAAAAATTATAAGTCTATTACAGATTTTTTTAAAGAAATTACATTTCGAACGTTATAATTTTTGCAACTAAATTTATCAAAATTAAAACCTTAGAATAGGATTCCTAAAAACAACAATCCCATAATAAAATTTGAAAATTATAACATTATAATAGAATTGCAAGATTATAAGTTTATAATAAAATTTTAAAGAAATTATATTTCATAATAAAATTCGAAGATTATAATTTAGCAACAAAATCTGTTAAAACTAACATTTTCACAATACGATCCCGAAAATAATAACCTTATAATAAACTTTGAAAATTATAATTTGATGTAATTCGAAAAATTATAAGTTTACAATAGGATTTCAAAGAAATTATATTTTGTAATAAAATTCGAAAATTATAATTTAGCAATAAAATCTGTTGAAATTAAAATTTTTACAATAGGATTTTGAAAATAATAATTTTATAAAAGAATTTAAAAAATTATAATTTGATGTAAACCGAAAAATTAAAATTTTTTTACAATAGGGTTTTGAAAATAATAATTTTATAATAAAATTTGAAAAATTATAATTTGATGTAATCCGAAAAATTATAAGTCTATAATAGAATTTTAAAGAAATTATATTTCGAAAATTGTAATTTAGCAGTAAAATCTGTCGAAACTAAAAATTTTCACAATAGGATACTGAAAATAATAATTTTATAATAGAATTTGAAAAATTATAATTTGATGTAATCCGAAAAATTAAAATTTTTTTACAATAGGATTTTGAAAATAATAATTTTATAATAGAATTTGAAAAATTATAATTTGATGCAATCTGAAAGAAATTTTTTTTTTTACAATAAGATTTTGAAAATAATAATTTTATAATAGAATTTGAAAAAATATAATTTGATGTAATCCGAAAAATTATAAGTCTATTACAGATTTTTTTAAAGAAATTACATTTCGAACGTTAAAACTTTAAAACTTTAGAATAGGATTCCTAAAAACAACAATTCCATAATAAAATTTGAAAATTATAACTTTATAATAGAATTGCAATATTATAAGTTTATAATAAAATTTTAAAGAAATTATATTTCATAATAAAATTCGAAGATTATAATTTAGCAACAAAATCTGTTAAAATTAAAATTTTTACAAAAGGATTTTAAAAATAATAATTTCATAATAGAATTTGAAAAATTATAATTTCATGTAATCCGAAAAATTATAAGTTTAAAATAGAATTTTAAAGAAATTATATTTTGTAATAAAATTCAAAAATTTTAATTTAGCAGTAAAATCTGTCGAAATTAAAAATTTTCACAATAGAATACTGAAAATAATAATTTTATAATAGAATTTGAAAAATTATAATTTGATATAATCCGAAAAATTAAAATTTTTTTTAAATAGGGTTTTGAAAATAATAATTTTATAATAAGATTTTAAAAATTATAATTTGATGTAATCCGAAAAATTATAAGTCGATGACAGATTTTTTTAAAGAAATTACATTTCGAACGTTATAATTTTGCAACTAAACTTTAAAACTTTAGAATAGGATTCCTAAAAACAACAATCCCATAATAAAATTTGAAAATTATAACTTTATAATAGAATTGCAAGATTATAAGTTTATAATAAAATTTTAAAGAAATTATATTTCATAATAAAATTCGAAGATTATAATTTAGCAACAAAATCTGTTAAAATTAAAATTTTTACAAAAGGATTTTTAAAATAATAATTTTATAATAGAATTTGAAAAATTATAATTTGATGTAATCCGAAAAATTAAATTTTTTTTACAATAGGATTTTGAAAATAATAATTTTATAATAAGATTTTAAAAATTAAAATTTGATGTAATCCGAAAAATTATAAGTCTATTACAGATTTTTTTAAAGAAATTACATTTCGAACGTTATAATTTTGCATATAAACTTTTAAACTTTAGAATAGGATTCCTAAAAAAAAAATCCCATAATAAAATTTGAAAATTATAACTTTATAATAGAATTGCAATATTATAAGTTTATAATAAAATTTTAAAGAAATTATATTTCATAATAAAATTCGAAGATTATAATTTAGCAACAAAATCTGTTAAAATTAAAATTTTTACAAAAGGATTTTGAAAATAATAATTTCCTAATAGAATTTGAAAAATTATAATTTCATGTAATCCGAAAAATTATAAGTTTACAATAGAATTTTAAAGAAATTATATTTTGTAATAAAATTCAAAAATTATAATTTAGCAGTAAAATCTGTCGAAATTAAAAATTTTCACAATAGGATACTGAAAGTAATAATTTTATAATAGAATTTGAAAAATTATAATTTGATATAATCCGAAAAATTAAAATTTTTTTACAATAGGGTTCGACGAAGAGGGTTGTTTTATATATGACAAACTCGGAAATTTGCTAATCGAAGCAAAAGAAAAGGGACGATTATATGTGATCAACACCGAGCCAGCAAAGGAAGATAAAATGACATTAAATTCAATAGTGCAAAAAGAATCGAAATCAGAATCTCTTGACTTATGGCATCGAAGGATGATGCATGTGAGTAAACACAAAATTCTGCAAATGAAAAATATCGATTCAGTTATTGGATTAAATTGTGAAGATAGTCCGCCAACGTCATGTGATGCTTGTCTTGTTGGAAAATCAACACGTCAACCGTTTCCAAAGAAACCGCCAGACAGCACGGAGAGAATAAACACGATTTTGGAACTCGTTCATTCCGATCTTATGGGTCCTGTCGACGTTGCAAGCTGGGGAAAGAAAAAGTATATGCTATCCATCATCGACGAGGCAAGCAGATACGTTTTCGTGAGATTTCTGGAGAAAAAAGGTGATGCGTTGAGTGAATTCAAGAAATGGAAAATCGAAGTTGAGAACCAGACAGGAAAAAGTCTAAAAAGGATTCGTACCGATAACGGCCTTGAATTTTGTTCGAAAAATTGGAATCAGTTTTGTGAGTCATCAGGAATTCGTCATGAAACAACAATGATCTACACGCCTCAGCAAAATGGCATTGCCGAACGATATAACAGAACATTGTTGGATCTAGTGAGATCACAAATTCAAGAAAGTAATCTCCCTAAGAACGCGTGGGCAGAGCTAACGTACACAGCAGCATACATTCGGAATCGGGTTACAAACGCTCATGACAAGGAGAAAACTCCTTACGAATTATGGACGGGAAGAAAACCGAGTGTACGACATTTGCGAGCAATCGGATGTGAAACTTTCGTCCACATTCCAAAACAAAAACGTTCCTCGAAATTATCCAAGAGAGCAGAAAAAGGGATTCTCATTGGATACGCACTCCATGGTCGAGGTTATAGAGTTTGGATGCCAGAAACTCAACAAGTTCAGGAATCGCGTGATTGTGTCTTCAAAGAACATTGTTCGGAAAAGTCAACAAATCCGAAAACTCAAGAACACAAAGTTTTTGAGAAGCAGCATTATTTCCAAGATTTGGCTTCGGAAAGCGAACAAAATTATCAAGTGGATCAAAATGATCAAGTAGATCAAGATGATCAAGTGGATCAAGATGATCAAGACATTTTCATCAATGAGAATATGATGGAAGACGCAATGAATCTCGATGAAGAAATCGAACCAGTACTAGATCAAGAGGATATAGCTGTTCCAGAGCCAAAACTACGTGGAAGAAAAAAGAAGGATCCAACACAACCAAAACCGGAACATGTTAGACATCAGATGACACTTCGATCTTCAGACACTGCAACTTACAACGCGAATATTCAATCGCTTACAGTTTGCAAAGAAGATGCTGATGAACCTTTGACCTATTATGACGCAGTAAGTTCCAGTGAAGCAGCGGAATGGATGACGGCTATGCAAAACGAAATGGAATCGTTAGCTGCTCACAAGTCATGGGATCTCGTGGAACTACCTCCAGGCGTTAAGACAGTTAAGTGTAAGTGGGTGTATAAAAGAAAAATTGTGGATGACAACAAGAAAAGTTTAAAAGCACGTCTTGTTGCAATAGGTTTCACTCAAAGGAAGGGAGTGGATTATGATGATGTTTATGCACCAGTGTCGAGTTTTGAAACCTTACGCTTGCTTGTCGCTGTCAGTGTGGAGAAAAAATGGAACATGGATCAATATGATGTAAAAAGTGCTTATCTTCATGGAAACTTGAAAGAAATCATATATATGGATCAACCCGAAGGATTCGTGCAGAAAGGACAAGAAAATCTAGTCTGCAAATTGAGAAAATCAATATATGGCCTAAAGCAAAGTGGAAGATGTTGGAATGATCATTTGAACAAAGCCTTGACAGACTTAGGATTTGTTCGAAATCAAACTGACCCCTGTGTTTATCAAATGAACACTAACGAATGCCATATAATAATTATCGTCCACGTCGATGACATGCTTGTCATAACAAAAAATAAAGTTACCAGAAACAAAGCTAAAGCATTATTGGGAAAATGCTTTGAAGTCAAATACATCGGTGAAGTTTCATACATGCTTGGTTTTAAATTCGAAAGAGAAAAATCTGGTGCCATTACGCTTTCTCAAGAGAAGTACATCGAAAAGTTACTTACTCAATTTGGCCTTGAGGATGCGAAAGGAGTGAAAACACCGATGAAGGTGAGACCATGTTTCGTCGAATCCGAGGAATCACAGGATTTACCTTACCGTGAACTGATCGGAGGACTTCTCTATTTATCGTTGAGGACACGTCCAGACATTACATTTGCGGTGACGAAATTGGCTCAATACTCATCCAATTACAACAAGAGTCATTGGATTTCGGCTAAGAGGATCCTTCGTTACTTGAAGGATACAAAGGACTATAAATTGACTTACAAACCTACAGGTCAGAAACTCGCATCTTTCGCCGATGCAGATTGGGCCACATCAGTTGATGATCGGAAGAGTATCAGTGGATACGTTATAACACTAGCCGGATCACCTGTTTATTGGAAAAGCTCAAAACAGACAGTCACTGCACTCAGCACAATGGAAGCAGAATACATGTCGGTGGCAACGTGTGCAAGAGATGTCACCTGGATGAGAGATTTGCTACGATCCCTTAACCTTGAAGAAATGATTGGCGGATCTACTCAAATATTGTGTGACAACCAAGCTGCCATCATACACGCTGAAAGTTACATCAGTAATTCCCGAACCAAACACAGTTCGATAAAATATCACTTTATAAGGGAAAAAGTGAAGAACGGCACAATCAATCTGAAGTACGTGAGGACGAACGAGAATTTAGCAGACATCCTAACGAAGCCGCTAGCCAAGGATCTTCACGAATTTCATCGCAATCGGTTGCTACGCAGAACCGTTTGATGACGACGATTATTTGTTCGTAACGATCACCATAGGAGATCTTTCCGAGGGGGGGATTGTTATGTTTTTACTATTCATATTTTGGCAACACTACTCTAGTGGTGCATAAGGGAACTAATATCATGTGATTATATCAGTATGAGTGTGAACTCACTGAACGACGCACATATTAAAGTACGCTCTTTATTCTTTCATTAAAGTTCATTAATTAAAAGCCCATCTTTTTCCTGGTCACCTTTATTCAAATATAACAAAAATTATAACTTTATAATAGAATTGCAAGATTATAAGTTTATAATAAAATTTTAAAGAAATTATATTTCATAATAAAATTCAAAGATTATAATTTAGCAACAAAATCTGTTAAAATTAAAATTTTTACAAAAGGATTTTGAAAATAATAATTTTATAATAGAATTTGAAAAATTATAATTTCATGTAATCCGAAAAATTATAAGTTTACAATAGAATTTTAAAGAAATTATATTTTGTAATAAAATTCAAAAATTATAATTTAGCAGTAAAATCTGTCGAAATTAAAAATTTTCATAATAGGATACTGAAAATAATAATTTTATAATAGAATTTCAAAAATTATAATTTGATGTAATCCGAAAAATTATAAGTCTATAATAGAATTTTAAAGAAATTATATTTCGAAATAAAATTCGAAAATTATAATTTAGCAATAAAATCTGTTAAAATTAAAATTTTTACAATAGGATACTGAAAATAATAATTTGATAATAGAATTTGAAAAATTATAATTTGATGTAATCTAAAAATATTTTTTTTTTTTACAATAGGATTTTGAAAATAATAATTTTATAATAGAATTTGAAAAATTATAATTTGATGTAATCTAAAAAAAATTTTTTTTTTTTTTTTGAAATCTTAAGGAAATTACGATTATCCTCTAATGGATGTAAAAATGATGTCCCAAAAATGCACATTCTTTAATGAAAGGTTTCTGGTGGAGTTTGGCGACTGGGGGCGGGCGCCTGTTCGTCAGGATGACCAGGCGCTTTGGCGGCTGGACCTGGCCATGCGGGGCAGTGGCCCCAAGAAGCAATACTCTCGCAGCCAATGGCACCAAGAATACCGTTGGTGCGAGAGTACCCGGGGATACGTCTGTCGTGGTTTCTGGGCGACTGTGAGTAGACTTTCACTTCATACCATCAGCTCGCCTCTAAATTTTTATTTTATATGTTTCTCTTTTTTTTTTTTTTTTTTTTAGTCTAGATTTGCTGATACATGAGTGATAAAAGAGGCGATGGGGGACTTCCCCGTTCTTCAGTGCTGGTGGGTTGCAGACAGGAGTCACACTATATGGTGGGTTTTTTTTTGAGTTTTTTTTTTTGTTTTTTTTTAGGAAACTCCGCTCTTTGCCGCTGGTGCCACCAAAGGTCGGGTTCCAGCCAATCAGTGGCGCGTTTGTCCTTTCCTTCGTCCAGCGTTTTTACTACACTAGAGAGGGCCGAGAAGGGGTTGGTTCCGGATGGCAATTGGTAAGTATAAGAATAGATGCATGAATTTGAAGAAGGGGCAACGCAGAAGAAATTCCATTCCCTTCTTTTTTTTTGTTTTAATAGAAAATCCGAGTCCCAATGGACAGCGTGTGGCAGGCGATTGGCCCAGAGGGTCACTTATTGGAGCCGGTCACGTAGGCTGTGTCCCCTAGGCCAGGAGGCACGTCCCTTTCTCCCTATTCGCGCGTGTTATTACTCCTTTTTTTTATGTTTCTCTTATTTTTATTTAAAAAAAAATTAATTAAATAACTACCTCTTTTAAACTTATTTCTTTTAAATCATATGTCTTTCTTTTTCTTTCTTTAAATAAATGAAAATTAATTATAAAAGCTTACCTTTTTTAATTTTATTCCCTTTTTCTCTTTTTTTTCTTTTTTATCAATTTCAGAGCCACCAGCGACACTGGTTCCCTTCTGTATAATAAAAACATTTTAGTTTAGGATTGATTAAAATCAATTTTAACTGTTCATGCTATAACTTTAAATTTCTTCTTTTTGTAAGCATAGCTTTTGTTAGGAACTTAAGGGGGGGGGGAACCTTCAACGTTTAGAAGCTTCGATACAAGGTAGGTGAAATTATTCTATTCTCTCTATTCTTCGAAAATTAATGACGACAACAATTATAATAATATCGGGTGGAGTTCACCCGTCAACACTATTATTTACCTTTACAAAGCTTTCCACGATCGGCCTCTCCATCAACCAGGCACTGACCCAAAACTCCCACAACTCATTGGACAGGTGATGATGTCTCATTAGAGCACATCTGCACCCAGTCCTTTGACAACGTGGTAGGAAAGGATGTCTGGCAAATTATTGAGGGCGGCCCAAGTGTCAGTTCGGCGGTCAGATCACGTAAGCCTCCCTCCCTGAGAGTTCTCTGTTTATTTACATGAGAATGTGCTAGGACCTGTCCTGACGGTGCTGAAATTGATTAGAGAAATCGATCGTGGGCCTTCATGTAAAAAAAAGACAAGATAAAACTCAACAACAAAAATCAAAACAGGAAAAATAAAAATTTGATTAGATATATATACACATACATATACATGCATACACATAGATATATATATAGGTAAAATTTGTGCATAGCATACTATATTATTCTTCAACTAAACTGGTTGAAGTTTTTGTATGGGCAATACAATTACCCTTTTTAAGCAGTTCTTCATTGGTAAACTGACACTAATGGCGGGTGGTGATGATGTTGTCGATGATGTTTTTGATGATGTTGTTGATGATATTTTCGAAATTTCGAAACTCTTAAAGTTTAGGTGTCAGGATCAAGCTGTTGATGTAGTGTTTTCGATCGTTTCGTGAGTCGATAGTTGATGGCGTGACACAAGTTCGTCAGCTGTTGAGGTCGTCTCCGGGAATTCTATTCCTTGTTCCAGATTCACTAATGTTGATGGGATTTCCTTAGATCTCCGAACACTTGAATATGCATCTTGATTCCTTAAATTGTAACCTTCTTTCGGAAGGGGGTTGGTCTCATCCCTTTTTAGTTTACTAGTGATAATATTGATCTTTCTGGCGACCGAGTTTCTACACAGGAGAAGAAGGATGAAGATGCTGAGAAGAATCAATCCTCCATATGATCCATAAACAAGAATGGACTGATGGTTCTTCCATTTACGCTGCATCGCAAAATCCTCTAACTTTTGCTCCAATTCTTCTAGAATTTTGGAGTTGGTCTCGAAACTGGAAATCCTTGATTTTGTTCGGCTGCTCTCTTCAAATTCCATCGTAGTCGTTAAATGGGAATAGGTAGAAAATATACTTGAAATCCGTTTTAAATCCAGGTGTAACTCGGGTTCATATAGAATCTCCGTTTGGCCTACCTGAGTCGCTGTTGCTGGGATGGTTATATCTTTTGTTTTTGCTGAACATCCTGGGGCCAACCTTATTATCCCAGTACCAGTGATATTTATCTTAATCGGATAAGCGGAGTGGCAGATTATTAGTAATACTTCCGGCTTGGCTAAGGAATAAAGCCAGGCTGCCAAGGTCCGCAAAGGTTTCCAAAAAGATTCCAGACTTGAGGTAATTCTGATATCACAGAATCTTAGTACTTCGTCTGTGGAATTGGTCATCAGCGATACCTCACAGATTGGTCTATTCTGAAGGTCATAAATGGGTGATCCTTTCAGACATGCATGGAACGATGTCGTTGTTCTACAATTTTCCCATTCTTCATTTTTAAGCAGGAGATAGGTTCTTTGTTCTTTGTCAACGATTAAATAGTCGTATTGAGGATTTACGTATGCCCTGGCGCATCCGTTTCCAAGTTCACCTTGAAGGGTCGGCAGTGGATGTAGTTTGAATGCTGCATATTTATCTTGTTCCAGGAGAGGAATGTCTATCAAAATTTTGATTTTGTGATCCTCGCATAGAATACTGGTTGTGGCTACTTGAATCAATTCGTCAACGCTGACCTTGGGTCCAGGTATGGGGAAAATAACATCAGTGGCGTTATTTCTAATGTCGTTGAGGATAGGTCCCAACTGTTCTGAAGATAAAATTCCAGGATGAAGATGTCCTCTTCTAGCATCGTGAACTGCGTCTAGCATTGTTGTTGTCGTTCGGATGTTGTGATCAAGTCCCAATTTCATGGCGGCCAGTGTTTTGTCCAGGAGTTTAGAGTATTCTTGGAATTCAGAATGTTTAAACTGTCCATTTAGTTCCTTATTCAGGGTGTCGAAAGATTGGTGTAATTCCTGCAGACATGTGTCTGCTTTCTAACAAGGTGTGATAAGTTTGCTTGTGCTTCATTTAATTCTTGCATAACTGCTTCGTAGTGTTCACCATCTTCGTAGTTTAGTACACCAGCGATGGGTCCTGCAATCTTTCCAAGGAATCCAAAAAGGGGAACACTGCGCCGAGCTCGAAACTGTGATGATACTAATATAGGAAGATTCTGGCGTGTTCTTTCCAGTTCTTCTATTTGCCGCTGAAGTTCTCGTTGTAGGTCTGCGGCTGTTTCCCATCGGTCTTCCCAAGGAAATGAGTCGATACGGATTCTGCACCATTCTTCTTTCGGAAAACATTGCTGCTTCACGTCGTTGAGTTTATAGTTCAATTTCTCGAAATGCCTCACTTGTTTGCCTATATCCAGGAAGATGCTGATCCTCCAATTACTAACTGACCTTCTCACTTCTCCTGAATACTCGTAGTATATCCCACTACTTATGTCAAGTGGGGTAATCTGGTATCTGGGGCCGTCAATTGGTCCTATTGGAACTGGATTGATCTGCGCCTTCACGATAATTGAGTTAGAGAGGTGCAAAACGATTAAGTAATGTGCCAAGTACATCTTTGTTTCTAAAAAAAAATATTGAATGTATTTTAATAACAAATTTTTGTGAAGGTGACAGTTACAGATAGGTAACCATCACCTTGTCTTTGTGTTTGGCGAATCTTTCGCCATTGTCATCTTCTACACGGAAAAAACAAACTAACTATTTTAGCACCAAACTGCTTTATCCTTTATTAGTATGCAATTTCGTTTACCTATTAAAGTATGAAATAATGCTTTTTTAGTTTAAAGTAAGTCCATACTAAATAAGTATAATGGTTATACTCTTTTAGTAATAGTGACGTACTTTAAAAGCATAAAGTTGATGCCCACGAAGTACGACATATAGTCTACCTAAAATAGCAAGAGCTTCTTCCTTTTTGGTGTATAAATTCTTGCAACCTGCGTTTTGGCCACGCCTCCTTCTCCTTCCAACCATTGATATATCGATATAGGCCAAAACGCAGGTTGCAAGAATTTATACACCAAAAAGGAAGAAGCTCTTGCTATTTTAGGTAGACTATATGTCGTACTTCGTGGGCATCAACTTTATGCTTTTAAAGTACGTCACTATTACTAAAAGAGTATAACCATTATACTTATTTAGTATGGACTTACTTTAAACTAAAAAAGCATTATTTCATACTTTAATAGGTAAACGAAATTGCATACTAATAAAGGATAAAGCAGTTTGGTGCTAAAATAGTTAGTTTGTTTTTTCCGTGTAAAATGACATTATTGTTTCGGGTTAACCCTACAACAGTGTATGGACCATTAGCTCGATTATCGAACTTGTTCGTCCTAACCTCTTTGTAGGTATAGACTTGGTCGCCAACCTTGACCTTCGATGGTCTTGACTTTCGGTCATGAAACCCTTTGGAGCGTTGCTTTGCTCCTTTAAGTTTGTCGGCTGCCAGATTCTGAAGTTCGTGCAATCGGACCACGAGATCCTTTAGGTATGAACCATAGGTTTCTAGTTCTGGCCCAAGTGGCAGGGAGGACGGGATCCGGGCTATTCGTCCAAAAACTAACTCGAATGGGGTTAGGTTAGTAGCTTCATGAACTGACGTGTTATAATTTAGCATGGCAAAAGGAAGTAGACGATCCCAATCGTCAAAATCCTGAGCATAGTGCTTAATATAATCTGTCAATTCAATATGGCTTCTTTCCAACGCTCCGTTAGTTTGAGGGCGGTATCCGGAAGTCGTAAGTTGTTTTACCTCAAAGATGCTTTCAAGCTTCCGCATTAGGGAGCTTATAAAACTACCTCTTCTATCTGTGAGGACGCATCGAGGCGCTCCATATACAGAAAAGAGGTTTGCTGCTATGGCATGGGCAATGGTGGTTGTTTTTATGTCTGGTATGGGGACCGCAATGCAATATTTACTGAAATTGTCCTGCATTGTTAGTATATGTCTATTGTCGTTGGGAGTGGTTCGAAGTTTTCCCACGGTATCTAGGGACACTTTGTCAAAGGGTTGCGCAGGGGTATCTGTTATTAGCATAGGTTCACGAGTTCGAGCCCTGGCGAGTTTATTCTCAAAGCAACTCTTGCATTTGCGAATATACTCTGTAACTCCGTCTCGCATTCTAGGCCAATAATACCTCTCACGTATTCTTCTATAGGTCTTAGTTATACCTTTATGTCCTCCAATCAGACTGCTATGAAATTCCGATATTATTTCGGGGCGTAATTGTAAAGGTGGTACCTCGATTTTTCCGTGGCATAGTGTGATATTTATATCGCCACCGCGGAATATTCCTACTAAAAGCTCCGTCATTTTATTTTGAGGGAGTGCTCCTAGAAGGTCACCCGAATTGGACAGTCGGCAATGTTTCTGATTGTCTAAGGTCATAGCATGTCTCAAGTTTGTTAGTCCAGTGATTACGTCATTCCAATTGATTTCGTCAAAATGTCGCTTTTTCACAATGATTGAGTATACTTTATAACATCCACAGGTAGTGAAGTACACCTGTCCTTTAATTGGTTTACTGTCTCTGATGTCCTGAAAATCGATCTTTTCGGTTGCCACTAAAAGTTTCGCAATGGGGTCAACGGGTTCGCAGTCTTCGGAAATAAAGTGGGCGTAATTGTCTCGTTTGTAAGTCAAAGGTTCTGTCCATTGATGTAAAATGTTTGGGGGGTTTAAATGAGCACAATTGTTGGGGTTATCTTCTTCATTGCCTGAAGAATCAGGGGAGGAGGAAGAATCACAATAGGGAAGGTTTAGATCCATTAACAGGTTCCTTCTTGTCTTACTTCCGAACTCACTTATAGGGGTTAATCTACGGGGCGTGATTGGTGTTTTTCTTCGCACCTTTTCTTCCTGTTTTCCCTTGTTGTAATCCGAAAACCTTAAAAAGTGGGGTGGAGTGTGCTTCGGGGATTGTTACCCGACCAGGAGTGAATGATGGCAAACTTGCGGCAAGGTTGCGATCGATGGTAGGGGTTTCAAAAACTTCGGGAATGTCTTTAAAGCGGACTATACTCCTTTTTCGCGTGGGGGAGGGATTACTTGTTAGTGGGGTATCCATTGTGGTGGTGGGGAGAAGTTCGAGTTCCGGTGGAGGGGGTTTCTCACTTTCTTGATTTTCAACGCGGCTCTTGTCTAGCTGTTCTAAAAAATTTTTTAGTCTTTCTTCAAATTGTGCATCATCATTCTCTTGGCAAAGGTCCAGGGTTTTCAGATATTCCAAATATTCATGGTCACTATCTCCATCAGAAACGTAGGACTTCTTTCGAGGGGTCCTATCCATCCCTTCATGATCCCATGTTAAGGTTTGGTTAGTTTGATCTGAACGATTTTTTATGATTTCGTTGAACCTTTTGATCGATCGATCTAGACTAGTTTCTGGCTCACACACTTCTTCTTCGGCAAGAGAATGAGAACTTTCTTCGCTGTCTGGGGGCCGAGGAGGTCCTTGAATAATGATCTTGTCTTTAGGAATTTCTGTAACAGGTTCTGCTTTGGATGACTCTGATGAAGAAGAGGAACTTGATTCAGATTCGGGTTCCATGAGGGCACCTTCCCTGGCTAATATATCTGCATTTTCATTTCCATCGATTCCGTCATGTCCAGGAACATGTTCCCAGATGACATCCATATGTTTTAATGCATTGATTAGCTTTTCGTACACTCTTTGATTTTTTACAGGCTTGTTATCGTTGGTTTTCCAATTGTTGGTTTGCCATTTTGGAACCCATTCTGTTATCCCTTGGACGAGAACCTTAGAGTCGGTTTTAATTCTTAATCTGTTTATGCCGCCCTTCTTTGCTTGTCGGACGGCGGTGGTTGCTGCTTCGATTTCGGATGCATTGTTTGTTTGTCTACTTCTATATCTTCGTGAGATGTTAAGGGGATGATCTGGGCCGTTCCAAACTCCTATACCTGCGCGGGGTCGTACGCCGCCATTGTCACAACACGCACCATCCACATAAAGTTCGTATATGAGTCTAACAACGGGGGTGTCCATGTACTTGGAGGTGAAACTGGTTTTGGGACGTTTTCGGGGGTGGGCCTGTCTGTTTTCACAATATTAGGTGGGAGGCTGGGAAAGGCGCTACTGCTTGATCGAAACACTGGGGGATCCGAACTTTCATCATAATCACTGTCAGGAAAATTTTCTTCAAATGATGAACTGTCTTCTTTTCCGCCAGGGGGATCGTTGTTCGATTTCATTTTACGTTTCTTCAGTCGCTTTGCCACGCAGCTGACATCCAAGTCTATCGGATCAATTTTCAGAGGGGGAACATAGGGTTCGTCTCTATCTGAATCCTTTGTTTGTGAGGATGCTCTGGGTCTTCCTCTTGGTCTCAAAGGATGTTGTGAGGATGGTCCTGGGGTGGGAGAATTAACTGTACCTTGTAGCCGTGATGTAGATGGTACTTCTGACGGCCTCCGCAAAATATTCTTGGGTTGAACTTGGGCGACTATTGAAGGTTTGGGTTCACTGGGGCCACCTAGAGTTTTAATGGATGGGGGTACTAGGGGCGCCTTAGGGTCATATTTGGAAGGAACCTTGAAAGTTGGGGTTGGTCTCAAGAAGGGTCGTTGCTCCAAGGGATTTGATGATCTGGTCCTTGGATTCGTTACTTCCTGTGAGTTGCCCTTCTTACTTTTTCTTTCAGGGTTCGTTTGTACATTGTCCTTGCCCTTATTTTTGAAAGAGGACCTAGTGGTAATGGGAAGTGCTCTGAATTGTACCGTTTTGCGTTCCGGAAGTGAGGTATCATCTTCTGGATCTGATTCTTTCGTGTCATCGGTCCAATCTGAGTCCGAAGAGGAAGTTGCATCCATTTTTGTTTCATTTCTTTCAAGGGGGTTATTGGAAAGTGCCCCAACAATCCTGTTGATCTTGCCTGGCTTATATTCGAATTTAAATTGATAGTCCTGGAGTCTGAGTCTCCAACGCATGAGTCTCGCTCCAGGATTCTCAACATAAGACATCCAGTCAACTGGTTCAAAATCACATGCTAGAGTAAACTCTCGACCGTATAGATAGGGTCGGAAATTTTCTACAGCATACAAAATTGCCAGACATTCTTTTTCCGCCTTAGGATATTTTCGTTCATTTTCGTTTAATGTTTTTGAAAAATATGCGACGGGTAGATCGATCCCATCCTTTTCCTGGGTGAGTATTGCACCGATTGCGTACTCCGAGGCGTCAGTTGTAAATTTGAACCTTCCGGCGAAATTTGGATATTGCAGAATAGGTTTGCGGTACAGGTATTTTCTAAGCTTTAGAAAACTTTTCTTTTGGGGTTCATTCCATCCCCACTTGTTGTCCTTTTTCAGTAGGTCGGATAGGGGTTTGGCTAATTTAGCATAATCTTTAATAAACCGGCGATAATATCCTGAAAGTCCTAAAAAGCTTCGAATTTCTTTTTGGGTCTTAGGTTGTGGAAAATTTTTAATAGCTTCGATTTTATCCGGGTTTGGTTTTATGCCATTCTCGCTTATTATATAGCCGAGATATGCTACTTCTGTTTTTAGAAATTCGCACTTATCGGGTTGTAATTTTAAATTAGCTTCGCGAAGTTTGGAAAAGAGTCTTCGTGCTCTCCTATCATGTTCTTCGAGTGTGTCCTAGTAAATTATAATGTCGTCTAAGTACACAAATGCTTCCGTATCGAGCATTGTAGTTAGAACATTATTGAGTAGTCGCTGGAAAGTGGGGGGTGCATTTTTAATGCCCATAGGCATTCTCCGATACTCGAAATGTCCATTGCGTGAGGAAAATGCAGTTTTGTGTCTGTCATCCGGGTGTGTTTCAACCTGGTGAAAACGGCTCGCAAGATCAAACACCGTGAAGTACCTAGCTTTCCCGAGACGGTCAAAGATGGCGCTGATGTTGGGGAGGGGGAAAGCATCACCTATGACCTTTTCATTTAGGGCCCTATAATCGATAACAACCCTCCACTTTTTCTCGCCAGAGTCGTCAAGTTTTTTCGGTACTATCAAAAGTGGAAAATTGTAATCGGAATTAGAATTCCCGATTATACCGCTATTAAATTGTTTAAGAAGCTGAGTGTCTATTTGCTCTAGTGCTTCATTAGGGGAGCGATATTGTTTTCTTCGGATAACCTGTTCATTGATTGTCGGGATTCTATGTTGGATCAGATGGGTGCACGAAAGCATTTCTCCATTTAAATGAAAGATATCCGCGAAGTCCTCTGCCCATCGATTCACAAAGTCTTTTTCTTCCGGGGTCAAATGGGACACATGTAGGGCATTTTTCACTTTCACTACGCGATCGGAGTACTCGGTTTCGGAATTGGTTAAGGGACTTTCCGTATCGGAATCTGAAAATTTACAAAAATCAAAAGGAATTATTTCTTGCGGGGTAATATGTACATCAACGTCTTCCTCGGTAGTGTTGATTGCCATTGCATGGCAAATATTGTCTTTATTAGATACCAAGGCCTCGCATAGATAAATCCCCTTTGGAGTTTGTATTCGCGGGAGGTATCCTTCACATAGTTCGGGGTGAGTAGTGTCTATTGCCACGGGTCTTCTTGTCCTTGCTTTTAAACTAAGGACTCTGGCAAAAGGTTTTATCTGTGGTTTGAGAATCTCCTTCGCTTCCAGTGATTCTCTATCTATAAAAGGGATAGGGGTCACTGGTTTAGAGATAGTGACAAGAGCATTATGCCTAAGTGAAATTTGGGCCTGCTCTAGTCGAAGGTAGGGCCTTCCTAGGATTCCATGTGTAGAAATGGGGAAATTATTTCTAACTATGTGAAATTCTACAGGAATGTCGAAGAGTGTTAGTTCGACAGTGCCCAATGTTTTCACGGTGTGATTCGTGATTCCAGTGATCTCAGCACATTTACTTTGTGTAAATGTGAGGTCAGGACTCAATACACACACTTTAATTAAATTTGTGTCGGATCCAGGATCCACCAGAAAGTTGACCTTGTGTATCCTGAATTCAGGTGCAGATAATTACACTACTGGGGAGTCTTCGGCTTAAGATCCTGCTCTAAAGACCCTATTTGGTTGTCCGCAAAGTGGACGCTCCGTTGACGCTGGGGAGTGGGACTCGCTGCCGCGTCTAAGCGTCGAGTCGGCTGAGAGTTTAAATTTCCTTGTAGGGAATTTGAACTTCCTTGCGGACCAGGGGATATCGAACGGGGTGGGGTGACACTTGGTTTAAATCCTGAGTGCTGCCGGTTGTAGTTAGGTTGGTATCCCATTGCCTGTCCAGGGGTAGGTTGGTAGACCATGGGCTGCATAGGGGAGGGTTGGTACGCCATCGGTTGAAGAAGGGGTTGGTAATTCATAAGTGGAATGAATTGAGGCATCATCGTTCTGTAAAAGGCCGCTAGCTGCTCAGGACTAAACTGAGGCGTCTCGTTATTTGATCCTCGCGATGATCTCAGAATCGAGGTCTCCTTTTCGCCGTCGGATTTCCGTTTGTCCGAAGGTGGTTTCTCGGCTTGTCTGGAATAAGGGCTGGGGGATCTTGGTCGTTCCTCAGACCTAGTAATGTGATACGAGGATGCCCTTGTTTTATCAGAATATTTTTGGCGCTCTTCTGCGCGAAGGGCATGTTCGCAGGCCTCTTCTAAGTCCACGGGGTTTCTAGTGTCAACAAAAATTGACATTTCTTCCGGTAGTCCGCGAATGAAGGATTCGAGGGCACAATCTATAATTGGTTGTATTAGGAGTTCACTTTCGGGAAACACACAAGTACGCGCGTTGGGGACATCGGCTTTGCGAAATCGTCTATTGTACGTTTTGCACGTTTTGTCTATTTGTATGTTTTGCACCACTTAGAAGTCCGCGCAACCTATCGTTATAGTCCCGCACAGTTTCGGATTGTTTCATCCTTATTGTCATAATATTTTCAAAATACCATTGGTATTTATTTGTGGATGCAAATCGTTTTTGCAAATGAGCGACAAGCTCGTCCACCCTATTAAAATGTTTATCTCTAACACTTTCCCTAGCTGCGCCCTTTAATTTGCTAAGAACTGCTTTAAGAAAACCCGGTTCTGTGGCATCGGTCGTGAATACGACACCATTTGCTACATCTTGTAGAAATTCTCTTAAGGGTGGGTTCTTTCCGTCAAAGAAAGGGATGTGGTATGTAGTCTGTTGTAGGGTCATACATTCGAGGACAGATGCCATGGCGGCCGTAGTGTCCTGGCTAATTTGTCGAAGTGTTATGTTGGCATGTTCTGTCTCTAATAAAGAGTGATTATTCCTGCCCCTTGCGCCGGGGTTATCTTCGGGATTGTCCGGCATTTTTGCCAAAAGGGTCTTAATTGACAAAAAGGAATAAAAAAAAATTGATTTGTTACAAGGGGTGATGATATGCGTGTTTAAATATACATGCATATATTATATATATATATATACATATATATATATATATATATATATCCTTTAAGCACAATATATAGCAATTTCTTTAATAAAGAAGGGGTTATAAAATGTCCTGGAACTCAACTCTGGACATATATATATATATATATATATATATATATATATATATCCTTTAAGCACAATATATAGCAATTTCTTTAATAAATTACTCTAAAATAGAAAAGAAATTTAACATATATGTAATGTTTAATTCGAGGACTTTGAGAAATTTACGGAAATATTGGAAATTTAAAAAAAGCAAATTACTCAGAGCTTACCTTTTTTAATTAATCAATTAAAATAGTTCTTAGAATTCTTTCAAACACAATATATAATAATATCTCAGTATAAACTAACATTTACAAACAAATGAAACATTATATTTGTAAAGGCTAGATCCAGGACCTTAAAAAACGAATTCAAACAAATTGAACTCAACAGTATGCAACACTATAGCTAGTCATATTTGTGTCTCCTTCATTTCAAGTGAATTTGCATACATTAAAAGCATATAATATTTTTTATCCAAGATCTCAATAATATGTGTACATTTTTTTCTTGGAACTTAACGAAACGTCTCAAACCAGGTCCTGGAACAAATCGCTTCAAATACTTATACATGTATTATAGGAACAACGATCTTGTACAAGAACATGCATATTTTCATACATGGTAACTAAAGAAATCAAGTTCTCGAGTCCATGCTCGTGTACTTGTATAAGATCGTGCGCAAGTTCATGTACATGAACTTGTGTTCATTTTTTTTTTATTTTTGCAAAATTTATAGAAATTTTTAACATTGGTCATAAACACTCTTTGTTCATAAATGCGAAAAACAACTGTGCAGCTATATAATCGATAAAAAACTACTGCGCAAACATTAAAAATTTTGATTATAAACTGTAAGGAAAACTCAAGATCTCCCGTGCAGAAATTATGGGCTTCCCAGTTTGCCTGAATTCTGGCAAAGGCCTGACATGGCAAACTGGCAAGGGACTAGTAATGGCTTGCAACGGTTTTGCATGGATTTGCCCTACTTAGGAATAAACATGCCAGGGCTATGAGAGTTTTCCAGGGAATTGCCCTATATTTTCTGACAAAAATAGTCAATCAGTAAAATCTTACTGATTTATCAGTGAAAATTGTACTTAATGTATGCTTAATCAGTTGTGAAAAGTAATTCATTGAATCAGTAAACAACAGTAACTTATACACTGATATAATCAGAAGAATGCACAATTCTAGACAGACCAATAATGATCCCAAAATCGACCCAATTTCAAATTGGTATTAACACCAACACTAAACAAGTTGTAAATTCAGATGTTCATTACATGAACATTTTGCTTCCTCTTTACGGTAAAAAAAAATTTGCTTCCTCGTAGAGAAAGCAAAATTTTATTGCCAAAATGTGAATTTTTGATTTTTTAATTTTCATTAATTCTTTAAATTTACCTCAAATGTATACTTTATATATATCGATCGATTCGTCTTGACGTAAGGAATACAATTTTATTATATATAACCTTAAATTTTTTTATTTAAAAATTTTTTCGATTAAAAAAAATTTTTGGAAAAAAGACGATAAAAATTTTTTTTGGGATATTTTTCAAAATCCTTTGGTCAGATTTGAGATATTAATATGATAAATGAGCCTACCAAATTTTATCTAAATCCATTAAAACCTGTTAAAGTTATCTTCTAAACAAAAAAGGGATCCACACACACACACACATACATACATCCGGACAATTGATAAGGATCTCATATAACATGTTTCTATAAAGAAAAAAATTTGTTTCCGCCACTTTAAAAAGTTTTATAAACGAAAGAACTACAAATATATTATATATTTATATATACAATTTTGACAAAAATTAATAAAAATTCGATATAAGAAAAAGTTATTTCAAAAAATACAAAAACTATTTTTTTCAAAAAATCAAAAAAATGATTTAATCTACAGATTTCAGTAAAATATGAACTTTATATAAGGTAATCGATTCATTTTAATACAAGAAGTAAGTTTTTTTACCATACAAAATTAAATCTACAATGAAAAAAATTTTTGGAAAAAAAATTTTGAAATAAAATAAAATGTGAATATATTTGGAATTGCTTGTGTCAGATTATATTTATTAATGCAGTATTAATAGCAGTAATTTCTGTTGCTTTCAATCGTAAACATCATGATTAAAAATTAGTGACTTCCAAGTTTTAAATGGCGTTTGTTTATATGTAAAGTATACTATTTCCTTCAGTCCTGAAACTTAACGATATATGTAATGTGAGTCCTGGAAATTAACGAAGGGCATTAATAAAGGTCCTGGAACTCATTGATTCATATATATCTATATTCGAACAAAAATATTCTGATTTTCAGACTCCAGTAGTAGTAGTATTTTATGCTTTCAAGTCGTGGAATATAATAACATATGTAAATTTGAATACTGGAATACTGGATCGATCAGTTCCAGGACCTTTGTTAATGCGCTTCGTTAATTTCCAGGACTCAAATTACATATATCGTTAAGTTCCAGGACTTCAAAAAATAATATATTTTTCATATAAACAAACACCCTTTATAACTTAAAAGTCACTAATTTTTAATTATGATGTTTACGATTGAAAGCAACAGAAAATACTACTATTACTGGAGTCCGAAATTCAGAATATTTTTATTAGAATATAGATTTATGAAACGATGAGTTCCGGGACCTTGATTAATGCGCTTCTTTAATTTCCAGGACTCAAGTGACATATATCGTTAAGTTTCAACTGCTAAGAAATTTTTAGTGTGGTAAATCCGGGAGAGTAGGCTAAGTCAATTATTTTACAGTATTTGTTACTAAATGTTACTTATAATCGATACTCTAACTTGATTTAATTACAATGTAAATAAAAGCAAAAACTAAGTTAAAAAAAATGTACGAAATATTTAAACCATTTTATTATTTTGCCTAGTTCTGGAAACAGGTGTTATATTTACATTTGTTATTGTATTAGGAAAATTTTTTTTGAATAATTGTTCATTAATTTTTCACGGCCTAAGCTTTATAATAACCTAAAAATTGGACACTAATTTTTTCTATTGCTTCTTCGTGAGGAAGCTTTGCATTCGTGACGATTTTCAACTTTGCGAAAAAGGTTATATCATTATATCATACTCATTCTCACCTAGAATTAATATATTTGAAGTTCTGATCACATGTTCTGATGTATGTGTGTGAATAAGTGTGTGTATGTTACAAAATATTGTGATCAAATTATCTCAGAAACATTTTGATGGATTGTCCTGAAATTTTGTATGCTTATTGCAGTCATTAATATCTATAATCTGACACAAGCATTTCCAAGTATATTCAAATTTTTTTTAATTTAAAAATTTTTTTCATTGTAAATTTTATTTTGTTTGGTAAAAAAACTTACTTCTTGCATTAAAAGGAATCGATTAACCTATATAATGTTCATATTTTACTGAAATCTATAGATTAAATCAATATTAAAATTTTTTAAATAACTTTTTCTTATATAGAAATTTTTATTAATTATAGTCAAAATTGTATATATAAATATATAATATGTGACCTGGACAGTGAAAAGGGGGCTTACGTGCGAAAAAAAACGATTTTTTATTGATTGGTGATTCTGATAGAAAAAAATTTTCTCTATCAGAATCACCAATAAATAAAAAATCTTTTTTTTCGCACGTAAGCCCGCTTTTCACTGTCCAGGTCACATATTATATATTTATACATTTATATTAAAAATTAGTGACTTTTAAGTTATAAAGGGTGTTTGTTTATATGAAAAATATATTATTTTTTGAAGTCCTGGAACTTAACGATATATGTAATTTGAGTCCTGGAAATTAACGAAGCGCATTAATAAAGGTCCTGGAACTGATCGATTCATATATCTATATTCTAATCAAAATATTCTGAATTTCAGACTGCAGTACTAGCAGTATTTTTAACTAAACAATCCATTATAAATTGTTAAGTTTAAAGATTTGGTTTTATGCGCTTCGTTAAGTTCCAGTATTAAAATTTACATATATTATTATATTCCACGACTTACGAAAAAGATATATACTTCTCATATAAGCAAACGCCCTTTAAAACTTGGAAGTCACTAATTTTTAATTCTAATGCTTACGATTGAAAGCAACAGAAAATACTGCTACTACTGGAATCTGAAAATCAGAATATTTTTGTTCGAATATAGATATATATGAATCAATGAGTTCTGGGACCTTTATTATTGCCCTTCGTTAATTTCCAGGACTCACATTACATATATCCTTAAGTTCCAGGACTTAAGGAAATAATATACTCTCCATATAAACAAACGCCATTTGAAACTTGGAAGTCACTAATTTTTAATCATGATGTTTACGATTGAAAGCAACAGAAAATACTGCTATTAATACTGCATTAATAAATATAATCAGACACAAGCAATTCCAAATATATTCACATTTTATTTTATTTCAAAATTTTTTTTCCAAAAATTTTTTTCATTGTAAATTTATACTACTGTTACTGAATTCTGAAATTTAGAATGTTTTCATTAGTGTATAGATATATAAATCGTTTAGTTCCAGGACTACAATTTAGATACATTGCTAAGTTCTGGTACATAAGAGAACGATATATTTTTATAAAAACAAATGCACTTTAAAATCTATAAGGCACTAATTTTTTATTTTTATGTTTACAATAAAATGTCTCATATTTAATAAATTGAGTAATTTATGAAGACACTTGTAAGCAGCCAAATAGTCATCGTGATTCTAAGTTTCTAAATCATTTATCATTACCTTATACGTATGTAAAAATTTGTAATATTTTGAGAAAATATTCTTCTTTAAAGGTATTTTATAAGCGACAAATACGCGAATAAGAAAATTTGGCTACATTCATTAAAAATTTAAAATATGAGTGAAACTTTCATTATAGAGTCACAATTATAAAACAAAGTGATTCCTCTATTACAGTACCATTTATGATTCATATTTATACAATTTTTATAGAAAACTACTATATCTTTTACTTCTATGCATCAGAGTATAGACATATTAATAGTTGAGTTCCAGGACCTGATTTAAGGCGCTTTGTTAATTTCCAGGACTTAAATTTACATTTACTGTTAACTTCCAGAAGTTAAGAAAATGAAACTTTATAAAAAATTTAAGAATTTATGATTTATGAAAATTTAAATTTTTTGTTTAAGTATAAACGTATAAATCGATAATTTTCTGATAACTGAACTGATTGTGAGAAGCATCATTTTGTTTGAGCCCCGTGCAGAAAGATCCCTACTTAGTTCTATTGCAAGTAAGGCTCTCTCATGGCCCTTGCCAATTTTTCCATAAGTCTGGCGTTTTCCAGATTAAACGAGACATACTTGGTTCAGGTTTGCAATATAACCTAGAAAACTACATAGGGGAGAGTGGCAAACAGTGGGACATTTTAAACAGTAGGACACTTTAATTTTCTGAAAAACTACTTAAAGAAACTCGACCAAAATTTAAATGTAAACCATGTTTATGACAACACACTATCTCCAAAAATTTTAGCCACATTGATTCATTATTTACAAAGAAAATTGAAGAAAACTGTTTTTGACGTACCGGAGTAAATTTTTTCTTGAAATACAATGTTAATTTTTATATATAAAGGACAGTTTTAAGAAAAGTGTAATTGTTACTTCGTTTACTCATGTTTTAAAGTATAATATCCAATAATTTAAAATATTTTTAAATTTCACAAACAATTTTTATTTAGATAATTTCATGCGATTGCTTAATTTAAACAGTGTGACATTCAACACTGGAACAGGCAAAAATTTAAGTTTATAAAACGTGGTTTTTGACAACACTGATTATAAGTTGTGTCAGCTATACGCATGCGAATTTATACTTACACAGCGACTAAAAATGTGATTTTTATGCTAAAAAACAATAAAAAATTCAAAATTTATAATTAATAATTATTATAATTATTGTTCGACAACATTTAAAAAGTAACACTTGATAAGAGAACGACTATTTAAATTTTGCTCCAAATTGTTTTTAGGTTATGAACAAATTATGACGTATGAACAGTAGTACTGTAAACGTGAAAAAAATAATAGCAATTTTTTATATGAAACTTAACATCGTATTATAAAAATGTAAAATATTATTAAATTATGAGTGTTTTGCAACATTTGTTGACGTTATTTAATGCAAAAAATATATATTTACAAAGTATGAAGCAGAATATTTCCTATTGAAAAAAACACGAATAATTATGCGTATAATAATACGTAATAAAACTTAAATTTATTTATGCTGATTCCACATATACGAAACGCGCGCGTGTTGCGTTGACGCGTATCGCTAGCGACAGAGTGGTATACGTATTAAACTATACGTATATCACTCTATCGCTAGCGTTACGCGTCAACAAATACGTATCCCACTCTGTCGCTAGCGATACGCGTCAACGCAACACGCGCGCGTTTCGTATATGTGGAATCAGCATTAATTTATTTTTTTAACGTATTATTATACGTATAATTGTACGTATCTATAATTTTTAATATTTAGGAATATATAAATATGGAATATATTTTTGTTTATTAATATATACCTAAATATTATAAAATATAGACAAGTATAATTATACGTATATTTATACGTATAATTCTTGTTTCAAATTCGTATGTCTTATTATACGTATTATTATACGTATAATTATCGTGTTTTCTTTCAATAGGGTTATTATTGAAATAATTATTCGGTTCTTAATAATAGGTGTCCCACTGTTAAATACAAACCTTCAAAACAAGAAAAGTACATCAAGTTTCGAAAACTTTAAATTTTTTTATTTAATCACAATATCCTACACAACACATGAGATTTCCTAAATATTTCTGAAATATTTTATTGAAATTTAGAAATATTCCAATGCGAAGTCCTTGAAATATTTCTGAAATTAGGGAAATGTCCGCCTATAAGAAATATTGCCGTGTAATTTTGCTGAAATATTTCATTAAAATATTATAGAAAAATTCCAACTTAAATGATGCGCACTGGTCGATCTCAGTTTTTATGGCCTGTACAGCTGCGCAGTAGTTTTGAATTTTCTAGGATCCTAAGGTGTTGAACATGTTAGAAAATAACGATTGATTACATATTTTAAAAAAGTCTCTTACTTTCTTTGAAATATTTCCTGAATATTGCAGAATCTTCATGTGTAATATTGCAGGAGTCTTAAAGTTTAATATTTCAGCAAAATTGTACGGCAATATTTCTTATAGGCGGACATTTTCCTGTTTTCATAAACATTTCATGAACCTTGCATTGAAATATTTCAAATCTTTCAATGAAATATTCATGAAATGTTTAAGAAATATAATGTGCTGTGTGCGATACTTTTAATAGAATATGTGCATTGTGTAGAAAAGAGTTCAAACTTTATGGTAATACCAAAAAGTGTTCAAAAATATATAAAATTGACATATTAATATGTCTTTGAAAAAAGTGTCCCAATATTTGTCACTCTTTCCTACATACATTCCGTTTACATATAATTTGTTCATGCACTGGCACAAGTTCCTGAACTCACCGATAAACATATTTTGATATATATCCAAAAGTCCTCAAACTCATAGATAGACAAATTTTCATAAATTTCCAAAAGTCCTGGAACTCATCGGTAGAAAAATTTATAAATTTCCATAAATTACCAATGACCGTAAGAAGAAAATTTGAGTATCCATAATCATGTCTAATGCATAATATTGTGTATCGTAGTCTATTCTACGTTTTTCATACCAAAAAAGAAGTTTAAAAGCAATAAAATTGTAAATAATAATAGAAAACTGAAGATGTCAGACATAACGGTCGATTTCAGGACAGTCCTGGAACTTAACGTTACAACGCAGGAAGTTCCAGGACGGTCCTCAATGTTACAAAAAATCCTGCAACTTAACGGCTTACCAGAGATTTGGTCCTGGAAAACAACGCCTGACATATATATATATATATATATATATACATATATATATATGCCCACGAACACATACACATATACTTATGTGCCCCTTTTTTTGTTTTTTTATACGCAAACTTGGCAGTCTCTTCTTTTCGAGAGGGGAACAAACTATCTCTCTTATTTTCTTTTTTTTTCTTACGCCACCGCGGAATATTCCTGCAAACTTGCTTCAAGGAAGTTGAGCATGCGGAAAATTATAATCTGTCGCGTTGGCTGATTTTGTTTGTGTCGTTAATGATGGTACTTGATTTGAAATTTTTGTTTAATTGAGCATACTCGACGTAGAATCGGTTATTCGCTTTCTTAAAAACCAGTACTAAGGGGATGTTACAAGGCGACGTCGGCATAGGTGTTAAATCTTTGAGTGTTTTGTCAGTCAGAATAGGTGAATAGGTTTGTGCACTGTTATATTGTACTCGAATAGTCATAGTAATTTAGACATGACACAAAAAAATATTTGTTTATAAAAAAATTATTCTTCCGTTTAGTCTTTTAAATGAGAAACTGACCGTCTCTATTCTTCGAACTCGAAGGTCCTGTTTAATCGTACGAATAAGCACGTCAGCTGATCCAACAAGTGTGAGTGAGAGTCTCTGTAATTCTCGTCGGTTAATAATGCCTCCGTGGTGAAGTGGATGTTTTGGGTTATATGTCACAAAATAATCTAATTTAATTTGTGATTCTGGTTTTGGTCGTTTATTTAAGGGATGAAATTTATATTCTGATTTTACCGAAACTTGATTTTCCTTAACAATTTCGTTTTTAACGGGGGTAGTCTCTATTTTCGTATCTGAATTTTCCGATTTGTTTTGAATATTTTTATTGCGTGAATTAATTCGTTTTTTTGAGCGACCGCCACGGGGCCTAATTTTATGTGGCATAATTTGAATGATTCATAGCAAAAAAAAAAAGAAATGAAAAATCAATAGTTTTCAATTACTTCTTTAACAGAGTAAAGTGGCCCTTAAACAGAAAAGTTGAAATAAGATTCCTAATAATTCCGTAATTAGGGAGAGCGAAAAGGTGATGATAAGTAACACGAAAGGCAATAAAAGAAAAATTTCTATTAAAGACATGTTAAGTATAGAAGAAGAAAAAAAATAGGTTTCTTTCTTTTGCAATGAGAATTTTTCTTATTTCAAAATGAAACAAATTTTCAGAGTTACCGTTATGAATTTCGATTAGTCATCATCAACGACATAGTCGGAGAGCCAAAATCAAAATTGTGAATGAGTCATCATCAACGACCAAGGTCGGAGAGCCAAAATCACAATTTTTCGCAATTCAAACAGTTCGTCATGTACTTTTTGAATGCATTAGAAATTGAAAGGTTTTTCCTCGGAAAAATCCTCTCTTACACAATTCTCAAAAAGAAGTTTAAAATTAGTTGATTAAAGTCTTTAACTATTCTTTTCTTTTAATTGAAAGAATTTTCGGAACCAATGTCTCAGATAATGTCATCATCAACGACCAAGGTCGGAGAGCCAAAATCATAAATTAGGATTGCGTCATCATCAACAACATAAGTTGGAGAGCCATAATTCAGAATTTATTTTTAAGACAAAGTCACCATGTACTTTTCTTTCAATATAAGGAAAAGAAAATCAAATACTCAATTAATTAGAATGATTGATTTTTAGTCTTGAAATGTTAGTAAGGTATAAGTATAAGAATGTTAAATTAAAAGTAGACGTGAAATTTTGTCAAAATTAAATTTTTTTTGAAAAACCAAGCTGCCGAAATTAAAAATTCCGTTTAATTTTATGGGATCGTGTATCCTTTTTTAGAAGAAAACTGCCAAGTTACGTTATTCGAAAATTGAATTTTAGGGAATAAAACATAATGAAACAATTAAGACCCTTTTATACATTTATTTTATAAAAAGAAATCATGAATTTAAAATATAAAAATGATACAGTAAGATAAGAAAAAGTAACGATACATGTTTTAAAACTTACTCTACTGCTTATTATACCGTCGCAAGCTAACGAGGGCAGGGCGTCGAGCTGCTTTCCGACGGGCGGAAAAATACACACTTATCAAAGCGCGAAAATGTCTATTGGTAGCGCACGAAAATGCACTCACGGGTCCACCGAATCTAAACAGCGCAGGCACCACACGTGCGGACTGGCCGGTCAAAAAGACAAAAATTCAATAATTTGATTTTATTCAAATTACTGGATTTTTATTAAAGACGACTTCCGTTGGACTTCGTCGGCGTGAAGTATTTACTTTAACTTTTCGTCCGTCCAATTTTAATCACTATCTATGTAGTGGATTGTAAAAATTGAAAATCCGACTCACGGACGGGCTTAGTCCCGGCGTCTCAAAATCGTTTTTATGCCTCTGAAAAATTTCAGAGCTGACTCGCGAATGAGAGTTTTTTTGAGTGCAAACATTACCGTTTGCTACTTTCTTTAATTTTAAGTGGGGAACATTGCCGCAACGTTCAATGCGCTCAGAACGCCGCCGCAATGTTCACTAACACATTCGCAACATTCCCATTTACTAACTTCTACAATTTTCGTTTGGGAACATTGCCGCAACGTCCAACGCACTCAGGGCGCTGCCGCAATGTTCGTTAACGCACTCGCAACATTCGCAACATTAAAATTAAAGATCCATGTGAATATAATTTTCATTTTTCGATGTTATATTTAATTATGAATGCTCGTAGAATAATATTAGAATATATGTACATATTTACACAATTTTTATAATTTTTAATTTTCAAAAATTTTTATTTTTCAAAAAAAAAAATTTTTCAATTTTTTTTTGAAAAATGTGAGTCAAATGAAACACATTTTTCCTCTGACAATTTTTAATATCGATTAAAACAAAAAAACTATACCTATTTTTTAAAAAAAAAGACAAAAAAAACAGAAACGGATGAAAAATGGGTAAAATGCAGAGCGAAATCACTTTATTTTGAAAAAATGTGTTCAAATATGTATTATTTCTCTTTAAACCACCTTAAATTAAAATAAATTAAAGTAACTTACACATAAAATACGGAATTTTTTTTTTTTAAATTAAAAATTTGTTTTTACATTCTCATCAAAATGAGAAAGTATTACATTTGCCCGATTTTGACCAATTTCTGATTAGTTCATGTTGCATTGTTTTTACTAGAATATCGTAAGTTTTTGATTGCTAACTTTTGAATTGAGTGAACTTCTTTTATTTTTAGACTTTTTTTTATCTTACCCCTTGACAGTCCATGGCTCATATATATCCTAATAAAAATACGTTCCGTTTTTGTGATTTTGGAGGTATTTGTACACATTTGAAGAAAATAGTAAATCTTTTTCTATTATCCTAATATTTTTTATAGTTTTATGACTAACAGATGTAATTTGATGGTAGAGACTCTTGGACTTTCGTGGGAAAGTGATAAGATATGAAAAAGACCCCAGCAGTCAACAGCTGGAAGGATGCACTTTAGAGTTTCCAAAAGATTTAATAGCTATATTTTTATCTATATTGAATTTTCCAAATTTCAAAGTGCATCCCACGAGTGAAGACTACTGAAAGTACTTTGTCTCGATATCGGTTTTTAAAAGAAAGACAAACAATTTACACAAAAAATATGAGACGTAGTTTAGATAAAACAGTTGTTTTCCATACAAAATTTACAGAAAAAATTAAAGGAAAAAGAACATAAAATCTAATAAAATAACGCAGGACGTTACACTTCATTTTATTCATTCACACCAGTATATAATGGCTACTGATTGACATAACTGTCAAATTTCCCCTTGCATTATGTACCAAAATAATCATCTTCCAAGCCAACAAAAAATATAAGTCCAACTCGGTTGGAAATTTTTGACATTACTAAAAATGTCCGAAGCGACAGTTGGAAAAATCAAATTCATGTTTTGGAGGAGACATGTTTACAAAAAATTGGAACACCCTTCCAAATTTCGGAAAGTAAACACGTGGAATTAAAATTTTTTTTTTCAAAATTAAACTCAAAGTGGCAAAAAAACGGACTAACATATACTGAATTTACTAAGAAAAATAAAGATTGGCTTGATAAATTTTCAAGTAAGTAAATAATAAATAAAAAATATGAAAATAAAAGAGAAATAACATTTTTGTAATTAAATATCCTTCAAATTTTTGCGATTCTCACAATAATCAGTTATACTAACTATGAAACAGTGACATAGATTAGAGTAAATTTATTACTTTCCAGAAGTCAATCGAAATTCTTGAATGCGAAACAGAATCAACAAATAGAGAGTTGTTAGCAAAATCATCACAACTTCGCGGTCGGCATTCTGTCTCATTCTCTGATAGCAGTGATAGGAGCAAGCGAAGAAAGACTGAGAGTTTACGGTCATCGTATGGCACCGAAGAGTTAGTGTATGCAGCGCAAATGAGTTTACGCGCTTCTGGCGCCCCGCAAGCATCACATATCTTAAAAGATATGACTTCGTCTCCATCGACGGCTTCCAGTTATAAAGTAGCTTATGATGAGTCTTTGAAAGAGCCTTTGACCGAAATTCCTGCAGATCATGCACTAAATTTAATTCTTTCTGGTAAAATGTCCAAAGAAACCTATCAAATGACTAGATCGTTGACTAATGAGAATCGTCGCACCTCTGTCTATCCTTCCTACAAAAAAGTACTAGCAGCTAAAGCTCTCTGCTATTCACCTTCGTCAGCTATGATGATAACTGAGACTAGCGCTGAAGTTTAATTGCAAAATTGACTTGACCATACTGTCAGCCGATTATTAAAATCGCAAGAAAAGGTAATTGAAACATTAGCGCTGCTCCCAGATCATTTGCATAAAATGAAATTGTTTTTAAAACGGGGCTGCGATGGTTCATCTGGTCAACAATATAAGCAAAAATTTAGTGACGAGAGCAGTTCAGATGCAAACGTATTTTTTACCTCTGTTGTTCCTTTTGAGATTGACAACAAAAAATCATAATAATGAGGAAATAATCGTTTGGAGTAATTTAAGACCCTCGTCCACGCGTCTTTGTAGGCCCATTAGACTGCAATTTCTAAAAGAAACCGTTGTATCTACTCTCGCAGAAAGAGAGTATATTGAAAATCAGATTAAAAATCTTGTTCCATTTGATTTAACTGTATCGTCGCGCAATATTCGAGTTGATTACGAACTAGCTTTTACAATGGTAGACGGTAAAGTCAAAAACTCTGTTACTGGAACTGCGTCTGCCATGCGATGTTATATTTGCAAAGCTACATCGAAAGATTTTAATAACTTAAATTTGATGCTCCAAATGAAAATAGAAGAAAGCTATCTTTACTTTGGCATAAGCTCACTACATGGTTGGCTCAGATTTATAAAGTAGCTTTTACGTCTTGCGTACAAAAATTTTCAAGAAGGAGATAATAAAAAGTGGCAGGCGCGTTCGGCAGATATGAAACAAAATTGTAGCGCCCGAAAAAAAGAAATCCAAGATAAATTTTGGAAAGAGCTTGGATTGCGTATAGATATTCCCAAAGCAGGAGCTGGAACCACCAACGATGGTAACACGACTCGACGTTTTTTTCAAAATGTTCCATTGACTGCTAAAATTATGCAAATTTATGAAGAATTAATTGAAAATTGTAAAGTCGTATTACAAACAATTTCGAGTGGGTTCGATATAGATGTAGAAAAATTATTGTTTTAAAATTGCTGAACGATATACACTTTTGTACAGTTGGTATCCTATGCCTACTGGAGTTCATATTGTTTTAGTCCACGGCTATGCTATTATTAAAGTAGCTGCTTTACCAATTGGGCAATTATCCGAAGGTGCTCAGGAATCAAGAAATAAAGATATTAAAAAGGCACGTGAAAATTTTGCCAGAAAATCTTCACGTGTTCAAACAATGGAAGATGTTTTCAAAAGACTCCTGGCGTCTTCGAATCCACTAATATCGAGTTTGCAAAAAGTGCGAACCAAAATAAGTGAACCCCTCAGTCCGAAAGTTTTGGAATTACTAGTTTCGTCCTGTGCGTGTACGCCTAACATTAATGATATCACAGAAAGTGACTCTGAATTGTCTGAAAATGAAGCATAGTTTGAATCAGATTAAGTTTAAAAAACAGTATTTTACTTATGTAAATTGAGTTTAAGAAACAATTTATAAGATAATAAACTGATTGTTATTGTTATTTCAAAAACATTTTCTCATCATATTATTAAAACATTATTTAATTTTACAACTAAAATTAGAATTTTTATAAATCTAACGTTAGATTTTCAATAAGCGACCCATTAAACCCCGAGTAACGATTTTCGGACGAATTCGAAAAATTTTATAAAAACTTTCAGCCATATTGGAGCAGCCATTTTGAATTTTTATAATCTGACGTCAGATCTGTAATCAGCTACCGATAAAATTACCGAGTAACGATTTTCAGACGAATTCGATAAATTTTATCAAAATTTTCCGCCATATTGGATCAGCCATTTTGAATTTTAAAGAATTGATGTCATATTCGTAATCAACGACCCTAAAAACCCCCGAGTACCGATTTTCAGAAAACTTCGATAAATTTTATCAAAAATTTTTGCCATATTGGATCAGACATTTTGAATTTTCATAATCTGACGTCAGATTTGTAATCAGCGACCCCGAAACCCCCGAGTAACGACTTTCAAGCGGATTAATTTAGAACTGGAATTTTGGCCATCTTTTTATCTATTTGAAACCACTGTGAGGTTTAACGAAATCTATGTCACATCTACCTTTCCTCCCTCCACTCATCAACCCTCCTACGCACCTTAAGGACATACTAAGGGACCTTAGTTATGTCAAGGCCCAAAACTAGCAGTGTTAATTTTGACTTGTAAAAGAAACACGTATGTTAGAACGTGATGTCATTAAAACCTCATAAATAAAATAAATAATAATTATTTACGAATAAGTTGTTATTAATTAATTAATAAAACAATAAAATTATGAATTCTTCATTAATTAATAAATAAACAAAAAATAAATTATCTACAGATAATTTATCATTATTGCATATTTATTAATTAAATTAACAATAATAAAAATCCCGTCACATTTAAACATCACTATTGTCACTAAACACAGGTATTTTTATATCTTGCTAACTTACCTCTCTCACTAAATATAACTATTAATGATCACTCACGCGTTATTTAATTTTTATTCGCTAATTAAAAATCTGACGTATTGAAACTGCTCGACTTCCTCATTCCCCATTCCTTCAAATACGTGAACTCTCGTTTTCCGTATTTCAACCTCACTTCTTCTAATAAAGAATTGCACCACTGCTAATAATTCTTTTTTTACAGGGTTGTAAACATTGGAGATCAAAAATTTTTATAGTTTTTTTACAAAAATATTTTTCTGCATAAATTTTTTTCGCTGAGTAAGTAAAACAATAAAAATAAAATATTACATAGTAAAATAAGTACATGTCTTCGTAGCAATGTAGTGAATCTTGTAACATTATTATCAAAAAAATCAATCAATCAATCTCATCAGCGACCCAAAAAAAACCCTAGATTCAATGTTTAATGTTTCATGGAAATTAATTATACTTTTTATGAGCTTGAATATTTTTATGCGTTTTTTGGTTTTTAGAAAATTTAGAGGGTGGTTTCACCACCTATTCCTTCGTCTAAGCACATATAAAAAAATAACTATTTCTTATTTTTGCGAGTTCTTAAAAAGGGCCAAGTGTCATTTAAATCCAGAGTAATCCAGAGTGTACCACTTGGGTAGGTTTACTTGTGAGATGTTACAAGTTTTCTATACTTTTTTTTTTAAAAAAGCAAAAAAAATGAGTGAGTTATTAAAAACAAGTGCGCCAGGTAACCCCGGTCTACCCTACTACTCTCATTCTATGAAACATAAGAAAGCTTAAAAATATGCCAGTTTACGAAAAATTTCAATTCTATAATAATAATTTTGCAATATGGGTTAAATAATAAATTTATTAATACAAGATTTTCTCAAAATAATAAACAAAATTCTTTTATTAAAGCTTTATATGTAAGTACAAATAATGTATGCAATAATAGAATTTGTAAATCAACTTGTATTTTTAGAAATCATTTGTTTACACCGTACATAGTTCGGCAGCCTACATGCCGAGGCATGACTTTAGGTATGTATGCCTCTTTGATGGCCAGCAGTTAGGCTGGCTTAGCAAGCTTCAACACATTGTCGCTTCTCACCTGGGGTGCGTTCACAAAACTCTCACCCTCACTCTCACTCAAAAATTTTTCTCTCTCACTCTCACCGTCACACTCACTCAAAAATTTTTCACTCTCACCCTCACTCTCACTCAAAAATTTTTCTCTCATTCTCACTCTCACTCAATATTTTGTCTCTCTCACTTTCACTCAAAAATTTTTCTCTCTCACTCTCACCCTCACTCAAAAATTTTTCTTTCTCACTCTCAGCCTCATTCTCAATCTCACTCAAAAAATTTTTACTCTCACCCTCACTCTCACGCAAAAATTTTTCTCTCTCATTCTCACTCTCACACTCATGCAAAAATTTTTCTCTCATTCTCACTCTCACCCTTACTCAATATTTTTTCTCTCTCACTCTCACACTCATTGAAAAATTTTTCTCTCTCACTCTCACATTCACTCAGAAATTTTTTACCCTCACTCTGATTCAGAAATTTTTCTCTCTCATATTTCACTCTCACTTAAAAATTTTTCTCTCTCACTTTCACTATCACTCAAAATTTTTCTTTCTCACTCTCCCTCTAAAAATTTTCCTCCCTCATTGTCACTATCTCTTAAAAATTTTTCTCTCACTCTCACTCTCCCTCAAAATTTTTTCTCTCTTAATCTCACTCTCACTCAAAAATTTTTCTCTCTCACACTCAGCCTCATTCTCAATCTCACTCAAAAAATTTTCTCTCTCACTCTCACCATCACTCTCACTCAAAAATTTGTCTCTCTCACTCTTAGCGTCATTCTCAATCTCACTCAAAAAATTTCCTCTCTCACTCTCACCCTCACTCTCAATCAAAAATTTTTCTCTCATTCTCACTCTCACTCAATATTTTTTCTTTCTCACTCTCACCCTCACTCTCACTCAAAAATTTTTCTCTCTCACTCACACTTTCACTCAAAATTTTTTTACTCTCACTCTGACTCCGAAATTTTTCTCTCTCAATTTCACTCTCACTTAAAAATTCTTCTCTCTCACTCTCACTCTAAATTTTTCTATCTTTCTCTACCTCTAAAAATTTTCCTCTCTCATTCTCACTCTCACTTGAAAATTTTTCTCTCACTCAAAAAAACATTTTGTGTTATTAAAATAAGGAAATCAACGTACGGCGTTACCAACACACAGAAGAAAAGCAATACACACTTTTCATGTCTGTTAGGTACCGATCTTGAAACTAACTCAAAGAGGCGAGCTGGTACCGCCGCGAAGAATACATTGGAAAATATACCTATATAAAGGAAGACTTTTCACTTCAAAGGCAGTCCCAAATTATACTCACGGAGTTCGTCATAGCAAGTGTTAGATACAGTTTCCAAAATTATCATATTTCTCAGTGGTTACGTGCGGTAATAAAAATCTTAACGACCAAGAAGATCCAATCTTAGGAGGTCAATACAACAGGTGCTAATTGAAGACTCCTCAATATAACATCCTAAAGGTAACCATACCAAATATTAAAACAATGATTTATTTGATTGTATAACACAAATTGTTAAGAACATTTTACATTTTTAAAAAATAAATAATTTTTATATTATATTAAATCATTCATTTAATAAACCTCTTCCCAGCTTAGTTAATTTAACTAAGTTTAATTGAGGAAATTTCAATAGGGAACAATTAAAAGTTCAGATTAGTTAAAAATAATATTTATTAAAATATGACATAACACTCTCACTCAAAAATTTTTCACTATCATTCTCACTCGCAATTCAAAAATTTTTCTCTCTCACTTTCACGTTCTTTAAAAAAAAATTCACTCTCACTGTCACGTTCTTTAAAAAAAATTTCACTCTTACTGTCACTCAAAAAATTTTTACTCTCACTTTAAAAGATTTTAACTCTTACCCTTACTTTTACACAAAAAATTTTCACTCACATTCTCACTTTGACTCAATAAATTTTCACTCTCACTTTCGCTCAAAAATTTTTCATTATCTCTTTCACTCTCACTCTCACTCAAAAAAGTTTCACTCTTTCTGTCACTCATTTTCACTCAAAATATTTTCAAGTTTTCTTTCATATTCTCTTTTACTAAAAAATTTTATATTTCACTTTCACTCTCACTGAAAAAATTTTTATCTCATTTTCTCTTACTCTTACAGTTATACTTGCACTACCAGTAACATGATTTTAAACACTTTTACTTTCACTTCACCTTACACTTACATCTTTTTTATATTCCCTCAAATCCTTCTTTATTTTAATGGTCAATTACACTATCAGTTTCATTATCAATAAATTGTTTAGTGCACTACACTTCTCACTTTTACTGTAATACTTAATTTTTTCACAATTTATCGTTATGTTCAATGTCAGTGACATTTACATAATTTTTTTTAAACTTTCACTAGTAACAACACTAACACTAAATATTAAGGATTCAATTCTACTTTTACTATCAATTATAACTAAACTGTATTTTTTATTGTTAATAAGATTCCTCTCTAAAAAAAGACAGTTCGAGAATTTCTCGAAGGAACTTGAAACCTCGAAAATTTGAAACAGAAATACAATTAATCACCAATTAACTATTTGAGTCACGTTTTACAAAATACGAAATGATACTAATAAATTATTAATATTTGCCAAAATCTTTATTAAGTTTTTTTTTATGTATAAAGTTGAAAATGATTCATTAAATTATAAAATACATATACGGCATGTAATACGCATCATGAGACAAACATAACCTACTTAGTTGAAGCCACGTGATCGGCCATAATCAAAATAGTGCGCGCATATTTAAATATAATTTGCGCTTTCGGTGAAACCACGGATCCCGATCTGGATAACTAAGTGGTGCTCATTCAGTTTATATTAAATATGATTTTTTAAAGTTTCTATAGACTGTTGCAAGAATTGTAATAATACATCGAATATATAACAAAAAACCGCTGCTAAGTTGTACTGTTGTATAAATTTGAAGTGAGTTACTCTTTGTGTTCATTATGAACACATTGCTTCCTCCTAGAGATTACGTAATTTTTATTTTCACTTTTTTCAGAATATTTAATTTGGAATAAGGCAATAAATTCTGAATTTTATATTTTATCGAATTTTCAAATATATAATCAATCGATGAACTTTTAAATGCTCTACAAGCCAGTAATAGTAACTTAGAAGTTATATGAAGATTTTTGAATAAAAAAGTCATGTTTTTCAAATTTCTTATTTTTGAAACATCAATAACTTTGTTATATTTTATGGAAAGAAGTTTAAAAATAGGTCAAATTTCATTATTTGTCCGCCAGTGAGATCTTCAATTTAAAAAAAATTCATCCGGATAGCTCTTAAGGGCTTTGAGATATTTATGAAAATGTAATGTTAACACACACACACGCGCGCTCGCGCTAACGTTTTCTAAAAACATCATTTTTGAACTCCTGGGGTCAAATTGTATCGAAATATGTGAAAAATATCATCCTCTACGGAGGAAGCAAAATATCGAAAAAATAAATGAGCATTAAAAATTGTGACATCTCAATAGAAGGGGAAGCATTGAGGATGTTTAAATTATAAACGAGAGAAAATTAATCACTACACTACTATTTTTACAGAAAGCGGAAATTAATATTAATATTCGTTGATATACATTAATTTCGAAAGTTCTTTGTCTAACGGGACACCCTCTACTATCCAAAACGCATGGAAAATGCATGTGTATTTTTTTTTGCCACATGGTATTTTTGGAATTACAACTATACGCGGTCAATATGGCGCTTCGAATAATAATGTGCATTAAACAATGTAATTTTTGCCGTATTTTCAAAAATTAGTTCCATTGTTCAAACACTAAATTTTTAAAGCTTTGAGGGGTTGCTGATTATGATTATGAAGTTAAAATCAAAAAATTCAAAATAGCGAATCCAATATGACCAACGATTATTTTTAAATTCATGGAATTCACTTGAAACTTTTAACTAGGGGGTTTTTGGGGTCGCTGATTATTACGAATCCAAAGTTAGTTTTTCAATATTCAATATAGTGTATCCAATATGGCGGACAATTTTTTAAAACTCATGGAATTCACTCTTAACTTTTTACTTGGTAATTTTTAGGGTCGCTGATTACAAAACCAAAATCAGTTTTTTTGAATACACGGAAAAACTTTGTGAATCATTTTTTGTTAAACTCGCTACTAAATTTTAATAAACTTGTAACTAAATTTAGAACAATGTAAAAACTATTAATTAATACAAGTGTTTTTAATAAAAGATGATACACAAAGTCTTTCCGTGTATAAAATATTGGACCTAACATGGTTACCAAAATTATCAAAAATTGACCAGGCTCTCTTGAAAGTTGTGACTCAGGTGTTTTCGGGGACTCTGATTATGAATTTTAACTGAAGTTTAAAAATTCAAAATATCGGGTCTAAGAAGACGCAAAAAATTTTTTAAAATTAATAGATTTTTATTAATCTTTTTATCTCGTTGTTTTTGTGTGTCCGATTACGAAACTGACATCAAATTTGTAATCAGTAACCTCAAAAATACCCGAGTCATAAGTGTCAATCAAATCTGTTAAATTGTTATAAAATTGGTTTGCATAATTTTAGAATCCGCCATTTGAAATTCTTAAATTCATTTTCGTAATCAGCGACTCCATAAATCTCATAGTAAAAAGTTTCTTGATAAATCTGACAATTTTTAATTTTTGCATAAGCTATATTAGACCTGCCATTTTGTGTTTCGAAAAACAGTCCTCAAATTTGTAATCAGCAACCCCAAAAACCCACGAGTAATAAATTTTAAGCGAATTAAGGAAGAGGGAATAATAATAATAATTTTTTAGTAAAAGTGAAAGTTGTAGTGAAAAATTTTAGAATGAGTGAGAGTGAGAGTGAGAGAGAAAACTATTTGAGTGAGAGTGAAAGTGAGATTAAAAAATTTGAGTGAGAGTGAAAGAGATAATGAAAAATTTTTGAGCGAAAGTGAGAGTGAAAATTTATTGAGTCAAAGTGAGAATGTGAGTGAAAATTTTTTGTGTAAAAGTAAGGGTAAGAGTTAAAATCTTTTAAAGTGAGAGTAAAAATTTTTTGAGTGACAGTAAGAGTGAAATTTTTTTTAAAGAACGTGACAGTGAGAGTGAAATTTTTTTTAAAGAACGTGAAAGTGAGAGAGAAAATTTATTGAGTGAATGTGAAAGTTAGAGTGAAAAATTTTTGAATTGCGAGTGAGAATGATAGTGAAAAATTTTTGAGTGAGAGTGTTATGTCATATTTTAAATAAATATTATTTTTAACTAATCTGAACTTATAATTGTTCCCTATTGTAATTTCCTCAATTAAACTTAGTTAAATTAACTAAGATGGGAGGAGGTTTATTAAATGAATGATTTAATATAATATAAAAATTATTTATTTTTAAAAAATGTAAAATGTTCTTAACAATTTGTGTTATACAATCAAATAACTCATTGTTTTAATATTTGGTATGGTTACCTTTAGGATGTTATATTGAGGAGTCTTCAATTAGCACCTGTTGTATTGACCTCCTAAGATTGGATCTTCTTGGTCGTTAAGATTTTTATTACCGCACGTAACCACTGAGAAATGTGATAATTTTGGAAACTGTATCTAACACTTGCTATGACGAACTCCGTGAGTATAATTTGGGACTCCCTTTGAAGTGAAAAGTCTCCCTTTATATAAGTATATTTTCCAATGTATTCTTCGTGGCCGTACCAGCTCGCCTCTTTGGGTTAGATTCAAGATCGGTACCTAACAGACATGAAAAGTGTTTATTGATTTTCTTCTGTGTGTTGGTAACGCCGTACGTTGATTTCCTTATTTTAATAACACAAAATGTTTTTTACATTCTAATCATAATGAGAAAGTATTACATTTGGGCGATTTGAGCCTTCTCTAATTCCAGTGAATCTTGACGTTTTGAGACTTTCTGATGCCGAAAAAATGGGTCTTAAAAAAATGTTTGTCTGTATGTATGTCTGTATGTATGTATGTATGTATGTAGACAAATTTTGTCCGACGATAACTCTAACAAATTTTAATGAATCGACTTCAAATTTGGTATACACTTTTTTCCTTTGACAATTTTTAATAGCGATTAAAACAAAAAAGTTATACCACTTTTTTAAAAAAAGACAAAAAATGACAAAAACGGATGATAAATGTGTAAAATGCAGAGCAAAATCACTTTAGTTTGAAAAAATGTGTTCAAACATGTATTATTTCTCTTTAAACCACCTTAAATTAAGAATGTTATACCACTTTTCGTAAAAAGAGGAAAAAAAGACAAAAACGGATGAAAAATGAGTAAAATGCAGAGCAAAATTACTTCATTTTGAAAAACTATGTTCATCTATGTATTATTTCTGTTTAAACTACCTTAAATTAACAGAAATAACAGTGACTTACTCATAAAGTTCCAATTTTTTTTTTTATAAGTCTAACTATTGTTTTCCATTTCCAAACATTGCTATTGTTTTCAAAAAATTCTCTATTTTAAAATACTTTTTATTGCGCTGTTTATACCATAATTTCGTTTTTTTCTATTATTTACTTTTCAATTAGTTAAAATTCATTTATTTGTAGATTTGTAAACTTTTTTTTATGTAACACTTTTCGATACAGATTAAAACAAAAAAGTTAAAAAAGTTATGTTGTATAACGATTAAACAAAAATTTTAAAATATTTTCGATGTGTTATTTTACTCATTAATTTTTTGCTGACCAGTTTTTACCGTGATGAGAATGTTATCTTTAAAGTCAAAGTACTTTAAGAAAATGAAATTTAATTTATAAAAACCAAAAATTTCACTTATATAAATTGTACAAAAAAAATTTTATGAATATGAATAAAAACATGAGAGCGAAACCTCATATAATAAATTTGTTGCTTTAAAAAATGCATTTACTTTAAAGTTCTTCTTTTAAGTGTTTTTAAATTTTCAATTAATTTTTTCTTTTACTCAATTGAAATTAGCTCAAAGCGGAATATCTTATTTTAGTAAATAATTTGGTTTGTCGATTTTCGTTAATTACAAAGACCTGGCCAATCCACGGCGCAATATTAAGGAACTAAGTTTGAACAGCTACAGTACCGTCATTCTCTTTTTTTGCCCGATAAAAAATTTATTCTAATACCTTTAAACCTTTCTAATAAATTTTTCAAAACAAGTCGATTATATGAAGATACCCTTTTAAAATAACTATTTTTTACTTATTTTAACTCTGTGTGTAATTAATTTTACTCTTTTTAATAAAATTAATAAAAATAATTTCTTTCTTCTTGACATTTTACTTCAAAATTAATTAAATCAACTACAAAGTCTGAAACAACTACAAAATCTTTTTACCAAATAGATTCTTGGGTCATTCAACTACTTTCTGGTAGTATAATTAATACAATTTTTAAATTTAATAGAAAAATTTTTGTATTACAGAGTGTAGTTAAAAAGTAATTAATGCTACTAGGTTTTGAATTGTAATAAACAAACAATGCGCACAAATCGCGCAATAATATCGGACCGCGAAGCGGGACGATCATCCTTCGCGCGCCTCGGGGCGCGCTCAAACTAGCGAGCGAAGCGAGCCCCTATAGTCCAGTCAAATTAAACATTTCAACTTACAAAAATTCGGAAGTCAAAAATTCTTTTTGCAATCGATGGGGGGTATTTTACTGAGTATAAAACCAAGTTTTCGAATTTGGGGGGTGGTAAATTTTTCCGCCATCTTGAAAAAAAGAGAAATTTTTTAAATTGCAAATATTACAAAAACTATCACTTTTACGTGAAAAATTGTAAACATCAATTTTGTAGAGCTGAAAATTGCCTACAAAATTTGTTTAAACAATTTTGTCATATGATGAGTAGTTTTTATGTTATATTAAAAAAATCGAAATTTTTAATCGCAAAAAATTCATTTTTACCGTTTTTTGCAAAACTGATGTGGAAAGATTCCGCGGAAACTTCGCAGAATGATTCCACGGAAACTCCGCGGAGTCATTCTGCGGAATTTCCGTAGATTGTTCTTTTTACTATTTTTGAATAAAAAACTTGAAAAATCAATTTCTAAACCATATTAAAAAGTTTAAACAAGTCAAAAATAAAATATTAAGAGGTCACCAATTACCGACGGGTATCCAGGTCAATTTCTTCAAGGTAGTTCATCTCAAATAATAAAAATGATAAACCAATTCTTTTATGTCAATTTTTTTTCAGAATAACTTTGGAAATCAAAAACAACTTAATTTTTTAAAATAAACATAGAAAGTTCAAGAAAACAAAATTCTTTCAAGAACTTCACAGATTTCTCAGATATTACATGAACATTTCTAAATTAAAACTCTCTAATTAAGAAGCGTAAAATTTTTAATATAAATATTACACAAATTATACAAAGGAATATTCTTATAAATACTACATGAATAATAACATAAATAACATACATATACTTTAAATCCAACTTTTTAATATAATCATAATTAATAGTCTTAATTGTAAATTGTGTAATAAACTGTCCGCGAGATCGATTTCTGCCGGAAGAATTTTCTCTTTTGATAAAAGTTGGATTGCTTTAACAAGCAGTAAAAAGTGATCAAAATATTCCGATTTCTTAAAACGATTTTTTAAAACTATCGGTCCGAAAGTACACAAGGAATGCTCTGAATTCGGAAGCCTTCCAATCTTTCAGCTTTAACAGCGATCTGGGATTTCGTGTCACGTCGTCCGGCGGTGATATTTTAACTAAAATTTCACTAATTTCATCTCTATTCTCTTTGGTCAAATAGAAATCTTCTGCATGGTTATTGGAATTACACCAGCAAGTCAAAAGTGCTAACATTTCACCAAGAAGCACTGAGTGCATATAATCATGGGGAAATCCCTTTGACCTATTGAAGTAAGGAATGTTTGTGACAACCGATCTACCTTTAACGCCTCTAAAGTGTTTCAAGTTCTCGTATTTTTCAACTATTGCGGTTTGAATCTCCATTCTTTCAGAGGATCTTAAAGGAGGTTCTTCTGGAACTATTGGATAAATCCAATTCCAACCAGCTCCAGTTGGACAACTTTCTCCTTTTGCCTCGCAACTTGCACAACTATACTCTCCATTGTAATAATTTATGTTTTGCACAGATGCTCGAGCAGGAGCATCCAAAATCGCAATAGGCGCAAGTACTTTACTTCTGATTTTACGCTGCAACTTTTGATTTAACCATTCAAATCCATTTACAAATAAATTATTTAGAGACAAAGAAAAAGGTTGGAGATATGAGTTCATGTCTGGTTTTTTTATGCCTTCGTTACGGTAAAAAATACCACACACAAATTGGAAACTCCTTCGAAAACGTGGCGGTATGTTTACAATTTGAGCGTATACAGGCCACATCTGACTTATTCCACTTTTGGACATTTGTACACCATCAGTAAACCAAATCATGAAAAGATCATATTCTCCAGGAATGGCAATTGTTTTTAAACGACGATATTCAGAAGCAGATATCAAATCGGTCACCAATTCTGGATTTCTTCCTAAACAATCGGTTTGAAAGGAATCAATTAAACAATGAAGATCCCTCACTTCAAAAGCAATACGTAATTCTGTTTCAATATCAAATTCTAGAAAAAAACTGTCCAACTTTCTACTATTACATCGCAAACAAACTTGCACATTTACAGAATCTGACCATTCTCCTACATAGTTAAGGCAGTCTGCACAAATCCTGTGTTTAGTTGTAAAATTCGCCTGCACAGGAGGTAAAACTTTATCAATTAATTTTGTTAATTTATATTTTGTTTTTGGAAGTGAGTGGTCTTCAGGTAATAAATTATTTATTAAACTTAACATATCCCCTAAAGCTGTTTTCGTTAATCGGTTTGAAACATATATTTTTAAAATCTGATTTAAAGCATCACCTCCACAAATATTTGCGTTATCATAAATAGGGTTATTGAGCCAATCGTTTTCATTATTAGCAAATCTGTCATTATCGCTACTAACATTATCGTCGATATCGTTATTGTTGTTATCCCAATCGTCACTAATATCGCTATTATCGTTATTTCTTCTATCGTTATCGCTACTACTGTTATCGCCAGTATGGTTATTTTCGCTACTATTATCAATATCATTATCATTATGGTCGCTACCGTTATTGCTGTTATCATTATCGTCATTAATATCGCTATTATCGTTATTGATACTACCGTTATCGTCAGTATGGTTATTGTCACTAATATTATCAATATCATTATCTTCGTTATTAAACGTTAATACAGATGATTCAGGTGTCGATGAATATGGTTGACAAGTAGAAAAACGACGAAAGGGGCTAATTTGTTGCTCAGGAACATCATAATCAATTACATTTTGATTAAAATTTAACAGTGAGGAATTACTTGTAGAAGTTGATGGTACAACTATAGAAGATTCAGTCATGACATCATTTTCACCTTGAAATTGCGATGATAGGGACGATGTGCTTTCATTTTCGTTATTTGAGATCTAAAAGTAATAGGAATATATTCAAATGCACTTGGGAATATTGAGAAAAAATAGTAATTACTATTAATAGAGTGTTACCATATTTCTGCTTTTTCTTTTTTGTTTCCAATTAAACAATTAGAATTTGCTTAATTTGATATTGGTTAGAACGACCATATTTATCTGCAAATATTTTTTAATGGTTAAACAAATTTTTTAACTTAAACAATAAGTCATTCTTTAAGCAGAATGACACCAAACCTCTTAAAAATTTGACTTTCAAAGTAAGATATAGAATACAAATTTTAGGTAGGATTATTTCTACGCTTTCGAAATTTAAAAATTACACAACACTTCTAATTTTTTCAAAGAATTTTCATCTTGTTATGACACATATGTATATAGTCTAATGCATTTAAATTAACAATAAAAAATTGCTGCCAAGTTTTACTACCTTCACGTGTATTTTCACATATGTTTATTTGTTATCGTTTCATGATTACTGTGCTTTCTCATAGATATTAAAATATTTATTTAAAAACAAAAAATTGACGTTTTATGAAATTTATAATTTTTCAAACGGCAATCACTTGATTATATTTTATATAAAAATATTCACGAAATAGATCATTAGATGCGTTCTAAAATTTTTTATAAGAGAGCTATAATATTTTAAGGGTATTATAAAGAGTTTAATTATGAATAAAAAAATTTCAATTTATAAAAGGCTTGTAATTGTATATAAAAAAACACTAGATTATTCACAAATAGATAAACTGATGGGTTTCTAAAAAATTTACAATTTACCCATAATAGTATAAAGTTAATAAGAAAATTTTTAAATAAAAAAGTATGATTTTTTTAAATGTCAATAATGTATTCAAATTTTAAATACATGTTAATTATTTTTAAATATATTTATTAAAAAGGAATTTTAAAAGATATGGCCAAAAATCGCACTCGCAAAATTTCTCCAATATAATATTTTCTTTATGAGGAAGCAATTATTTAATTTGTCACATTTATGATTTTAAATTATGTTAAAAATTACAATTTTTATGCATGAAGAGGTATACTATATTAATTATTAATAATTAAAAAGTCTAATTTTTAAAACATAAAAAATATTCCAAAAGAGAATGAACTTACGAATGCAGCAGTAGAGAAGTTATATTTCATAAATTCAAACACGAACGAGAACATCAAAAAGAGACAGCGTGAATTCTTCTCATTTATTTGTTTGCAGTCCCTTGTGTCATGTGACAAGTCAATCTCATTACCAGCAAAGAGTTTAACTAAATATATAAAATATAAAAAATGTAATTTTTATATTTAGACAATCATTGAAATTAATCTGCTCTTTACCTCCGAAGTTTTTGTTAGGTTACTAAGGTAACAAACGAATATTTATGAATGCGACATATTTTCTTAAATTTGTAAACTACAAAAATTGTCATTTTTCAAAAAAAATTTCTTGCGTCTGTTACATTAGTACATCGGTGGAATTTGCCTAAGTTGAAAGCAGATTTTATGTATTTTAAATACATTTAATAATTTTTTTGTTTTTTAATAAAGGCAATTTACATAAACAATTGCAAGCAAGAGAATAAGTCTAAAATGGCAACGCTCGAAGAAAAGCGTTGTTGTCAAATTTTTCCCATGCGTTGCTCTATCTATTTTAGACTTATCCTGTAATATTTAATATATTAAATGGTTTTTTTCTTACCTTCAAATCATCTCCGTAATAAAAATGTTATGTCCTTTACAACTTTAAACGACACACGAAAAACTTTATTAAACAACTAAAATTCACTTTGTGTTTTGCACATTTCCGTTTCCAACACGTGTAAATCACGAAGCTAACCCACCGGTTGACCTAACCATACCACGAAACAAAACAGGTGTCTAGGTCTGTTTGTTATGTTCAGTGCTGCCAACTGAAATGACACAATTCTGGATTTTCTTGTCCGAGAAGCAATTTGTTCAGGGTACGGTCACAGCTCAGCTATCTAAGTAGGGTCGTCATAGCAACGTATAAGAGTGAGAGAAATAAAAAATATTCCTATTTCTCTCACTCTTATCTTAGATAGCTGAGCTGTGACCGTACCCTCATTTTTATCTAGTCCCTTTAATAATTTCACTTGCAAAAGTACTATTTGGCCTTTTTCAATTTAGATTTATTATGAAAACGATATATTTTCTTTTGAAAAGATGGACTATGAAAAAGGCAATTCCTTTTAAATTCTTAATGCTATAGAGGTTCTACACACATGTGATAACACCTTAAGTTAAAAACCTCTACCTAACCTAAACTAAAAACCACCTGTCAAAAGCAAACAAAAATAAACATTGATATAAACCAGTATAAACTAAATCTGTTTATTAAATTTGAATTAACTATTCAAGTATAATGACTAAACACAATCGTTGGTGTTTATTACAATGTTTCACTAAAGATGCTGAATTTTATATAGTGAGAAAAAACAGTTTACTAGTGACCGATGAAGCAGAAATAAAAATCGGGGCAAAAATTCAGTTTCCGTATCCTGAAGACAAAACAAATTCAAAAATTAAAATTGGAAAAATCATTATGGAATCGGGTAAGTAGTTTAGATATTTTGAAACCTACATATATATATATAAAAAATATATGTATACTTTCAAATTTTGAATTTCTTTAACTATTCATTTGCTTTAAAAATTATGTCTCTAGCACTGCATTATATTTGCAAAAATTTTTGGTTTTTGAAAAAAATCTAAAATATAGTTCTTTAATTATATTAGTATTTTATAATTGAATTCAATAATAAAGTAATTGACAAAATATCTTTTTAAAGGTCGTCTCTCAAATATACAAATTACACATTTTTTTAATAACTTATTTGTAAAAAAATGCAGTTATTAAAACAACTTTTAACTTATTCAATTGTTAACAATTCAATATTAATTTAAAAGTGTCCTAGCTGTTTCCTAAACTTCACTTTAAAAATTGAAAATATAAAATTTGATTATTAACGTTTAATTAATATCGACCGAGTGATAAAATCATTTTACTTTAAAAATTTTACTTTCTTTTAAGGTTAATATATATTATTTTTCTTCAAATTATTGTTTGTTTATTATATTTAATCATGTTAGGTAATGAAAGAGATAATAATAAATAAATACTAATAATATATTTTATTCTCTCAAAATTTTTCTCACTATGTTTAAATATAATATAATGCAATATATTATATATAATGCACTGATTTTTATAAATAATAAATTTTTAGAATCGCAGAAAATAGTACAGAATGAAATGAAAAAGATGAAAATAGAAATGGAAGAGAACGGAATCACGATAGAAGATATAATGAAAGAAGAAAAGGAACAGTATGAAGAAAAACGACAAGAATATCGCTCAAGAGCAAGACAAGATAATATTGATATGGCAAAATTGCTACTACAAGAGTTAGACGAAAGAACTAAACGTGAAGCTAATTTACAGAATAGTATTGTTGAAGCGTTAAATTTAACAGAAGAAACGAATGCTTCAGTTTTGAACATTGAAAGTTTATTTTACGATTTAAACAAAATTTAAACAAAATGTGGTTTAAAAAAAAAAATTTCGGCGTTTCTTATTTTCTTATTTTTGAATGTCACATAATGTAAGTTCAAATATGAAAATTAAACAAAATCTGTATACTTAGTTTATTTGTTGAAACAGGAGATACATTTGTATCTCCTGTACATATGTATCCATTTCATAATAAATAATTAAATGAAACAAAAAATAAAATGACCTGAGAAATTGAATTTCACACTTTTTTCGTTATTATCATATGAAATTAGCTGCTAACTTTTATTTGTTACGTTTGCATTTTAAAACAAAATAGGAACGAAAATATAAAAGCGATGTCATTTTCATCTAATTTGCTGCTAGTCAAATCGTGAAATTTATTCAATTTAAAAATTAAACTTTTTTTATTGAAAAATGGATCAAGAATTACTTCTTATTGAGGGCGATGGTTGTTTCACAATTATAAATAAAATGTCAGTCATTTTCGATTCAAGTATTCCGGAACTGAAACGTGGGATAACCATCAAGTATCTTTGGCCAGAATTTTCTGCAGTGCAAAAACGTTACACGGGAACCATAATTGGCATGTCAAGTATGTTTATGCTTTTATATGAATGCCATAATTTTTTTTATTATTTATTCTCTTAGCAACCTAACTTTTAATTATTATTTTCATTATATCATAATTATTATTATTTTATTGAAATTAAAATTTTCTAATTTCAAATTCAAAAATGAGATAGCGAAAAATTTCTATCTTTAGATAAAAGATTTTAGGAAATTTCAATGGATTGGAAATTTACTGAATCCTTTTCGTCTTTACCATATAATAATAAAATCATTAAATTATAATTCAAATGGATATTTTAATTTAAAAGTAACTACATATTTTTTTTTACGATTTTATTTGAATATTGTACATGAAAAATGTAATTTTTATTCCTTAGTTTTACTATAAATAAAACGATTAATGACGCAAACATAAATAATTAAACATTTTTAAAACACATTATACAGCAACAGTTATTTTAAAAATCCTGAAAGGGTTAACAATTTTTTTAATATTAATTTTTATATTAAAATTTTTTTATTAATTTTTAAGAATTCAAAATTAATTTTAAAAATTGTAATATGCTTAAAAATTTATTTACAGACAGCGAGAAAGAATTGCTAACACTGCAAAATCAAAAATTAAAGGAAGCTGGAAAAAGAAGTCAGGCAAAGAAACGAAAACTTCAATGCGACTCTTTTTCTGAAAGTGAGGTATTATTATTTTAAATATAATAAAATAGTTTATTTATTTATTTGCATTTTAACGAATATTTTAAAATTTATTGCCTTTCCTAATTAATTTTACAGGATCAATCAAATTTCGATGAATCAAGTTCAAATGTAATTTTTGACAAAATTCAAGAGGCATTGCAACTTAACAAACAGTTAACTAAGATTTTAGAGGATTTAAAAAAAGTAGGTTTAAAATTTATGAAAATATTAATACAATGTTTAAAAGTTAGAAATATTAAAATAAAGATAATCCAAAAATTAAAAAAACAAAAATTATGAAAAGGAGTATGAACTTTAATAAATTATAAAAATTTTATTAATTTAAAATCACTTTTTAAGTAGTAGCAATGTGTTATTTCATAATTTGCAAACGAAATTAATTATTAAAATAATTTGTATATTATTTTATTATTCATTCAAAATATCATTTTAAAAGATATTTTAAATATAATAGATTTGCAATAAAAAAAATTGAAACACGAGCAATTCCATACGTGAACTGATCCAATCAAAACAATTAGATATTAAGGAACTTTCCTTTGATCAAATTAAGAATTAACATAATTTCTACAAAAATTAGGCGATTGTAACTTTCATATAGTACATTTTAAAGCATTTATTGTGTTCTTTTCAATTACAAAACTCTTTTTTTTAAATATTATTTAACCCCTGTTTTTTCTAAAATAAACTTTATTTTTCAATTTTTACAAAGAACTACCTGTTTTTTTCTTTTTTTATCTTTTTTATTGGAAAGCTGACATTTTTTCCAATCAATTATGTAAAGTTAAAAAATGGGACAACAATGGGTTTTCAATTAAATAAACAAAAAGTTTTTGAAAAGTTGGTTTTTTTATTTTCTTGATTGTAATCCCATTTTTAAAATTAACATAATTTGTTGGAAAAAATCTCATCTTTTCAATCAAAGTGATAAAAAATTAAAAAAAGAGGGAGTTTTTGTAAAAATTGAAAAATAAAGTTTATTTTTGAAGAAAGAGTAGTTAAAAATTTTTTCATAAAAAAGGAGTTTTTGTATTGGAAAGTACGCAAAAATCGTATAAAATTCACTAGATAAAAATTAAAATCTGGCAAGTTTTGTCGAAATTATACAGATTTGAAATTAGTATAATCTCGCTTAAAACGGAATAACTAAATTCCTCATAAATTAAACAATTAATTTTTTATAAAATTAATATTTTAGGATTTAATTCAACGATACCAATTACTCAATTTACATAAAATTTCACTTGTAAATCTTTTTTCTTTCTGCGACAGTATTATCAACATTTTCCTTTTGTTGCTCTTCCTGACTATAAATAAAACTAAACTTTTCTAAAAAGAAAATGTAGAAATTTCATATTTTTTAGCTCGCTTTTTCTGTTGACCGAAGCCAAGGTAAAAATTTACGCTTCTCATCAATTTCGAGTGCAATTAAAGATAACACACCATTATTGTCAAATTTAAATAATGCAGTAACTGAGCACCAGGCATCTACATCTTTCAATTGGCTTTTGGAAAATCCACATTCCTCAATAATTTCAAAATCCATAAAAGAAAAAGCAGTTACTAAGCCTCTCGCATCTACTGCTTTCAATTCGATTTTGAAAAATTATAGCGAAGACTATGAGGAAAGTGAAGGTGAACAACATCTTGAAAAAGAAAACATCACTGGTCCTAAACTCATGGAAACAGAGGGTGTTGTTGAAGAGAACAATATGTTCATATTTACGAAAAGTACTGCCGGCGATAAGGTAAATGCTTTATATCTATTTAATTTACATCCATTATCATGTCTTTAAAGATTCTATACAAATTCACATAAATTTGTATGAATCAATAAATATAATAATAGATATAAATATAAATAAATAATATATAATAAAATAATAACCATCCAAGTAGCACGTAATATTAAAGTAATATTTCTCCAAGTTTAAATATCCCCCCGATGGTAATATAACGGTAAAATTCAGTGAGATTACACGGTAATGTTACTGCACTCTTACTGGAATATTACGCGGTAATCTATAGTGAATAAAAATTGCAGCAAAATCCATATCTAATGATTAAAGAAGAAAAGTTTTCCTTTTTTCCTGATTACATTGACACTTTATTAAATTTCTTTGACAATCGTATTATATTACAGCAATGTTCCCAAAATATTACTGTAATATTATAGTAACATTACCGCGTAATATTTCTGTAATGTTCCTGTAGTCTTATGATAACATCGATTTTAATATTACAACCGTGGGAACATTTTAATATTGCAGTAATATTACTTGGTAATATTTGTGTAATATTACGTGCTACTTGGGCAATGAATAAAAATAAATATAATAAGTAGATTAAAAATATAACGAATAAAATTTAATGTAAACTAATTTTTATTTTTAGGCTGTTGAATTGATCTCAGAGAGCGATGTATATATCGATAAAACCGTTTTGAAAGACTGCAAACGCAAAGCAACATCGCATAATGCATTAGCGCGAATGCTAATGTCCAACATTTTTACTGCAGAAGCACTTCTTCAATATAATTTGGAAACAAAAAAGAACAAGGAAGGACTTCCAAGTTCTGTCATTGACGTGATTTTAAGTAATTAAAATTTCAATCTTATTGCAGGGAGGCGAGAGACCAGGAAAATTGAGAACAGTCAGACAATTTTTATAGTCAGAAAAAAATCAGGGAAAAAAACGATGGCTCCGAACGACACTATCTCTACTCTAGCAAGGTCCTGTATTTTGTAGTAACTCTGAAGCGCTTTTGTATTTTGTGGCAACAGCGCAGTCGACGATTCGACTCTTTGCGATTCGTTGCCTTCTCTCAAATTAAATTTTTTCTTTAAAATTTTATGACACTTTATGACACTTATTATTTTGTCGATTCTTTTAAAAAAATAATTTAATTAATTTTAATTATTAAAAAAAATTATAATTTTTTCCCCATTCCTTCATTCTCTTTTTTCGGTAGGACTAGATATGATTTTCTACAGAAATAATACAAAATATAGAAGCGCGCCAGAGTTACTATAAAATTCAGGAGCTAGCTAGAGTTGAAATAGTGTCGTTCGGAGACATAGAGATGTAAAATTATGTTTAAAGTTAGAGAATGTTTATTTACTGCGTGGATCTTAATTACTTTTATTCCAAAAGTGCTATCAACTTTTGCTTATTTTTTATTTCCTTTTCTCGGATGGTTTCTGATAATTTTAAACCTAAAATAAAAAAATGGTCGAGGTAATGTTAGGGAATTTTCTCGACAATATTTGCTCGCCATCTTGACTACTCTTAATCTTAAAACTTACTATTATTAAATAAGTTGTGTAAAACAATAGAATTAATATTGGAAAATTTTTTTTAACAGAATATTGTATCAATGTAGCAAGGAAGAATGGATGGAGGCCGAACAATGATCGGGCAGTAATTGATAGTCTTCGCTCTAAATTAAAAGAAATAAAAGTAAAACATGCCCATAAAACGCAACCGAAAAAGTAAAAAAAGTTATTCAGTTTAATTATTTAATTAATATTAATGTTCATTTGATGGTACAATTTTTTCAAAAATTAAAAAATTAATAAAACTTATTGTAGGCTATATAGAGTTGTTGATTCAAATTAACCTAAATACTTGTTTAAGTTTTATTTTTACTATTTGAGTTGAAATTACCTGCAGAAATTTATCTGGATAGACCAATTGTAACCTCCTAGTTTATTATTTTTACTATTTGAGGGGAACTTTGCTCAAAACATTCACCTGGATATCTGATAGACAAATTGTGACCTGGTTTATCATTTTTCATATTTGAAGTGTACATCCCGGAAAAAGTTGACCTAGATTTACCTGGACAGCAGGTAGATAATTGTCGACCTGATGTTTTATTTTTGTCATGTTTAAATTCTTCAACATCGTTTGGAAAATAATTTTATGTTTTTCATATAAAAATAATGAAGAAAAAAATTTGCGGAAATTCAGCGGAGCCACTCCGCGGAATTACTTTGCGGAAACTCCGCGGAATGATTCCGCGGAACCTTTCCACGTGATACAATTTATCGCAAAATTAGTCCTATTCAAAAATAAAGGCATTATAAAACTATGCAACTTTGAAATTAACTTTTTTTCCATACACAAATTAGGAAAGAGTGGGGAACGCTTCGAAGTGCGCAACTACCAGAAGTGCGTTTAACATATTATGTGACGCTCCACGGTGAAAGGTTTCTATCTCCCCAAATGCATTAGGCTTAGTTCTCCATGTACGTGTAAGGAGAAATGAGCCTAATGCATTTGAGGACTAAAACTTTTAATTGCAAAAATTTCTAAAATTATCACTTTTACGTGAAAAATTGTAAATATAAATTTTGTAGAACAAAAAAACCTACAAAATTTTTATGAACAACTTTTTCATGTTGAATATTTTTATTAAAAATTAAAAATTTTTTTATTGTAAAATATCAAAACTCATTTTTGCACCACCTTTGAGGTATAGTTTTGGTGAGTTTTTTTAGATGTGGTTTTCCCCATAGGCCTAGTCCACAAATGAAAAATTAAATGATTATTGCAAATTAAAAAAACATAAAATTAAAACAGATAGAATATTTTTCAAAATGATTTATATCGTTGTTAATTATACCACATGTGCAAAAATGGTAACAATTCATATTTTACAATAAAAAATTTTTTAATTATTTATAAAAATATTCAACATGAAAAAATTGTTTATAAAAATTTTGTAGGTTTTTTTGTTCTACAAAATTTATATTTACAATTTTTCACGTAAAAGTGATAATTTTAGAAATTTTTGCAATTAAAAGTTTTGGTCCTCAAATGCATTAGGCTCATTTCTCCTTACACGTACATGGAGAACTAAGCCTAATGCATTTGGGGAGATAGATACCTTTCACCGTGGAGCGTCACATAATATGTTAAACGCACTTCTGGTAGTTGCGCACTTCGAAGCCTTCCCCACTCTTTCCTAATTTGTGTATGGAAAAAAAGTTAATTTCAAAGTTGCAAAGTTTTATAATGCCTTTATTTTTGAATAGGACTAATTTTGCAATAAATTGTATCAGTTTTGCAAAAAATAGTAAAAATGGAGTTTATGCGATTAAATTTCGATTTTTTTAATATAACATAAAAACTACTCATCATATGACAAAATTGTTTAAACAAATTTTGTAGGCAATTTTCAGCTCTACAAAATTGATGTTCACAATTTTTCACGTAAAAGTGATAGTTTTTGTAATATTTGCAATTTAAAAAATTTCTCTTTTTTCAAGATGGCGGAAAAATTTACCACCCCCAACATTCGAAAACTTGGTTTTATATTCAGTAAAATGCCCCCCATCGATTGCAAAAAAAATTTTTGACTTCCGAATTATTGTTTTTATTTGGTCTTTTTCACGCCCCATAGACTGGACTATGGAATTAGAGAAGGCTCAAAATTGCCCAAATGTTATACCTTCTCATTATGATGAGAATGTAAAAAATTAATTTTTAATTAAAAATTAAAAAAAAATCGGTATTTTATGAGTAAGTTACTTTAATTTATGTTAATTTAAGGTGGTTTAAAGAGAAATAATACATATTTAAACACATTTTTTCAAACTAAAGTGATTTTGCTCTGCATTTTACACATTTTTTATCCGTGTTTGTCATTTTTTGTCTTTTTTTAAAAAAGTGGTATAACTTTTTTGTTTTAATCGCTATTAAAAATTGTCAAAGGAAAAAAGTGTTTATTTTTAGACGTAATTTTTGAAAAAAAATTGAAATTTTTTTTTTTGAAAAATGCGAATTTTTGAAATTTTTAAAAACTCAAAATTTGAATAATTTTCTTGATTTTTGACGAAATCATCTGGCCAATGAACTCAGGCGAGATTTTGGTACACTTAAAGTGTATACCAAATTTGAAGTCGATTCATTGAAATTTGTTCGAGTTATCGTCGGACAAAATTTGTCTACAGACAGACAGACATACATACATACATACATACATACATACATTCATACATACAAAAAGACATACATACAGACAAACATTTTTTTAAGACCCATTTTTTCGGCATGAGAAAGTCTCAAAACGTTGAGATTAGAATGTGGCCGCCCCTGCAGGGGTCTGCCAGATTTTTTTGAGTGAGAAAGAAAAATTTTGAGTGATAGTGAGAGAGAAAAATTTTTAAGTGAGATTGAGAATGAGGCTGAGAGTGAGAGAGAAAAATTTTTGAGTGAGAGTGAGGATGAGATTGAGAGTTAAAAATTTTTAAAGGAAGAATGAGAGTATGGGTGAGAGTATAATTTTTAAGTGAGAGTGAAATGGAGAGAGAAAAATTTCGGAGTCAGAGTGAGAGTAAAAAATTTTTGAGTGAGAGTGAGAGAGAAAAATTTTTGAGTGAGAGTGAGAAAGAAAAAATATTGAGTGAGAGTGAGAATGAGAGAAAAATTTTTGAGTGAGATTGAGAATGAGGCTAAGAGTGAGAGAGAAAAATTTTTGAGTGAGAGTGAGGGTGAGATTGAGAGTTAAAAATTTTTGAGGGAGAGTGAGAGTGTGGGTGAGAGTATAATTTTTAAGTGAGAGTGAGAATGAGAGAGAAAAAGTTTTGAATGAGAGTAAGAGAGAAAAATTTTTGAGTGAGAGTGAGGGTGAGGGTGAGAGTTACGTGAACGCACCCCTGGGACATATTTAAAAAATTTTAATTTTAATTGCTGTTGGATTCATATATATGAAATAAATAAACCAAATAATAAATAAACTTTAAGTGTTTTGATTTTTAAGAAAATTTATTACTGGATATGTAACAAATACTGTAAATACTCTCTATGGAAAATTATTTGCTTGCTTTATTTAAATTGCAATAAAGTTTTATTTTCAATAGACACAGAAGCAGTTTAAACTTTTGGAAATACATATATAAGTAATTAATAAAAACCAAATACTTTAAAAAATACAAAAGTATACTTATTGCTAAGATACTTGATCACATCGAGAGTTTGGCACTCTATTTACATGATAGTGATAATTATTATTATCATGAAAAAGATATGTACAATGATTCATATATATTACAAACTATATTTTACACAATTGTTACTTAACAAAATTGACTCATAATAATCGAACTGTCATTTAACCAAATTTTCATCTAACAGAATGTATTAATCTACCCGACTGCCTTGTTACAGAATTGTGATTCAACTAAATTATCATTTGGACGGAACTAACATTTTACTAAATGTTCATTGAATGAAGTAAATTTTCTTGGCATTTTAGTCTTTAAAAGTCCTAGTAGATATTTTAAAAGAGATTTTAGAAAATCAAGACGACAGTGTAAAATGTAGACAATATTCTTGGGATATCATAAGGATATCCCATAGACGTCCAGATATATCCTCAAGACATATTTTGGATGTCCTTAGGACATCTAATGGATATTCGAACCGCTTCTCTCTAGGATATCTGGTACTGTGAGAATTATCATGTTAAATTATGTGGAGTCTGTTTGTTTCTTGAATCAGATCCTTTTTTTCGTTTAAAATTTTTTTATATATTTAATTTAATACTCATAGTCTTGAGCCTAGAAAATGAAATATGTTTTCTCAAAACTTTATTTTTAAAGTCGGTAGTCACGACTTCTCAAAAACTAATGCACCGATTTTTGTAAAATTTGGCATATTTCATCTACATAGTATTGACTAGTGATTGAACAAAGTAGTTTTTTTTCTATTCATTACAACCAATTTTACATGGTCTAATTGGTCCCAAAAATCGTAATGTGTGACAAAACATTCTACCAAAAATTCAAATTTTAATTTTTTTAAAAACCCTTCGTTCAATCACGAGCTATACTCATCTACTACCAGAAAATATTTGGTTTTCTTATTTTTGATAAAGTAGTCATTAAATATCGTGACTACTGAAAAATCACTTATTTTGAAAGAGGTCTCAAAGAACCTGTTGCCATTGGCTTAATTTCTAATGTTTATTAAGAAAAATTTTATAACTTACTTATTTTATAGTGTACTTTAAGATAACTAACAATATGTAACTTTTGACCTTTTTGACCCATGTAACCCCTTAACAAGATTTGAATAAATCAAATACAACAATTAATTTGACTAAATATATTCTCTGAACAATGACTATTCGTTAAATGTCAGTTCGATAAAATGACAATTCTATTTTATGGCTCTTAGATTAAATGACAAATTTTTTTAATAACAATTTTGTTACATGACAGCTTGATTAAGTACTAATTCTGTTACGTTTCAATTCTGGTTACATGGCAGTTTGATTATATGATAATTTTGTGAAATATCAGTTTCGCTAAATAATAATTCGATTGAATAAAAATTTTGACACATTGCGGTTATCAGTTGAGTAAAAATTTTTATTTAAAACTTCCTTAGGACGGATGCTATTTGTACCTAAGCGTATAATAATCGTTAATCTAGAATGAACAAATATAAAAAATTAAGATAATTAAAACTTTTGATCAAGATAGAATGCATTTTTCGGCGTCCTTTTGATTACGATAAGAAGTTTCAGTAGATAGTGCTCGATGTCGAGAACAAGCAACAGCATCATTTGGCACATAAGAAATTCTTACACCTCCATAGGCACGTCTAGGTGGTAAGGTATATGCTGTTGCTTCATCGGAACTGCTCGATGTACTGCAAGTCGAACAACAACTCTCTTCATCTTCAGTTTTTACTCTGGATGTTATATCAGCTAAAAAATACATTAAACACCCTTATTAATTAGAAATATTTAGAAACTTTAATTAAAATTTAAGAAAAAATATTCAATATTTTAAACATAATATTTTTAATTTTCAATTTGTAATTTTACTAATTCCGTCGACAGAATCGTAATTTAGAATGTGTTATTTGTGACTTTGACTTAACTTTAACTTGAATTTTGACAGTGTATTCTTGCATTAAACGTTAATTACTTTGTGGTGACTAAATATGTATGAAAAAACATTCCCATAAGACACAATGTTGATTCTTAAAAAACAAAAAAGCTCATAACTTTTTTCACAAGAATCTAGAGGTCTACAAAAATTAGCTATATAATTTTCAAACATTTATCTAATAGTGGACCAAGTTTCCTTAAATTCTCAACGTTAATTCTATTTCCGCTATAACCTATATTTGAATATTTTTAGTACGTGAAACCAAAACATCCCAATTGAAAATTAACTACTGTTGCAATATCGCACCAACACTGTACAGTATCTGACATAAATCGGACGAACTTAAAAGCATTACTGTTGAAGGTCTACTTTATGATCCAAAAATCTCTTATTAGCTCTAAATAGCCGTAAGTATCTAAAACCTTAAAGTTTCTTCAACAAGAAACTAAACTCGTTTTTCTCAAAACCGTGTTTTTCAAATTGGGGGATTTATCCCAAGTAGCACGTAATATTATAATAATATTAAAATGTCCGACTCATGGTAATAATACAGTAACTTTACAGTAATATTACTGTAATATTACACGCTTATTTGAAATACATAAAATTTTTAAAGTTTTTTAAGATAACACACAAAAAGATAATAATTAATCAGTCAAATATCTTTAAGTGGTTTTCGAAATTTTTTTGTAATATTACTGTACGCAGAAAAAATCTAGTTTCATTTTTGTTGCAAATCAAAATGAGCCAATGCTAAAAGACATAGATAGTGGCGCCATCAACCTGGTTTATTTTTGTTGCACATCAAAATGAGCCGCCTACACATTCATTCTGAGTTCAGTTTTTTTCTGTGCAATATTACAATTTAATATTACAATGAGGCGGACATTTTAATATTACAGTAGTATTACCGGGTAATATCAGTGTAATATTACTGTAATATTACTGTAATATTACGTGCTACTTAGGATAATTCATAGAAAATTTTTATATTTTGATTTGAAAATTTTTTTTTACAAAGTTGATGTAATTCCGCATACAACGAGCCCAATATAAAGTATTTTCGTTCAATAGATTGTTTAAAAACAATTATTTATAAAAAATCGACTTAACAAAAATACTTCATATTAACCTCGTTCGATGCGGAATTACGTTAGCTTTTGATTAGTAGCTTCAAAATTGCGATAACTTTATTCATTTGTAGAATATTTCATTTTTTTATATCGTTAATTATAATTAATTAATATCTCGAAAATATCAAAAAAGGGACAAATTTTGAATTTTTTGAAGACCTTTTTTTACCATTTGAAAGAGCAGGAAAAAAAACGGTCGGAAAAAAGACACGTCAAAATTTTTTCATTTTATTGTGTGAAAGTTATAACCCTACTGAAAATCCTGTATAAGATCTTGTACAACTTCCTGTACAGGATCAGCAACTGAACTTGTACAAGTTCTGACCAGTTCCTGTACAGGAAAATGCATACGAATTTGGAACAAGTTCATGTGTGAGATCTTGTACAAGATCTTGTGCAAGAAAGATGCTTGCACAAGAAAATGTTCATGTACAATTTCATGTATAAGTACTTGTACGTGAACACGTCCATGTTCTTGCACATGTTAATTCATGTTTTTCTTTACTAAAAATTAAAAAATTCAAAGGCTGCGCAATAGTTTACTTTAACCTTTACAGCTGCGCAATAGTTTTTAGCATGCATGAGTTACGAATCTTAATGGTTAAAAATTATCAAAATCTTAAATTTTATTAAAAAAAAATTTTTACAACTATTTCATGTGCAAGAACATGAACGTGTTCATGTACAATTACTTATACATAAAATTGTACAAGATCATGTACATTTTCTTGTACAAGTATCTTTCTTGTACAAGATCTTGCACCAGATCTTGTACAAGATCTCACACATGAACTTGTTCCAAATTCGTATGCATTTTCCTGTACAGGAACTGGTCAGAACTTGTACAAGTTCAGTTGCTGATCCTGTACAGGAAATTGTACAAGATCTTATACAGGGATTTTCAGTAGGGAACTCTTCAAAAGTGCACAGTTCATATTTAAAAAAAAATTCAACCCCCTCCCTCTCCCACAGTTTTTGATAAAACCTAACGATATTTCGTGGTTAAATACTCATGGGGAAATCTCACGAGCTGGTTACGAATTGCGTACTGCGATATCGGTGCCGCAAAAAACCTCCAAATTGTCAATTCACATTTAATTTACATTTGTTAATACTACTCACGAGTGTGAAAAATAAAAAATGGTCTTGTTAGGCAAAATTAGATATTTAAACAACATATTTCTTCACTGAAATCGAAGAAATAGAGAAAATCCTGATGTAACTCGCATTAAATCTAATTTTCATTTAACGATAACTTTTTGAGCAATCGTTTTTAATGCTTGGGGTTTTTTGACATTCATTTATGGATTCTGAAGGATTAAAAAATGTGTATTAGACAAGTGTGCCACTTGTTATATGCGAGAAAATGAGCTATTCATAAGTGTAACTACATTTTTGCTGATTTTTGAAAATCATCAATTTTCTTATAATACTTTTTGAGCGATCATTATTTAACATTCGAAAAGAAATCTGGGTGGTATAACATTGTGCCACTTAAAATTTCAATGTAATCGTTCTGGGAAAACGCGCAACGAGTGCGTAACTCGTTCCCAAAAAATGGTTTTTCGACAAGCACAACAAATTATACGTAAAAAAATGTACATATCCTTTTGTAATTTGTTGTTTTAGTATAAATAAATATCTGTGAAAAATGCTCACCCCTAAAATTAACATTAAGGGTTGATATTGGACAATTTTTGACGAGAAAATTGGTACATTAGTCTGTTTGAAGTGCCTTTGAAAAAAAAATATATTTGAACGATCCCGGGTGTAATTTTGATAAATGTAGGTTTAGGCAAATGTAAGGGGGTGTTTTTTAAAGGGTTGTAAAGTATTTGTAAATTTTCGAAAATGAAAGAGATAAGTGAAATTGCCCTAAAATATCAAAAAAAATGGAAAACTTGTTTGGTCTTAAGAAAGTATTATTTAAAAATGAATTAATTAACAAAATTACCGATGGGGTGATATCTACCCCTATTTAGAAAAATTATATCAAATCCATGAAGTTTCATTATTATTATAATTATAATTTACATCTTGTCAGGTTGTTTAGACATTAAACATTTGTTCGTTATTGTTAAAGTCGGGATAAATGAATCAATATAAAACTTGTGAATTTACATTATCAACACAATTCATTTATTAATTGCATCCATTAATACAAGATTAGTGTACAATTGAGAAACCGACAATTCATTTCGAGAAAAGTGTGTGTTCAACTCGGGGACTAAATGTCATCTAATTTTTGTGTGAGAGATGGTTGTGGGTGGAGATTTTGAGGGGAAATTAAAAAATAGAGTGGGGATCATAGGGTTCGAAATAGTTTTTGGAAAGGGAACAAGTTTAAGATGCGAAATGCAGGTATAGAGCGGATTTGAAGAAATGTGTTGTAATAAACTTAAATTCTTTTACGGATAACATCGAGGACTCGGTGTCTTCTTAAGGGCAATTGTATTAATATGGCGTAGACTGAAGTAGTTTTTAAAAGTGTAAAATTGTCTGTAAATAACTACAATAAAGTGTACATGATTTTTGACGAAAAATAGGGATTAAGAAAAGATTTGTTTTTATGATTTTAGTTTTTTTTCTAGTATGCACCAAACATGCCGGGGACCTTGAACGAACATTGTACAATAATAAAAATAAAGTTCAGTATAAAGTCTTATAGTCATTTATAGCGTAGCACTTAGTTCACTTCTGTAACATCTGCGTCAATTGTTACAGTCTATTAATTCACTGTGAAGATTCAACTGGTAAAGGATACAATTGTTTAATAGAACGTTTGTAGGTTCCATTCGTAGTTTTCACGGTGACCACTCGAATCACTCCATCTGGTCCAGGGTGTGTCTCGTAGATGCGCCCCAATTTCCAGTGCAAGGGAGGTAAATTGTCTTCTTTTAAGACAACAAGGGTACCGATTTTAATTTCTGAGGAACCTGATTTCCATTTGCTGCGGGTGATAAGTTCATTGACATACTCTTTTTGCCAACGCTACCAGAAATGTTGTCTCATTTGTTGTGCGTGCTGCCAGAGGGATAATCGGCTAGGCTTGACGTCCAGCAGGTTTTCCTCAGGTAGTGTTGTCAAGGGGCAACCAATTAGGAAATGACCAGGTGTCAATGGACGAAGATCATTAGGATCGGAAGAGATTGGAGTGAGAGGACGTGAGTTCAAGATTGCCTCAATTTCATAGACATAAACTTGCAATTGTTAGAAAGTCAAAATAGCAGTCCCTACTGTGCGAGTAAAGTGGTATTTAAACGACTTTACGGCAGCCTCCCATAAACCACTAAAGTGCGGTGCGCGAGGAGGACTGAAATTCCAAGTAATTTTTTCGTTTTCGCAAAAATGTTTTAACTTTTGTTTGTGATCGACTGAATTTAATAATTGATCTAATTCTTTTAATTGTCTGCTTGCGCCAACAAAATTAGTAGCATTATCAGAATAGATTTTGCTGGCTTTTCCACGACGAGCGAATAATTTTTTCAAACTACCAAGAAAGGCATCAGTAGTGAGATCACTCACCAATTCAAGATGTACCGCGGGGGTAATAAAACAAACGAATACTGCGACATAGCATTTTATATTCTTTGTATTGCGATATCTTTTTTCTTTAACAAAAAAAAGGACCACAATAATCGACTCCAATTATTGAAAACGGTCGCGAGCAGTTTACACGATCAGCGGGTAGATTTCTTATTTTATAATCAAATCCTTGTGGATTGACACGAACACAAGTTACACATTGACGGAGTACCTTTCGTGTAATATTTCTGCCATCAATAGGCCAATACAATTCCCGAACAGCATACAAAGTCGCTTGAACTCCTGCATGCTGCAATTTCTCGTGTTGTTCGCGAATTATCATAGAAGTGACAGAATGATTGCGAGGGAGCACTATAGGGTGCTTTTGATTAAAATTCAGATCAGAATTTGATAAGCGTCCGCCAACTCTAAGAATTCCTTTTTCTAGGAATGGATCAAGGTTCAAAAGTTTGCTTTTATTGTTAACGGAATTGCCATTAGATAATTGATTAATTTCTTGAGAAAATTTGCGTTTTTGAATAAGTTTGATTATGCAGTCGTGAGCTTCATTACTCTCTGCCATTGTCAGTTCACCAGTTAGCCGGTCGAAACCTTTTGCATTGTGACAGAAACGGCGGCAATAAGCTATAACTCGAGTCAAAGTTCGGATTGAAGAGAAACGTGAAAGAAAATATGCATCAGTATCAGTGACTGTTGCAAAAACATTTGTCGAAACTGGTTTACGAAGTTCAGGTAGCGAACAGGGTTTCAATTCTAGTTGAGGCCAGGTATCTTCGTCTTGTACTAGCCATTGCGGACCATGCCTCCAAATGTCAATGTTAGAAAAATCCTTGGGCATGACCCCCCGTGAAGGCAGGTCAGCTGGATTATTGAGGGTGGGCACGTGTCGCCATTCACACGATTGTGTTGATTCAAGAATTTCACCTACTCGATTTGCAACAAAGGTTTTTAAAGTATGGGGCGGAGTCTTTATCCAACAAAGAGCGATAGTGGAATCTGACCACAAAACTTGTTTCTCAATTTCAAAGTGATTCAAGGCTTGTTTTGCGATAATAAAAGTGCTGCACACAATTCCAACCTGGGCAATGTCACAGGATGAATTGGCGCTATTCGTGATTTTGAGCAAACAAGATGAGATTCGTGTTCACCTGTTTTATTTGTTGACCTGAGATAAATGCAAGCTGCGTATGCCCTTTCGCTGGCATCGCAAAATCCATGCAATTGAACAGCCCCATATTCGGGTGACAATAAACAACGATTAAATTCAATCCCATTAAGAAGGGGTAAATGATTTTTAAATTCAAGCCATTGAACTCTTAATTCATTGGATAAACATTGATCCCAATCGATCTTGTTTTTCCATAAATGTTGAATCATGAGTTTAGCGCAAACAATAATGGGACTTAACAATCCTAGTGGATCAAAAATCCTTGCAATGTCAGAGAGAATTGTACGCTTTGTGATTTCATTGCTCGTACTCAGGTTGTTAATTAAATAAATTATTTTATCTTTGTCTGGAACCCAAGAAATTCCCAGCGTTTTGATAGTATCTTCTGATTTTAATGATATGAGAGAATCAGTTGATTTACTATCAAGATTGTTGACTAAATCTGGGCAATTAGAAGCCCATTTTCGCAATGAGAAACCTCCCTTTTTTACAATTTCGATTAATTCATCTCGAAGTTCTAGAGCCCTTTGTTTAGTTTTTGCACCTGTTAAGCAATCATCAACATAAAAATTGTCCCTTAGGGCTTGAGATGCAAGTGGGAAAAATTGACCCTCATCGTTTGCTAATTGCAATAGAACACAAGTGGCAAGATATGGAGCTGAGGCAGTACCGTATGTTACTGTTTTCAGTTGAAAGATCTTGATTGGTTTGTCTGGATTATCTCGCCACAATATTTTTTGATAGTCGAAATCTTCAGGGGCGACTAAAACTTGCCTATACATTTTCTCTAAATCGGCAGATAAAACATACGGAAATGATCGAAAGCGAGTGCAGATGGTGAAAAGGTCATTTTGAACTGTGGGACCAACCATTAAAGCATTATTTAATGAAAACCCCCTAGAATCCTTTGCTGAACCATCGAAAACAACGCGTATTTTGGAAGTCAACTTTTCCTCCTTGATAATAGCATGGTGGGGGAGAAAATACCCGGTGTTGAACGAATTTTCATTTAAGTCTTCTGACATGTGACCTAAATTTTCATACTCATTTATAAACTCGGCATAGGATTGTTTCAAAATTGGATTCCGTTCTAATTTCATTTCTAAATGATTGAACCGTTTCTTTGCCATGTAAAAGGATTGTCCAAGCTTGTCCTTGATTTCATTAAAGGGTAAATTAACAACGTATCTACCATCAGGGAGCCGCTTTGTATTGTGAATGAAGTGAGCTTCACAAGCTTGCTCTTCTTGGGAAAGAAACTTTTTGTTTGGGACTTGTTCAAACTCCCAGAATTGAGAAAAAATATCTTCGGGTTGAGTTGTTGAATTAACAACTAAATGACATGACTCAGCTTTGGACTTGGAGGAACCTTGAAAAATGTTTCCTCCTACAATCCATCCCAAGCGAGTTTTTTGAAGGATGGCATCGTGACCCGGAATAGAAAACTGCCCGATACAAAGCAATTTGTAAAATAGTTGCACACCGATAAGTGCGTCAATATCAGCTGATTTGTAAAACTCAGGATCGGCCAGTTTTATGTGCTGAGGAATTGACAATTGGGAGCGCTTGATTGAAATTGAAGGCAGTTTACTAGTGATTCTCGGGACAACAAAAAAGTCTAAATGTGCTTCATATTTATTAACTCGTGATTTCATCGTACTTGAAATTGATTTTGTAATCGAGGTTTGTGACAACGAAAACCCAGTGACATTGATATTGACTGGGCTTGCCTTTAAATCGAGAGAGGCAGCCATTTTCTCCGTTATATAATGAGATTGTGATCCACTGTCTAACAAAATTCTGCAAGAATGAAAATTGCCCTATGAGTCTTTAATGTCGACAATTGCCGTGGATATTAATGAGTGTGGATTACCATGAGCTTGCAACATAACTGATGAATTATTGTCAGTTGCCAAGTTCACAGATTGAGATTCAGTTTCTTCTGGATGGAGAAGAGAATTGTGTTTTTCTTTACACTTTCGACAAGGACCTAATTGACATTTGTGTGCTTGGTGATTCTGACGCAGGCAGTTCATGCACAATGATAAGTCTTTAACCTTTTGTAAACGTTCAGTTATTGAAAGCTTTAAAAAATCTTGACACGAATAAATGGCGTGATTCCCTTTACAAAAATAGCAAATTGGTTTACTCTGTGTAGTAAGATGCGAATGTTGAACATTGGATTTTTTAAACGACTTTGAATTGCTCTTTTGATTTTCGGACTTATTACTCGATTTGATCTGACTTTCCTCAAGTCGAGTTTCCTCTAATTGTGCTCTACGTTGTAAAAAAGTAAACATGTCTTTCATAGTCGGAAGGTTTGACTCTGCTGTTGAATCTTCCCATTTGTCGCGATTAAATTGATTTAACTTGCCCTTAATGTAGGAAATTAAAATTGTGTCCCAATTATCAACAGGTATATTTAATGCTCGCAGTGCTCTCACATGTTTTTGAACATGATCGAGTATTGCGCGAGTCGACAATTCTTTTGTTGACGCTGGAAGTTCAAGCAAAGCCTTAGTGTGACTTTCGACTATGAATCGACGATTGTTATATCGTTCCTCTAATAAATCCCAAGCAACCTGATAATTTGTTGAGGATGTTTCAATTGCATCAATTATCGCGGCGGCTTCATCCTTCAAACATGATTTTAAATAGTGTAACTTTTGAATTGTAGGAATTTTTTCATTTTGATGAATGATTGATTTAAAAGTGTCTGAGAAACCCAACCACGTATCGTAACTACCCGAGAACGTTGGCAGATTAATTGTTGGCAATTTGATTTGAGGTGTAATTATTTGACTTCTGTTAGAAGCAGCATCTTGAATTGGTTGTGTCGAACTTGAGCCCGAAGAAATTGGAGCATTTGAATATTTTAATTTGTCGTTATAGAATTGTAAACGCCCGGTTAAATTAAAATATCGATTTTCAAATTCAGTTCCTTCGAGTTCATGTACTTTAAGATTGTCGTCATCATCAATAAAGAAAAATTCTAATTGCGACTGAATATCTTGGAATTCCGTCCAAGTCTCTTCTAACTTACGCAATCTTTCAGCAGGGTTTAGCAGATTAAGATTTGAATTATCATTAATTGCATTCACATTTTGTTCGTTATTAGTTAAAGTGCGTTTTAAAGTACCACGTTTAAAAACGAGGTCCTTTATTTGAGCATCTGTCATTTTGACTTTTAAAAACAAATGCAGTTCAAGAATGAGACATTGGATAGTAAAGTGGAATGAATGGAATGGTGCCTTGACTTACTTGATGTAAATTGACTGATGAGATTGACTGCATACGACGTTGATTGGATACGACGATGAGCCTTATGTTGACAAGCGTTGATTGACTTCACTTTCAGTTGAATTGGGAAACTGCAAACTTGAAGTGGCAATGGGCTCCGGTTCAGAAATTGTCCAAGAAAAAGGGTTTAATGTTCACAGATTGTAATTGCTGTGGATAAACACTTCACTTGTTTGACGGCACTTAATGGTGTCCAGAAAAATGTTCACTTGATCGACGGCACTTAATAGTGTGCACAGAATGTTGACTTGATTGACGGCACTTAATGGTGTGCACAGAATGTTGACTTGAGTGACGGCACGTAATAGTATGCAAAAACTGTTCACTTGTTCAATAGGTTAATTGTTCCACAATTAGAATTGTATGGAATATCAGTTTTTTCGGACGTGTGATTGCCGTACAATTAGTTCAACTATATAATAATGATAGTGAACTTCAACTGTTAACTGAGCAAACACTTATGCACGCGCGAACTTAAGTTTGAATTTCATTCCGCGTGGCAAATCCGGCTCGAAGGACCAAAAAATGTTTAGACATTAAACATTTGTTCGTTATTGTTAAAGTCGGGATAAATGAATCAATATAAAACTTGTGAATTTACATTATCAACACAATTCATTTATTAATTGCATCCATTAATACAAGATTAGTGTACAATTGAGAAACCGACAATTCATTTCGAGAAAAGTGTGTGTTCAACTCGGGGACTAAATGTCATCTAATTTTTGTGTGAGAGATGGTTGTGGGTGGAGATTTTGAGGGGAAATTAAAAAATAGAGTGGGGATCATAGGGTTCGAAATGGTTTTTGGAAAGGGAACAAGTTTAAGATGCGAAATGCAGGTATAGAGCGGATTTGAAGAAATGTGTTGTAATAAACTTAAATTGTTTTATGGATAACATCGAGGACTCGGTGTCTTCTAAAGGCTATTGTATTAATATGGCGACGACTGAAGTAATTTTTAAAAGTGTAAAATTGTCTGTAAATAACTGCAATAAAGTGTACGTGATTTTTGACGAAAAATAGGGATTAAGAAAAGATTTGTTTTTATGATTTTAGTATTTTTTTTTAGTATGCACCAAACAAGGTACTTATAAAAATTTTGAAATTTATATGAAATTGTTAATTTCGATATTTTTTCCAATTACGATTTTCGTCACTCTTTCGCCACAGAGATTATTTCTTTCTTGGAGTAGCTTTTCTGTGTATAAAACGATTGATATCAATAAGGATATTATCACAGTAAAAATAAAATCTTGTATAAAGATTACTTGTAAGATTAATCAGTCTTAAAAATTAAGATAGTTTTAATTTAAATAGAAATTAGTGTGTATCTTAAAATAAAACTTATTTTCCTTCTTGAAATAAAATTCTATTTTAATTGTGAACATGTTTTTACGTTTAAGATTAAGGAAAATAAAGTTAGGAACTTTGTTTGATAACATTTTCTCTTAAAAATACGTTTTACCTGCACTCATAACCACAAAAATTCAAAATATGATTTAAATCGAGTAGCTATTAAGAAATATGAATTACGCGGTTAAAAATTTACTTATATTTGGTCGAAAAATAATAATTTAGGGTAGAAAAAGTGTGCGACTAAATTGAAAATAATTTTTTTTTAAACAAAAAAAACCCAGCTCGTGGGATTTGCCCTTATCTATAGGACAGCCTGATTTAAAAAAAAATTCAAAAATTTGGAAGAAATTAAGAAACAAAAAAGTTAAGCAACTTGATTTTAAATTGAATTATGCTCGTAAGGAAACAGATTTAAAACAAAACAGGGGTGCTATTCTGTAATTTCACTTCACTTTCACTTTCACTTCAGTTCGCTTTCACTTCACTTCACTTTCACTTAACATCACTTTAACTTCTCTTTCATTTCACTTCGCTTCACTTCACTTTCATTTCACTTTCACTTCACTTTCACTTCACTTTCACTTCACTTTCACTTCTCTTTCACTTCACTTTCGCTTCATTTCACTTCAATTCACTTCGCATTCACATTCATTTCACCATAGTTTACTTCCACCCAACGTTCACTTTATTTCAGATTCACATATTCTTTTCATTTTTACTTTTCTCTAATTTCAGTATACATTTTTTAAAATTAATATTTGCTATACATTCAGTTTTATGTAAAACTCAAGTGCAACTAATGTTCAATTTTTTTGTTGAATCACTCACAATGATCACAAAAAATAGTTAGAGATTCATTCTTAATTTTGTATTAATTTATTATATTAATATAATATAATATATAATCTAATATATTATATTAATATAATAAATAATAATGATTTAATTAATATAAATATGTGAATAATATAATAAACGATACCATGTCAGCATTACGCCAGCATAAAAGTGTCACAACAATAAAGTTTTTTACACATTCGATTTCTTGGAAAATTTTCTACGGAATAGCATTTTTACAATATTTTTTTCAACAAAAACCATGGTTTCTAGAGCAAAAATTTATTTTGTAACCTTGATTTAAAAAAATTACATTTTTTCCTAAATTTACAATTGCGGGACTTCTTTATGAGACAGGGACTTAAAATTCTGGTTAGTCAAGTATTTTTCATGGTAGAAGACACCAAAAAAATTACAGCCAAATCCGAAGACCACGCTGTACAAAGTGTGTGTTCTTGGTATGGATTCACCCAAATGTTAATTCCAAAAAAATTAAAATTGGAGACAAGTAAAAATAAAAAGAATATGTCATTCTGAAGTAGAGTGAAAGTGAAGTGAATGTTATGTAAAGTGCAAGTTGGGTGAAAGGAAAGTGAAATCAATGTGATTAGAAAGTGAAGTGAAATCAAAGTCAAGCGAGAGTGAAGTGAAATCGAAGTGAAGTAAAAGCGAAGTGAAAGTGAAGTAAAAGAAGTGAAGTGAAATGAAGGTTAAATGAAGTGAAAGTAAAGTGAAATCGAAGTGAAGTGAAAGTGAAGTTAAGCAAGAGTGAAGAGAAAGTGATTTTAAGTGAAAGTGAAGTGAAAGTAAAGCGAAGTAAAATGAATGTAAAGTGATGTGAAGTGAAAATGAAGTGAAGTAAAAGTGAAGTGAAAGTGAAGTGAAAGTGAAGTCAAATTATAGAATAGCACCCTAGTATAAATTCTTTGTTACACGGAAAGAAAGAAATTCACACATCCAAATATATGGATACACCTATATTCAATTGATAATGGTATATTTTATGTATATATACTGCCTATCGATAAAATTTTTTTATAAGCTGCGTTTTTCAAAAAGTAATGTATAAAAATCGTAATAAAAGTAGATTTTACAGTGAGTGATTATCTCGTAAAAAACAAAAAATTTCGAAAAAAGATTTAGACAAAAGTTGTAGATCTCAAAAAAACACACATTTTATGTTTTATGCATTTTTTTACCAAAAGTCATTATTTTTCGAGAAAAATGGTCCGAAAGTAATTTGCAGAAATTGTGGGGTGGAGTCTACAGCAGCGGTAAACGCAAAATAGTAAACACGTCCTTCGTACGCGTAAGGTACTGCACGCTTTTCTTTTTAAAAAAACCTTGGCGAGAGGGGGTGGATATGGCCGAAAGTATTTTGCGGAATTCGTTGGATCCTGAGTAATGGTGAATATGATACTATATACGAGTCAAATAAAATGTCTAACAATGACTGCTGTATATGCTTTCATTATCATGGTGTTTTTCGTTTTTTGGATTTTTCTCGAAAAATAATGACTTTTGGTAAAAAATGCATAAAACATAAAATGTGTGATTTTTTGAGATCTACAACTTTTGTCCAAAACTTTTTTCGAAATTTTTTGTTTTTTACGAGATAATCGTAAAAAACCATGATTTTATGGTGTTTTTTATGGTTTTTACCATGATAATCAAATTTGCGCCAATTTTCACTATCATTTTCGTAATCAGCGCACCAAAATACGTTAGTATACCAAGTTTTATTAAAATCGGAGGTACCCCTACTTCGGAAGTATATCCAAAATTAATAAATATTTTAAAAGTACATTCGGGGTTAGGTGGCGCGATCATCTAAAAATTTCGTTAAATATTAATAAAATGATTAAATGAAGTTGATTATATGAAATTTATACATTAATAAGCACCAATAACAATCCTTTTCAAAAAATTTAACCGAATAATGGGTTTTTAAATATTCTCAGCGTAATTATCAAAAAATACAAATATTTTTTTATAATTTTACGATTTTATAGAAAATGCTTTTAATTTAAATAAAATCGTCTAATTTTTAAAATAATTTTATTGTAAAATTACAGTAGAAGACTTATTTGTTTAAACTTTAAATGATATTATTTAAATCTCGAACTTTGACGATTGCGAATGAATAGAATGATAAAGGACTCGAGGAGAGAACGGTCAGTTAATTATTGAACATCAAACATATCACATATAAAAAAAAGAAAATTATTAGTTATAATAAAAAAGAATTTTAGCCTACAATTAAATTGAGGAGCTTCAATTAAAATAGAAATATTATTGGTATATTTAAAAGTATTATTACGAAATAAATCAAATTATTGTTTCACAGTTACCACCTAATATTCAAGTTGCATTGGCTGGATCTGATTTGTCGAACGTTAAACAAGTTGTTCATTCTCTAACGCGGATTCACGATGCCAACGCGAGCACAAGAAAAAGAAATTTTGATCAATTATCAAATCGAGATGACAGAAGTGGGCGTGGAAGTTCGCTGTATAGTAATGCTACATCGAATTCATAACGCGCCTCATCAGAACCGCGAAAGGAAAATTAAAGTCAGAACGAATTGACAGCGACATGGGACGATAAATACTACAATCAGAATAGGGGAACAGCATGGAGAAACAACTCCCAAAATTCGAATTAACGTGGTGGAAATATGCCACCTAGAAATCAAACAAATAGCAATAGTTCTCGGAATTTTTGGGTATTATCGGTGATTTGTCGTAGCATATTCGACGTATTTAAATTCGTTTCGCGATCTATTGAATACGAAGAATCGGTTTAAATGGACGGAATATCATAGCCGTGAATTTAGAAGATTAAAAGAAGGGTTTATTAAGGTCGTAACGTTGGATAATTATTTGTCGGGCAAAGCATTTCGAATGTAAACGGATGCGTCGAAGAAAGGAATCAGTGCGATTTTTTATTAAATAGATGAGCAAGGGGATGAAATAATTATTTCGGTAATTAGTCGATGTTTGACAGCGTTCGAGATTAATTACACAGCAACAGAAATCAAATTGCTTGTTATTATTGTAGTGTTGATTAAATTTCGGATGCATTTGTTGGGTAGTTTTTTTCATATTATCGCAGATCATGCCGCACTGACATTTCTTATCAAGACTTCGTATCACAATTCGCGTTTGATCAGATGGTCTTTGTTTCTGCAGAAATATTCATTTAAAATTCGGCATTGTTCAGGACGAGACAATATTGTTGCCGATTATTTTAGCAGGATAATGCCGAATATTTATTTGAATGAGCATGTAATTGATGTAATTGCGTCGGTCTTAGCGAAATATCAGAATGAGGTGATAAAAAATGAAGATAGACTGGAGTTAATAATAAGATCGCTGAGCAAAATTGATATTCCTGAATTGAAGCATATAAATTGGTGGCAACGCCAGGATCCACAAATTCATGATATAATCGAGGAAGTTGATCGAGAGAAATTGACGGAACCGTATTGTGTACGAAACAACGTATTATATTATAAGAAACGAAAAGATAAAGCGTGGAAACTCGTTGTCCCGCAAGAATTACGGAAAAATCTAATTGATGAAGTTCACGAAAGAATGGGTCATCTTGGGACATATAAAACCTATGCGGAATTGAGCTGAACTTACTATTGGCGAGGGATTCAGATGGACGTAAAGAAGCGTGTGGTGGCGTGTGACATGTGCCAGCGGGTCAAACATCCGAATTATACCATGGAAGGATCATATATGCATGTAAAGTCAGAAAAACCAAACGAACTTCTGTGTATAGATTTTTACGGACTAACTGCAGGGGTACAATACATCCTCGTAGTTTTGGATGCATTTTCTCAATTAGTCACTTTATATCCAATGGTTAAAGCCACGACTCGGGTGACGATCATAAAATTGGAAAAATATTTTGAATCGTGTGGTATTCCGCGACGTATACTATCGGACCACGGTACACAGTTTACCTCCCACAAATATAAAGCGTTTTCACAGGCGAACGGAATCAAAAGGGTTTTGTGCTCGATTAGGCATCCTCATTCAAATCCTTCCAAGAGAGCTATGCGCGAATTAGGGAGATTTTTCCGCACATATTGTAGCGAACAACATACAAGATGGGAAAATACATCAATAAGATCATGGAGTGGGTAAAATATGTAAATTGTACCACGGGATATACTCCATTCGAATTACAATATGGATTGTCACAAAAAGATAAAATCCGAGAAGTTTTGAATTTTCCCCCGGACATCGCGGAAACTCAAGAAATTAAAATTGAAATAGCACGCGAGAAAATTGAAAAGCTCTGTAAAATGAATGAAGGCGATCTTGTATTATTGAAAACTCCTCTCAGATCGGATAAAGAATATCGAAATATATAATATATATCGATAATAATATATAATATCGAAATTTTTTCATATTATTTATCGCGGACCTTTTAAGGTAAATAGAAAGATCAACCAAAATGCGTATGAATTCGCCGAAAGGGACGATCATTTGAAGATAAAAGGTTGTATATAATCGGATTGATTTTAAAATGTATAAGACGCAAAATGATTAAATTAATGTTGTAAAAGAAAAAAATTATGAATTGTATATAGAAATAATAAAATACTAAAATAGATGAAAAGAGAAAAAGTGTGATAATATGGATGATTGTAATAAGAAACGGAGCATAATTGATGAGTAATTATTGCATAATGGAATAAATATGTGTAAAATAAATTATATTTGATGTTTGAAGCGACGAATTTGTAAACTATATTATAAATGATATGTTTAACGACTCAAAATGATATTACTCATTGTATCGCCGTTAAAGGGGGGATGATGAAGTGGTTTGAATGACGATCTACAAGAGTCGATCGAGAATGGGCGTATCTATCATTAACGTAAATTCGACTTTTTGAAGCTGAAATTATAAAGTTAAAAATTATGGATTTAGGTTACATTTATTGGAATAATCAAAATGTTTAATCCAATAATTTTTTGTAAATTATTTTATTGCAAAGTAACAGTTGGCAAACATAAAGTTAGAGAATTGTTTCTAACTTTGTGTCGTATTAGTTTCCTACGTAGATAAAATCTTTTAGGAAATTGTCATGAATTCGATGACAAAGGTCTTATCTAGTGGGGTTATGTTTATATTCTCTTTGGAATTACGATCTTGAGTGACGATTAGTATGCATAAAATTGACGTGAATTGTGTGTATGAATTCAATAACATTTGTCTATAATTTATTATAGTAAACATTGCAAGTTAAACCTAAATTATTATATTAAACTAGATAAAGTTTTATTCAAATATATTTTTCAAGCTTTTACCCTAATGACGCATTACTTTATTAGAAATATCGCAATATAATTGATATTAATATTATTACAGTGAGAGGAAAATAAATTGTAACCTTATAAATTATTATAATTCATTGTAAATTAATTTATATCTTTTAAAATATTATTATAATCAAAATTGAATTTTATTTATTTTAAATTTCATTTAAATGAAATAATCTCTAGAAAAGTGGAATGTTTACAAAGGAATCTATCAAACAGATTAGTTCAAGTCTCGTTGAAAATTCTTCCTTGAACATTAAAGAATGAAAAAATAAGGTCCATGGCATGAAAAAAATTTTTTGATCAATTTAAACTAGGTTTTTCAAAAAAATGCAAAATACCCGGTTTTGCCCCGATGGTGAGTCAAAACCGGGTACTGTCAAGAAAATCTATAAATCATAAAATTAATATTATTAAATTTAAATAAAAATTTTAAAAAAATTTTAAAGTCACATAAAATATAATAAATAAATTTTTATATAGTGGTTATATAATTAAAATGATGTTGGTTGTAATATAAAAGATATATGTAATGGGTGACACAAATGGAATACCTGTCATTGAAAACTGGAGGTACCCTGTTTGACCCGCCTACGCGGTTTTGCCCCACTTTCCCCTAAGTCTTATTTTCATATATTTTAAAAATATTTGATGAAATGTATTTTGAGATATAAAAGTTTATAATTTTCAAATAAAAAAATAGTAAAATTAAAATTTTTTAATAAGACGCGTCGTTTGATAAATTACAAAATTTTTTGAATCAAAATCGTTAATTTTATTTCCTCTTGTATATGGGTATATCTTTTTACATTGTTTACCTTAAAAATATTCTCCACTCGATAGACCTTTACGGTCAAACAATTTGAAATAAGAATTTTTTTTATTTTTTAGTACTCTATGTAAGAAAGAATATTATTTTACAATAATTTTGTCTTATTAATAAAAGTCTTTTGTCTCATTTATTTTAAATAAAATGTATATTAATAAACAATCTTTAGAGTTGATAGGGACAAAATAAATTTTAACCTTTAGAAATATCTTCACTTTCCCACGATTTAACGTAATTTGGCTATTATTTTTAGTTTTCACAGATAGCATTTTTATTTTGTATTTATTAAAAATTCTTAAGTTACTTTTTTTGCATTTTAAATTGGCATATCACATTCCGGAAAAAAACTTTAAACATAACCATTCCGACTTATTTTTACCAATCACTACAGCTTTTACCACGAAGTAATAATAAGGAGACTCAACTCTGTATTTGCTATCTGTCAAGGTCACTGGACCATAAGTGACATGTTCGCTAAAAGGAATTAACTTTCGAATGAGAGCGCATGTGCAGTGTAATATACGTGTCTCTCTTTAACTAATAGGGATGTGCGACGAAGAAAGTTGCCGATATTAGACTGATGATGGCAACTTTCTCACTCGCACTTTTTTCATTAGTTGGAGAGAGACACATATATGACACTGCACATGCGCTCTTGTTCAAGTGTCAATTACATTTAGCGAACAGCTCACTTATAGTCCGGTCACCCTAGCCGGATTCCGATAATATATACCATTACCGAAGATAATGCGTCAAAAAAATGGAAAATAATTAACTCTCAGCGTAAAATAGATAAGATTTTGGTGCATTAGTATGGTAAATGTTATAGAGTAGATGAGAGGTATTGGTTATTATTATTTTTAAACTTACTCCAAGACGTAGCAGTAACTTCTTCAGGCTGTAAACTTTTTAATCGAGGGACGTTCAATTTTGACGTTAATGGTAAAAATTGTTTGTGTTCTTCTGCCGAAAGGGGAGATGAGGAACTTGGAGCATTGTCATCGCCTTGAAACCGAACTCTGCGTGATGTTGGTGTTGATACATCTGGATTAAGTTTATTATTTGTTGTAGTGTTCATGTTTTGTGTAGTTGGTGACACAGAAGCTGTTGACAGATCACCAGGGGATTTTGCTGCTGCTAAAGAGGTTAAAGACACTGGTTGTGGAGGAAGTTTCGACATACTTGAGGCATGAGAAGGAGAACAACTTTGAGCACATCGAAGAGGTTCTCTATCTGCCGCTTGCATCAATCTAAAACCCATTTCATTTTAAAAACATATAATAAACCAGAAGAAAAACTTTAACAATAAGTAAAGCAAAAAGTAAAGGTCAACAACCTTCCCTTGTCACTGGACATTTCTTGAGAATGAGACCCTCGTTCTTGAAGAATCTTTTCAAGATTTCTCTCGAGAAGAACTCTATCAAGTCCCTCGGACCTAGATCCCACACCGGAAAGCTCTCCACTCGAAAAATCAACAGAAGTTGTTCCATGAGTTGGAGTAGTAGCTAAAGAAACAGAAACGCGTTGACGAGGTTGCTTTCGTATGAATCGAGGCGAATTCCTCGGTGAACCAAGGGTATGCCTTGAGATTGAAGGTGGTGGTGGTGGACTTAAAGATCCTTCACTAGGGGGCGTAGGTTTCCTCCTTGGAATCCTAAAAAGTTAAATATTTATAGAAAGTATTAAGTTTAATTATTGTAAATTTAAAAAATATGTACAAGTAAAAATTTGATTTAAGGATGAAAATCAACATCAAATTTGATTTGATTACGTTATTGCGTTCTGGTAAGTTTAGATTTAAAGGTGCACTCGCAGATGTAACTTTCAAAAAATCGATTTTTTTGCATTTTCTTAGAGTATATGTTGTCAGAAATGTGTCTACAAAATTTTAAAATGATCCGGAGAAAATTGAATGAGATATACTGGCTGAAAGGGAGGCGCGGTAGGTCAGTCCAGAACAGGCTAACGGACGTGTGGGTCTTTATACCTTTATATTTTAATTGGGATTTTGGAAGCAGCTTCATCTGCTGAAGAACTTTTATATGGCCCCGAAATTGATGATTCTATCTGATTTCCAAAAAAAAATTTCATCTTCACGTAAATGTAAGTTAAAACTTTAAACACGATTTTCTCAAAACTACATTTTCGAAGTCGGTGACTATTTTTACTTTAAAACTACTAAACCGATTGTCCTGCAATTTAACATACTTTTTCAATATATAATAATCTAGTCTTTAATAGAAGGATTGATTTTTTTATGCAAAACTTTTCTTTTTACAGTTGAAAAACGACCGTTTTTTTAAAGAAAATCGAACGTTCAACTTTGATAGGTCGCCATTTTATAAAATATTTTTTTTAAATCCTTCGATTAAAGACTAGATAATCTTTCAATAAATGTAAAACCGTTTCAATTTTTGATTTCAGACGAACCAGATTTCCATAATGTTGGTCACCGCAAACCATGTTTTTCAGAAGGACGTCACTTTGACGAGACAAAACTTTGGAACTATTCAATATTTTTAACTTTTTTTTAAATTCAAGTTTAAATTATGTACTTTTAGTTAATAAATCGATATTTTAAAAACACTTAATGGTTTACAAAAAGAAATTCATTAAAAATGTCTAGTTTTGGGCGCTACAACTGCGAGTGCCCCAACAAATTCATTTTGTAATTTGTATTTCGACTCGCATTAAAATTAAATGCTAACCCACAAGTTAGAGGATTATTAATGGGGTAGATGAGATAAAAAAAGACTAGGTTCGAGAATAAATTTCAAGTAACTGACCTCAGGTAAGTTGGTGGTGGTGGTGGACCAGCAGATGAATCGCTCGGTGTTGTTGGTGGTTCTCCTTTGCTGCAAGCAATACTACAGTAAATTGCTCCACGTCGAGGTAAAAATGGTCTTCCTAAAAGTGACGTTCGACAAGTAGCACAACAAAAGCAACTCTCTGTAGCGTGCCAGTGCTGTCCCTCGTGAGACATTTGACCTTGATCTACTCCGATTGGCTCACCACAACTGTCACAATATTCAGCAAAAGAAGCATCAAAACAATGTAAGCAGTAAGGTCTCCCTTCCCTCATTACATATCTCTGTCCACCGAGCTAGAAAAATTAATAAAGATGAGTAATAACATTTTATATATAATAAAAAAATCAGAACGTAATATCTATATTTCTGCTTAAAAATTAATACATTAGTTTAACTCCATACTCACACTATAGATCAATTTCCCTTCTAAAAGAATTGATAGGCAATTTAAAATCATTACAGTGGATAATGTACGATCTTCGTGATAGCGCGTAAACTTAAAATAATTCTGATGATCAAAAAGAGTGTTGATATCTTACATAGGGGTTGTTATCTAGGGGTAGTTTTGGATTATATCTATTTGGAGAAATACAAATTTCATCTGGAACAATGTTGCATTTTGAAAACGAGACTTGAAAGAAATCTTGACATTATGTAGGTTAGTATTTAATCCAAAGAGTTGATATTTACAATACAGGGTGACTTATAGAGGTGGTTTTGTATCAAAATTTTAGTAATTTAAAATACAACATACATAGCTATATCCTTCTAATTTTTTAGGGCTATATTTTACCACATAGAAATAAATAGATATTTTTCTTTAAGGTATATCTCCGGCTCTAGTGGTGCTCAGTTCCCTGCAACAAGTTTATACTAATCAACAGCTGACTTCACTGTCGTGTTTTCTCTCTCTTTCTCAAGCGATTAATATACTTGACTCTCTTGAAAAATCAATAAATAACCTAACTTTTCTACTTCAAAACGTTGTAATTCAAAAATTAGCATGGATACCCCTTCTAAAACTTTTTTTATATTATTCTATTAATTTCATTAAACAATATACTTGTTTCTAAAAAAAATCTATGAATAACTTTTTAAATAATTCAATAAAATGTGTGAGTTTTGCATGTTCAGATTAGGAATCCTATGTTAAGTAGTGCAACTTTGAACCCAGATTTCTCAGTTTTTAGCATGGCAAGGGGTACTGGGTTTTTTACCACTTATAAAGTACATAAAAAAGAACATTTTCCCAGAATTTAAAAAAATTCTAGCGAAAATCGATTTGCCGGAGAAATACCTTAAGGGATGTTTTAAGGGTATTTTTGGACTAAGATATTAGAGTTAGAAATTTTTTTAATTCATGCGTCTTTACAATTCTTCATAATATACTAGAAATTTGTGTCCTGATTTGTTAAACGTAAATAATGGGTCTTTTTACGTAAATTTCAGACAATTTGTTTAAATTTTTAAAAAATTATTATTAAAAAAATCTAATTGTGATATAGAAAAACGGGCAATGGATTACACACTAAAAAATAATACTTACTTTCAGTTCAATTTTGACTAAAACCGTTAACGTTAGAACCATTTTTACTGAATTTCAGCCTTGAGTGTATGACTTTAAGTCCTAAAATTGACTTAATCTACATTTAAGATAAAAATTACGCTACTTTTTCAGCGACCAAGAATGATTTAGGAATGTATAGTCCTATTTACTGAGTCGAAAAAAAATTTTGTGGTCCTGTGTTATTGTGAAGAGTCGCTGTAAATAAGACTCTGACAACCTCTTAAGGGAATGTCTTAGAATAGCAAACGTACTTTCGAGCAAACAACAAAAAAGGGAGAATTTTCGGAAGAAGAAAATCTTATGCGTTTAAATGAAAGTTTGAAGGGGGAGGCCAGAGTAGTGGTACCATCTCTTACAGTAACCAGCCGGAGTTCAAAACAAATAATAGAACTTCTTGAATTAAGATTTGGTAACCCAAATGCCATAGCTACGAGTATCATCAAGAAATTAAGGTCACTCTCAAAAAATTTTGATAATAATGGAGATTTAGTGACATTAGCCACGCGAGTTAAAAATTTTGTCGCCGCTTTAGAGGCTGCGTTAACCATATAGGGTACTTGCACAGTCATGATTTAGTAAAGGAGATTACTCAAAAAATACCGTATGCTATGATATATAATTATAATCGATTTTTAAACGAAAAAAGGAAATCGGACGAACCAGTCCTCGTGACCCTATCAAATTTTTTATTTTTTGAGGCAAAAATCGCATGTCAGGCGGGTACGTTCAATTCAACATGCACATCATCACAAAAAAAAGAGATAAAGACGGCTGATGATTTTAAAGACCAGCTCCACAGCAAGGAACCTTTCACGCATCAAATCACGATACGGATAATAAATCATTATCAAAAATAAAAAATCGGACAAGTGCGAGTTACACTCGCATTAAAACCGAGGATTCCCTACCCTTAAACCTAAAATTTGAGGCGATTAAAGTGTGAAGGCTGATAGAAAAATTCCAATTTCGCTTACTTTTTCCTGTAATGTGAGCATGAAAATACATAGATTGACACATAGACTGAAAGTTATCAGTTTTCCTTGAAAACGCTATGATAATCAACTTCCATCGTGCGCACCATATTTTTTTGTAATCTACACGTAAAAATACGTAAAAATGTAAAAATTTGAATCCCTTTAGATAAAATTTTCTTTGTTTTTTGAGGAAAATTCATGATTTTTATCGAAAATTATCAGTTTTTCCTTAAAAACACTATGATAAACAACTCCAATAGTGCTCGCTATATTTTTCCGATAATCTACACACAAAAATACGCATGTATACCAAATATGAACTGTCTTGGTCAAATAGTGTGTGCGCTAGGAGGATTAAACGCTTTTTTCAAAATTTTTTATTTTTCCTTGACAACGCTAAGTAAATCGATCCGAATCATGTTCGCTATAGGTATTTTTCCTTTAATTTTCACGTAAAAATACATAAGTGTACTAAATTTGAGCTCTCTATGTGAAAAAATGTGGCCACCAGAGGGGGTACATAGTCATTTTTAGGGATTTTTTTTAAAAATTCATGGCTTTTCCTTGACGACGCTATGATAATCAATTCCTATGAGATTCGCTATATTTTTCCTGTAATCTACACGCCAAAATACATATGTTTACCAAATTTCAGCCCTCTAGATAAATTCGTGTGGCCGCTAGGGGGGGGTACATGCCTTGTTTCACTAGTCTCATTAATAGGGTCCCCCTTCGGGTACGGAACCCTAAAAAGGTGAACATTGTGTTTATTGCGATAAAGATTCTCATGTTGTCACAAATTGTGAGCGTTATTCAGAATTATCCGTGTCAGACAGATGGGGATGGGTAAGAGCTAACAAATTGTGTTTTAAATGCCTTGAAGATTTAGCTCACTAATGCAATCAACACTGCAAAAAGAATTATCTTATTTTAAGATGTTTTGGTCGCCTTTTTAAGATGTTTTTTATAACTTGCTTCTAAGTTATCTAAAACAACTTAAAATGCATTAGTTTCTTAAGATATAAGATGGATAGGAAGATACTTTTGGTAACTTGCTTCCAATGTATCTTGTAATAAGATACTTCTTTTTGCAGTGAATCCACGCATAAACTTTGTGAAAACAATGGTTGTAAACGAAATCATCACTCGTCATTACATCGCTCTCAAGCAAGAGAATCTAGGAGTTCTTCACCAAAACCACAAAGGACAAACAGTCGGAAACCTCGATCAGCCAAAGACGAATAACAAGAATCATGACTAAACGAAAATGAATACGTTCTACTCAAGTTACTTCCAGTTCGGTTATATGGTCCAACAAAAAATGTTATAGTTTAAAGTTTTATGGATGAAGGATCGACAATGACATGAGTAAATGCAGAAACTGTATGATCCATCGGCGTTAGAGATCCATATAGTCCATTAAAATTATCTTGTATCAATAATATCCAAAATTCAGATTCAGATAGTCAAAGAGTTGAGATGGTGATCAGCGCCTTAGATAGCTCTATATTATATAAAATGTCAAATGTGAGACATATAATAAGTAGTAAAAATAATAGTAAAAAAATCTTTATTCTTAATATTTTCAAAATTGATAATCTTAAATTATAATTATTTCTAATATTATATTGAAGCATTGACTCATATGGGACGTTTCACGTCAACCGGCCCAGAGCTCTATCCAAAATTCTAATCAACGAAAATCAACTTATTACGGCTCAAAATAATCGTCAGCTCATACTGCTTCGAATAAAAAGTGGCGAATTAAAAAATTCAAAATGGCGTCCTTACTGTACCATGTTTTGCAAATTTTTTTACTAACTCAGCAAACAAATGTATTAATTACCTTGAGAAAATAATTGCAACTTGTTGGATAATGGGTCACTCTTATGTTTTTGGAGTCGCTGATTACGAATCTGAAGTCAGATTTTAAAAATTTTCAAAATTCAAGATGGCTGATCCAATATGGCGGACATTTTTATTAAAAATTGATCAGATTCGCTTGAAACTTGCTACTCGGGGGTTTTTGGAGTCGCTCATTACGAATCTAAAGTCAGATTTTAAAAATGTTCAAAATTCAAAATGGTGGATCCAATATGGCGACCAAAATTGTTAAAAAATTATCAGATTTGCTTGAAACTTATTACTCGGGGATTTTTGGAGTCGATGATCACGAATCTTACGTCAACTTTTAAAAATCAGGTCACAGATCACGATTCAGATGTAAAAGTTGTTAACAATTCAAAATGGTGGAGCCAATATGGTGGATGAAATTGTAAAATTTGTTTGCATTTATAAACTTAAATGTAATGAGGCTGATTTTTTAGGTTAAGGTTTTTAGAGTTAAGGACAGTTTTTGAAATTCAATTTGAGAATATTTGAAAGTTTCAGTTGTGCTTAAATTGTAAAAAAGTGATCCACATACACTCGAGCGCTTATTAAGCGAACTGTTCTGGTGCGTCGTCCGCTCAAGCGGACTACGAAAATTCCCAAAAAATAAGAAGCGAACAATAAACGAGTCCGCTTAAATTGGTCCTCTTAAGTAGGGCTCGAGTGTAGACTAGCTCAAAACCAAATAACAAGGTTTGAGCGAATCCATCCAATTTTTCTGATTTTTCTGTGACCTGATTTTTAAAAGTTAGACCTAAGATTAGTAATCACCGACCCCAAAAATCCCCAAGTAACAAGTTTCAAGCAAATCTGATAATTTTTAAAAAAATTTTGGTCGCCATATTGGATCCACCATTTTGAATTTTGAACATTTTTAAAATCTGACTGTAGATTCGTAATGAGTGACTCCAAAAACCCCCGAGTAACAAGTTTCAAGCAAATCTGATTATTTTTAAAAAAATTTGGTCGACATATTGGATCCGCCATTTTAAATTTTTAAAATTTTTTAAATATGACTTTAGATTCGTAATCAGCGACCCCAAAAACATAAGAGTGACCCATTATCCAACAAGTTGCAATTATTTTCTCAAGGTAATTAATACATTTGTTAGCTGAGTTAGTAAAAAAAATTGCAAAACATGGTACAGTAAGGACGCCATTTTGAATTTTTTAATTCGCCACTTTTTATTCGAAGCAGTATGAGCTGACGATTATTTTGAGCCATAATAAGTTGATTTTCGTTGATTAGAATTTCGGATGGAGCTCTGGGCCGGTTGACGTGAAACGTCCCATATATATCATTACATGTGTCTATATCTATATATACGCATATCTCTGCCTGCATGCTATTACTCGATGCGAGCGAAAGATGTATATAGATATAGTGCGTACAGGCATGGATAAGTGAGTATAGATATAGCGCGTAGATGCATCATCGAAGGTGACCTCCCGCTACAAAAGGGCTATGCTGAGGTATCGCGTGTGTTTGTTGAACAAGAGCGAAAACTATCTATACTTGCTTTCTTCCTAATTCTTCAAAATTAATTATTTCTTTTCGCAACATTGTTCAAAATTCAATTACCTATTATTATTAAAATAACAAACCTCATATTTTCAATATTTTAAGCATACAAAATGCTATTATTCAAAACTATGAATAATGCTCAATATAAAAACTTTCCTAATATGATTTCCACGCAATTTTTTAGATAATTCTTAGGAATTGTTTTTGCACCTGCATAAAGTATAAAATTCTATGCAATGTTCAATTCCTAGAAATCACACCTATGCCATTTGACGCTACTACGCACAAAACTCTCTAGCAACGAATAGACTTATGACTCATGTAAGCGTTTAGCGAGGCGCAAGCACAGTTTTCTAGCATTATACTATTGAACGATGCTTGTAGACGATATAATAGCAATACTTGCGCTATGCAATACAGGATGCAGGTGTCCATCTAAGTTCTGAAAATTGTCTTAATTCTATGAAAGGTCTAAGAATCAAGCTTGGAGATGGGGTGGTCTTTGAACTTATTTACTCCCACTGAGGATGATTTTCTAGTATAAAAACCCATGCAAATGCATTGTCATTTGTCATTTGCTCCGGAATCATTTCATAGTTCGTTTCATAATGTGAAATTATCATCGTATTAGTGTCAATTTAACGATTTTGCAAACGTGATGTGTGTGAATTTCGGAGTTTACGAACTAAAAACTGTGAGGAAGTCCCAATTGTTCCTTTTCAGGAGTTGTAAAAACTCACAGCGTCAAGGACAAGTACCAACTTGTCAATCTATAATTGTTTCTGCCTTCTGAACAGAGGTAATTATAAGTTCAACAATTTAAAATTCACAGTTCTTTGTAACAACATCTTTTAACATCAAACATTATTGTAACAGTTTGATTTCATTCATTTATATTAATAAATTATACAACATTTATATCAATAAAATTCTTCATTGAGATTCTCATATACCTAAATTCATATTTAAATTTTAACAACTATAAGTGTCAAGGCAATTATTTAATAGTAAAATAAATTAAAAGACGACCCCCGTAGGGTCGATAGGAACAAACGTTCTCACATAAAAATAAATGGTCAAGATTTACCAACTTGACTTAATAAGCCTACCATTCCTCCAAAATTTTAGAATTGATTTTATTAATGAAAATTAAATTCAACCTCGCCTTTCGCTCGGGATGTAACATCAGTTTCACATATTTAGGTTAGCACATTTTTTTCGCTGGTAAAATTTAAAGACAGAAATTATATTATGAGTACTTTTTGAAGCGGAAAGTATGAAGTTAAAAATTATGAATTCGAAGTAAATTTATTCAAATAATCAAAGTGTTTAATCAAATAGTTTTTTGTAAATTATTTAATTGTAAAGTAACAGTTGGCAAACATGAAATTAGAGAATTGTTTCCACCTTCGTGTCGTACTGGTTTGCTACGTAGATAAAGTCTTATAGGAAATTGACATAAATTCTATGTCAATGGTCTTCTCCAGTGGGGTTATGGTTATATTCTCTTCGAAATTACGATCTTGCAGTTTAAGTTTTCAAGAAACTGTTAACACTATTTTATTTTGGACATCATTTAGAACAAATTTCACTGAAAATATGTAAGTTTTTGACCCTAAATAGCGAAAAGCGCTATTCGTAATGTTCAAAAATTTCTCTAACGTGGAATGGATCGCAAAAACGAATCAAATACATACGCAATGACCTGGCTGCTTTTTGGGAGCGCATTATCCACATATACTGCGCAATATATAATACGTAAAAACGCAATGCAATACCAATCAGTGTGCCCAATTGCAGTTGATGCTATTTTAAAGAACCACTATGTTGATGTTTATCTTGATAGCTTTAATACTTTAGAAGAAATTGCAGAATGCGTAAGGGACGTAGCAGCAATACAAAACGAGGCTGGTTTTGAAATCAAAAATTAGAGATCCTTTAGGAATAATACTACAATTCGTAGTACGTAGTGAAATATTACTTAAAAATTTATGGCGAATCGGTATAACTTGGGACGAACAATTGAAAGATTCGGATTCTATTCATTGGAAAGGTTGGGTGAGGAATTTTAATCAAATGGAGAATCATCGAATTCCTAGGGCATTTCTTAGAAATTATGGATAACTAATTAACGTTGAACTCCATGTATTTATAGAATCCAACGATAAAGCATACATTCTCGAACTGTTTTAGCCTGTATCCACGCAGGCCCCCAAAAGTAACAATTCTTCGTTGCACATCGTTTGGGAGTGATTGATGAACTAACCAACGCCGAAGAATGGAAATGGGTATCTAGTAAAGAAAATCCAGTCGATAACGCTACGAGAGATAAGTCGGGTGTAAATAAGATCATGCACAAATGGTTGTACGGACCCAGTTTTCTCTGATTGGAGAAAGACAAATGGCCTACAACAGTAGAATGAGATTATTATGCCGAACCAATTACTGAAATCAAAAAAGAGTTTTTAGGGATGATAAAGGAGACAAATATGTTTGAGACCCAAAATATATTAAATTTTAGCAAGACGGAATACTAAAAATCAATGGAGAATAAATTTCTCGTTGGAAATACACTTAAATCAGTGAAGTGTCCTACGGTATAGGATGGAAAACATTACCTTACGCGATTGCTAATTCAATATTATCACAACATGGAAATGTTGAAACAGTAGTGATCGAACTGAGACAAGTTTATTGGATTTTAAAGAATAGTAGACCGCTCACGAACGTATTACTTGACCCACGCGATCCAGAAGCACTTATCCCGAACCACTGGTTGTTGGGATCATCTTCTGTTTCGATAACTTGGGGACAATTCAAACCCGAAGATCTTTGCTGCAAAAAACTATGGCGAATAGCGCAAAAACTAGCTGACATGTTCTGGGGAAGATATGCTTGAAAGAATATATATACTGGAATTGGTTGTGAGAAAACGTTGGAAACACGATGTACGAAATCTAACTGTAGGAGACATAGTCCTGATCACAGATTTAACAATACCCTGAAACACCTGGCCGATTGGCAAAGTAACAAAAACCTATCCGGGAAGAGACGGTCGTGTTTGCATCCTTTCCCGAGGAAAGAACGTGAAGCATTCCTCAAACAAAATTATAGTATTAGTTTTATCAAATTTGTGTACGGAATAGGAAAATTCGGAAAAAGGCCGAGGGTCAGTGACTGATAGAAGGTTGTATTTTGAGAGAACTTAAAGCGTTTAAACATTGCGTGGGAAAATAAAGTTTTGTTCTAATTTTGTTTAATTATCGTAAGAATTGTGTTGAGAACCAAGTGCGTTGATTGTTCATTTTTTTAAAAAAAACATCTAGGAATAAGAAGAGTGATAGTCACCACGAGTAAGTCGCAAGAATTTTGTTAAATAATCAGTCAAATAGCCCTTTGTTTTGTATTAATAAAATAATAAAAATATTGTGATTTAATGTTAATTAGAAATCATAATAAATGTATGAATAAAGATGTTCATTCTTCAATTGATTGTGTCAACTTCTTAAGTAGCTACGCTTACAGAACCCAAGACAAGTAACAGACAGCCAAATTTTATTACTTTCTTTTACTTTTGCCTCAAATAAATTGTTACCTATTTAAATTTGTCAATTCTGATTTTGGTTTCAGATTCTGCGCAAAAAATACTTTGAAATAGACAAATGTAGTGTCCAGGACAAAAAGTATTTTTATGTACCTGTGTAATTATGGTTAGACTACTGACATTCTGCTTATTCTACTAAGTTCAAGACAGAGATGTTTAACGTATACCTTTGGTTACACTACTGACATTCTGCTTAATCTACTAACTTTAAGACAGAGATGTTTAACGTTAATATTTTTTCTCCTAAGATTCTATAGACATGGCCCTTACTATCACTGGTCTATAAAAAACTATATACACCAGGGTGGTCGAAAATACCCAAGAAAATTAATTTTTTAGAATTTTCTTGCGCCTCTTAGAATTGTTCCAAATGGAAAAAATCCCTTGAAGTTTTCCATGTGTTTTGTATGGGGAAGAGCTGCTTTTTTGTAAAATTGCAACAATTTCTTTGAAATTTAATATTTCTTAATCAGCCAAGGATATTTCTCTTCAGAAGTATTCAAACTATAAAGTTCAAATAATTATTTAATAAAATTAAATTTACCTTTTTTCACAAAGCAGCAAAAATTCCATAAATGCAAAAGAAGGTAAAATACATGTTTAAAAGAGATTGAAATGATTTTATCGCCATTTTTTGAGTAGGTTATATTTTTGGGGGAGGATGGGGCAAGAATAGTTTGGTAAGACGTTTTCGAATCTAGCGACCACACCGTGAATTAATTTGAAAATAAATACGATATTCATGTTCAGCGGAAAATTCCACTCCAGAAAACACTTACGTAAATAAATATTAGGAAGCACTAATATAAAAAACAATATGATAAACACTGCGTTGACATTTTAGCAAAACAGACTTTTTACAAAAAAAACTACTGACCTCGCAAATGGTGGCAGATTGATTTCCAACTTTTACTGTCATCTATAGGTGTTAAGACACAAATATACCACGAATGACGCGATTTTTGAACAAGCCGTCTAAGCATAACAGCAACTAACTATCCTTGCCTCATTCTTCTCTACTGAGAAAAAATTATTTAAAAAAAGAAAGTTAATAAAAAAATGATTTAAACAAATTATTGTTATTTATTTTTTTAAAATAAAGCTATAAAATTGAAATTTTTTCTGAATATTACAACTTACATGTTGACTATACTATACAATCAGTAGAAAGTAATTGTCAAAAATTAACAATAAAATTTTTTTATACAAGTTATTATTGTTATTTACTAATCTTTTACACATAAACTTCTTATTAACTTGGAGTTTTCACTCAATTTTTCAAGTTTCGTAACCGACTACCATTATTAGTGATTAAAAATTATAATCAAAGCATAGGATTCATATTTGTTTGACCGTATTCGTAAGAAACTCGTTAATTGAGGATAATCGGAATTACTGAATAAGGATTTAATAGCAGCTTTGTAATCAACAATCCAAAATTTATTTCGTTTAATAGATATAAAAAAAATTTAATTTTATCAACATCCTATAACAACAATAATTTGTTTAAACAAACATTAATCCTGCGCTTTGATCATTTTTAATCACTAATAATTGTATTCGGTTAAGAAAATGGTAAAATTGAGTTCATTACAGATTTAGGGAAAGAGTTAAAATACTGCAAATATCACAAATATGCCGATGACTTTAAATTATACATATCGGGACCTTCTACTCTACTCCCTGAATTAATAGAAAATATTCAAATGGATGTTAATTATGTTCTGGAATGGGGAAAGAGTAACGGCTTGTTACTAAATGCTGCTAAAACTCAAGCAATAATAATTTGTGCTTCTAACAACCCTTCTAATGATGCCTTGAAATATATAAAACCTATTCTTGTCGAGGGAACTCCGATAACCTATAGGTAAACAGTAAAAGATCTCGGACTAATATTAGAACGAACATTGTCATTTAAAGAACATGTACACACAATAACTAGTAAAACATATGTAATACTACGTCAACTATACAACAACAAAGTCACTTCCTACCTCAACTCGTACTCTATTGGTTAAATCATTAATTCTGTCTAGTTTTGATTATTGCTGTGTGGCATATGATGATATTTCAGATGATATAAATCAAAAACTTAAAAAAGCATTAAATGCTTGCATTCGATTTATTTATGACCTACCTCGGACTGAGCATATCACACAGTATAGAAACAAAGCTGACCTATTAAATGTTACATCTAGAAGACAATACTTTATGGGAAACTTACTTTACTCTGTTCTTAACAACAAAATTCAGCAATATTTATACAATTTTTTTGATTTTAACAAATTAGATGAATCTAGTCATAACAGACTTTGAAAAAGACAGGTCGTATTAAAGTACCACACATCGAACTTGTAGAATGCAAAAACCTTTTAAAATTAAAGGCACTAGATTATGGAACAAATTACCAACAGAAATCAGAAATGCATCAAAGTTTTGGATATTTAAAAAATGTTTTTTCAACTTCTTATTCAAAAACAGTGATTGTAAATTTGACATAACATACTGGTAATATTTATGATATAGTGTAAACTAAAGAATATTTCTTGTTAAAGTTATATATAAAGTTTAAAAAAGAAAATTTGTATATGTGGGTATATGCATGTGTATGTATATGTGCGCATGTATGTATATATGTGTATATGTATTATAAATACTATTATACCTATAAGCACTTAATTGCAACTAGCCACGTAGAATATTATTAGATAAACACATGTAGGGTCTGCTGGGGTAAATGGGGACAAGGGGTAAATTGGGACAAGAGGTTTTGGAGCATAATTTACAGTTTTAAAATTAAGTTCAACATCAATATTTTAACCTCAGATCACCTGCAAGGGGTTTTGAGTATTGCCAAGCTTTTATCTTGACAAATTGGCAGCAAGATAAAAAAAGTTATTGCATAAAAACTTGAAAATCAAAGTCAAACTGTTTCAGTATTTTGTCTCTCATTTCAAAGAAAACAGACTTAAAAATCATACCAAATTTTTTTCTTACTTATTCATTATGACTTCCATAACAGAAATTCACTTGAATTTTTATTTTTATCAATTTGGTTAATAATGACAAATAATGTCCCCATTTACACTGAGTTTTCAAATGTTTGGGGTAAATGGGGACTGCTTGCTATTATTAACTAAATTAACAAACATCAAAAATTCAAGTGAATTTCTGTTATGGGAGCCATAAGGAATAAGAGAAAAATTTGGTATGATTTTTAAGTCTGTTTTTTTCAAATGCAAGACAAAATACTGAAATAAAAAAAATAAAATAATTTCAATTGATTTAACTATTATATATCTACTGCAAATTTTTTTCAAGTTTTTTCATCCCTTAATACAGAAATATACTTAAGGAAACTTTTTTCTTAAAACTTTCCTAGAAACTATGCTTTCCCCATTTACCCCAAATTTTATAAAATTTTCTAAATTTTGGGGTAAATGGGGACAGTCAGTTTCATGCGTTTAAAGCTTATCTAAATTTATACTGCTGCAAAAAATTAATCCTGGGAATGTAAATAACAACTTAAAAAAATATATACCAGCAAATATTACCTTTTAAAGGAAGAAACTTACGTAATATGTGAAATATAGCGATTTTGTCCCCATTTACCCCAACTGACCCTATAATAGGTAATTATTATTAATTATAAATGTTCCATAGAGGGCTAAATATCCCTAGGAACCTGTATTTCTTTCTTTCTAAATAAATAAATTTACCATTTATTAAAAAACTTTTTTATAATTCACAAACAAGTTTGAATCATTTATGATCAAAATATTTACAAATTAGGTTACAGTTGTTTATCTAGCAAAATTGATCAGACAGGATTTTGCATTCATTTTGGGAAAACCTATTCACCTCAGGAGCCTGGTGTGATTTACCATTGTTTAACCCTTTAAGGACCAAATGTACAAAAATTTTGACTAAAGTTTGGCAATTTTTTAAGAAAAAATTCGCAATATACGTTTCTTATGGTCCAGGAACTGCTCTTTCAAGTGGTGCATCTAAAAAAACCGTAAATTTAAAATTAAACAAATTACAGATAATTATTTATAAAAAAACATAAATATTCGAGGTTTTTTTTTACTTAAGAATTTTTTTGGGCAATGTACCATTTTAAAATATCTTCCCGAGGTACAAATATCGCGTCAAAAATGTTCAACCTTTGACATGGTGGCATAGATTAAAAAAAAATAGGAAAAGAACTAGGCGCAATTGCGCCTACATCTAGGTTTTCGTGGCGCTTTAAATTTTAATTAAAAAAGAAAAATCAAAAATAAATAATTTAAAAATAAATAATAAAATTAACTATAATAATCTTGGTATTCATTCATTCATTCATTCATTCCGTCCGGACCCCTGCTGGGTTTTCGGTGATAGAGAAAAGAACAAGTTATGGAGAGATTTTGCAAATGAGGGTTCACTTGACCTGCAATCTTTTAAAGAGGATTAATTAATAACTCTGAGGACCCAGGTAATAATTTCTTTCTCCCTTTATCACGTGAAAAAACTATAAAGAAAGTCTAAAACTGAATATGTAACGCATACCTTTCTTTCTGACACCAAGGAATATAACATAAGTACTTCTTCGTTTAACATTGCGTTTCTCTATCTAGACAATTCAAAATGGCATAAGAATATCTTCGTCTAAAATCTTAATTTTCTTCATTTTTGTTTTGAAAATAAAAATAAATATATATCTATATATATGTGTGCATACCTGTATTAGAGTCCCTGAAAATTTTAATAAAAAATTTAAAAATTATTACCTAAGTTCTCAGAGTTAATCCTTATCAACAAAGGTTCTATTGTCTAAGGGTATTTTTCCATGTAATAAATGGGAGAAAAGAAATTATTACCTGGGTCCTCAGAGTTAATTCTCATTGATTATTTAACAAAGGTTCTATTGTCCAAGGGTTGGTTTTTTGTAGTAATTAATCCGGGGTTTTAATACAAGTGTATATGTGAGATTTTTTTCAATCGCCCCAGCCCAAAAAGTCAATGTTCTGGGATTGGCTTCATACTTTGGTAAATTGTTGTCCTATATGATAGTAATAAATCCCTAAAATATAAACTCATTAAAAAAATATTTGTAAAAAGTAGAGGGGGTTGAAGTTTTGACGTTAAGGGTAACATTGTCATTTTCAAATCCGTATAACTATGACAAAAGTTAATGGATTTTAATTTATCTATAATAAATTTTAATGCATTTTTCACGTACTTTTCAAAAATGTATACGAAAATAAAAAAAAATATTTTTTGACCCCTTTTTTCCAAATTCAACCCTTATTTTTCGATTTTCACCCCTTCGGGTATTTTTTTTTTATTTTATTTTCATTGGAAAGATGAGGTTTTTTCCCATGAGCTATGTAAATATGAAAGTGGGACAACAATAATTTTGTAAGAAACAGAATATTAAAGTAGACGGTGCCGATATATCTTTATTTTGGAAATGAGGGTTCGCTTGACCTGCAATCTGTTTTGTTTAAAGAGGGAGAAAGAGAGAAAGAGAAAGAGAGATGAAATTGAAACTAACAAATTTCTGTCAGGTAAATCATTTCTCTAAAAGTTGTCAATGAGTAATTAAAAACTTTCGTACATTATATTTGCCTTTTTGATTTTGATTTTCTAAACTAAAAAAAAAAATATTTCAGTCCATTTTTTTTTATTTTTTTCTTTGATGTTGAAGATATTTTGATTTTTTTTAAATAATATTAACATTGAAGAATTTTGGATTTTGGATATTGAATTGGAATTTGGATTTTGGATATTGAATTGGATTTTGGATATTGGATATTGAATTGGATTTTGGAATTTGTATTTTGGATTTTGGATATTGAATTGGATTTTGGAATTTGGATTTTTGATATTGGATTTTGGATATTGAATTTTGGAAATATAATAATACTAAAGATTTGTGTATTTTGATGTTAGATAACTTTAGTATTAAATATGTTTGGATTTTGAAAATTCGACAATATTTTGATTTTGGATATGGGAACTTGAAATTTTGAATAATAAAATTAAATAAAATAAAATTCGATGAATTCTACAATGGCCAACATAAAAGGGTATGTTGTTTTAAGTAATAAGGATTAAAAAATTATTGAAAATAGAAATGAATTGTTAAATGACATGCATATGTATAAATTTGAAGATTTATTGAAAAAAGATTCAAATTCTTTTTTTAATATGCAAAGTACTTTGTATTTACAAATACTTGATTTAATTGTTCCAATTAAAGAAGGCGATAAACATATTCAAATACTTTTTAGCGGTAGTATCAATTCAGGTCATTGGATTTGTGTCTATTACGATGGAGTAAGGCTTTATGTTTTTGATAGTCTTAATGCAGGTTGTTTAAATGTGCATCAATTAGATTATTTAATTAGATTGTTTCCTTTTAAACCAACAGTAGTTTTTGTAGCTGTTGATCAACAACCGTTTGGAAGTGTTGAGTGTGGAGTATATGCAATAGCATTTGCAACCTCTGTATTTTTTAATGTAATGCCAAGCAGCGTGAATTATAAAACTGATAATGATATAATGAGAAAGCATTTAAAATCAATGTTTGAAAATAATAGGCTAAATCATTTCCCGGCAGATAAAGTGTCTAAAATGAGGAATTCGATAGTAGAAAATGATTGGAATAGTCTTTTCATTAATCGATCTGACGAACTTAAAAATGGTAAACAAAATCCTTTTTATGTTTTAACAACCCTTTTCAGTGATAATGTCGACAAAGTTATGTCATCTAATGATTTCGAAATAAAGCATTCTCTGAATAATGAAAGTGAAATAAAAAGACTTTGTGCAACTAATAAAAATGTTAAAAAAGCTTTAACACTACAATATTCAGAAATGAACCAATCCCTAAATAAAGAAAACGATAAAAAGAGACTTCTAGCAATAAAAGAAAAAGAAAGAAAACAGAAAGCAAGGCGCGAAGTCACGAATGAAAAGAAAATAATTGGACAAGAGAAGGATAGACTGAGAAAACGTATGCGTAATGAAACAGAAACAGAAATACAAAAGATAGAGCGTCAAAAAAGAAATTTGACTTGCAAAAAAAAGAAATTATCTACAGAATCTGAGAATGAAAAGAAAATACGCAAAGAAAATAATTTGGCATGTAAGAGGGCAAAATTATTTATGGAAAGTGAAGATGAAAAGAAGAAACGCAATGAAAATAATTTGGCACGTAAGAGGGCAAAATTATTTATGGAAAGTGAAGATGAAAAGAAAATACGCAAAGAAAATAATTTGGCATGTAAGAAGGCAAAATTATCTATTGAAAGTGAAGATGAAAAGAAAAAACGCAATGAAAAGAATTTGGCATGTAAGAAGGTACAATTATCTATGGAAAGTGAAGATGAAAAGAAGAAACGCAAAGAAAAGAATTTGGCATGTAAAAAGGATAATCGGAATAAAAAAAGTGCAGGAGTTGCAATTATGTCTTTTGAAGATTTTGATGAAAGTGAAGTTCTACAGAATTATTTAGGTTTGATGAATGTAAAATGTAAGTTTTGTAGTGCGTTACATTTTTTGTGTGAAAGGCCGCCAAATAAATTATTTCGAAGTTGCTGTCATAAGGGTAAAGTAAAATTAAAAGATTTAAATCCTTATCCCCTTTATTTAAAAAGTTTGTTACTAGATTCAAGTGTTGAAGGAAAAAATTATAAATAAAATATTCGTCGTTATAATAATTCGTTTGCTTTTGCTAGCATGGGAGCTAAATTAGAAATTCCTAAAGGATATGGTCCTTATGTTTTTCGTGTTCACGGACAAGTATATCATAATACATATGCTCTTCATCCTGATGATAATGAAAACCGAAAATATGGACAGTTGTACATTCTTGATACCAATGATGCAGTGCTTGAACGATTAAAAAATAAATGTAATGAGAAATGTTTATCATCATTAATGGAAGAAATAGATAAATTATTAAGAGAAATTAATCCTTATGCTAAAGCATTTAAAATGATGAGAGAGGTAGAAATAGTAGAAGAATCACTAGCAAAATCTAAAAATAAACCTATAAGAAATATTGAAATCCCTATCCCGTCTACAACTTTTTTTGCCCTGCCGCCATGTATAAACGCAACACGGCCGTAGACCGCGTAACAGTTTCGCAAGCTCCGACGCTTTTTAAACCCATGCAAATATAAACACAAAATACTATTTATGCTCCTTAAACTCTTTAATTTTAAAACTTTTTGAATCAGAAACCTCAAAGTTCGTATACATATATGTACTTTTTTGTGTTAATTAAAAAAAAAATATACTGAATCTGATTAGAATTGAATTTAATTTAGTCATATTGAAAAAATTGAGATTTTCTAGAAAAAATCTATCTTTTATCTTTTAAATTATTTGATCTAAAGAGTTAAAAATTACTTCGTAACTTTAAAATTATTTGTCGACGTCCTCATGAAAAGGGACTTATATACACAAAAGTATTCTTGGCAAAATTTGAGAAATTTTAAGAAGTCTTAGAACCCTCTAAGTGAAAAAAACCACGGAGTTACAAAATTTCGAACTTTAGAATGCCAAAAACATCATTTTGGGACAAACAAAATTAAGGGGAGCTTCTCATTGCGGGAGTTCAAAAAATCGATTTTTTTATTGTATTTTTTGAAAGCTACATATGTGTAGAATAAGTAAATGAAGTGATTTTGAAATCCGGAAAATATTTTCGTTTCTACAGGATCTTGAACTTACCGGTGTCCTGAGCGCTGAGGTAGCATGATGATTGCGTGGTCCCTAATCGCTTTAATGCATATTTAATTAAAATTGCTATCGACATTTTTATCAACAGATGACTTACTACGAATCGTGATCAGCGATCTCAAAAACCTATAGATACCCATGATTTGCGCAGATCGAACCAAGAATATAAATATATCATCTAAAAATGATTCCAAAACATTAAACGCGTTTTTCTCGAAAAAAGATTTTTCAAACTGGTGGGCATCCTAGCGTCTGAACTATCCAACCAATTAACTTCCAGTTTTCGGTAAATGAAAGATAACTAAATTCTGCTGGGGTTATACCTATAATATGGTATAATTTTTAACAATAAACCTTTTTTACAAGGGGTTAGACATGAAAAAATAGTGCAAAAATCGCACGTTTTTAAAAAAGTGTCAGCCATTTTGTCATTTATACAACTTTTTGGCCATTTGATAGGTATAGTCTATTCTTTAGGATGTCAGCTTCATAAAAAATTTTGGTTTTTTGTTCTACGTTCAAAATTGATGAGTGCGAGTGCCTACCGTTTCACTTTAAAAAAAACATTGTTTTTTAAAATCGCCATATTGGCCGACGTTTAAAAAATTTTTGAAAATAAAGAATATTTTTTAAAAGCTTAAGGATGTATCTTTATTTATAAAAAAAATAGATTGATATGTCATAACAGTTCCTTGCAAAAGAATGTAAAATGTTCGGCTTTGTTTCGTCGCCGCAATGAAAACCTCCCCTTAAAGATTGAAACACAAATATCTCGGTTATTTCTGGCAAGTTATTCATGTTATAACTTTTTCGAGTCAAAAATACTTTTCTGATGATATGCCAATAAGTTAAAAAATTTTTTTACTTTCAGTTTTAAAAATAATGTAGACCTGTGCAAAATAATTGGAACCGAACTGTTCGAATTTCTACTCCCAGTTCGGTTCGGTTTAATTCGAATCGACTCAGCGGCAGTTCGGTTCGGTTTAATTCGAATCGACTCAGCACCAGTTGGGTTCGGTTTATTTCGAATCGAATCGAACTGTCATTCGACTCAAATCGAATTGAACCGAACTGGCACTGGCGCGAATGTCGAAAGTACGACTTCGAGTGAGTCAGCCTATTTCGAATGTTGAAAATTCGAACTCTTCTATATGTAGTTAGAATTCTAAACGTTTAAATACATACCTACAAGTAACTTCAAATTTTAAATTATTATTATTAACTATAATAATCTTTGAATTCATTCCTTCATTCCGTCCATTCATTCATTCCGTCCGGACCCCTGCTGGGTTTTCGGTGACAGAGAAAAGAACAAGTTATGGAGAGAGAAAGATATATCTTTATTTTGCAAATGAGGGTTCACTTGACCTGCAATCTTTTAAAGAGGATTAATTAATAACTCTGAGGACCCAGGTAATAATTTCTTTCTGTCTTTATCACGTAAAAAAACTATAAAGAAAGTCTAAAACTAAATAGGTAACGCATACCTTTCTTTCTTACATTAACTATAATAATCTTGGTATTCATTCATTCATTCATTCATTCATTCATTCCGTCCGGACCCCTGCTGGGTTTTCGGTGAAAGAGAAAAGAACAAGTTATGGAGAGAGAAAGATATATCTTTATTTTGCAAATAAGGGTTCGCTTGACCTGCAATCTTTTAAAGAGGATTAATTAATAACTCTGAGGACCCAGGTAATAATTTCTTTCTCCCTTTATCACGTGAAAAACTATAAAGAAAGTCTAAAACTGAATAGGTAACGCATACCTTTCTTTCATACACCAAGGAATATAACATAAGTACTTCTTCGTTTAACATTGCGTTTCTCTATCTAGACAATTCAAAATGGCATAAGATCACTTTTTTTCAATTTTATATATTTTTGTCCACTTTTTGGTATTACCATAAAGTTTGAACTCTTTCCCACATAATTATATATTCTATTTAAATTATATTGTGATTAAATAGAAAAATTTCAAGTTTTTGGAACTTGATACATTTTTCTTGTATTCAAGGTTTGTGTTAAACAGTGGGACACCTATTTATTAAATAATGAATATTTGTTTCAATAATAATATTTTGCTTCATACTTTATAAATATATATGTTTGGCATTAAATAACGTTAACAAATGTTGCAAAACACTTATATTTTAATAATATTTTACATTTTTATAATACGATATCAAGTTTCATATAAAAAATTGTTATTATTTTTTTACGTTTACAGTACTGCTGATCATACGTCATAATTTGGTCATAACATAAAAACGATTTGGAGGAAAATTTGAATAGTCGTTCTCTGATCAAGTGTTATTTCTCAAATGTTGCCGAACAATAATTGTAATAATTATAAATTTTGAATTTTTTAATGTTTTTTAGCATAAAAAAATCACATTTTTAGTCGTTTACATTTAAATTTTGGTCGAGTTTCTTTAAGTAGTTTTTCAGAAAATTAAAGTGACCTACTGTTTAAACTGTCCCACTGTTTATCACTGTCCCCTACCTGTATTAGAGCCCCAGAAAATTTTAATAAAAAAATTTAAAAATTATTACCTGGCCCCTCAGAATTAATCTTCATTAACAAAGGCTCTATTGTCCAAGGATTGGTATTGTTTGTGGTAATTGTTCTGAGAGTCTAATACTGGTATATACATATTTTTTTTATTTTTAAAACAGAAAGAAAGTAGAGTAAGATTTTTAGGCGAAGATATTCTTATGTTATTTTGAATCCTCTAGATAGAGAAATGCAATCTTAAATGAAAATTATATGTTATATTCCTTGATGTGAGAAAGAAAGATATACATTACCTCTTCAGTTTTTGACTTTTATCTTTATATTTCCTTGTGATAATACACGGAAAAAATTTCGAGACGTCGGACGTGCCGATGTCAATGTAAACCTACTGTACATTTCATTATGTACTCAGAGTTAATCTTCCTTAACAAAGGTTCTATTGGCCAAGGGTTGGTACATCTTTATTTTTCTATATAATAAATGTGAAAAAAGAAATTATTACCTGGGTCCTCAGAGTTAATCCCCATTAACAAAGGTTCTATTGTCCAATGGTTGGTTTTTTTGTGGTATTTGTTCCTGGGTTTTAATACAGGTATAAATACGTACACTACCGTCCGAAATTGTGCGAACTCTGCTTTTTCAACAACTATAAAACTGTTCAAATCTTCAAAAATATTAAAACTGAAATTTTTTCCTCTTTATTTTATTAGTTAATAAAATTCTGAAAGAAATGACACCTTGACAAAGAGAATATGTCAATTTTTCAATTAGATATCTAAGAAAAACCCAATTTTCAATGTTTTTACTATTTTTTTTATTTCTCTGGCAAAAATTAATATTTTTAAACGTTCTTAGGCTCATTGAAATCGTATTTTGTTATGCAATTCAAATTAAATAAAACAATTCATGTACACATTCTTCCCTAGCGTATGCAAACCGTCAAAGTTGGCTCATAAAATGTCCAAAAATTTAAATTTAATTCTACAATAAAATATAATGTTTAAAAATCAAGTAAATATATCATTCTAAACTTCTCTGATTTATGTAAGTAAATTTAAGATTTATACATTTTACTGATTATTTTTTGTCATATAAATATTAATCACAATTTTTCGACATTTTATGAGCCAACTTTCACGGTTTGCATACTCTAGGGAAGAATGTGTACATGAATTGTGTTATATAATTTGAATTGCATAACAAAATACGATTTCAATGAGCCTAAGAACGTTTAAAAATATTAATTTTTGCCAGAGAAATAAAAAAAATAGTAAAAACATTGAAAATTGGGTTTTTCTTAGATATCTAATTGAAAAATTAACATATTCTCTTTGTCAAGGTATCATTTCTTTCAGAATTTTATTAACTTTAATAAAATAAAGAGGAAAAATTTTTAGTTTTAATATTTTTGAAGATTTGATCAGTTTTATAGTTGTTGAAAAAGCAGAGTTCGCACAATTTCGGACGGTAGTGTATATATGTTATTTGTAATGAACTACTGACTACTCATATAAGAGTGTCCTTTTTGCACTTATTGGCTGATCAGTAGTTACTGATTCATAGTTACACATAGTTCTCTCATTCTTTTGGATATTTGGTAGTTTTATTGGATTAAAGTAAAAATTGGTTATATTGGATTAAAGGAAAAATTGGTTATATTTAGTAAAAGGTAAAATTAATTGTATTTAATTAAAGGAAAAATTGCTTATTTTTAATAAAAGGTAAAATCGGTTGTATTGAATTAAAGACAAAATTGGTTATATTTAATAAAAGGATAAATTGGTTATATTAGAAAGAGTGAGCAAAACGGTTAAAGATATTTAGATTTTCATCAATCAAAAATAAAATTAAACGAAGTATACTATGGCCAACATAAAAGAGTATGTTATTTTAAGTGATAAAGATTTAAAAATTATTGAAAATAGAAATAAATTATTATTAAATTACATGCATATGCACAAATTTGAAGAATTATTAAGAAAAGATTCCAATTCATTTTTCAATGTGCAAAGTACTTTGTATGTACAAATGCTTGATTTTATTGTCCCAATTAGAGAAGGTGATAAACATATTCAAATACTTTTTAGCGGTAATAACAATTATGGTTACTGAATTTATGTTTATTACGATAGAGTAAGGCTTTATATTTTTGATAGCCTTAATAGGGGGTGTTTAAATGTGCATCAAATAAAATGTTTAATTAGATTGTTCCCTTTTAAACCAACAGTAGTTTTTGAAGCTGTTAATCAACAACTTTTTGGTAGTGTTTAGTGTGGAGTATATGCAATAGCATTTGCAACATCTGTATTATTTAACGTAATGCCAAACCGTGTAAATTATGAAACTCATAATAACAAAATGAGAAACCATCTTAAGTCAATGTTTGAAAATAATCGCTTAAATCATCTTCTGGCAGTAAGAACGTCTCACAATAGGAATTCGATAATAGAGAATAATTAGAACCGTCTTTTCATAAATTGAACTTAGGAACATAAAAATTATATTTTAAACTCTTGTTCTGTTTTTAATACTTTGCACAGTAATAATATTAACAGAGTTCTATTAACACAAGAGTTAAAAATTAAACATTCTTTAAATGACACTAGTGAAAAGAAAATAATTCGTACAACTTATAATACTGTGAACAAAATTTTACCACATGAATATTTAACAATGAAAACTTTTCTGAGTAAAGAAAATGATAAAAAGATAAATCGAGCAATTAAAGAGAAGGGAAGAAAAAGGAAGGCAAGGCGCGAAGTTACATATGAGCAGTAAATAATAAGACAGGAGAATGAGAGATTGAGAAAACGTAATCGTAATAAAACAGAAATAAAAAAGAAAGAGCGCAAAAAAAATTTGACATGCAAAAAAAGAAATTATCTATAAAAACTGAAGATGGAAAGAAAATACGCAAGGATAAAAATTTGGCATGTAGGAAAAGAAAAATATCAATGGAAACTCAAGATGAAAAGAAAGTGCGTCAAGAAAAGAATTTGGCATGTAAAAACAATAATTTGAATAAAAAAACTGCAGGAGTTGCAATAATGTCTTTTAAAGATTTCAATGAAAGTAAAGTTCCACAGAATTATTCAGGTTTAATAAATGTAGAATGTAAGTTTTGTAATGCGTTACATTTTTTGTGTGAAAGACCGTCACATAGATCATATAGGTACATCACCGAGGAATGTCCCCGTGAAGAGGACATTATGATATCGCCTGAATGTCACAAAAATATTGCCGCTTGATATCAGCTTGACATTCGAGCAATATTCCTTGCTACTTGGGTGGTAGATCCAATATAAATAAATTTTCTTTACATTTCTAATATTAAATTTTTTTGAAAAAAAAATGAATAAAAAATATGGTTAATGCACACTAGCAACGTAGTCGGCCGCTTGCGGACGACAAAGTTGCTAGTTAACTATAATAATCTTTGAATTCATTCCTTCATTCCGTCCATTCATTCATTCCGTCCGGGCCCCTGCTGGGTTTTCGGTGACAGAGAAAAGAACAAGTTATGGAGAGAGAAAGATATATCTTTATTTTGCAAATGAGGGTTCACTTGACCTGCAATCTTTTAAAGAGGATTAATTAATAACTCTGAGGACCCAGGTAATAATTTCTTTCTGTCTTTATCACGTAAAAAAACTATAAAGAAAGTCTAAAACTAAATAGGTAACGCATACCTTTCTTTCTTACACCAAGGAATATAACATAAGTACTTCTTCGTTTAACATTGCGTTTCTCTATCTAGACAATTCAAAATGGCACAAGAATATCTTCGTCTAAAATCTTAATCTTCTTTCTTTTTGTTTTGAAAATAAAAATAAGTATATATCTATATATATATATATGTGTGCATACCTGTATGCACACCTGTATGTTCCTGAAAATTTTAATAAAAAAATTTAAAAATTATTACCTAAGTTCTCAGAGTTAATCCTTATCAACAAAGGTTCTATTGTCTAAGGGTATTTTTCCATGTAATAAATGGGAAAAAAGAAATTATTACCTGGGTCCTCAGAGTTAATTCTCATTGATTATTTAACAAAGGTTCTATTGTCCAAGGGTTGGTTTTTTGTGGTAATTAATCCGGGGTCTTAATACAAGTGTATATATATGTATATATGGTATCTGTAATGAACTACTGATTAATCATATAAGAGTGTCCTTTTGCACTTATTGGCTGATCAGTAGTTACTCATTCATAGTTCTCTCATTCTATTGGATATTGGTAGTTGTATTGGATAAAAGGCAAAATTGGTTATATTTAATAAATGGCAAAATTTGTTATATTGGAGAGAGTGAGCGAGAGGATTAAAGATATTTAGATTTTCATGAATCAAAAATAAAATTAAACGAAGTTTACTATGGCCAACATAAAAGAGTATGTTATTTTGAGTGATGAAGATTTAAAAATTGTTAAAAATAGAAATAAATTGTTAAATGACATGCATATGTACAAATTTGAAGATTTATTAAGAAAAGATTCCAATTCTTTTTTCAATATGCAAAGTACTTATACTTTTATAGCCTTAATGAGGGGTGTTTAAATGTGCATCAAATGAAATATTTAATTAGATTGTTCCCTTTTAAACCAACAGTAGTTTGTGTAGTTGTTGATCAACAACCTTTTGGTAGTGTTGAGTGTGGAGTATATGCAATAGCATTTGCAACATCTATATTTTTTAACGTAATGTCAAACAGCGTAAATTATGAAACTGATAATAACAGAATGAGAAACCATTTAAAGTCAATGTTTGAAAATAATCGCTTAAATCATTTTCCGTCAATAAGAACGTCTCACAATAGGAATTCGATAATAGAGAATGATTGGAACCGTCTTTTCATAAATCGAGCTCAGGAACTTAAAAATAATATTTTGAACCCTTGTTCTGTTTTAATACTTTTCCCAGCAATAATATTAACAGAGTTCTATTAACACAATATTTAGAAATTAAACATTCTCTAAATGACACTAGTGAAGAGAAAATAATTCGTACAACTAATAATAATATGAACAAAATTTCACCACTTGAATATTCAGAAATGAAGTATTTTCTGAGTGAAGAAATTGATAAAAAGATAATTCTAGGAATTAAAGAAAAGGGAAGGCAACGTGCGAAGTTACATGTGAACAGAAAATAATTAGACAAGAGCATGGTAGATTGAGAAAACGTAATCCTAATGAAACAGAAACAGAAATACAAAAGAAAGAGCGCAAGAAAAATTTGATATGCAAAGAAAGAAAATAACCATAGAAACTAAAGATGAAAAGAAAATACACAAGGATAAAAATTTGGCATGTAGGGAAAGAAAAATATCAATGGAAACTCAAGATGAAAAGAAAGTGCGTCAAGAAAATAATTTGTCATGTAAGAAGAACAAATTTTCTACGGAAACGGAAGATGAAAAGAAAGTGCGTCAAGAAAAGAATTTGGCATGTGAAAACGATAACCGAAATAAAAAAGTGTAGGAGATGCAATAATGTCTTACAGTTTTCAATGAAAGTAAGGTTCCACAGAATTATTTAGGTTTGATGAATGTAGAATGTAAGTTTTGTTATGCGTTACATTTTCCGTGTGAGAGACCGTCACATAGATTATTTAGTAGTTGCTGTCAAAAGGGAAAAGTAAAGTTAAGCGCCCAAGTAGCACGGAATATTGGTTGAATGTAACATTGATATCAAGTGGGAATATTCCTGTGACATTCAGGCGATATCATAATGTCTTCACGGGGACATTCCTCGGTGATACTGATATTTAATATTTTGTCTTTATAAAAATTAATATAAAAATATTCAAATAATTGAAATTTATGTTTTACAAATTTTAAAACCAAGAAAAGCAAATTTTAATATCGGCACTGTTAAAAATTGATGAGACAGGCATAAAAGTATGAGAATGGGAAAATAGAGAGAACATGAAGAAGGATAGGCAGATAGAAATTTAAGGAGATTTAGAAGGAGATGGAGGGATGAGGTGGTCGGTTTTACATACCTGTCGCTTTTCACCAAGTCAAATACATAGAAACATACACACCTACCTAACAGCCTAATGCTACCTATACACTCAAATATACGCATAATACATGTAAACGCTCGCACGCAACTACGCTGAGGAGTGAAAGCAGAGGTTTGCTTATATACTAAACAAGACAATTTTTCACCACTTATGAGAAAGGACCATTATTGTTAAAATAATTGTAAATAATAATAATTCTTAATGTATTACACATAATTAGTTATATAGTATCAATGGTAAATTTTTGAGCTAAGTTATCTTAAAATATTTTAAGAAATAATAATAAATAATCAATAAATATAAATGTAAATTATTAATAAACTAAAATATTTTAAAATATTAAATTATTATTTGGGATAAAATTACAAAAGTGCTATTCATAACGACAAATATATAATTTGAAAGAGAGTAAAAAAATGAAAAAACCATTATTCAGATCCAAGTTTTATTAATATACATTCCATCTCTTGTCGTATTTAAATACGAAAAAGCAGCATTATTTAAATCATTTCTGCTAATGATTTCCCAGTGGAAATCGTTAAAATCGAAAACTTTATAAGCTTTCAAATACTCATCGTAGTAACAATCATTTAAGGACTTAGTTATTATTAAAAAATTACTATCATCAATTAAAATAATAAAAATGACTAAGAAGAAATTTTCTCCTAATTCTGAAAACTTTGTTATCACAGTATTTAATTTAATTGTTTTCCCTAAAATTTGAATCGAATTTGTCAGAATAACATTTCTATTTATTAAATTCGTTGGTAAAAGTTCGATAAATTCTTCAACATTAGACAAATTTGATAAAGAATTTACTATTTTATGTGAAGATGTATATAATGAATACGAAGTAGGGTGCATAAATCGATAATTTAGAATCAATTGATGACGAATTGCAATCGATTTGCATACATTAATTCGACAAACGGCTGAATTAGAACATTGTTTACCTTCACGATTTTTGCTTTCGAATCTCATACATGATAAATTCCATAGTGGGCCAACTTTTCGCATGATTGACGCATAATGGATCAAAAAATGATGTTTGGGCTTTAATTGAATTTTAAATTTTTTTATCAATAAATTTAAATATTCTTCAACTTTTATTTCCAATAGCTTTGGAGTTTCAATTGTAATTTTTGTGCTGCATAATATTTCCAAAATTTCCTGCATTAAAATTACAATCTGCCAATGCTCAACATTTTTGTCAACATATGGCCCAATAATAAGATTTAAATTTCGTATTAAATTAAACATTTCAGCTGCTGATAAATTTACAGATTTTTTATCTGATAATAAATGCGATTCTAAAATTTCCGGGGGTTTATTAACGCTTTTGTTCGGTCCATAATTAAATGCACGCAATTTTTCATTCAAATCTTCTAATGAAAAATACTTTCGAACATAAATAAAATAATATATTAAAAGAGCTACATCATACCTAAACACCCCCTCCAAACAATCATGCATAACATCAACTGCAGGATTCTTAGTTACATGAAACCAAGGAATTTTATTAAACACACAAGTACTTTTAATCCCCCATTTAGAAGGATCATTTTCAGCGAGCAAAGATTCATAATTTTCAAAATCTCTTATAATGCAATCAACTTCTTTTAAAATTTTATTTATTTCCTTATTCTGTGTTAAACAAAACCTACAAAATCTGTTTGCACGAAAACTCTCCAAAAATCCCAAAATCGAATGCAAACCGAGGTTATCGCCCACAATTAATGCTAAATCAAAATAAAGTGTTTGTTCCCCTGAAGGCAGATTTAAAGTAATGCCAACTGTTTGTAAAAACTCCAATTCGTCGATTACCTTTTGGAAAACAATTGAATTTGTATATGATGACCTGTCTAAGGTATTGAATAAAATAAATAAAAAGATGTTTTCAATTTTAGATACAAATGGCGGAGGCAAACATGGTATACTTAGATAGACGGCACCACACTTTGATATTCCCCTGTGGGTCCCTAACGGGTTATTGTTTTCGTAATCGTCGAAGTAAAGCAGCAATGGATATACTTTTTTTGACTTATCATGATTTTTTAATTTTTCTTGCCAATGAGGACTCTGTATAATATTTGAAATTATTTCTTTCTCTTTATTAAGTGATTCAATGTACTTTTCTGTTTCTTCAAATATACCAGGCATTTGAAAAAATTGTTTAAAAAATTGTCTAATCGGGATAAATTGAATTTCTAGAGGAACAGTTTCTCGAGTTGTACCTGTGGGTTTTGTTTTGTATTCGATTCTTTCACCTATTTTAAAACTCTGCGGCATAATCAGAGAGTTGTAATGTTTAAATGTGGAAAACCTTTTTTTCTCAGTTTGTATATCCTTAAAAGGTTTAGAAAAATTTTTAAAAACATTTTCAATTTCAGCTAAATAATCATCAGACGCGCCTAAAGTTTGCAATCGATTTGAGATCTCACTTTTTACAGAATTTAAAGTAGATGTAAATAAAGATGTAGCATCTTCTATTACAGACTTTATTCTTTTTCTGGACATGTCAGTAAATTTATACAATTTTGCAGCAAATTCGACGCCCTGACGATTGACATCTTGAAGGTTTTTTGAAGAATATTCATCAAAAGTAATATCGTACTTTGAATCTATATCTTCAAAAATAAATTCATCTTCTGAAGAAGATGAATCTGATTCCGCTGATTGAAAATCATTGCTTTTAAAAAAAACTAGATGTTAATTCATCTGTGGTGTCATCTAAAACTGCAGTTAATGTTATACTTCATATGTTTTCATTTTCCTTATTAAAATTAATATTATGTTTGGCTTGTCTATGCTTACAAAAAGACGATATAATAGTATATGTTTTCTGACAATCCGATTCAGGACACTGAAAAACTTTTAAATTAGAATGTGTAAGTTTCGTATGTTTAAGAAAAATCAAATTATTCTCAAAACTTTTGTTACACGATTTACAAATAATCATTTTGAATTATTATTGTTCGTTTCTAAAATATAACACTCTTCTAATCTTCTAATGCTTAGGATTCTTAAAAGCCTGTTTCACTAATCCTACCAGTTCTTTTACTGACTTATTTGCTTTTTGATCATCAATTTCAAAACCGGCAATTTGGATAAATTGCCACAACCGATGGGCAGCTTTTGGGTAACTACAATCTAAGGAAAAAAATAATTTGAGTGCAAAATCAACAGCATCTAACGTTGACTCACACTTATACCTCTCACTGTCTAGAACTACGTACACTTCCGAAATTGCTGTTAGTTCACCAATTACAAAGACAGTAGGTTGAAAAGTTTCTCTCCTTTCCAAACACTTATTTTTTAAAGCCTGAATCTCCGTTTCTAAATCTCCAATTACCTATAAAAATTTTTTAATTACTTATTTTAATTACAATATTTTGTAATACAATTTAAATTTAAATGCTATTAAAAATTCTTTACTCAATTAAATGTTAAAAATGAAAAAAAATTTAAGGGTACTTATTGAGTAAAATAAAAAACAAATTCGTTTAATTTAGTGTCCTGAAAAATAACAAATTATTATAATTTATTTAATAATTGCGTTTATAACATTTCAAAATATTTTTTGGGCCAGTACTTATTAACTGACCTTGACGTTATAGATGAATGCCTCTCGAATCTCTTTAAAATTGTATTTCCTATATTCCACTGAGGATCCATCTGATTTTCGTCTGCCCGTCAAAGAATTGCAATTAATTAAAAGCTGTAATAACTGCAAAACAACAGCGTCTTGTTGATCTGAAAGCAAATGACGTTGTATTTCCTGAGTCTAATTAAATTTATTAAAAATCATCAAAAGTTTAAAAAAAAATTCATACTTGGATTTAATGCAGGTAATAATTTGATTAACGCAAGATCGTCGAGTGTGTTTCCATCCTTCCTTTTCCTGTTAATGACCTTATTAGCAAACAAATTTAATTGACTAATAATTACTTCCTTAATAGTCGGCCATCTGGTACAAAAGTTCGAACATTCAATGTTACTTTGCAACAGTTTAAAATCTTCCTCAATCTATTATATAAGAAATAATTTTTTAAAAGTTAATAATTGATTTATTTAATTTATGAACATGATATGGGTATGAGTTTTCTACTTACCAACGTCTTTGTTTCTTGAGTCCTTAAGCACGGAAATTTATGAATATATTCCGTAACAGATAGTTTGTTTACAGAGAGTAAAATTCTTCTGAGATTAAATGTTATTATCCAGTCTTGAATGAGAGTGTCTTCTTGTAAACGGTTTTGTAAATTGTTCATCGATGCTTCTTCAAGTGCCTTAACTGTAATTAAATTTTTATGACATTTTAAAAAAATTTTGATTTATTAGTATGTAAAATAAGATTATTTCTTAATAAATAAAATTATAATCTTAATAAATAAATTCTTAATAAATAAATAAATAATAAATAAAATAAAATAATAAATAGCGTGCAATAAAACTATATATTAAGCATACTACGATTTGAAGTGCAAATATTTATTTTTGTTGATTTTTTTTCTTTAGGAAGTTCTAATAACCCTTTCGCTCGTAAAGAGCCAATTGTGTATTGGTAATGAGACCAAAGAGCCCCACAAGTTTGGAAGATTATCCCATTTTCACTTTTGTAGGGAGAAAAGTATGTGCTGGCCACTTCTCCATAAAAATTATTTTCAATGAGTTTTGCAATTTCCGCTAAGATTTTTGTTGAAATACTGCGTACAGAAAAATATTTATTAAAATAGAATTTAGTAATAATATATTTATATTAAAAGCAAATTTTCTTACTAAAATTTTTCTAGTTTTTTTCCAACTTCAACTGTTTTTAAAGCATCATCTTTAAATTTTCTAATAATTGTCCTGACTAAAATTCCTCGAGATTCTTTGTCGAGACATTCATGTTCTTTAAAATGTAAAAATACTAATTTCCCATCAGCATCATTTTTCAAAAATAAAATTAGACTCTAAAACATTATAATATATGTATGGGACATTATTCGTGAAATTTTCATTCAAAATTTTTTTGTTTAAATTAAAATTTCACGAAGAATGCCCCATATTGATTGAAATATTGATTACATTCTAACTTATATTAAAGGATATAAATTATGTCAATACAATAATATTTTTAATCAAAAATATATGTCTAACACTTACTCTAGCAAATTTGTCAGATTCCTTCTCAAGTGGTGTTTCTAAAATAATACAGTTTTCTGAATTGTTTGCGACTGATTTAGTATGTTGAAGTGAATTTTCTTTATTTTGTTCATTGAGATTTTCTATACCCTCCGTTGTTTTGCTTAAATTATTTGTTTCACAACTTATATTTCTTCCAGTAACATAATTTTGCTGGCCTATAAGTTGCAACTGGTTTAAATTGTCATTTTCAAAATTATTTGAAAATAAAAAAGTCTCTTCTTCAGATATTGGTCCCTAAAGAATTTTTTAATGTTTTAAGATTACGGAAAATAGGTACTTGGAAAATTATTAATAATAATCTCCAAAGTGAAACAAATGAAATATAAATTAGTAGACGTTATTAAAGATTTCATTTAAGACCTTGAGAATTACTTTGCATTCATAAGTTTATCAAGAAAAATATTTTTGCCTTTATATTAATTTTTAAAAGAGATAAGAGTCCAATTTAATTATACTGAAAATTTAATCGCGACGTCACGGTTTCTTGATTACGTTTCGTTTGTCATTGAAAGTCAAATATCTTCAGAGCAAAATATAACTAAAAATAAACAATACGTAAGGAATGGAATAGAAGCTTTAATAACACTTATACCAAATATATAATGCTACAAGTGAAAATAATTTAGTCATTTACCTTTTGAAAAGGCGGTAATTTTACTCTTTTTGTAAAAAGTTCTCCAGAATCTAAGTCTCGAATAACATCCTACAACAATATATTATAATTTATAACAATCATATTAACCTTAGAATTTTTTATTTTTTAATATATTATAATTTTTAACATACAAATAATATAAACAGAATAAAATAATCTTAAAAATTTTAAATCTTTAACTTTAAATAAAATAATCTTTAATTACTTTAATAGATTTATATTAATAATTTTTTTGAAATTTAGATAATCAATTTTACCTCATTGTCATTTCGACAATCATCATCAGCTTCATTCATTTTTGTATTTTTGTCAATAATTGGAATTGGAAAAAAAAATTTGCTATATTCAATGCCTTAAAAAAAAAGTCTAATGAAATAAGTTTGATAAAAAATGTAAGTGTATATTATGGTTTACTTACAGAATATAAAGCACTTTTTGATTTATCGTTTAGCACAAAACCATAAAAATAAACCAAATCACCTTTTCACATAGGCACGAGATTGGCACTGAGGCATGATTGTCGTTTATCTTTCCCGCGCGGCATATTCATAGTTTCGGGTAGATTCGTCAATCCTCGGGAGCCAAGCACGAGGATCAATAGTGGTCGATATTAAATTTCCAAAGTGAACATTTTAATTTTTCACATCGATATACGTGTGGCTATGGTTTTAAGATCTTTTCATATTTAATATGTTAAAATTTCAAAAACTTTATTTTAATTCGTGTTATTTTTAGTAATGAAAAGTAAACTTTTTTTTTACAAATTACTAGTCTCAAATTTAATAGAGACAAAAACTAAAATTTCTAAGTCAATATATGAAATTTAATTTTCTTTCATTAATAAGTATTCATATTGCAATTTTAAATATTATTAGTGAACTGTGAATAGCCTTCATTTAATATTGAATTTCTTAAAATGTATTACCATTTTTAATGTCTTTTAATATAAGAAGTCTTTCCGTGTACTGGGACATGTTAATTATAGGGGCATGTTAACTAATGGGACATGTAATGTCCATTCGGGAAAATGTCCATTCAGTAAATGGAGATTTGGGATCTGTGGGGCCCCAAAATTTGAATTTGGGAGCTATGGTGCCCCAAAATTTGAATTTGGGATCTGTGGTGCCCCAAAAGTCTAATTTGGGATCTGTGGGGCCCCAAAATTTGAATTTGGGATCTGTGGGGCCCCAAAATTCGAATTTGGGATCTGTGGTGCCCCAAAAGTTTAATTTGGGATCTGTGGGGCCCCAAAATTTTAATTTAGGATCTGTGGTGCCCCAAAATTTTAATTTGGGATCTGTGCCCTAAAATTTGATTTTGGGAGCTGTGGTATCCCAAAATATACTACGGACAGACGGACGCCAAAGTGAAACTATAAGGCTTTCAGCCATGGGCCACGAAACCCTAAAAACTAATTGTCTAAATAATATTGTTAATTAAAGTTGAGATTTTAATATCAAATACGCAGCTATTGTCAAATAATTTTAAAACTCATCTGATCCACTCGAAAATCGTTACTCGTGTCACGTCTCCGTAACATATATATATATATATATATATATATATATATATATATATATATATATATATATATATATATATATATATATATATATATATATATATATATATATATATATATATATATATATACATATATTATTTGCTTGCGACAAACACCCGTGCCTTTGTTACGCATTTAAATGCTTTTCTCTTATGTAAACTCCCGCCCCATTATCCCATTATCGAGCCACTTAATGTATAAATGACCCTTGCGTTTTGTATCTTCCTATGTCTATATACTGTATTTCTAAAACATAGAAATAAAAGCGAGAAATCTTTTAATTCCCCCCATATAACGAACACCTGTGGTATCATCACATTAGAAGAACCCTCTTCTTTAACGTTTAACTGAGAGAGAAGGACTCAACATCGACTTCCAAATTAGGGTGAAAAATATATAGCACTACTGTTTTACGAATATTCAGTATAGAAGAACTCAACTTTGGCTTCTAAAAAAAAGGGTGAAAATATATAGCACTATTCTCTTATATCGAAGGATTCGACATCGGCTTCTAAAAAAAGGGGTGAAAAATATATAGCACTATTCTCTTATATAGAAGGATTCGACATCGGCTTCTAAAAAAAGGGTAAAAATATATAGATATATTCTCTTATGAATATTCAATATAAAAGGACTACATTTTTATGGAGAAATCAGTTCTTAAATTATCTTCATACGTTTAACATCAATCTCATTCTTGGTACCAGTTGACGTCTACTAGTTCAAGTGTATCATTCTCTATTACGAAAGTGAAAATCAAGTATCAAAACCCTCTACATTAAGCGAGGATCATTTCAACTATTTACATTGGGCAATTATCTATTCTTCCTCTATTTGGAAGAGATTCATTAGTCGGACATTTGTCACGCCTAATAGAACTCCGGACCTGCGGTTATACCTGGGCCCGTCAACCTACCTGACGTCACAAACTCACGCTGGTACCAGCTCTTTCCCTGGGTCAACAAAGGACACAGCAGTGGTCCTTTTATTGCAACTTATCTACTATTGAATTTTAAGGTAAGTGTCTTATATTTTTCACTCCTAACTTTCTAAACTTGTCGTATATTTGTGGTAACCCTTACATTCCTTATTTCAGTTGAATGCTGAACTCATTTCCTGGATTGGTTGGTTCGAGATTCCCTCTCTCTCACATAAGAACGAACTCTTTTTACCCTAAATATTTGTCTAAATAAAATTGTAACTTAATTATAAAAATTTCTATTCTCTTTCTTACCTGTACCCTTAGTTCAGAGCCTTCTGCTCTGCAAATGAAACAGGATTACCCTGAATCACCGAAGCGGAAATAAATAAAAATAAAATATTATTTCTAAAGTTATTTCTTATTTTTGAAACGCAACACTTGGGGGTTTTCAGGGTCGCTGATTACGAATCTGAAGTCGATTTTTAAAAATTCAAAATGGCGGATACAATATGGCGGACGAAAAATTAAAAATTCATCGGATTCACTCGAAAATAGTTACTCTGGGGTTTTCGGGGTTGCTGATTACAAATCTGAAGTCGATTTTCAAAAATTCAAAATGGCGGATCCAATATGGCGGCCGCCAAATAAAAAATTCATCGGATTCACTCGAAAAGAGTTACTCGGGGATTTTCGGGGTCGTTGATTACGAATCTGAAATCGATTTTGAAAAATTCAAAATGGCGGATCCAATATTCACTCGAAAAGAGAACCCCCGAGTAACGATTTTCGAATGAATCTGATGAATTTTTAATTTTGACGTACGCCATAATGGATCCGCCATTTTGAATTTTTGAAAATCGACTTTAGATTCGTAATCAGCGACCCCAAAAACCTCCGAGTAACTCTTTTCGAGTGAATCCGATGAATTTTTAATTTTGACGTCCGCCATTTTGAATTTTTGAAAATCGATTTCATATTTGTAATCAGCGATCCCGAAAACCCCTGAGTAACGATTTTCGAGTGAATCCGATGAATTTTGAATTTTGACGTCCACCATATTGGATCCGCCATTTTGAATTTTTTAAAATCGACTTCAGATTCGTAATCAGCGACCCCGAAAAGTTTTAAAATTATTTCACAATAGCTGCGTATTTGTTATTAAAATCTCAACTTTAATTAACAATATTATTTAGACATTTAGTTTTTTTTTTAAATCTATGCCACCATGTCAAAGGTTGAACATTTTTGACGCGATATTTGTACCTCGGGAAGATATTTTAGAATTTTACATTGCCCAAAAAAATTCTTAGTTAAAAAAAACCTTGAATATTCATGTTTTTTTATAAATAATTGCCAAACTTTAGGAAAAATTTTTGTACATTTGGTCCTTTAAGGGGTTAGAAATTTCACATAATTTTATGTAATTAATTTTTTTAAATGTAAGCCCAAAATGACTAGTTTGTCGTGTAAATCAAGATATGCAATAATTACAAAAAGAAATCTAAATAAATATATTTACAATGAATTTACAATATATTTTACAATGAAATTAAAGTTAAAAATTATATGTACGAAAATTAAACTTACTTGTCGATCGCACTCTAGGCATGAAAAATGTCTCATGTGCCATGCTCTGCCTTCAGCTTCAGTGCACTCATCCGCAAGAATGATTTCATCGCAAGCACAACACCTCGGTTTAAGGGTCTCTGCATGATGCCGACCACAATACAGTCTTCCATCTCTCCAGAAATAAATGAGATCGACAAGAAGTTGTCTACAAACACAGCAGACAAAACAAGCTGGATGCCAGAGAGCAGCAGGTCCTGTTCTAGTCGCAATAACAGCAATTTCTCCGGAAGCGATGGCCCTACCGCACTCTCGACATCCGCTTCCATGAGCCCGGTCTACTTGGCTGGCTTGACCTCGACCAAGGGCCTCACGTTTTCTTTGTCCTGCAAAAACTCTCAGTTCTCGTTTTTCCTCTTCCGTTAAACCACTGCAATATCTAGCCTCGTTGTCATGAGGTGGCAACTGCTGCAACAATTGCCTCACTCTTTCTCGTTCTCCAGCACTGCCGACATATGGAATTTTATCTTCTGGTAGTCCACTAAAGTATAACTGAACCTAGAAGAGGAAATATATACTCTTCATAAATCGTGCCTAGAAAACTTAAATTTAAATTAAAGTAACAGTTCAATAACGGTTTTTGAATAATTTAAGGGCAAAAAGAAGAAAATCGTTCGACAAATCTTTAAGAAAATCGGATTTTCGTATTTTTCATCCGACAAGTGCGAGTTACACTCGCACTGAAATCGAGGGTTCCGTACTCGAAGCGAACTTATTTGGTATAAAAACAAATGTTTAAAAAATATGTGTTGTGTATTAAATAATATATGTGATACAAAAATGAACAATTTTTTTAAAAAAATTTAAGAAAATTGTTTCTCCTTTGGTATAAAAACAAAAAAAAATTTTTAATTTGTTTTGTATTTCAAATAATATAAGTGATACAAAAAGGAACAATTTTGTAAAATTTAAGAAAATTTGTTCCTCTTCGTATTACTTATATTATTTGAAATACAAAACAAATTTAAAATTTTTTTTTGTTTTTATACCAAAGGAGGAACAATTTTCTTAAATTTTTTTTTTTAAATTTTTCATTTTTGTATCACATATATTATTTAATACACAACACATATTTTTTAAACATTTGTTTTTATACCAAATAAGTTCGCTTCGAGTACGGAACCCTCGATTTCAGTGCGAGTGTAACTCGCACTTGTCCGATTTTTTTCGTTTTTTGCGGAAAAATACATTTTTTTTATTAAATTTATCATTTTTCTTCAAAAATTTGATAAAAATTGATCATCAACTCCAATCGCGCTTACATTTTTTCCCTGTATTTTTCACGCAAAAATACAGTTTTACAGCAAATGTGAACAATTTGGGTTGAATATTGTGTGCGCTAGGGAGAATAAATCATTTTTTTCGAAATTTTTGATTTTTCCTTGACAACGCTATGTAAATTGATCGAAATCAAGTTCGCTATATTTTTCCTGTAATTTTCACGTAAAAATACGTAAGTGTACCAAATTTGAGCTCTTTATGTCAAAAGATGTGGCCGCTAGGGGGGCGTACATAGTCATTTTTAGGCATTTTTCGTAAAAATTCATGGTTTTTCCTTGACAACGCTATGTTAATCAATTCCAATCAAGTTCGCTATATTTTTCCTGTAATCTACACGCGAAAATACATATGTGTACTAATTTTCAGCCCTCCAGATAAGTTTGTGTGGCCGCTAGGGGGGGAGGGTACACGATTTCAAAAAAACCGATATTAATAGGGTTCCGAACCGAGTACGGAACCCTAAAAATCGGATAAGTGCGAGTTACACTCGCATTAAAACCGAGGGTTTCATACCCTTAAACCTAAAATTTGAGGGGTTTAAAGTTTGAAGGCCTAGATAGAAAACATGAACATAATCATAGACATAAACATAGAACATAATCTAGGCATAAATTTGAAAATAATGTGAGCACATAGATTTAAAAATAAATTAATAAAACTAAAAAATAATTAAAATATCAACAAATAAAAAATGTCAAAAAATAAAAAAATAGCAAATGGTAAAAAATAGAAAATGGCAAATTATAAAGAATGGCAAAAGACTGCAAAAAAATATAGCAAGCACAATTGGAGTTGAAAAAAATTAGGAATTGGCCTCAAAAAAGGAAGAAAATTTTATCTTTCTGGGTCAAAAAATGTAAAACTTAAGGAAAAAGTCCACTTTTTAAAAAAATAATTCATGGTTTTTCCTTGACAACGTTATGATAATTAATTCCTATGAGATTCACTATATTTTTCCTGTAATCTACACGCCAAAATACATATGTATACCAAATTTCAGGCCTCTGGATAAATTCGTGTGGCCGTTAGGGGGGGGGGGGGTACATGCCTTGCTTCACTAGTCTCATTAATATGGTTCCCCCTTCGGGTACGGAACCCTAAAAGGAAAAAGAAATTTATAAGCACTTGTATGCATATCAATGTGACAGTATTGCTTTTCGTTACTTGCACAGGAATAGGAGATAATCATAGTACACTTGGAGAAACTGGAGGAACCCGCAATAATTGGAATCGAAAAAAAGATGGTCAAAACCCCGAAATGGAAAGTGCACTCCAAAATGTTAGATACAATAAGGTTTTGTAGTCTATAATTACGAATCTAATGTCAAATTTACAAAATTCAATATGGGAGACGAAATTTTAAAAACTTTTATGAAATTGGTGTATTTAAAAAAAGCCTTAGTGTATAGCAGTTTTTCAGGTCGTAATTTTTAATCTGAGGAAAATTTTCTAAAATTTAATTTAACAAATTTCATTGGCTTGATCGAAAAATGTAATCCAATGAAATTCTAGCTCGGGTGAAAATGATACGTTCAATTTTCGGATAAATTTCGTGCAAATTAAGCAAGAAAATTCGATTGGAATTCGTATGGCGTTTCGAAACACATTTTTTTACGAAAATTCGTGTTAATTTCGTAGTACGAATTGTCATTAAAAATTTATTTTTCAAATTATGTACGAAAATTCCCATAGATATTCGTAAATAATTCAAACGAATTTCGTACGAGAAATCGGTTCATAACGCCACAAAAATTTATAGCTGAAGTTCGTACGAAATTCCATACGGATTTCTCAAAAAATTAAAAAAATTGTTTCCTGATAAAAAAAATCCGCCTGGATTTTCTGTATAACTTTTTCAAAAACGTGGAAAATAATAAATAAAATAATAATCAAAATTTGAATTTGATGTCTATTTTTGAATATCTGTCACGGTTAAGGGGATTAAAAATTTTTCACGACGATTGCCGCCTGTAAAATCCTGAAGAATTTTTTTAGCAGAAGAAAATTTTTCTTTATATGAATTGTATGAATGTCATGTGAATTACGTCATTTTGTACGTAATCCATACGAATTTCTCAGCAAATTTTAAAAATCAAATTTGTATTTTTTATTAAAGTGCTTACTTTTTATAGTAAAATCCACATTCTAGGACATTGCTGACTTTTTAATTTCTTGAAATAATGTTCAATATTTTTTTTTTTTTTAAATACATACAACTATTTTTGTATTAATTTATTAAAAGCGCCTTGAATTTAAAGCGACTATAGTACCCACACTTACCCTAACTGAGCAAAATAAAATAAGACTCTTCGTATATAAATTTAATGCAATCTTCTCTTTCATTCGATATATGAAAGTAATATAAGAATTTATCAATTTAACTAATTTGCATATTTACTTGTTTCATAGTAAGGGTTAAGTGTTTTATAATGAACATTCTTTTTTTCGTAAAGGAATGGGGAAAACTGTATACAACACTAAGTGTAGAAGACAAATTTGAAAAATAAGTACTTTAAATTATCTATTTGCAAAAAATTATAAATAATAATATCAACAAATTCATAAACTGCGACACTAGTTTTTTATTAGTAAGAGAGAAAAATCAACTTAAATATTTTATTGTTGCTCAGTCACAAGTAACTTCAATTTTATTGAAAAGGGACTTTTGTTTTATAAAATAATTTCACGTTTTTAACAAATAGATCAACATATCTTTATTTTTTTAATTAACAAATAAATAAAAATTTTTAATTATTTATATTTTTTGCTTTACGATCGGTCTTTGGAATACGGCACTGAAAGTTGTTGACGTCATTGCACGCTATGAAATCACGGCAGTGGTTAGAAGGTGCACGGTATGGAATCGCACGGTACGGAGACACGACTGTGTAAACCTATTTTTGAGATATATTTTGGAATATTACTCAAAGTGATATAAACTGAAAAGTTGATTTACAGAATTAAACTTTTTAAATCTTTGTAAAGTGTATATCCTTCCTCATACTTGAATTTCTTATGTGCGTGAGATCGTTTAAATGGAATGGGTAATTCGCTTAGATGCACGGTTTAGACAGAAAGTTAGTGAGGCCAAGGGTGCCGAGTACGTAACATTGTGTGACGGGTACCTTACAAATTTTAATTGAAGTCAAAATACACCTTGCAAAGTCAACCTTTAAATTTTGTACGACTCCCAATAGAGGTAAGTGAAGTGATTTCGTTTAAGTGACATATTGAGTGCAAATGTTATTGATATCTTTTGTTATTTATCAACAATTTATATTTTTATCGGATGGTAAAAGACGGTTATTTCACTTAGTGTGATAGAGCTGTCGTTAGACTTTTCGTCGCTGAAAGCGACTTTAATTAATTAAATACTTACCAACAATTCCAGAAGGAATTTCTTCTTTTATATTTTTATATATCACGACCGAGGAATCATAACTGGCTGGTTAGCAGAGGTCGCCAAGTCTAGCCACAATCTGGATACTTGCGGGAATAAATTGAACATAATTGTATTTTCTACGAAACATTCGTTAATTGATCTTGACTAGCATTCTATACCATTTCCGAAAACAATAGACTAAAAACACATTGAGTATTTAACAATTTATAAGTAAAAACCAAAATTAAATTTATAAATAATTAAATTTTGACCTCACATCATTTATAAATAATTGAATGAAATTTTATTTATGATTTGATACTCATAAAGAATTTTGTAAATCTTCATTGTAGCGCTAATTCAAATTATATTGTCCATATGGTTTTATTGTGAAGGTAAAAAATATATTAGTTTCTCGAAATTGGACAAGTTTTTCTATTCACTGTTTGATAACGTGTGAGAGAGTTTAATTGATTTTTAATAAATAACGTCACATTGAAATTTTGTGTCTTTATTTAAAATAAAAAAGATAAAGTAAAAATTTTAAATTTTTTACATCTTCTAGTACTGCTTTTTAAATTATTTCTTTCAGTTAAAATAAGAAGGAAAGCATATAATACAGGTGCAGAGGAATACTAATTAGAAGCACCTGCCATATTCTTTGGAGTTTAGCCTTAAACTTCTTTGACCGTTGACACATTTTCATGAGAAATTTACCAATTTACCTCTTTCATATACAGTTGGTTCTCCCGAAGTGTGCACCTCCTCAAGTGTACGGTTTTTGGGGTTTACTTTAAGTGTGCCACTGTTTTGTGCGAGCGCAACGAAAAACAATAGAAATTCAGGGAAATTCATTCTTACTACCTTCATGTGAGCAGGGGAAGAGAAACATCCAGGGAAGCATAAAGTTTTTAGAACATAAATTTGGGAGATAGTCCAGTCAAATTAGACGAAAAACAAAGCATATCATCATATCATTTAACTCAGGACCTCAGTTTTTTTTGGTTAAACCCTTCATTTTGGGGTAAAAATGAAGTACCTAAATTATATACAATGAACTCCTTTAGGAACCTAATTTTTTTTTGCAAAATAGGTGCAAAAAATTAGTTTTTTTGCAAATTGATGCTTCCCATTTCATTTTAGCGTAAAAATAGTTCAGAGAGAAAAGATAGTGTACAAAATTCTAAGTAATTTGAAAAAAATCAACCCTGCAGCTCAAAACCCAATTTTTTCGTGATTTTAGCAAAAATCCGGTATTTTTCAGTTTTTTCAATCTAGCTTTGAAACAAATGATTTTTTGAAAAAATGCCCAACAGAAAGGTTAAAGCTGACAAAATTTCTGACAATTTGCAAAAAAGAACAATGCAATACCTCTAATAGTTTCCGAGATACAGTCTCTCAAACTTGACCCTTTTGAGGTTTTACATACAATGGTAATTGTCTCTCAACTTCACCAATTTTGTATATGAAGAACTGCAATTTAGTGCACATACGTATTTTCACATTTAGTTTACAGAATAAATATAGCCAGACCGATTGGATTCGATAGCTGCGAGCTGGAAAGGAAAAAAAATCAGTTTTTTTCGAAAAAATTGCAATTAATGACACTGTCCCCTCTTAACTTTACCAATTTGGTATATGAAGAACTGCAATTAAGTACACATGTGTATTTTTAGGTTTAGATAACAGAAAAAATACAGTGAGACTGATTACATTTTTGATGGTTACGAGCTAGAAAATAAAGAAAACGGTTTTTTTTAAATTGCAAAAAAAGACACTGTTCCCCCCCCCCTTAACTGCTACCTTTTTATATATGAAAAACTGCAATTTAGAACACATACGTATTTTCACGTGTAGATTACAGAAAAAATATAGTGAGACTGATTACATTTAACGGCTACGAGTTAGAAAGAAAACAAATCGGGTTTTTTTTTAAAATTGCAACTGCTTGGGCTCTCACAAACCCCCGATGTGCTTTTAGCTTACACAAGTAAAACAAAGCAGAATTTTTACCCCAAAATCGGTATAAAAATTAACTGCAACAAATTTTATCGTAGTTGAGGGCGCCACTGTCTATGTGAATTAGCATTGGTTAAAATTGCCCTCAACAAAATTTATCCATATATAATTAGTTTTAGAAAAATTCATAAGTTTAAATATTGTTAAAAATAAAAATATCGATCAATTTTATAAAGATTTGTAAACTGTAAACTTTATATACATCAAACGATTTGTTTTGATGCGAGGAATACATCTCTGACAAAAATTAAAAATTTTCATGAAGAAAAAACCCACACAGCACATGATATTTCTGAAATATTTCAATGCCAAGTCTTTGAAATATTGATGAAATTAGGGAAATGTCCGCCTATAAGAAATATTGCTGTGTAATTTTGCTAAAATATTTCATTAAAATATTATAGAAACATTCTAACTTAAATGATGCTTGCTGGTCGATCTCAGTTTCTATGTCCTGTACAGCTGCGCAGTAGTTTTTAATTTTTTAGGATCCTAAGGTGTTGAACATGTTAGAAAATAACGATTGATTTCATATTTTAAAAAAGTTTCTAACTTCTTTAAAGTGTAATATTTCAGCAAAATTGCATGGCAATATTTCTTATAGGCGGACATTTTCCTGTTTTCCTAAACATTTCATGAACCTTGAATTAAAATATTTTATATCTGTCAATGAAATATTTATGAAAATTTAGGAAATATAATGTTCTGTGTGGAAAGTTATTTCAAAAAATTCGAAAATCGATTATTTCTAAAAATTAAAAATTGATTTAATTTATAGATTTTAAGTAAAATATAGACTTTATATAGGTTAATCAATTCATTTTAATGCAAGAAATCAGTTTTTTTTTGACAACAAAATTAAATTTACAGTGTAAAAAATTTTTTGTTTAAAATCGCATTTTCGAATTTTTGAAAAAGTGACAAAAAAAAGTATGTAGATATTTTTGTAAATCCTTGTGTCTTATTTTAGATAATGATGACTACACGGAAAGAAATTTAGTAGCAATATTTAATAAATCTGATAGGAAAATTTAGTATTCTCTTTTTCAAACGCAGAACATTTGGGTTTGATAACGAAAATCGGTATATTTTTACCAATAGTCTTTTTAGTAAATATATTCCAGAAATTGAAATTATTATTTCGTAAATTGATAAATTTATACGAAAAACCAGAAGTAAGTTAAATCGACGCGCACTTTGTTATTTACAAAATTTATATGAAAATTTGGAAAGATTATTTCGAAATTTGTTAAAACTATACTAAAAATTCGAAGTGGTTCAGTCGTGACAGATGACGACAGAAACACCAACAGATTCTACGCCAAAATTTTATCTCTTTCTCATCTCGAGGATATGAACTTTTAAATGCACACACACACACACATACACCTCATTGTTTTACATCGATTGGCTTATTTTTATTCCTAACCTATACTAACGATAATACATATAACATTCGCAGAATAACGATTCATATACAAATTTACGCTCATGTGAAAAACTGACGTGACCATTCTTATATACTAACCAGACATATTTTTCACCGCTTATGAGAAAGGTGAAATTATATTAAAACATGTTTAAAAATATAAATAAAAATCATTATTTATTGGGAAATAATTAAATATTTTATTATTTTTTGAAGAACAATTTTTTTTACTGATTTATTGTAAAATCTTCGAAATTAATTATATAAAAGAAATTCAGGTCCTGTATCAAGATAATAGTAAAAAGGGGCTTGTCTAAAGAGCTTCGTCAGTCTTCGTTACCACTCGGTGAGGATCGGGCAATTCCGAACGTTCAACTTCGGCAAATTTCGTCGAATCTCGTTAACTTTGATATTTCTTTTTCAATTTTCATATCAAAATCTAAAATAATTATATCATTTTATACAATTCTAATTACGAAATTTGAAATATTTGGTTAGAAAAATTGATAAAGAGCTTATTAAAATTTGACATTTTTGTGTTTCAATAAAAAGATTTCAGATTTCGTAAATATTATATCAAAATTTCTTTCCAACTATATTAAATATTCTTATTTTAATCTCAATCATTCTTAAAAATAGTATCGAAAATCGTTATCATGCCAAAATGTTCCGCAATTGTAACCAAATATACTAAAAAGTAACACCATAATATCAAATATTGCTACAAACTTTCTTTCCGTGTACAATAAGCCTACAAAATTTCAGGACAATCTATCAAAGTGTGTTGGAGATAATTTGAACACAATATTTTGTGACAAAATACACACACACATAATGTGGATATTTGTTTAAAACTTTAAACATATCGTTCACCCCAAGTCGAACGTATGTACACGGAGAGAAAAGGCGTAGTGAGACTTACTAGACAGAAATAGTTAAAGCTGAATAGCAGCGCTAACTGATTAACTAGTTACCCTTACTAAACGAATAGTTAGAATTACTACGCCAACTAGTTGGAAAAACTTGGGTGTTTAGTTAACGTCAAAATAGTTTGTCCTACTAGGCAGCCAGTTTGACGTACTAGACGGCATAGTATAATGCGAACGTGGTATTTCTAACTATTTCGTTTAGTAGGCGTTACAAATTATTAAGATGGAACAACTATGCCCTAATAGTCAATGACATTATGATCAATTTTTTTAGCACATACTGATGGTAATAGGGTTACATAATGTTTTATTATTTAGTTTATTAATTAATAAGACAGTACGTAACCCTTTTTATTTTTTTACCTATTATTTATAATATGTATATATAAATAATAAAGTAATTAAATTTTATTATTATTTTAAAAAGATAAAATAAAATTAATTATTATTAATTATTTAATTAATTAACTATATATAATATATATTTATATTCAACAATTTAATTATTTTTAAATATTACACACACACACACACACACATATATATATATATATATATATATATATATTTATATATATATATATATATGTGTGTGTGTATATATATATATATAATTTATATCGTTTTTCGATCTTCAGGCGTCCCTTTTTACAAAATAAAGGTTGACAAAGTTCCTCGCTGCATATATTAATCCTTCACTCGTAGAGGATTAGCTTAACTCTCGCCCGTTACGGAACCTAAGTTTATGAGGGTGCTAATAAAAAGTACCAATTGCCGCAATAAAAAATTCGACATTTGTAAACTACAAAAATGTAAAAGGAATATTTTTGCCTTATTTAAAATGCTTAAAGTATTTTCTGTTTTTAAAAGATTTGGCACATCTGGTTTGTCTTAAGATAGCCAGCTATAAGGGTTTCTGGTTACAAAAGGGACAATTTCATGAGTTTCTCGATACCCGTTTTTTTGTTATAGATTTATGACTTCAGAATGTTCGAGAAACTTTTCAAATGAAAAAAAGTATAGCAAATATTCCAATATTTTCAATATTGTCAAAAATTTCCATTGAAAGGCCCTCTCAAGCGTCAGTTGCTCTTGGGCATTTGGCAGATACAAACTGAATTCGTGCGTAATTTTTCATAGTTTTCGGAAATAAAACTATGAAAATACTTGTTAAAAAATTTCGAAAATTTTTTTCTAGTGAATAGAATATCCCACCTTCAATATTTTCATCCCTTCATCAAATTAAAACTATTTTTCGATTACGCAAAGTATTAAAATTGTCAATTGCTCCATAAAAAACTTTTATATCAAATAAAGTTATTAATAAATAGTGATTATTTCAATTAAAGTGGTAATTTTAAAAATATAGTGATAATTTGTAATATATAGTGTTAATCTGAATTATAAATAGTGTAAATTATAATTATAAAGTGAGAGATAAATAATAAAAATGGATTGCCAAACTGTTCTTCGACAGTGGGGATTTGAAACATATATACCAAAATTTGAAGGTAAGTTTACTTTATGATCAAACATTAACAAAAAGTAAAACTGAATGAAAAAGAAAGTTTTACATCTAATGTTTAATTACAAGGTCGAGCGAAGCGTCGGTTCTTCGATCCAGCTCCTCAATTGTATATAGGGATTTTTAATATAAAATAATAAAATTTTTAATAATTTTTCGAATTTATTTCTTATATTTATTTTTGTATATATTCGTAAGATGAGGAAATAGATCTCGAAGCTCTTGTCGATCTAAGTGAGCTTTCTCTTTGTCAGTTGATACCTAAAGCTGGACCTCGGACCAAACTGATGAAAAAAATTGCAGAATACAAAAGTGACAAATTTAAAAATTTAGAGGTTATTTTTATTTACTTATTTATTATCAAACAATTAAACTAAAGTTTTAATATTATGGTAAATTATTTTCAGCCGATAGAAGTAGACATTGACACTCAAAATCGTAAACAGAAAAACACAAATACATTAGGTTCTCTTGAAAATATTGATGAAAGTATTTCAGATACTTCTTCAAATGACAATGAAAGGGAATTGATAATAAAAAATGATTCTGAATTGGAATCTACTGATGATGAGGAAATGCCACTGACCGGAGGTGATGATGACCCTATACCGAGATTTGAAGATCTTCTAGCTAAAGAAAACCCCAATGTAAATATTTTGCAATCAATACTTTAAATTTATATCAGTGAAAATCACATTGATTTAAAGTGACTCTCTTTTATCACTATTTAAGTTAGTGGAATTTTATTAAAAATCTGTTAAAAATAATAAATATTTCTCTTATTTTACATTGATTAATTAGAGAAAATCAACTGTAATATATTAAACATTTTAGATTCACTGATTAGACAGTGAAATAAAATCATTAAAAATCAATGTGCACTCACATATTCAGTTTCAAACATGATTCATAACTTATATCTTTTAATACTGTTTTTATTTTAGACGGTTGAACAAGCTCTTCTTTCTAGACCAAATGAGGCCAAACTAATTTTTTCCAATTACCTGAAAATTAAACAAAAGGGGAAGCGTCTTGCAAAAAACTATGTTGGATTGATATCAGAACATAAAAAGATTTTATGTGACTTGATTATTAAAGAAGAATTAAAGTCTGTGACTCAAATGTTAGTAAGGGATTATACATATATATGTATTAAAAATTTTATTTCTATTAAATATTAGTTCTTAACTAATTTTTAACTTTTGTCTATTAGGATCTCGAGTGATCGTTTTAAATTACTTGCTAGTGAAATTGAACAATTATTTCCAAAGGAAAAGGCGGTATGTCCTTCAATATTTTTAATTTAAATAATATTTTTATATTTTTATAAATAAATGTTTTTTAATTATAGTCTGTGTACTACAGCCCTCATCTTTCTATTAGAAAAAATAACAAAATTATTAAAAAAAGGGCAGCCCGAGGAAAATTATACCATAAATTTACAAATTTTAGAAAAAAGTTAAAGGATGGGGGTTTGATTCAAAATTATAGTTGTGAAATTGGTGACAGTCAAACATCCGGTAAGAAATTAAAAACCTCTTTAAACCATTTGTACTATTTTGCAAGTTACATTTTTATTACATATTCTAAAGCCCTTGAAAATTTTTATTAATATTATATTGTTTATCTAAATTTTTAGATGTAAATCAAAGTGTTTCTGAAGCTCTTTTATGGTTAGAAAGAAGAGTAGAAATTTGCCCACGTGTTCCACAAGAATGGAATCTTACAAGAGAAGTTCGAATTAGTGAGTTACGAAGCACGATAGATACAAATAAGAATTATCTTTTCGAATATTTCAATTATAAGTACCCTTTCTTAAGGCAACCCCAAGGCTATGATTTGGTAAGATTTTTTTTTTAATTTTTGAAACTTTTGTATCAAATAATCTTGTAACTTACTTATATTTTAATCATTTTTAGATAGTGCAAGATTTTGACAATTTGTATCCAAACTCCAAACACTCCTTATTTATCGAATGGACCAATTTCTGTTCAAAAGTGAAACGTTTAGTTGGGATTGATGAAAATGAGGGTGTGTAAAATTCAATTGTCTTTTTAGACTTTCCAGTAAAAGTGAAAAGATTATACCTTATGAAAAAATTAATAATATTTAAATAATAAGCTTAAAAGTTAAAAATTACTTTCAACTTTCAGAAGTACCAGATTCTCAAATTTTCTTTTTGATTGGGAAGCTGTTCGAAATCGAAGGTGTTTCATCCGTCGCAGTTACAAAAAAATATAGAGCAACAAAAGCTGAGATGTTACAGAGCTTTTTATTTCATGCAAATGTAGGTTAAAAATGTTAATACATATCTATATTTCGAGCTAAGATACATCACTTATATTCTCAGAAGAATTTTACTAATTTTTATTTTTTACATTATTTAGACGATTGATGATCTACATCCTGGGATTGATGAACTATCAAAAAAAGCTGAGACGGAACAAACCACAATTCAACCATTTGCAGCTATAGTTGGAACAGACTTAAAGAATGTTGATTCTTATTGTATAATTGCTGGGATTCAATATAGAGTTGCTTCCGTTCGAGATGCAATAGATGTAACTTTTAAAAGTTTCCAAGCTCTTCACGCATCATATCCAAGGTCATCGGAATGTTTTTGGTTACTGATCCAAAAAGCAATATATAAAATAAGTACACCATGGGATCAGTATATTCAAACAAGTGCAGTAGATAGTTTACTAGATAAGTTAAATGTTTAGTTTATAACTTTAATAATTTAATATAGAATACTATTGACTTTATTTAAAGAAAACTTGTAATAAGTTTCTTCCATCTACTAGATGCAATTCTTTAAATAAAGAATTAACTATGCCTACTTGCAGTCAATGTTCTCTTTTTGTGCCATCAGTTAATGGTCTTCAAACACATGTAGAGCTTCAACATCCCCATGAAATTATCTTCCAATGTAAAGAAAAAAATTGCTTCCGACGCATACCTGGATGGAGATCATTCAGAAGGCATTTATTAAAAGTGCACCAATGCCCACTTAAATCCCTCTTCACTTGTAAAAAAAAATGCTTGAAAGTAAAAACAATTTTTGATTCTGCACAAAAAACATATGGTGAAATTCAAAATGATTCTGTAAATGAACAAATATTGACATCTGAACCTTTCATTACAAGAGATAATGAATTTTCCGAATTAAAAGAAGAACTACTTTCAGAAGCCGTCACATTGGTTAGTAAATTGTATGCCGATCCTACACTTCCTCGTAATCACGTTCAATTTATAGTAACTAATGTTCGTGAATTATTAGAGAATATTTCTTCTTTTCTCAAACCCCACTTAACTCATTTATTGCAATCTAAATATCAAAATATTACTTCCACTGTTGATGAACTATTCAATCATGTGGTACAACCATTTAGTGAAACTTTATCAACAGAGTATCGTAGATTGAAAATTTTAAAAAATTCTCCTAAGTACGTTGATGCACAGACTTATGTTGTTGGCGATAGACTTGATGATTTGTATAAAGATGGTAGAATGGTTCAAGAACGTGTTTCTGTAACAGCAAAGTTTGTTCCCATCACAAAGACGTTAACGAATTTTTTACAATTACCAGGTGTTTTGGATGAAATAAAATCCTACATTAATGAATTGGAAATGGAAGAACAAACTGGAATTATATCCAATTTTATTCAAGGTAGCCTTTGGAAAGAAAAGAAAAAAAATTTTGAAGGTAAATTCGTTATTCCGATTTTCTTATACTATGACGATATTGAAGTCAACAATCCTTTAGGTTCTCATGCGAGTGTTCAGAAGTTAGGAGCTGTTTACTTTTCTTTGCCAGTTTTGCCTCCACAGTATAGGTCTAGACTAGAGAACATATTTCTCACTTTACTTTTCCATGCTTCTGATAGAACAACTAACAAATCAGGAAACTACAACATTTTCCATAAATTAACTGAGGAATTAAATGTTTTACAAAATGAAGGATTTTCGGTCATTGTGAATGGTAAAGTTGAAAAAATTTATGTTGCTTTAGGTTTATTTCTTGCTGATAACTTAGGTTTCAATAGTGCTTTAGGTTTTGCGGGAAGTTTTAGAGCAAACTACTATTGTCGATTTTGCAAAATACATAAAAATGTTGCAAAATCTACGTTCATTGAAGATAAAACTCTCCTGAGAAATCTTGTTGAGTATGAAGCAGATATTAATGAAGGTGTTACTTTATCAGGCTTAAAAGAGAATTCTGTATGGAATGAAATAAAGTTTTTCCATGTTTTATTGAATTTTGCTGTAGATTTGTTTCACGATCTATTTGAAGGTATATGCAAGTCTGATATGGCTCTTATTTTATATCATTATATAATACAAACCAAGAAGTTTACCCTAAAAGCTTTAAGCGATAAAATGAAGTCTTTCAATTACACATTGAATGGAATTAAAAATAAACCTCCTCTCTTCGTTGTCGATGACATAAAACGTTATCATTTGTCAATGTCTGCTTCAGAAATGAAAAACTTTGTATTACTTTTTGGAATGTTTGTTGGTGATTTGTGTGTTATCAACAAAGACTCTGACCCAGCATGGGAAATGTATATTAACTTGAGAGAAATTATTGAAATTGCTTGTGCTAAATCTGTAAGCAGAACAGATTTAGAACGATTTCCTAGTATTGTTGAAAACCATCATAGAATTAAAGTGCAATTTTTTGGTTACTCATTGGACCCAAAAGATCATTTCCTTTTACACTATGCAAGAATTTTAAAAAAATCAGGACCTATTTCTCATTTAAGTACAGGATGTTTCGAAAGTAGACACACTTTATTAAAACAAGCTGCTAAAGCTACTACTTCACGCTTGCATATTACTCATACCCTATCTGTAAAGGAACAATTGCGTTTTTCTCATCGTATAAGATGTAATCAGGGCCTACATAGTAATTCTGATGTAGGTCCAACCTGCGATCAATATAGTTCGATTTCTCAAGTAGATAATTATTATTTGTTTAGAACTTCGTTACCAATAGAACATTCCAGAGATGGAATTGCTGTCGCATGGTTAACATACAATGGCATACAATATAAGCTACAATCTTGTATAACAACTGATCTTAATAGTCTAAATTATCCAGTATTTGGTGTAATTGAATTAATACTCTTAAACGACAAGTCTGATATATGTTTTATATGTAAAATGTTTACAACAGAAGACTTCGACGAAAACCTACAAGCATATTCTGTTAAATTAACTTCAAAAATGCAATGCGTTAAATTGAATGAATTACTTAGCCCATTTACGGTCATTCGACACAAAATGAAATCTGGACAAGAATTTATCACAACGAAATATATGATTTAAAATTATTTTTTTAAAAAGGAATTTTTAATGTATTAATTTGTTTGTTATATAACTAATGAAATTTTATCCCATGAATGTTGTATACAATAAATAATATTATTTTAAAAAAATCAATTTCTCTTATTTAATACCATAATAACTACAGAACCAGTAAAACTAAACAAAGCAGTGTGTATTACTACACTAATTAGTGAGACAAAATAATTAGCTTAGTTTGTTTTACTACGTTATTTAGTAAAATTAACTAATGAGATTAGTTTTTTTTACTAAGCTAATTAGTTAAACTAACTATAAAACGTAGTATGTTCTACTACACTATTTAGTAAAATTAACTAAAGAGCTTAGTTCGTTTCATTGCGATAATTAGTTAAACTAACTAAAAACAGTAGTATGTTCAACTACGCTATTTAGTAAAATTAACTATTGAGCTTAGTGTGTTTTACTACGCTATTTAGTAAAATTAACTAATAAGCTTAGTTTGTTTTACTAAGTTAATTAGTTAAACTAACTATAGAGCGTAGTACGTCTTACTATACTACTTAGTTAACTTAACTATTTAGCTTAGTCAATTTCACTACGCTTATTACTTAAACTAACTGAAGAGAGTAGTATGTTTTACTACGCTAATTAGTTAAACTAACTAAAAAGAGTAGTACGGTTTACTACGCCACTTAGTATAAGTAACTAAACAGAGTAGTGCGTCTGACTATAACATTATGACTAGAGCGTTTAGTAAGTGTAACTACGGTGACTAGTGCGCCCATATTTCACTACGCCGAATAGTAAGTCTAACTAGATATTCAGTTAGCCTAACTATTCCTTTTTCTCAGTGTATAAGTGAAAAATATTTTAGAAGTTACGTAAATCAAATTATATTTTTCTCGAAACTCATAAAAGTAGACTTAAATAAGTTCTAAAAGTAACCTCAAACTTACATTTGATCCGGAGTATACGAGATACGTACATTCTACACTGTATATAAAAGTTAGTTAACTTCCAAAACATTTTTCACTTATACGTACGTTCGGCTTGGGGTGAACGATATATGCATTCTAGATAAAAATGAGCATATATAACCCATTTTTTAAAAATGGAAAATAGTCACGAATGGAAAGCTTTCTTGGGAGGAGAGGAAGCAAAAATGGGTGTGTTCTTCGAGGGATAAGTAGAAATACAAAAAATTGGTTTTAAAAATCGTTTTATACACTGCTAGCTACTATAGCTAATGAAACTTCAGATTCTACAAAGAATATGGCTTAAAATAAATAAGTGATCGCTCACCTGATCGGGTCGGAGGCCCGGAGGTATCCAGGTATATTCCTCAAGAGCACAACCGCTGTCATCATCACTCTGAGAGTGCCGTTGATGATGATGATGATGATGCTGAACAAGAGGATCTTGCAAAGGAGGGGCGTCTGTGGGATGTTGAACAGAACTTTCAAATTGTTCCTGTTGAGAGTCTGTGATGGCCACAGTCCCACTGCTCTGAAATGTCATTGCCATCGCAATACAACCTGGGACCAATTCTAAACTCGGGGTTACTCCAAATTCTGCTGACGCTAACTGATGACGATCTTCTCTTGGACATCTGCAGCTCTTGCAAACTTTTCTGTAAAGACCAATTTGCATTACTTAAAAATATTGATTTAAACTCTTAGTCGTTTTTAAGAATTGTTATTGTAATATGTATTAAAAATCTATTGCACATTATAGTTAAAAAAAAGTTATTTACTAATAATTTTAAGGACGTCACACCGTTTTAATATGCAATGATTAAAAATAATATACAAACTTCTGATAAGATTAAATAAATCCAATTCTTAATAGTTACATTGGTTCTTCGCTACTTTCAAAGTGTTTTATATATTGGTTAAAAACAAATTTTTTGCACATAATTGACTACAATAATTGAGAATAAATTATAAAAGATAAAATTTTATGTGCGTATAAACAGGATAAGGATAACACAATATGTGATGCAATAAAGTCGATTCTTTTTCTTCTCTCGTCGTGAGCAACCTGGCGACACTTACATAGTAGAATATTTACACATGAAGTTAGCTAACTTCAATGTAAAAAATCAATATATATCGTCACTATTAACCAATCTCATTCAAAGAATTTAAAATTTCCAAATAAGGAAAGGTATCTGCACTTGAAGTTAGTCGTTTACGTATGTCGTTTTCAGTATAGGACACACATCTACACTCCTGAGCACATTCCAACGATCAATGTCTTTGAGTTATAAACAATGCAGCAGGCCTAACTGGAATTGAAAAGTACGAGTACGTACTTGATGAAAATGAACTTTCGATCCAAATGGAATTACTAGGTTATTTTTACGGTGAAAGAACTAATACATCTTTTATTAACATTTCTCAATTTTATTTACCGATTATAATTCTTTCATCTTGTTAAGAGTAGCGATCTTGTAACTAGATTCTTTGGCCTATAGTTTTTATTTACTCAAATAATTATTCCAAGTTATAATTTTTAAGGAAAATAGATGCATTTGATTTAATCGATTGTAGTTTGTAAAAAATGTTGAAAAAGTTTATAATTTTAGGAGCGAAAATCTTTATAAAGTTATGCCCAAAAAATACTTAGTAGTCTAAGAGGTTCGGTTGTGGGCACCCCTGCGTAATTTTTCACAATAAATGAATGAATCAAATCTGACAAATGTTAAGTGTGTGCTATGTCCGTACGTAGTTTTTCATGCAAATAGCAGAAGAAACGGACACCCGTACTTTGTACTGTAAAAAAAATTAGTTTTTTCATACGAGTAGATTACACGGAGAGAAATAGATGGTACGGGGTACTATCTAGATAGTACCAGATACCATATTTGATCTTACATATACGGACAGCAATCTAGATTCTATCAGTAACAATACAGATTGTACGGAGTAACGTCTTGATTGTAGTGGGTAACATAACCATACTTTTTGTAACATCTTTGATAGTACCGAATAGCATAATGATAGAACCGGATAACATCTATACTTTTTACCATCTTAAGATCATAAGTTCTTACCATCTATTTATCTCCGTGTAACAAAAGATTTTTAATCATTTTCCAAAGTGCCATAAGTTGATGTAAATTAACTCGAGATGGTAAGTGCAATGCATATTTAAACAGTAAATTTATTATTTTTTGTGATTCAGTTGTCATCACCACCACAATGTTCACAATACAAATTTTTTTTCATGACATTTTAATATGACTGACAAATTCGGTTGTGGTCACCCCTCTTTTTTTACAAATCGTGAAATATCGTCGTTGATGTCAACATTATTAATTTTGCATTACTATTAATAGTGTTTTTATGAATTTTTTCGTTATGTCGACTCAGAAGAAATCAAAATACTATAGTCAAACCACGGGCTAAATGTGCCGAGGCAACTTCAGCCAAAACATCGGCTAAATGCACTAAGGTAAGGGAATTTTTTCCTTCTGATGAGAACGTGGACTTTTGCATTCTTTGTTCCCTATTGAAAATTCCTACAAAGTTTCCCACGTGTGATTCTTTAAAACTAATCTATAAGGACTCCTCATAAGATCCTTTGTAAGATCTTACGTCGGATGCGTTTAGGAAAGCTTTCAGACAACATACGACATTACTGTTCGAATTTGGTTCAGGCAATGTTACAAGAAACTATATAGTTTTCCATATAGTTTCCTACGTAGGATCCTATAAAGGATGTCACAGAAAATGAAAATTAAAAAGAATTTTTTTTTATTTATGTCATTGTTGCCTTGCTGCCCAGCAAACACGTTCTATAAATGTTACATAACAGTGAGGACACAGTTAAATAAAACATTTGTTACAAGCTGGATATGAATCTGTTATATAACCTCATTGTATCAGAATTCTAGAACATTGTTACAAGGGAGTTACCGATCTGTTCTACATTATGCTAACTTCACAGTTCTGTCACAATGTAATGTAACATTTCTGTAACACAATCATCACAAATGATTTGTAACTGACGTTCCAACGTAGTTTTAGAACTGTGTCTGAAAAATGTTATGTAGCTGTTCTAAAATTTTGTTGCAGATTAGTTCTGGATGACATTTGTACCTAAAAATGGGAACAATTCTGCAACAGTGTTACATAACATTTCTATAACACTACAACCACAATTTTTTTGTAACTAATGTTCCATCGCATATTTAGAACTATATCGGAACCTAAGATTAAAAATTTTGAAGTGTTCATTTTATTTAAGTATGTAGTTAAATTTAAAAACCTCTAAAATTTTTATATATTACATAGTCTTATTGTTTTTTCTTTATATAAGCAATACAGTTTTTAAATTTTCCTCAGTCGCAAGCTATCAAATCAATTTTGTTTTTATATTCCCATGTTACAGTAGCGTAATGGTTTTTTTATTGCTATATATAGCAATATCGCTCTACAGGCTAGTACGCTAACCATTACGCTATACCCTAAAATTGATTTGATAACTTGCGACTGAGGAGGATTTAAAAACTGTATTGCTTATACGAAGATAAAACAATAAAACTATGTGATATATAAAAAGTTTAGAGTTTTATAAATTTAACTACATACTTAAGTAAAATGAACTATTTATTTATTAATTCCATAGAAAATAGTTAAGGTACTTATGAACACTTCAAAATTCTTAATCTCAGGTACAAATACATTCCAGAACTGAACTTCATCAGAATTTTAGAACAGTTACATATCATTTTTCCGATATAGTTCTAGATATGCGATGGAACATTAGTTACAAAAAATTTGTGGCTGTAGTGTCATAGAAATGTTATGTAATACTATTGCAGAATTGTTCCAATTTGGAGGTACAAATATCATCCAGAACTAATCTGCAACAAAATTTTAGAACAGCTACATAACATTTTTTGGACACAGTTCTAGAACTATGTTGGAACGTTACTTACAGATCATTTGTGATGATTGTGTTACAGAAATGTTACATTACATTGTTACAGAATTGTGAAGTTAGAATAATATAGAACAGATCGGTAGCTCCCTTGTAACAATGTTCTAGAATTCTGTTACAATGAGGTTATATAACAGATTCATAACCAGCTTGTAACAAATGTTCTATAAAACTGTATCCTCACTGTTATATAACATTTATAGAACGTATTTGCTGGCTATGTTCTTTTTTCAAATATACGCTTTACTAAGTAAATGGTTTTCTTGAAACAGTAGCCTAATTGATTTGACCGTATTCAGTCTTACGATTTTCTTGAATCAAGTAAAATTTTCTGGGTTCAATACTATTTTTTTCAGTGTACATATTGCCCGATAAGTTTAAAATTTGGAAGTTGTATAATTTAATTTGATATCGCCCATGATGTATGTGAACATTTTAAAAGATACTTTATCACAGCGAAAAGGGGTAAATTAAGTTTTTATTTCTTGTTAACAGACTTTTACAACATTATTCATATGGACCATTGAAATACGTCCATTTATAAATTTTTATAAATTTATTACACGAAAAAAAATAGTTTTTAAAAATCGAAAAAAATTCAATATCTTGATTTAGTCCAATATTAAGCTAATCGTGAACCTTGTCAATTTCTCACTAAAAAGCTACTGTACTATCGCTAATGTATTTTTTTTTACTTTGGGTGTCAGTTTTTAACTGAAGTCAAAAATGTCGAAATAATATAAAACTGAAATGTGTAATTGAAAGATTAAATGAAAAATCTATATATGTAGCTATATCGAATATAGAAAAGATTAAAGAATAAATCAATGAAGAATATAAAATCACCATCACGATATATACCTTGGTCGCCCTAGTTGGGCCGACTATGGGATCGTCGGTTGACATGACTTGTGATTTAGCAATCACAGTTGGGATATACTTTAAACAAAATGGTGATTAATAAAACTGTGGCAGTCAAAATATTAAGAAACTCACTTCTTAATGGTCGGCTCAAGTCGGGCCGACCGTCGGCTAAATTTCTTTGAAGATGCAACTTATGAGACTAATTTTTCCTTAAACTCTTATGTAAGCGTAGGGTAATGGATAGCGTTTTAGATTTCGGTGCGTTAGATTGCGGGTTCGATCCTTGCGAGCAAAAAATATTTTTAAAATGTATGTATGTATAAGATTGCGTTTAGTGTTTAAATACCTTCTGATTGGCTAAGACGTGCTAGCGAAAATCAGTCCCACTACCTTACTACTACATCGTTCCTACGTCTCACGGATACAACAAGTATACTAGTAGTAGTGGTGGTGGGAATGGTTTCCGTAGTCCGTGATGGAACGCGATTGATATGGTCATGTTTAAAGCTTTATTACAAAAAAAGTAATTAGAAAAATATTATTTTGGACATTTCTATATAATAGAGCAACTCAAATACTATCGATTCGCATATAAAACTGGGAATTAATTTTTTGTCGTAATAGGTCCTATTTCTCGTGGAGCGTCACATATGTTATTCGTATAACAAATTTTTATATTTTATTTTTTATTGGTCGGCAAAAATTTTAATGCCAAGGTCGGACAACCTTTGGCAGCCATAGTTGGACTAACTCAGTCGACCATAGGTCGGTTGACGTTATCAATTCGCTAGTTGGCCCGACCTTTGGTTGCCATAGGTGGGCCGACAATATTTACCTTAGTGGGCCTAACTATGGCTGCCGACCGTCGTCCCCAACAGTCGGCAAAACAAGGGCAACCACAGTTGGCCCCGACTTAAGTACCCATAGTTGGGCCAACCAAGTCGACCCTAGGTCGGTTGACGTTATCAATTCGCTAGTTGGCACATGGTTGGCCCAACTTGATGCCGACCGCCAACTCGCACCTGGGCCAATGTGAAAAATACCATTGGCGTATTAATGGCCCAATAATGAGAGGCAGGGATGCCAATATAATTTTAATAATGGACCATTATTGGTAGTCATGGGATGTCCAGGCCGATGCCAATGATTGTCAACCATCATTGGCAAATTATTGGTAACCCATAATTAAACAACATTAAAAATTTTAATAATAATTTAAAAATCAATCCAAGAAAGAGTTTGTCTCAAATCCAATAAATAGGAGAAACATCGGTCAGAAAAAAATTTCGACGAGAAAAAATTTTCGATCACTGCTTATATACTAATCTAATGGCACCTCAACTGCGAGAAATAGTTATGATGTTCGCCCTCCCTGTGGCGTTGAGCTGAGTTATCAGCGCAGCGCGGGAACATTTGAAAAATTTGATTTTATTAGATATTTTATTTTATTTTAAATATGACAAATAATTAACTTAATGAATAATTAATGTCATAAATAATTATTAATAACATAATGTCATACTTAATAATACGTTAGTTAATTTTTTTACCGAAAATTTGACAAAACAAATAATACGATAAAGAAAATAATTTTTTTGTCAAATTTCCGTAGTAAAAAAAAAATTTTTTCAAGACAATTATTTGTGGCCTAAAAAAATATCACGATGAGAATATAATCCTTATTATATTAAAAAGATTGTTCGTAGGTCGTCGTCGTCGTCGTTGCCCTTACCGATCTCTTTGATATATATAAAGATATATATATATATATATATATATATAAATATATGTATATATATATATATAGGCGCGGTATCAGTTCTACCAAATTTAGTTCTATACGGGGCAACTCGATACGTTAAACTTAGCACATTTCAACTCTACACAGTGAGATTAAATTTTTTTAATGTTTATTTCGATACAGTTTAAATGGATATGGCTAAATTGTGCACCGTTCAACTCTACACAAGTGAATTTCAAAAATAATAAAACGTTCAACTCTATACAGTTTAATTGTACACAGATGCTTTTGATAGATAAAAATTTTTTATATTTGTTTAATTGAATACGGTTCAGTTCTGCGCAAACATTTTTTAAAATGATGAGTGTTTAGTTGTGCACAGTTTAATTAAATACTGCTAATTTGTGCACAGTTCAATTCTACACGAGTTAATTTTAAAAATATTAAAACGTTCAACTCTATACAGTTTAATTTTAAACAGATAATTTCGATACATAAACAATTTTTATATTTGTTCAATTGAATACGGTTCAGTTCTACACAAGCATTTTTTTAAATTATGAGTGTTTAGTTGTGCACAGTTTAATTAAATACTGCTAATTTGTGCACAGTTCAACTCTACATAAGTTAAATTTAAAAATAATAAAATGTTCAACTCTATACAGTTTAATTTTACACAGATGATTTCGATACAAACAAATTTTTTATATTTTCTTAATTGAATACGGTTCAGTTCTACACAAGCATTTTTTAAAATAATGAGTGTTCAGTTGTGCACAGTTTATTTAAATACGGTTAATTTTTGCACAGTTCAACTATAGACAAGTTAATTTTAAAAATAATAATACGTTCAACTCTATACAGTTTAATTTTAAACAGATAATTTCGATACATAAACAATTTTTATATTTGTTCAATTGAATACGGTTCAGTTCTATACAAGCATTTAAAAAAAATAAAACGTTAAATTCTTCACAGTTCAATTCAACACGAGTTAATTAAAAATAATAATACGTTCAACTCTATACAGTTTATTTTTAAACAGATTATTTCGATACATAAAAAATTTTTATATTTGTTTAATTGAATGCCGTATTCAATTAAACAAATATAAAAAATTTTTATCTATCAAAAGCATCTGTGTACAATTAAACTGTATAGAGTTGAACGTTTTATTATTTTTGAAATTCACTTGTGTAGAGTTGAACGGTGCACAATTTAGCCATATCCATTTAAACTGTATCGAAATAAACATTAAAAAAATTTAAACTCACTGTGTAGAGTTGAAATGTGCTAAGTTTAACGTATCGAGTTGCCCCGTATAGAACTAAATTTGGTAGAACTGATACCGCGCCGTTTAACTCTGCACAGTTCAATTCAACACGAGTTAATTAAAAATAATAATTAACTCGTGTTGAATTAAACTGTGGAGAGTTAAACGTTTTATTTTTTTTAAATGCTTGTGTAGAATTGAACCGCATTCAATTAAACAAATATAAAAATTTTTTATGTATCGAAATAATCTGTTTAAAAATAAACTGTATAGAGTTGAACGTATTATTATTTTTAATTAACTCGTGTTGAATTGAACTGTGAAGAATTTAACGTTTTATTTTTTTTAAATGCTTGTATAGAACTGAACCGTATTCAATTGAACAAGTATAAAAATTGTTTATGTATCGAAATTATCTGTTTAAAATTAAACTCTATAGAGTTGAACGTATTATTATTTTTAAAATTAACTTGTCTAGAGTTGAACTGTGCAAAAATTAACCGTATTTAAATAAACTGTGCACAACCGAACACTCATTATTTTAAAAAATGCTTGTGTAGAACTGAACCGTATTCAATTAAGAAAATATAAAAAATTTGTTTGTATCGAAATCATCTGTGTAAAATTAAACTGTATAGAGTTGAACATTTTATTATTTTTAAATTTAACGCAGTATTTAATTAAACTGTGCACAACTAAACACTCATAATTTAAAAAAATGCTTGTGTAGAACTGAACCGTATTCAATTGAACAAATATAAAAATTGCTTATGTATCGAAATTATCTGTTTAAAATTAAACTGTATAGAGTTGAACGTTTTAATATTTTTAAAATTAACTCGTGTAGAATTGAACTGTGCACAAATTAGCAGTATTTAATTAAACTGTGCACAACTAAACACTCATCATTTTAAAAAATGTTTGCGCAGAACTGAACCGTATTCAATTAAACAAATATAAAAAATTTTTATCTATCAAAAGCATCTGTGTACAATTAAACTGTATAGAGTTGAACGTTTTATTATTTTTGAAATTCACTTGTGTAGAGTTGAACGGTGCACAATTTAGCCATATCCATTTAAACTGTATCGAAATAAACATTAAAAAAATTTAATCTCACTGTGTAGAGTTGAAATGTGCTAAGTTTAACGTATCGAGTTGCCCCGTATAGAACTAAATTTGGTAGAACTGATACCGCGCCATATATATATATATATATATATATATATATATATATATATATATATATATGGGACGTTTCGCGCCAACCGGGCCACCCATCTCTCCAAAATTGAGAGCTTTCAAAATTATTGATTATATATAGAAATTATTTGTATATATAAGTACTTTTGAAAAATGAGTGGCCTTTTGAAATATCCAATATGGCGGCTGAAATATAACCAATAAAAGAATGAAAAACAGGAAAGATGGTTGCAAACATATAAATAAAAATGAATATAATGAAGAAAACAGCTCTGTATCGACATAAAATTCATCACTTAAGAATAGACAATATATACCATAAGTGAAAATAATAAATTTACCAAATCCAAAATGGCGGATCCAATATGGCGGACTAAAATTTTTAAAAGTAATTGGAATCACTTGAGACTTGCCACTAAGGGGTTTTTGGGGTCGCTGATAACGAATCTGAAGTCATTTTTTCTAAAATTCAAAATGGCGGATCCAATATGGCGGACTAAAATTTTTAAAAGTAATTGGAATCACTTGAGTCTTGCCACTAAGGGGTTTTTGGGGTCGCTGATAACGAATCTGAAGTCTTTTTTCTAAAATGGGTAAAAAGTTAAAACATAACAATAATTGTTTATTTAAACAATTTTATGCAGTAGTTTTCAGCAGTTTAACTGAATTTCTTATTTGGATTATTAATTTAATACTATGTGGTACTAAAAAGTTAATTATTTCATAGAAATTTGTTGATTTCCAGTTTTTTTTAATATGCTATAAATAATCAATAATAAATTGTTTTAAAAAATGAAATGTTTATCGTAACATTAATAAATTAGATTCTTATCCAGCGATCTAGAAAACACTTTAGAGCTAAATATTGAAAAGATTTATCGAGTTATTATTCTATTTAGACTATGACGTGTGCATACAATATGCTCAAGCAAGAAATTTAGTTACTTTTTTTAACGCTAGATGTCGAGGATGAATGAATCCATTTCTTTCTCACTATAGAGACGCAACTTCCATATGATAAATAGAAGCACTTTGGTGAACATTCTTTTTCTGTGTGGTTAATAGTTGATGCGTATACTGTTCTTCTTACTTCATTTTTTTATTTTCATATTTGATATTTATAACAAAAGATACAGAAAATCTGACTTTGATTAACCCTATGTGGCATAGTAGTAACCCAGATTACCTCTTTTTCTATTCTCAAATTTTTTCTTTACATTCAATCTTTTTTAAGTAAATTTAAAAAATTCTTTTTTATTGATAAATAAAACATTATTAAATGTAAAAAAATTAATAATAAATGCTGTTACGCTGATTTTGATCTTAATCTTTTTTCAAAATTCAGGCAGCTCTACCAAACAGCCCTTTTAAGGGCTATATGATGTACAAAACCGATCGTGCAACCTCCCCGCGGTGTTCATCGGGTAACGTCAATGTCGACGGTACACTCTCTAAATCTGAGTTAGTAAAAATGTTTACTAATTTGAATTAGTGTCTCACTTTTTGCCTCTGAATTAGTAAAAATTTTACTAATTATTAGTAACTTTTACTAACAATTAGTAAAATTTAACTAATTCTAAAGCAAAAAGTGAGTCAATAATTTTAATTAGTAAACATTTTTACTAATTCAGATTTAAAGAGCAATTACTTAAGAAAATAATGTAATTCAATAAAAGTAAGATAAGATTTGTAATCAGCGACTCCTAAAACCCCCAAGTAACGACTTTTACACGATTTCGATTAATTCTTTGAAATTCGTCCGCCATATTGGATCCGCCATAATTAATTTTAGAAAAAAGACTTCAGATTCGTTATCAGCGACCCCAAAAACCCCTTAGTGGCAAGACGTAACGACTTTTACACGATTTCGATTAATTCTTTGAAATTCGTCCGCCATATTGGATCCGCCATAATTAATTTTAGAAAAAAGACTTCAGATTCGTTATCAGCGACCCCAAAAACCCCTTAGTGGCAAGACTCAAGTGATTCCAATTGCTTTTAAAAATTTTAGTCCGCCATATTGGATCCGCCATTTTGAATTTTAGAAAAAATGACTTCAGATTCGTTATCAGCGACCCCAAAAACCCCTTAGTGGCAAGTCTCAAGTGATTCCAATTACTTTTAAAAATTTTAGTCCGCCATATTGGATCCGCCATTTTGGATTTGGTAAATTTATTATTTTCACTTATGGTATATATTGTCTATTCTTAAGTGATGAATTTTATGTCGATACAGAGCTGTTTTCTTCATTATATTCATTTTTATTTATATGTTTGCAACCATCTTTCCTGTTTTTCATTCTTTTATTGGTTATATTTCAGCCGCCATATTGGATATTTCAAAAGGCCACTCATTTTTCAAAAGTACTTATATATACAAATAATTTCTATATATAATCAATAATTTTGAAAGCTCTCAATTTTGGAGAGATGGGTGGCCCGGTTGGCGCGAAACGTCCCATATATATAAGTAAAGCACATACACGTGTATAATCACACATGCACAAAGCACAAACACATATATATTCACACATATACACAAGAAACATACACATATATACTCACACATATACACAAAATATATACACAAACATACACATGTATACTCACACATATACACAAAGTTAATACACAAGTATACTCTCACATATACACAAAGTAGATACACATGTATACTCACGCATATACACAAGACACATACACATGTATACTCACACATAAATACAAAGTACATACACATGTATACTCACACATATACACAAAGTACATACACATATGTATTCACACATACATACAAAGTACATACACATGTATACTCACACATATAAACAAGTATACTCGCACATATACACAAAGTAGATACACAGGTATACTCGCATATATACAAAAAGTAGGTGCACATGTATACTCACACATATACACAAAGTACATACACATATATACTCACACATACATACAAATTATATACACATGTATACTCACACATATACACAAAGTAGATACACAAACATACACATGTATACTCACACATATACACAAAGTAAATACACATGTATACTCACACATATACACAAGACACATACACATATATACCCACACATATACACAAAGTACATACACATATATACTCACACATACATACAAAGTACATACACATGTATACTCACACATATACACAAAGTAGATACACATGTATACTCACACATATACACAAGACACATACACATATATACTCACACATATACACAAAATATATACACAAACATACACATGTATACTCACACATATAGACAAAGTACATACACATATATACTGACACATACATACAAAGTACATGCACATATATACTCACACATACATACAAAGTACATACACATATATACTCACCCATACATACCAAGTACATACACATGTATACTCACACACATCTTTTTCTTCAAATCTACTAAAAAGCCCATTATAATATTTGGATGGTAGATACTTAATATATATGTATATATATATATATATATATATATATATATATATATATATATATATATATATATATATATATATATATATATATATATATTAACAAAAAGCGTTATATATTAAGTTTTTATTAATAATTGAAATATTATTAAATTATTATCTATATATTATTTTTTGTTTATATTATAACTTAATTATGCTCAATGTTAATGTTTTTACACAATTCTGAATTAATTATCTCAATGTTAATTTCTTATTTTCGATATGAATATTCGATCTTTTCACACAATCCTTTTAAGAAAGGAAATTTTGTATTATATATTTAATATGATTTATTTAACATTACTTTAATTTTCATTTAGTTTCTAAATTGTTAAATTAATTGAAATTAAATGAAAATTACGAACTCCAATGACATTTAAAAGAGCGACTGCAGCTCCATCTTCTAAGTATATGTGAGTTTTTAAGGTACTACATTTCATTTGGAAATGTGAGTTCATCCTTCTATTCACTTTTACATTGTCAGTGCTTATTTCTCATTTCGATATATTCGACTTTTCTCTAACTGTCTTTTTTAAGAAAGGATATGTATGTTTGAATTGTATTCCTTATTATTATAACTTATTTGTCTTGATTTGTTTATATATTTATTTATACCGATTTAATTGAATTATGAATTAATAATTATTATTGTAATAATTATATAATAATAATAATATTATATAATATATTATATATTATACTACAAGATACATTTAATATAAGTACAAAACATTAGGTTAATAATGGATAATAAAAATTGTCCCGAGCGAGCGTTAGCGAGCGAGGATACATCGCTAGTTAACATATAAAAATTACTCGTATCACAAAAAAATGTCACCATGAAAAAATAATTTTTTTTTAATTTTCTTTGTAAAAAAATTATTGGTAGCTCCAAAAAAATATCATAATGAGAAAATAACTTTTTTGTCAAATTCTCTCTTCAAAAAAATTAATTAACTAAATACCGTAATAATTAGTTGTTTTTTTTACTACGAAAATTTATTAAAAATTTATAAGTATGTAGCACAAAAAAATATCACGATGAGAAATAATTTTTTTGTCAAATATTCTCTGTAAAAAAATTTATTAACCAAATAACGCAATTATTAGTTAATTAATTTTTTGTACTACGAAAATTTAACAAAAAAATTATGCGTAGCACAAAAAAAATATCACGATGAGAAATCAAATTATTTTTAAATTTTCTCAGTAAAAAAATTATTTGTGGCCAAAAAAAAATATCACGATGAGAAAATAATTTTCTTTGTCCAGATTTCTCTGTAAAAAAAAATTAATTAACTAATTAGTAAATTTTCGTTGAAAAAAATTTATTAACTAATTATTAAGTATGACATTATGTTATTAATAATTATTTATTAAACTAAATTTGCGCTGATGGTTCAGCTCTGGACTTTAGTTCGCTCAACGCCACAGGGAGGGAGAACATCATAACTGATTCTCGCAGTTGAGGTGCCATTAGATTGGTATAGAAGCAGTGATCGAAAATTTTTTCTCGTCGAAATTTTTTTTCTGACCGATGTATCTCCTATTTATTGGATTTGAGACAAACTCTTCTTTGGAAGAAATGGTTTCACTAATACTGTGATGTCCATTTTTTTATTTTAATTTAATTATTAAAAATAAAATAATAATAAAATCTATTAAAAAATAATAAGAATAAAATTTTTTTTTAAATTATTGATTTTTTTAATTATTATTAAAATTTTTAATATTGGCTAATTTTTGGTTGCCAATAATTTGCCAATGATGGTTGCCAATCATTGCCATCGGCGTGGACAGCCCATGACTTTACTAATAATGGTCCATTATTGGGTGCCAATGGTTTTTTCATTGGCTCCCATCATTGGGCCAATTAATACGCCAATAAAATTACTTTTATCTGCTTTACAATTAGTTCTATTATTTGAATTCGTCTACAATTTCTTTAGACAATCAATGTACAAAGGAATATATATAATGAAGAGGAATTCACACATTAGACTGAACGCAGAGGTGGGATCTAGGGTCCATCCATAAACTTAGGAATTAATAACCTGTATCATGAGACTGATATATCTTTTTTATACTTTTTTCTCATGTAGACCATCAAACTTTTATAACATACGGGCAAAATTCTTGCACTCATTTCTAAATTACTTTATGTTAAATAATTTTTTTATGGAAAGCAATAAGAATAAATTTTATTGAAACACAATTTTTACGTTTTGTTTTAAGTGGATTATAAATTTTGGGAGAAATTGTAAAGATTTGACTTCGAATCCAAACATTTACAATTCTTTTAAGAAGTTGACGTTATCTTTTCAGACATAAATACTTGAGAGTGAAATGTTGAAATGTTTACTTGAGAATAATTTATGCACTGGGGGCTGCAATTTTTAAATTTTTTTTCCTTAAATGTGACGAGAGTTTTGAAAAATACATGTAAACGAAGATGGACGTAAACTACTTTTAAAGTTCAAGTCATAAAATTGTATTGCTCATAAAAGTGAATCTTAATTGCTTATTTTGTTGCTTCTCAGTTAAATTTCAATTACGATGCACAGAAAGAAAGTTAGTATTAAATTTTATAAAATTATTTTACAATTGTAGGACAAAATGCGACAAAGCAAAATTTTGATATAAAAAATACTAAATTATAAAAGAGTTTAATACATGTTTATTAAATTATAAGAGTCCTTAGAGTTTTAATATAGAAAACAAAGAATTTGATTTGTTACATTAAAGATGATTGTGTATTTATTCCTAAAGAAGAGAATCCTACAACATTAACCCCACCTGACCTTATTTTTCACCCACACAGCACAAATATCTTGTTGTAAGTTTCCCATGAGTTTAAACCTAAGATTCGTTAGCTTATAGCATAAACTTCAGGTGAGGTTAAGGTGAGTTACAAATTGTAGTCAGCTAACAGTTAAGGTGACGTCCATAAATTACGTAAGACTTTTTTAGGGTATTTTGACCCCCCCCATGTCAGACACATTACACATATTAGCGCCATTTTTTCTACTGATCGTAAGAAATGCTTGACCCCCCCCTCAAAAAGACTTACGTAATTTATGGACATCCCCTAAGGTTACTATAACCTTACTGTAAGCTTCCCGTAAACTTACTGTAAGCTTCGTGTAAGCTTACATTATTATTAATAAATGTTAATAAATAAATTTAAAAATTATTCATGCACAGTAGTTTATTATACAGGTCAGTTATAGAACTGTTACAAATTTTTTGAGAACATGTTCTGTAACTGGTTATAAACCTGTGAGTCACTTTACGCAAAATGTCGTACTCAGCGAATATGTAAGATTCTGTAACAGATCTAGAATATGATTACAAATGTATTTTGTAACAGTTCTAGAACTGTTTTGTTACAACTATAAAATGGTACATAACTATTATCGCACGATTATTACCTAAAAATACATGCAAAATATTTTTATTCTTAATAAAAATATTAAAACTTGATGTAATAGAAAAAGGAAACTCTAAAATAAACATAGTTAGAACAGTGTCAAATTTCAACTGTTCTATACACTGAAAAAAAGTTAATTGAATCAAGTTAATGCATTTACTTGAGGTAATTTACTTAAAACAAGACGATATTTTCTTATTGGAAGAAATAATAAGAAATAATAAATAATAATAATAAAATATTGTCTGAAGAATTTTCATTTCTTGAATCAAATAGTTTTATTCATTTGCTTAGAATTAATTTTTTACTTAATAAGAATCCCGTTTTCTTGATCCAAGAAAATATTTCTTTCCAAATGGATGTGAAACTTAAATAGGAGTTTTTGAAAACCATCAATTGAGTCAGGATGGCATAGTGGTCTACGTTACTGCCTTTGGTGCGCGCAACTCGGGTTGCAACCAAGAATTTGAATATTCGTTATATGTCTTGGCACCCAATGACAAAACAATACTGGATACCTAATAATGGCAATATCATCCAAAAATTTCATTCAATTCATTTTACATATGGAGATAATTAAAATATCTCGTGCCACCAAAACAGCAAAGTATAAAAAAAATTGAATTCTGATTTCAACGACAGAATTATTGTCATGCGCGCATCTTTCAATGCAGCGCGGGAATTTTCAAATGTGATTTCATACATTGCATTGTGTGAATTTTTTATTACACTACATTTTAACCGTAAGTTTTTAGTTTGTGTTATTTCATATGTTAAATAAAAGATTTTCTCAGCCCAAAATATATTCAAAAATATTTTAGAACAATTTTTTCTTTTTTTACAATCTTTGAATAAAATTATTTATAAAAATTAGTAATTTTAATTCATAATTAACACTTTAAATAAATAATTATTAATTCAAAAAAAGATTTCTAAAAAATCTGGAATTATTTTTTAAAATAGTTATTTTTAAAATTAAAAACAATTAGATTTAATAAAATAATTTTTATTATTATAATAAATATTTTTTTAACATAAATTAAATTTTTAAAAATATTATTTCATTTTTTTAATTTTATTAATTTTTTAAATATGTAGTGTAATAAAAAATTATTAAATCTTTCACACAATGTTTGAAATCACATTTGAAAATTCTCGCGTATAGGGTATGGTAGTCGTTTCCACTCGCAATCAAGGTGTTACCCTCCAACTATAAGAACATACTTTTTAAGATTGGACCAATGTTGATAATAAATGATTAGCTTCCAATACTGGCCAAAATCTTTGTAGCCAATTAATAACCAAGCTTTTGAGAATCCGTTTTTTGCCTTAGTATCCATAATGATGGAACAATATTGGCTACCAATGATTGGCAACGGCGTGATCATCCTAAGATTTTACCATTAGCGGTCCAATATTGGGTGCCAATAGTAATACAAGAAAAAACCATTCTTGGCCCATTATTTAGCCAATCCTAACCATTGTCAATTTCCCATTGGTATGAACACTTCAAAATTCTTAATCTCAGGTACAAATATATTCCAAAACTGAACTTCATTAAAATTTTAGAACTGTTACATATCATTGTTCCGATATAGTTCTAGATATACGATGGAACATTAGTTACAGAAAATTTGTGGCTATAGTGTTATAGAAATGTTATGTAACACTGTTGCAGAATTGTTCTCATTTTTAGGTACAAATGTGATTTAGAACTAATCTGCAACAAAATTTTGGAACAGCTACATAATATTTTTCAGACACAGTTCTAAAACTACGTTGGAACGTCAGTTACAAATCATTTGTGATGATTGTGTTACAGAAATGTCACATTACATTCTTACAGAACTGTGAAGTTAGCAGAATATAGAACAGATCGGTAACTCCCTTGTAACAATGTTCTAGAATTCTGTTACAATGAGGTTATATAACAGATTCATAACCAGATTGTAACAAATGTTCTATAAAACTGTGTCCTTACTGTTATATAACATTTATAGAACGTGTTTGCTGGGAGTAATCTTACATAGGAGCTTACATTAAGACTACACGAAGCTTACAGTAAGGTTATAGTAAGCTTAACTGTTAGCTGACTACAATTTATAATTCACCTTAACCTCACCTGAAGTTTACGCTGTAAGCTAACGATTCTTAGGTTTAAACTCAAGGAAAGCTTACACCAAGATATTGTGCTGTGCGGGCATTTATAATTACGAAAGTGATGTGTCACAGTGAGCATTTTAAAATTGTGTTCATATATATTTATTATTTACTAAAATATATATTTAAGTTATTTTTTTATGTTTTCACGTGAAATTCCTGCACAACATTATTAAAATAATTTTGATCTAAAAAAATTATTTATTTTACGACGGACTAGAGTACTATATTTTAAATTGTTACATGATTGTTAATTTAGATATTCAACTTATGGGAAAAATACTGTAAAAAATGAGAAAGTTTTGATAAAAATTAGGACTTACTCCAAATTAGAACCGTATTCAGCTCTTAGAAGATTATCTAGATTGCGCTCTGTGATTCGTTCCTCATTTTCTTCCAAGTCGTAATTTCTATCATGGCACGGATTCACTGCATCATTTCTTATCAGGAATTCTACACATTTTTCAGTAGGACTAGCCCTCGGTGTAGACAGTGCAGGGCAACCGTTACCGTTTTCACTTCTGCTTCTCAAGAAACTATCCAAATAATGTTCGCCATTAGTTGGTAAATCATAAATTGCTGCTTTCCAAGGTGAAATAACGGAATCATTATTATCTTCATCTGAATGACTTTGCATGCCAGTTGCATGCTTCCGAGAGTAAAGTTTTCTTAAATAAGCTTCCTGATGACTTTTAGTTGTCCAACAACCACCTTGCCACCATCTTCGGGAACCAAAGACAGCCGTGTGTCTTCTCTTGGCAATGCTGCTCATGATCTAATTAAACTGTTTCTTTCCAGCTTCTTCGCGATGCACTTTTAACCATTTTTTATATATAATTTTTGAGAATCCTTTCTTTAAAAACAAAATTAAATCTATACATTTTTTTTATAATTTTGTTAATATTTTGACTTGTAGGATCCTACCATAAATTTAAGAAATATTTTTTAATTAATCCAGAACATATTAAGTCGCTGCATTGATCTAAACATTACAAATTCTTAATTATCACTAATAAAAATATTTCATTGTTTTAGAATATCATAACTCAAAATTCTCTAAGAACTTTTTTTAATGTCTAAAAATAATAATAATGATAATAAATAAACAAGTACTTATAATTCGTAAATACTTGTGTATTTCTAGTTGAAATGTATAAGGGTGATTCTCCGCGTAGCGCACGATTTGATGTCTGAAAGTTTAAAAATATTTTCTTATCGAAATGATAAATATCAATACATATTTTTGAAGATAAAGTGTCAAAAAATAAATATCCCTGGTGGGCTGGAAAAATTGTTCATAATTTTTTAATTTTTTTTAACTAAATTAAAAAAAAAATTTTGCTTTTTAAATTCTATAAAATAGTTGAAATTTGATTTAAAATGTTTATGAAAATTTTTGGGGTAATTCAGAAAAATATATATAGCGCGAACGACAATTAAAAATTTTAATTTCGGTAATTTATGGAAATTTATGTGGTAATTTATGGACATTTATGTAATTATTTATTACTTATCTAAAGTTCAATGTTTAAAACAAATTGCTCTGCTTCACTTTCTATGTGCACTTATAGACAATTCAGTGATACACGCCGTTCAATTACCATGACAAAAAGACTATACCATGACGATGAGGCCATACCATGACGCACAAGAAAAACTGATTTTTTTAAACAATTTATTATCGATTTTCAATCTGTTTCATATGCATGTTATTTATATTCACTGAACTAATACTACTACACTTCAGTTGACATAAAATATAAATAATTATTAATTTTATTGAGAAATATTTGAAGGCTATACCATGACGATTCTGTGATTCCCTATGCACGCATTTGATGCTTTTGATGTGTGAAAAACAAAAAAATTCATTCTGAAAGCAGTTTCCCTCTTAGTAATTTATTTAGGAGAGTTTATTGTTGCTTTTAACTAATGTTGAGTGAAGTTTTGATTTGATTTTTATGTAAAAAAATGCTATTTTATAAAAAGGCTTGATGAGGGACAAGAATTAACACCAAAAGAATGAAATAAAATAAATTTTTTTTCACAAACGCTTTGTTTTTCACAATTCTACTAACATAAACAATACGAAACTAACAATAGTTTTTATATTTATTACTATATTTTACTAAAAATAACATTTTTTATGTAAAAGTGGTACTGGGGACAGGTCATACCATGACGTTTTGGCACCTTAAAATAGCTTTTTAAGCTAAATTATAAAGTTTTAAATAAAAACGACTGTGGGCTTTTGTTTATAAACATAGAAATTAGTTTTTTCCGTTGGATTTATTACAATATGTGCAATTGATTTTATAAAAAATACGAGGGACATTAAGTTGTGCGCTACGCGGAGAATCACCCAGGTGCGAATTTCGGTCGGCCGCCAGAGTTGGTTCGTCGGCCCATGGTCGGCCCAACTCTGGCTGCCGACCGGTCGGCAGCCAGAGTTGGGCCGACCATGGTAAATATTTGCACCCAAAGTTGGGCCGACTATGGCTGCCGACGTCGGCAGTCACAGTTGGGCCGACCATTGCAGCCATAGTTGGGCCGACTATGGGGGATTATGGTCGGCACAACCTTGGCAGCCATAGTTGGGCCAACCTTGGCTGCCATAGTTGGGCCGACCAGGGGGGGTAATGGTCGGTCCAACTATGGCAGCCACAGTTGGGCCAACCATGGCTGCCATAGTTGGGCCGACCATGGGGGTAATGGTCGGCACAACCTTGGCAGCCATGGTTGGCCCAACTGTGGCTGCCATAGTTGGGCCGACCATTCTTCCCCATAGTCGGTCCAACTATGGCAGCCACAGTTGGGCCGACTAAGGGGAAAATGGTTGGCACAACCTTGGCAGCCATAGTTGGGCCAACCTTGGCTGCCATAGTTGGGCCGACCATGGGGGACAATGGTCGGTACGACCTTGGCAGCCAAGGTCGGTCCAACCTTGGCTGCCATAGTTGGGCCGACCATTCTTCCCCATAGTCGGCCAAACTATGGCAGCCACAGTTGGGCCGACTAGGGGGAGAATGGTCGGCATGACTTTGAAAACCGCAGTTGGGCCGACTACGGGGAATGTAGTCAGCATGACTGGCAGCCGAGTATATCGATGGTCGGTATATCAAGGATTACAGAATTATTTTTCTCAAAAGAAACACGATTGTTGTCGTGTTGTGCTAAACAACAATAAATTTTCTTGCGAGATATTATTTGCTTACAAGTGGAATGTCAAAAGTTAAGTTCGATTGATTTATAAAATGATTAAAGCGAAATCGAATTATGAGAGGATACAAAAATATAGATTTCTATCTAAATGTGAAAAGAGGAGAAACAATGAAATTTGCGAATCCGTTGATTTATCAAATCAACATGAAGATAAGACTTTATTACCGTCTTGTGAAGAAACGGCAATTAATTGCAAGTATGTATAACTATTAGGTTTTTTATAACGCAATATATGTTTAGATAAATTTGGTAATTTTTGTACAAAAAGAATAAGTTTAATTTTAAGGTTATGCCACAAAAATGTTTTGCCATTGATATAATATACTTCATAAAAATGCAATTTTTATTGCTATTAAATGTTATGTTATGTTACCTTACAATATTTTTTAAATTTCAATTTTGTATATCACTAATATTTATTCTAATAAGCCTTGATAAAAATGTAAATAATAGCGATTTTAACAATTTTTTATTTTGATAATGTTTTCAATCATCAAAATTGTATGTGTTTAATTATTTTAGATTACCTGATGAATGTCGAATGGAAGTGTCTTATTCTGAATCATTTAATATTGATGAAGATTTAATGAAAAATAAATCGGAAACATTTTCTGAATGTTTAACTGAAAATTTTCAAAATGCAACAGAAAATAATTCGGAACCGATTGCGATTGACGAAACTGAACTTGATCAATTTATTAATAAAAATCCTGTTTTGATAGACAGGAAACCAAATTTTCGAGACAAAATTGCAACATGGGCAACGAAAAACATTAAACATATTCCACATGTTGCTCTTGAGGAACTTTTAAAAATATTACGATCGGAAGGTCATTGGGAACTTCCTAAATGTGCCGAGACATTGCTACAAACGCAACGAACAAATGGTAGTGTACAAAAAATGTTGTATATAGTTTGAGATTGGGACTGATGAAAATTCTTGTTTAAATAATTTTTTTATTTTACTTTTTTATTTTTTTATTCAATATGTATATTATTTTGCTTTTTTATGAAAAAAATAGTTATATTGGATAAAAAAAGTTTATGTCTAAAAAATGGGAAAAAAAGAGAAAACAAATTGTTTAATTAAGAATTTTTATTAGACCCACTCTCAAACTATATGCAAACTATTTTTATCATTCCCAGCTAGGAAATAAAGAAAAGAAATTTAAAAAATGACCAAATTGAAAAACAATGAATTTGTTCACAAAAAATTATGATTTTTTTATTAAAAGTTAAAAAAAATTTTTTTTGTTAATTTTATCCAAAAGTCGAAGAAAAACTAAACTTTTTTCCTTTTGGCGAAATTACTCTACAGTCAACACTTTTCAAGTCTTTCAAAAAATCAAATTTTCAAAAAATCATAACTCGAAAATTTGTCCACCAAAAAAAAAAAAAATTATGTACAAAAATGCGTATATTTTTTTTCCCTAAAAATACAATTTTAAAAAATATGTTTTCTTGTACAGAAAATACAAAAAGATTGTATGGATTTTTTTTTGTTTAAAATTTATAAGTATTTATTATAAATTAAAAACTAAAAACAATTTTTTCAGAAATTTTAAATGTTATTTTAACTCAACTCGCTTTAAATTATAAAACTTAAAAATAAATTTTCATACATTAATAATAATAAATTGTTAATAAATCTTCAAAAATTTATTAGTTTTAAAAATAAATAAAAATAAATGTAATAATTGCAGATGTTTTACTGGACTCGGACATGGAAGCTTCTGAAGACCAAATTTCGAGTGATTTAAGTACTTGGTTGTCTAATGTGAAGGACCGAGAAGGAGGGCGAAAAGGAAGAAATTCATCAGTGGCGAATCCTCAAGTGTAATAAAGTTTGGAGAAATGTGTTAAGTTATTTTTTTCCAAGAACTTTTCAACCAACTTTATTATTATTTTTTTATTATTATTATATTGTACTGAAGCCATTTTTAATTATTAAAATATAAATACATAACAATTTACACGCAAAATTTATTTCCAATTGACTTTTTTTTTACCGCATGTATCAATAATAATAGAATAAACTATCAATTAGTAAAAGCTCAAAGTATCTAAAATAAAAATTTATTTAATTGTTACATAATTTTTATTTATTTTGAAATTAAAAGTTTTATATAAATAATTTTCTTATCTAAATTGTTTTATTTTTAGATTAATTTTTTTTTCATTATTATAATTAACATTTTATTTTTATTTCAATTTTCTGAAGAGACAGTCGGCCCGTCCAAGGCCCATAGTTGGGCCGACCATCATAAAGTAAATTTCTCTCCTACCATTGACAAATGTAAAATGTTTTTGTTAATTTACTTGTAATTGATTAATTTAAAAAGAAAAAAGGTTATATGTGATTAATTTATTATTTTGAATTACTAACTTTAATTTTTTTCAAGCTGTAGCTTATAACATTTATTTTTCTCCGTGACTCATATGTCATTGCGTAGTGTAGTGGTTAGCGTATTAGACTGCGGTGCGTTAGGTTGCGAGTTCGATCCCTGCGAGCGTTAAAAATTTTAATTTGTATATATGTATGTTTACGATTGCGTTTAGTGTTTAAGTATATAAAATAAATGTATAATGAATTTAAAATGATTACTAATATATGTTATTTGTATAACAAATTTTTATATTTTAATGTTTATGGTCGGCAAAATTTTAGCTGCCAAGGTTGGCCCAACCATGGCAGCCATAGTCGGGCCGACTATGGCTGCCGACCGTCAAGTTGGATGGTCGGCAGCCAAGGTCGGCCCAACTATGGTACCCATAGTTGGCCCGACTTAGTCGACCATAGGTCGGCCGACGTTATCAATTCGCTAGTTGGCCCGACCATCGGCAGCCATAGTCGGGCCGACCAAGGCTGCCATAGTTGGGCCGACTATCATAGCCGACGGTCGGCAGCCATAGTCGGGCCGACCATGGCAGCCATAGTTGGGCCGACCTCGGCTGCCTTAGTCGGGCCGACTATGGCTGCCGACCGTCAAGTTGGATGGTCGGCAGCCAAGGTTGGCCCAACTATGGCTGCCATGGTCGGCCCGACTATGGCTGCCGACCGTCGGCAAGGATGGTCGGCCCAACTAGGGCAGCCTTGGTCGGCCCGACTATGGTACCCATAGTCGGTCCAACTTAGTCGACCATAGGTCGGCCGACGTTATCAATTCGCTAGTTGGCCCGACCTCTGGCTGCCCGAGGTGGGCCGACCATGCACATGGTCGGCCCGACCATGGGCCGACCGACAATTCGCACCTGGGCACCTATAAATAAAATTCGAGTGAGTAACTTTACTGTAATCTAACGAACATTACAATGCTTAACCCTTTGAGCGTCGGGAAAAAAACATGAAACTGACCAGGGATGTCATGAAAATTTAAGATTTTAAAAATCGGTCAGATTCACTTGGAATTTGTTAAATTATGGTTTTTTGCGATTAACTCGTAAAAAACGAAAAATTTCGAAAAATGTTTTAGACAAAAGTTGTAGGTCTCAAAAAAACACACTGATTAGTTTTTGAGAAAAAATCAAAAAACCTTGGCGAGAGGGGTCGGATATGGACGAAAGTATTCTGCGACAGAGGAAGTTACGCGGCCTACGGCCACGTTGCGTTTTTGCTCGCATATATAGCTTTGCTCACTTGCTTTTTAAAGAAACCTTGGCGAGAGGGGTCGTATTCTGCGGACAAAGTCAGGTGGGATCCAAATTTCTCTCTAGTTATGATGTACACTGTTTTTCCAATATTTTTGATGTTTTTTTTATTTTTCTCGAATAATAATAACTTTTAGTTAAAAATTTATACAACATAAAATGTGTGTTTTTTTGAGACCTACAACTTTTGTCTAAAACATTTTTCGAAATTTTGCGTTTTGTACGAGTTAATCGCAAAAAACCACTATTTTATGGTGTTTTTTTTTTGTTTTTACCATGATAATCATATTTGCGCCAATTTTCACTATGATTTTCGTAATCACCGCACCAAAATACGTGGATATGCATAGTTTCAAAAAGATTGGAGGTTTGGGCTAATCGGAACTACACCCGATTTTCGTAATCAGCGTATCGAAATAAATAAAAGTACGTAGTATAAAAAAATCCAAAAATATTTTTAAAAAATTCAAAATTTAAAAATTTTTGAAAAATTCCGAAAATATTGTAAAAATCGTTTGCCCATTATCGGCTAGGCTTAAAAGTTTCGTAAAAAGAAGTAGTTGTTTTGAAAAAATTTTGAAAAAAATAGATCAGTACGTCAAATGAGAAAAATGACTTTTTATGAGCATTCAAAAATTAAAAGTTAAGAAAATTCTTCAATTTTCAAAATTCCATAATTTGAAAACAGCTTGCTAAAAAAATTTGAAAAAATTCATGGAAACTAGTCTCAATTAGTACTAAATGCAGAAAAAATCTCAAAAAAATCGGAGATGCAATTGCAGATGGACTTTCACTTTGGCGTGGAATACATCATATATAAGTGCTCCTTGTAAGTGCATCACGTCTTTTGTTGGAAATAGAAGGGTACTTTTTAAGTTGCGTGGTGCATCCACAGCTTTCAAGGTTTCGTTAAATTATATTATTTTGCTATCTTGCTCAATTGCTCTAATAATAACAACACTATTTTAAAAAAGTGATCATTTAAATAAAACTCTTTTGTAATGGTCCTGTTCATCAACATGGACAAGATTTCCAGATAAAATGCTTTGGCTTGACAGACGTTATAAAAGAAAATACAAATAGGAAAATTAAATTTAAAAAAAATTAAAAATTTTCATTAAACATAACAATATGTGACAAATAAATTATTTTTATTCTGCAAATGTTTAAACTAATTATTTACGAAAACATGAATAAAAAGGATATTACTCTGACATTCGAGAAAAAATTATGGAAAGACAATTTTTAATTATTCTGTGAATTGAATAGTCATCCTACTGCATAAACAACGATCTATTTTCTCATTGAACTTCGAGTTAAAATTAGATTGTATTGACAACTTAATAAGCATTTTATTAACAGGAAACGACAAAATGTTTGATTCGACCCGTTATTGCTTTTGAAATCACTATGAACTACAATTATAAAAATAAACAAATTCATCTTAAAAATGGAAGGGTGTCAAAATTCAACTAAAATCTAGGAGATTTTAGTTTCAATTTTTACACTTTCAGAATAAAGTGAACTAAAAGAAATTTATTTCTTCGCTTTAATAATACGCTGTTGACTTTTATTTTTTTAGCTTTAACTATTACAGAATTTTAAACTGAAAAACTTTTGTATTTCCTTAAATAATTATTTACTGCGATCTGTAAAAATGATTTCTTTTCAAATATGAAAAATACAAAACAATATTTTGACGTACCAGCGTTAAAGAAAATTAAAAGTCGGGTTTCATTTGGTCAATATTCATATCCTTAATTATTCGAAATATAAATATTCTAATGAATTCCATCTCGTTGATAGTGGGCCCTCAGGCCCTAATTTCGGTTCTCTAATTGTAATTTGTGATACGCTTCTCAAATCGTGAGTCCATCCGCTTTCTAAACAAATTAACGATATATTATCTCCACAACCGACTGCCGAGTCTATAATTAGGGTCCAAAGGCCTTTATATTAAATGTGGTGCGCATAGTATAGCGGTTGAGTTATTCAGCAATTCGTAGATACAAGGTTATTGCGTTCAAGAAAGAGTGAGAGAATTTCAATGACTGATACACAAATTGGTACGTGTATAAAAAATATCTGAGTCTGAAAATGAAGAATGGTAAATGAGTACATTATAACTGTATACTTCTAATAAAATACAATTCAAGGAAAATCAATTTAAAATTCTCAATTCACAGAAAAAGCCTGGGTTCAAAAATACTCATTTGGATACGTAACTTTTGTTCATATATGACTCTTTCTCTCTTTCTCTGTGTCTATAATTTAAATGAACTATAACTTTTAAATTTTATTCTTCTTGGCAGTAAATTACAAGATGGCAGAGAAAATGATTGGATATACGAATAATATTTTAAGGAATGAAAAGGTTTAGAGTCTCGATTTGTATGTAGAACTAGTAGCAGAGCAGAGATTATCATTTTTTTATACAGGTTGCATCTCAAAGTTAAAAACGGGCTCTCTAGACGATGAAGTCTCTTCTATATGTGACGAAGCTGTTATTAAAAAGACGATCTTTTATTTTCCATCACCGACTCTGCGTTCATATCTTCGCAGTGAACGTATAAAGAAGGCCTTAGGTGTTGTTCACTTACTTTCTCCTCTGCTATCATTTACTGAACTCTCTAACAGAAATAATATACGTATTTTTGAAACTTAAACTATTTAATATTTAAAAGTATGTCAGAATTAAAGAAAATTCGAAATTTTCATAGTGGACAAACTTTATATCCCATTTGTATCAAAAAAATGAAATATTTGAGTGAAATAAATAAATTACAATAGAATTCACAGTAAAGTTGGTTGTATCATTTATTATTGCAACGTTTTAATGCACATAAGTTATCAAAATGAGAGCATTTTGTAAATAATTTTTAGAAATGATACACGAAGCGGTCTCATTTTTTTATGCAAAAAATTTAATCAACTTATATTAATCATGGCCGAAATGAATCGACTGAAAAATAAACGATTTATTTTCAGTTATTTTCGTAATAGTGTAATTGCGGAGACTATTTCACTATTTAATTTAAAATGAAAATAACAGAAAATCAAAGACAATGTGCAATTCGATAATTAAATAGTGACAGCTTATAAACATAACCTAAAATGCATGAAAAAAAATTTGTCGATAAAATCAATATAGCCGAGCTTTTTAGAAGGTAGGTGGCAGCACTCATCTTTTCCTTTCTTTAAATATTTTCTGAACCTTTTTTATAAAAAGCAAAACTCTTACTTGAAATATTGGTCAAAAATATGTATTATGTTATCAAAAAAAGTAATATTGTAATCAATAAATTTAAAAATAAGTTAAATAAATGGTTTAAATAAGATGTTAATTATTTTCAACAATATTTTTAATAAAATATTTCATTATTTTTTTCAATATTTTTAATGAAACAGTTAATTTTTTAAAAAGTATTTTTGATCAAATAATAAATATTTTACACGAATGTTTCCGTTCAAAATTAATATTTTTCACCTTTTCTTTGATTAAAAAATTAATTTTTGTCACGAATATTTTTGATTAAAATGTATTTAAATTATAATTAAAATATAATAAAAAATATAATTAAAATATAATAAATATAAAGGGCTTGTCCCGTTAATGTCAATAAATAAATAAATAATTTTTTTAACCAATAATTCCTTTAAAAATTAATTTTTGTCACTAATATTTTTGATTAAAATATAATTTAAGAATTATTAAAATTAAATTATTAAAAATTATTACAAAATTATTAATTATTAATAATTAATAATTAATTAATTAATAACTGATTAATAATTAATTATAAATTATTAATTAAATTATTAAAATTATTAAAATATAATTAAATATAATTTTTTCACCAATATTTCTGATCAAAAAATTAATTTATTTCAGGAATATTTTTGATTAAAAAATTAATTTAATTCACGAATATTTTTAATTAAAAAATTTTTTTTCATGAAAATGTCCTTTAAAAATGTATTTTTTCTTTCTGTAAAGAGGAACAGGTAAAATCCTAATTTTTATTGGCAAAAAAATCTCCATTTTTTATTAAAGGGGTGGGAATAAATATTGTCAAATAAAAAAATTGAATTTTTTCTCAATTTTTAATTTTTGACGCCATGAATAGAAACCTTTCTTAATAGACAGGAGGAGTTTAAATCTTGATTTTTATTGGCAAAAAATCTCCATTTTAATTTGACAATATTTAGTCCTATTCACTAAATATAGAATGGAGATTTTTACCCAAAAAAATTAAGATTTAAACTCCTCCTCTCAAGATTTCTAATGGTTGCGTCAAAAATTAAATTAATTTTTTCATCAAAAATATTGGTGAAATAAATTAATTTTTTCATAAAAAAAATATTTGAGAAAAAAAGTAATTTTTTTGGGTAAAAATCTCCATTCTATATTTAGTGAATAGGACTAAATATTGTCAAATTAAAATGGAGATTTTTTTGCCAATAAAAATTAAGATTTTACCTCTTCCTCTTTACAGAAAGAAAAAATACATTTTTAAAGGAAATTTTCATGAAAAAAAATTTTTTAATTAAAAATATTGGTGAAATAAATTATTTATTTATTTATTGACATTAACGGGACAAGCCCTTTATATTTGTTATATTTTAATTATATTTTTTACTATATTTTAATTATAATTTAATTACATTTTAATCAAAAATATTCGTGACAAAAATGAATTTTTTTATCAAAGAATTCAAATTAAAAATAGCGGATCCAATATGGCGGACATTTTACAAATTGTTCCGATTCGCTCGAAATTTGGTACTTGGGGTTTTTTTGGGTCGCTGATTACGACTCTAGCGTCAGTTTTAAAAAATTCAAAATGTCAAATATAAGATTAGTCATTTTTTCGAGTCATATAATATAAGGTAGATTGTCTGTGGGACTATACTATAATGCAATGTAAGATTAGTAATCTCTGACTTCAAATCCTTTTGTGTGTCAACTTTGCAGCGGATCATATCAATTTAAAAAAAATTCCATTTACCATGTAAGATTCCCTGTTTTAAATTACAAAATTCTGAATTTTTATTTCCAATCAACGATCACAAAAACTCCCATGTACTAAATTTACATTTCTCAGCAGCCATATTGGATCTGCCATTTTGAATTTTTTAAAACTGTCGCCAGAGTCGTAATCAGCGACCCAATAAAACCCCAAGTACAAAATTTCGAGCGAAATGGAACAATTTGTAAAATATCCACCATATTGGATCCGCCATTTTTAATTTGAAAAATATATTTAAGTGGTAAGAAAATTTAACTTCTAAATTGTAATCCATGGTCATAATTTCAAAACTAGCTCACGCTTTTTCATCATCTCACAAAATATATCGAAAACGTAAGTTTTTTGAGGTTAGAAAGAAAAAACGAACCAATTTGTGAATTCTGACCCCGGATTCGGATTCAGCGATAGTACTGGGTTTCCATCTCCCATCCAGTGTCAATCCGACATCAGTTTCAAGATGCGAAAAAGACAAATCCAGTAACACATGAATATAAAAAGGATCTGAAAAAATACTGTACTACTCTAAAAGTAAGAAAAAAATTAAACTCCGTCTTGCATTCAATACTAATCCGACATTAGTTATACATAACAGAAAAACAGTACTGGTTTTTAGGGAAGGATTCCGACATTAGTTACGTACTGATTTGGATACTTTCAAAAAGTTTTTCAAATTAACTTAGAGTGCTAGGGACTTCAAAATAACTTGAAATTCATTCATAAATCTTACAGTGGGTTATAGTTATATGTGCAATAATAAAAAATATCGTGAGTGAACCCCCCCTGAAAAAACGACTGTTGGACAAGATTTTTAAACAATTTGTTTTTCAAAATCTGACCTGCTATAGGGACTACAATTTGATTGAATTCATCTAAAATTTGTTATTTAGGGGTTTTTGGAGTTGCTGTTATTTAAATTTCAAAATGGCAGATCCAATATGCCGGACTATTTTTTGACAATTATGGGATTCGCTTGAAAATTGTCCGTTTTTTTTGGTTGTTATAAGTGGGTAATATGAAGTGCAAATTGAGTTTCTATTCTATTTCATAAGAAATTAAAATACAATTATTGTAGGACACGGAAACAAACTGATATCGGTGCACATTGAAAAAAAAATGAGACACAATTAGCTTATATCTGAGACTAGTCGTTTTTATAATAAAACCCGATGGCAAAAAGGTAATAGACTGTGAACGATAACATCTAGCCTCAAGCGTATAAGCGATCATAACCCTAACTTGTGAGAAGTAATTCATTTTAATTTTATAGAGAAAGAACTATCAGCATAAAGTTGGATCGGTTATCTCTCGTTAAAGTAATGAACTAAATTACACATTTACAGATATAAGAGTAAAATTTTTAAGTAATAAGATATAAAACTATAATACATTAACAATAAAAGTAAGTTTGATTCTTTGTCAAATAATAAATGTAAGATTTGTTTTATCATAAAAATGTTGTACCTATATATCTGGGCAAATCCACACAACTTTTAACTTTAATAATAATTATTTACAAAAACATATAAAAGTTAGTCTTATTTTAAATGAAAACTTCAATTATTATTATTATTATCATTAATATTATTATTATTATAATTATTATTTTTATTATTATTATTACATTTTTCTAAATTATATGATAACTATGAAAAATCTATAAAAATCATGTAATTTTGCATTTAACTGAGTAAATATTAAAAAATAGATATCTAAAAAATAGTATATTTCGATACAAGGGGCCAAACGAGCGTTTTGCTCATTACAAGTGTAACGGCGTGGCAAGAACTCAATGCGAGGCAAAGCCGAGCTTTGAGTTCTTGCCACGCCGTTACACGAGTAATGAGCATACGCTCGTTTAGCCCCTTGTATCGAACCATATTTTTCTTTATAAGTGCAGGCATAACCTCGTTTGACAGCTACTTGCAGCTATTCAAAATGGCCGACTCCCTCATTGTGCGCGCGGACGATGAGCAAAATGTTTTGGCCACCGCTTAACGGTGAGCAAAATACTTTGCTCATCGTCCGCGCGTACAGTGAGGGATTCGACTATTTTGGATAGCTGAAAGTGGTTGCCAAACGAGGTTTTTGCATGCACGTATAAAGAAAAAGATATTTCGGTGTGCTGGAAAATTAAAAAAAAATTCTTATTCTTAAAAGTCAAAAGCTATAAGAATTTGACCATCCCAGTCAGAAAAGTCAGAGGTGTGCCGAACCTTACAACCGGTATGACATAGGCCCAATGGTAATGTCGAACATCCACCGGTGCTGGCACTGTGGTACCGGGACGGTTACTAAAGAACAACCGGCTCGGTACCCAAAATTCAATTCCGTTTTTATACCGGCATCAAAACCAGTACCGGCCGGTACCTGGTTATTAAGGCTTAAATATTAAAATAAGCCCAATAGTTTCTGTAAGGTAATTTTTAAATTTATCTTTGAACTCCCTAATTCTTAAAATAGAATTAAAAACCATATTTTATATAAAACTATAATTAATCTCAAAAAATTAAATCTGTTGCAATTCAAAAACCAAATTCCTCTTATTCCATGAATAAAACCCAAGGGCAGTTTAGTAAAACCAGTGTTCAAAGGACAATGGTTCATTTGTTCAATATATAGAAGAAGGTCTATTCCGCATTTTTAACGTTCTCAGGCGGTTCCAGTATCTTTCTGAACACAAGTCTGTCATTAGAGACAATTACGAACCATCACAATCTTTTTTACTTTGCCGACCCTGCTGGCTAAAGTGGAAGATTTCGCGAAAACAATTAAACTTGATTTCGACATCCTTCACAATCAGTAAACATTGCCTTCTAATTGCTTCTTTGTAGTAAATAAACAATAATTAACATTTTTTATTTTATAAATGACAATTTTTAAATTAATATACATAAATTAAAAATAAAATACCGCAGAAGATACATATGAAAAGTAGACGGTTTTTTAAAAAGATTTCAATTTAAAAGTATAGTATTAGAAAAATCTGTATTAGATTTAATATAGGGGAGAGTGACAAACAGTGGGACAGTTTAAACAGTAGGACACTTTACTTTTCTGAAAAACAACTTAAAGAAACTCAACCAAAATTTAAATAAAAACCATGTTTATGACAACACACTATATCTAAAAATTTTAGCCACCTTGATTCATTATTTACAAAGAAAATTGAAAAAATCTGTTTTTGACGTAGAGTAAATTTCTTCTTGAAATACAATGCTGATTTTTATATAGATAGGACAGTTTTAAAAAAAAGTGTAATTGTTACTTCGTTTACTTATGTTTTTAAGTATATTATCCAATAATTTAAAATATTTTAAAATTTCACAAACAATTTTTATTTAAATAATTTCTTGCGATTGCTTAATTTAAACAGTGGGACATTCAACACTGGGACAGGCAAAAATTTAAGTTTATGAAACGTAGATTTTGGCAACACTGATTATAAGTTGTGTCAGTTATACGCATGCGCATTTATACTTACACAGCAACTAAAAATGTGATTTTTTATGCTAAAAGACAATAAAAAATTCAAAATTTATAATTAATAATTATTACAATTATTTTTCGACAACATTTCAAAAATAACACTTGATAAGAGAACGACTATTCAAATTTTGCTCCAAATTGTTTTTAGGTTATGACCAAATTATGACGTATGATCAGCAGTACTGTAAACGTGAAAAAAAATAATAGCAATTTTTTATATGAAACTTGACATCGTATATTATAAAAATTTTAAATATTATTAAATTATGAGTGTTTTGCAACATTTGTTAACGTTATTTAATGCAAAACATATATATTTACAAAGTATGAAGCAGAATATTATTATTGAAATAATTATCGGTTCTTAATAATAGGTGTCCCACTGTTAAACGCAAACCTTCAAAACAAGAAAAATTTATCAAGTTTCAAAAACTTCAAATTTTTTTATTTAATCACAATATAATCTTAATAGAATATGTGCATTGTGTAGAAAAGAGTTCAAACTTTATAGTAATACCAAAAAATGTTCAAAAATATATAAAATTGACATATTAATATGTCTTTGAAAAAAAAGTGTCCCACTGTTTGTCACTCTCCCCTACATGTGTATGAAGCAAATATGCACTACATCTATTGAAATCTAAGATACATGTATATTAATTTTAATGTCCCAACATGGCGGCCGCTTTAATTAATGTTTTTTGATTCCAAATAATGTTTCATAAGGGAAAATTTTTTCAAAAAATCATTCTAAATACGAGAATTTTAATACTTATATGTGACATTTTGGTTAAGTACTCTAAATGTCAAATTATATGCATTTTTACAATGTAAATTGATGTAAACTTGTATTTATATGAAAGAAATTATTTTGCTTTTCTAGTAAAAACCTTATTTTGTACACAAAAACATGTATAAATTGAGTAAAATGCATTTTTTAATTCTGATTCCTATAGGTAATGTTTAATATATACATTGTATATTAATTCGCTTTAATATATGCAGTTTTGTTAAATTTAAGTACTTTATGTATATTAAAACTAAGAATGTTGTTAACAGCGTATGTGACCCTTACAGCATGGGATATCTGTGATATCTCAGGGTTATGTGTCATTAAATTAACATTATTAACAAGATATTAAAGTGACCTCACATTTTTTAACAATTTCAAAATATTTTTTAATAATTAATTCAACAAAACATCAACAGGCCAATTTTCATCTACATTTTAGATACGTAACCTAAAAGTCAAATGCTGCTAACTAATTATTACTAATGCAGAAAAAAGTCCAAAATCAGTAAAATAGAAAAAAAAAAATTTTTCAAGGTTTCCAATATTTCAGCAATGCTTAAAAATCCGTAACAATAAAAAAAAAATTTCCTATTGAAAATTATACCATGGGAAACGGACATGAACAATGGTTTTTGAGATTTTTGCAAGGTTTAAACCATGGATCTAATCGTTCTCACCTTGGCAATCGATTTCGCCCATAGTTTTTATGATTTTACCCATGGTTCCATTTCCACGCGGGAGCTATTAGTAATTATTAAATCGTGCACTGAGAAAACTGGAGGTTTGAAGTGAACATTTGGAGGGATAAAGAGTTTATATTTGAGAGTTAGCTATTGGGAAATAATCTAAATAATGAAATACACCATTCACAGATTCACTTTCTGCGCAGCATTTAACCCTCTAAATATAATAAAACAGAATATACAAGCAGATTTCTTTTATCTATTCAAAAATAATTCTATTAAACTCTCTTTAATAATAAAGGGAAACATATACTTTTTGAACCTCTGAATTTGAACCTCCAATTTTCTCAGTGTGTAAAAGTATCCTTAAGATTCCAGGATAGAATTGTCTGACAAAGGCTCGATCATCCTTCACTAACAATAAGACAGATTCTTGTACATATATTCTACTGATACAATTCCTATTTTATGAGTGTAAATCCAACTTTAGATACTATCCAATAAAATATCTATTTTCCTTTGTCTTGCATTTTTAACTTTATTTTACATTTTTTAGGATTTAATTCATCAAAAGACCTATACAACAAAAGGATATCTCAGAGATATCCCGTGGATATCACACAGAACGGAAATTTGGATATCCTGAGGATATCCATGCAATATCCTTATCTGAGACGGGATATCTCATATTGGATACCTCATATAGACTATCCAAATTAAATTGAGCTTTTTAAATTTTTTTAAATTCAATTAACAAAATTATGAAATGCACAATTATAATCCTAATACTTTATTATTAAATTCTCTTTCCATCAAATATATATAAAGCTTTACATTGCAACAAATGATTTACATTAAGTATTTTTGGAAAGACGTTTCTGAAACGTTAACACTGTATACATTTTGTCAGCTGTGTGGAACGATCACAGGGAGTTTCCCGCATATGCGCAAAAATGTATATCCCACAGGGGAAGTCTTAGAGATATCCCGTGGGATGTCGCACAGAACAGAAATTTGGATATGCTGGGGATATCCCATGTATGATATCCATGGGGTATCCAAATTTCCATCCCGTGGGATATCCCTGGGATCTCAGGGATATCGCAGGATGAAAATGGGATATCCCATGCTGTGAGGGTACAACAAAAGATAAAATTCAATTGAGAAAATCCAATTTCAATTTGCGATAATTAAAAAATGAATTAAAAATAATTACTTTTCTAAAATAAGTTGAAAACAAATTTTTAAGTCTAAACATTTTTTGCGTCTTATGATAAGTTAAAGAAAAATATAAAATGATTTTTAAAATATTCCTTTGTTTTCTCAATAATCTACGGAACTAAATTTTATTGATATTATTTTAACTAAAAGTGTAAAAAAAATCAGAAAAATAATAATTTGTTTTAAAATAGGATTTATTTGTTTTTTCATTACCAATAATTTTCAAAAATGCGGACTATTGTATTAAATAAATAAATAATACAGGAAAAAAGAATACAAATTTCTTCTCGAATCTCATATCTATTAATTATAACATTCATGAATGACAAAATACATGTTCCCACAATTTAAATCGTGAAAAAAAGTTTTTACAAATCCAAGAATCGTTTAAATTTGTTAGTAGTATTTTTGTATTATAATCTGCAAAACCGGCTCCTTTCACCTCGTCAGTGATTCAGCTGCTTCTGCATTGATCAGAAGATTTTTATATCCGAAATTTACATTTAAAAAAATTAAATGAATTATCTGGACGATGGTATATTTTGATCTTTAAATTATTTTCGATTGAATGAAGATATAAAAATTATTTGCATTTTTATCTTGTATAGATTCATGTGACTGTCGAATTTGATTATATCTTCTAAAGAATACAAAAATATGATAGATCACGTCAACCAGTAATCTCTTTTTCTTAATCTTGATTCTTTGAAAACCAGTGTTGCTTTCAGGCAACATGAACATTTCTTTGTTGTATCATGCATGAGTTCCTTGATTTTTAAAAATGAATATTGAAGAAGTAGTTTTTCATTTAGTCTACTAAATTTCCAATTCCAAATTTTCAAACCCGAAAATCGTGACTGATTTTTTCAACTAAATATTTTAAACATTTTTATATTAAATGTGCCGAAAATAAAACTCCACCACTGTTTTTAAAATTCTATATGAATAAGATTCATCTTCAGGCGATATAATCTTGTATATTTATCAAATCTACAAAAAATATTGTTATTTATAAATTGCAATCAAATCGGAAAAAATGTCTTCTTTCTTGTTATTATTTTTTTTTCTCTTAAACGTAAAAATAAAAAAAAATTATTAATATCAGTTTGGAAAGCTAATTTGATGCTCTTTTTATTGGTAATATCCCAGCAAACACGTTCTATAAATGTTATATAACAGTGAAGACACAGTTTTATTAAACATTTGTTACAAGCTGGTTATGAATCTGTTATATAACCTCATGGTAACAGAATTCTAGAACATTGTTACAAGAGAATTACCGATCTGTTATATATTATGCTAACTTCACAGTTCTGTAACCATATTCTAGATCTGTTACAGAATCTTACATATCCGCTGAGTACGACATTTTGCGTAACCTGTGAGTTCTGTTTTTTACAAAAAAATTTGTACAAAAAAAATTTTTTGAGAGCATGTTCTGTAACTGGTTAAGAACATACTTATGAAAACTTCAAAATTCTTAATCTCAGGTACAAATATATTCTAGAACTGAACTTCATCAAAATTTTAGAACAGTTACATATCATTGTTCCGATATAGTTCTAGATATGCGATGGAACATTAGTTACAGAAAATTTGTGGCTATAGTGTTATAGAAATGTTATGTAACACTATTGCAGAATTGTTCCGATTTGTAGGTACAAATATCATCCAGAACTAATCTGCAACAAAATTTTGGAACAGCTACATAATATTTTTCAGACACAGTTCTACAACTACGTTGGAACGTCAGTTACAGATCCTTTGTGATGATTGTGTTACGGAAATGTTACATTACATTGTTACAGAACTGTGAAGTTAGCATAATATAGAACAGAACGGTAACTCCCTTGTAACAATGTTCTAGAATTCTGTTACAATGAGATTATATAACAGATTCATAACCAGCCTGTAACAAATGTTCAATAAAACTGTGTCCTCACTGTTATATAAGATTTATAGAACGTGTTTGCTGGGTACATAAATTTCCGTTGTTAAAATTTTAAAAAACTGTATTATATATAAATTTAAGTGGTCATATATCTTTATGCGCGTCCAAAAAGAGGAATTTTCAAAAAAAAATTTAGCCAAATCTTTTTAGTGTTCCGTACCCGAAGGGGGAACCCTATTAATGAGACTGATAAAGCAAGGGGGGTTACATACCCCCCCCCCTTAGAGGCCACACGAATTTATCTAGAGGGCTGAAATTTGGTATACATATGGGACGTACTTTGTCAACCGGACCACCCCATCTCTCCATAATTGGTTTAATTTAAAAAAATTTTATAATATTGGAAAAATTAGCTTGGAATGTCTACTTTTTAATCCCGTTAGGCGCTTTTTGAAATTCAAAATGGCGACTTAAATATGGAGCCTAAACGACATAAAAAACACAAAAAATCCACTAATATGATCTATATTATTGTTTAAAGCTTCACATATGACGATAAAAATAACCACAACATAGTTTACTTACAAACTGATAACGTATCTCCATTCAAAATTCAAAAATTCAAAATGGCGGATTAAATATGACGGATAAAATTAAAAATTGAGCTAGACTCGTGAAAATTACTACTTGGGGGTTTTCGAGGTCGCTGATTACGAATCCGGTGTTAGTTTTCAAAAATTCAAAATGGCGGATCCAATATTGCGGACAAAAATTTTAAAAATGGAGCTAATTTTGTAAAAATGTCTACATAGGGGTTTTTTTGGTCGCTGATTACAAATTCGATGTTAGTTTTAAAAAATTTTTAAATGGTTGATGACAAATCTCTATTTAAAATTCAAAATGGCGGATAGATTTAAAAAATTAAGCTAGTCTTGTGATTATTAATTAAATAATCCTCACGTAATTTCCATAAAAAGTTATCTGGCGTTGTATTTGATAAGTTCAAATGGCACCTTTTTACGTTCAATATAAAAAAGTTAGATCAATTTTTTATATTTTGGTCCGCCATTTTATATTCACCATTTTGATTTTTTAAAAAGTAACGATGAATTCGTAAAGATTGTCCTGAAAAACCCTTAGGTAGACATTTTAACCGGTTTAGCTCAATTTTTTGGATTTTTGGTCAGCCATTTAGAATTTTTAAAAAGTAACCGCAGATTCGTAATCAGTGACCCCGAAAACCTCCGAGTAAACAATTTCACGGGTTTAACTTAATTATTTAAATTTTGGGATACTAATTTAAATCTGCTGTTTTGAATTTTTAAAATCTAATAACAGATTTGTAATCAGCGACCCCAAAAACCCCCGAGTAACAAGTTTCAGGCGAATCTAAACGATTTTTTAATTTTTGTCCATCATATTGGATCGGCCATCCTGAATTTTTGGAAACTAATACCGGATTCGTCATCAGCGAGACCAAAAACCCCCGTGTAACAAGTTTCAATCGAATCTACACGATTTTTCAATTTTTGTCCGCCATATTGAATCCGCCATTTTGAATTTTTGAAAACTAACACCGGATTCGTAATCAGCGACCTCGAAAACCCCCAAGTAGTAATTTTCACGAGTCTAGCTCAATTTTTAATTTTATCCGTCATATTTAATCCGCCATTTTGAATTTTTGAATTTTGAATGGAGATACGTTATCAGTTTGTAAGTAAACTATGTTGTGGTTATTTTTATCGTCATATGTGAAGCTTTAAACAATAATATAGATCATATTAGTGGATTTTTTGTGTTTTTTATGTCGTTTAGGCGCCATATTTAAGTCGCCATTTTGAATTTCAAAAAGCGCCCAACGGGATTAAAAAGTAGACATTCCAAGCTAATTTTTCCAATATTATAAAATTTTTTTAAATTAAACCAATTATGGAGAGATGGGGTGGTCCGGTTGACAAAGAACCTCCCATATGTATTTTTGCGTGTAGATTACAGGAAAAATATAACGAATCTCATAGGAATTGATTATCATAGCGTTGTCAAGGAAAAACCATGAATTTTTACGAAAAATCCCTAAAAATGACTATGTTCCCCCCCCCTAGGTGCCAAATTTTTTCACATAGAGATCTCAAATTTGTTACACTTATGTATTTTTACGTAAAAATTACAGAAAAAATATAGCGAACATGATTCGGATCAATTTACATAGCATTGTCAAGGAAAAATCAAAAATTTTGAAAAAAGCGTTTAATCTTACTAGCGCACACACTATTTGACCAAGACAGTTCATATTTGTTATACATACGTATTTTTGCGTATAGATTACAGAAAAAATATAGCGAGCACGATTGGAGTTGATGATCATATTGTTTTTAAGGAAAACTCATATTTTTAGAAAAAATCATGGATTTTTCGAATAAAAAAAGAAGAAAATTTTATCTTAAGGGATTAAAATTTATAAATTTTTACGTATTTTTAGTTGCAGATTACAAGAAAAATATAGTGAGCATGATTGGAGTTGATAATCATAGCGTTTTCAAGGAAAAACTGATAATTTTCGTTATGTGTTTTTATGCTCACATTACAGGAAAAATTAAGCAAAATTGGAATTTTTCCACCTGTCTTCACACTTTAACCCCCTTAAATTTTAGGTTTAAGGGTACGGAACCCTCGGTTTTAATGCAAGTGTAACTTGCACTTGTCCGATTTTTTAAAATTAAGTTTATTTTATCGAATAGTACATATTTCGATGTACTTGTAGATACATTTTTATTAATAAATAATAATTATGAAAACTGTAGACCTTGCAATAAAATACCTTTTTTATAGCTGCTCACGGTGACTGCGATACGTCAGAGAGAGTTTAACCCTTTCGTGCCCCCGAGAAACCCAGTTGTTGGATTTTAATGAAGCTTATTCCAAACTTGAAGTCAGATTTTCAAAATTAAAATGGCAGATCCAATATGGCGGATTTTTGTCAAAATTAATCATATTGGTATCATTTTAACTCATGATTTATCATTTAAAAAGCATATTTCTTGGGTTGTCGGTAGATCGCTAAGAACTATGGCATTTGTTATGCGTAATGCTAAACATTTTTATAATTTGTCCTCATTGAGAAACCTTTTTTTTCGCTTATTAGATCGCTAATTGAGATTTGTTCTCTTATGGGTTCCCTTACGCGAGTGTTCACATTCTTAGACTTGGGAAAGTATACAGAATTGTTTTTAGCGTTTTATAGCAAGACAGTTGAATGTTTATATTGATTACACAGCCCCACAAAAAAAAGTGTCGTGCGCGGCAGACAAGACTAGTCATTTCCTATGTATTTTGACGCGCTGAACACGAATCCGAAGTTCGTTTTGCTCCATCACGTCAGGATTTTTTTCTAACCTCCAAAAACCTGTCGGATTTTGAGAGGTAGGCTATTTTTTTAAAATTGATGGATTTACTTCAAACTTGGTATCTAGGGGTTTTTTGGGTCGCTGATTACGATTCTGAAATTAGATTTTCAAAACTAGAAATGGAAATTCTTATATACATAAGTAAGGTATTCACGTCTTTTTATGGTAGCGCACTCTTTTGTCCTCAAAGGATCTGTGTAATGGTTTTCTTTTCAAATTGGTGCCTCCAGGTACAATATCCCTTTTCAGCATCCAACAGTAGTCGGCCATCATATTTACATCCCATATTCCTTGATAACGACGCTCAAATTCTTTAAGATCTTGATGGAATCGTTCTCCTTGTTCTTCACTGTAATCTCCCAAATTTTCAGGGAATTGATCCTGATGCGAGTCTAAGTAATGCAACTTTATGCTCATTAAGCATCCTAACTTACCAAAGTGAGGCTGTGTTATTATAATATTTATTTTTATATTAATTAATGAATAATTAATTAGAAATTGAATATTTATTCGTTATCCAGGTGCGAATTTCGGTCAATATTCACCATGGTGAATATTGTCACCCAAAGGTGGCCCGACTATGGCTGCCAACGTCGGCAGCCCTAGTTGGGCCAACCATTGTTCCCATAGTTGGGCTGACTGCGGGGGATAATGGTCGGCATGACTTGGGCAGCCACAGTTGGGCCAACCTTGGTCGCCCTAGTTGGGCCGACTATGGGATCGTCGGTTGACATGACTTGTGATTTAGCAATCATAGTTGGGATATACTTTAAACAAAATGGTGATTAATAAAACTGTGGCAGCCAAAATATTAAGAAACCCACTTCTTAATGGTCGGCTCAAGTCGAGTCGACGGTCGGCTAAATTTCTTTGAAGATGCAACTTATGAGACTAATTTTTCCTTAGACTCTCATGTAAGCGTAGGGTAATGGATAGCGTGTTAGATTTCGGTGCGTTAGGTTGCTGGTTCGATTCTTGCGAGCGATAAATATTTTTAAAATGTATGTATGTATAAGATTGCGTTTAGTGTTTAATTACCTAAAATAATTGTATGATGAATTTAGAATAACTACTAATATATGTTGTTCGTATAACAAATTTTTATATTTTATTTTTTATTGGTCGGCCAATTTTGGCAGCCATAGTTGGGCCAACTGAGTTGACCATAGGTCGGTTGACGTTATCAATTCGCTAGTTGGCCCGATCTTTGGTTCCAAAGGTGGACCGACAATCTTAATTATATTGGGCCCAACTATGGCTGCCGACCGTCGTCCCAAACAGTCGAAAAAACTAGGGCAGCTACATTTGGCCCGACTATGGCAGCCCAAGTTGGGTCAACTGTGGCTGCCGACCGTCGTCTCCAACGGTTGGCCCAACTGGGGCAGCCACAGTTGGCCCGACTTGGGTACCCATAGTTGGGTCAACCATGTTGACCCTTGGTCGGTTGACGTTATCAATTCGCTAGTTGGCCCGTCCTCTGGCTGCCCAAGGTGGGCCGACCGCCAACTCCCACCTGGGTATACATGAATTGCATACTTTGACGCCGGGCTACGAACTCTGCGCATGACCGTAGTGACGTCGTCACACACACACGTGTATAGTAGTAGTGGTACGGATTACTATTTTTCGAGTAAAAAGTTTGATCTGATATAGTAAAAGTTGTTATATTATTATTTCTTATATTTCGGAGTATTACTTATTAGAATTTCTACGTGTAATATTTAAAAAGTGTCGAATGTAAAAAGTAATACAAAATTTAATAAAATTTACAATGGCGTTATAAAATTTAAAAATTCTAAAGCAATTTCTATTACATCTGTAGCAATTTTTAAAAGTGACTACTGTAATAATTACTATTAGTAATTTTTACTACCAGAAATAGTAATATTTACTTATGCGAAGTACATTTTACAATTAATGATAATTTTTACTAGAAAAGTATAATTATTACTATTCCATAGGAATTTTTACTAGAATCTCAGCACCATTTTTCTCCGTGTGTGTATTTCTATAGTAGCTGAAGTGATATTTTATACCCAGCAAAAATAAAACCGTTAAGAATATACACTTTTTTAAGAGTATCAAATGAAATTTAAGCATTTTTTCACTTCTTAACTTAAAAAACTAATTGGAAATTAAATATTAATGTTCCAGGGACTTGCTCGAATCATTTGTGTCGTTTCCGTTTCTGTTCTGTACACAACACATTTACACATTGACTAATGTGTTGTGTCCGGACACGAAACATTTCCTCATTGACTAATGTGTTGTGTTCTGATACGACACATTTCTACATTGATTATCGTTTCGTGTTAGGACACGACACATTTTCTCATCGAATAATGTTTCGTGTCCGGACCCGACACTTTTGAAATAAAGAAATGTTTTCGTGTCCGAACACGGCACAATTTTTTGTCGAGTAACGTTTCGTGTCAGAACACGACACATTATTTCATTGAATATCGTTTCGTGTCAGAACACGACACATTTTCTCATCGAATATCGTTTCGTGTTTGTATTTGACACTTTTGAAATAAAGAAATGTTTTCGTGTTCGGACCTGACACATTTAAAATAATAAAATGTTTTGTGTCCAGACACAACACATTTTCTCATTGAATAACGTTTCGTGTTTGGATACGAGACATAATTCTTTTTTAATGCTTCATGTCTAGTCACTGAAACATTTAATTAATTAATTAATTTAATTTAATATGAATAATTTATTATTAATTTAATGAAATTCTTAATCTTTGTGATGGAGAAAGAAGAGTTGCTAGTTTTTGGGATCACTGAATCCAAATCTAATTCCAAAAATGAAAAAAATCACAGAAAATTAAATGGCATTAAAATAAGCTGCAACGCTTATTATTTTAATCCAATTTTGCTTATTTTAATACCAAAATGGATTAAAATAAGCAAAATTGGATTAAAATAATAAACGTTGCAGCTTATTTTAATGCCTTTTAATTTTCTGTGATCAAAACGGCGGATCTAATATGGCGTAACAAGTAAATTTGTTCATGAGAATATTTTACAATGAGAAAGTGGGTCCTATCCGGACACGAAAACATTTAAAAAGTTTTAGTATCGTGTTCGGACACTAAAACTCTTGATTATTTTAAAAGTGTCGGGTGTGGACACGAAAACATTTAATTATTTTATAAGTGTCGTGTCCAGACACGAAAACATTTAAAAATTTTAAAAGTGTCGTGTCCGGACACGAAAACATTTAATTATTTTAAAAGTATCGTGTCCAGGCACGAAAACATTTAATTTTTTCAAAAGTGTCTGGTTAGAACACGAAAACATTTAATTATTTTAAAAGTGTCGTGTCCAGACACAAAAACATTTAAAAATTTTTAAAGTGGCGTGTCCGGACATGAAAACATTTAATTTTTTTAAAAATATCTGCTCGGGACACGAAAACATTTCATTAATTTAAAAGTGTCCGGTCAGAACACGAAAACATTATAAATTATTAAATGTGTTTGTGATTGACCACGACACTACACAAAATTGATTTGGCGTTTTGTTTCGTTTCCGTGTCAGTCCTTGTTTTGTTCTAATACTGTACATAAATATTACTTTGCATATAATGTAGCAACAGAAAATGATGCCCTAAGATTTAATTTTAAATAATTCAGATTTTTAATTGTTCAATTCGAGTATCACAAAAGTTTAAAGTTTCGTGGATTTGCCCATTGTAATATGTACTGTTATATATAAGTTTACAAATTGTTCTTAATGCAGGTTGATGGTTAACAATTAAAGTATCTTTCATTAAAATTATAATTATAAGTAATAATTTCGGATCATATTTAAACAAGTAAAAAGTAGGGTTACAAAAAGGAACATTTTAAATTGACGCTACTGCTTGTAGCTTGTAGATGTTAACATCATTCTTAATTTGTGAAGTATAAAGTTCGGGGGTTTCAGAGTAATCTCCTAATAAATAAATTGTGAAAAGAAAGAAAATGTAATGTTTAATATATGCACAAGATATGCATTTTGATGCAGGTTTTCAATTTGTATATAAGCGCTATGTGTTTGTAGGACTGGAATTATTATCACTTACGCCATAATATCTCTTTATTAGAAATTTTGGACATACTTCCGCAGTAGGGGTACCTCCGATTTTAATAAAACTTGGTATACTAACGTATTTTGTTGCGCTTTTTACGAAAATGAAAGTGAAAATTGGCGCAAATTTGATTATCATGGTAAAAAACATAAAAAACACCATAAAATCATGGTTTTTTGCGATTATCTCGTAAAAAACAAAAAATTTCGAAAAAAATTTTAGACAAAAGTTGTAGATCTCAAAAAAAACATATTTTATGTTTTATGCATTTTTTACCAAAAGTCATTATTTTTCGAGAAAAATCCAAAAAACGATCAAAAACGCAACAAAATGATGGAAAAATATAGTAACTAGAGAGGAATTTGGTAGTTGTATGTATACTAACGTACTTTGGCGCGCTGATTACGAAAATAATAGTGAAAATTGGCGCAAATTTGATTATCATGGCGAAACCGTGGCGAGAGGGGGTGGATATGGCCGAAAGTATTTAGCAGGAATTGTGGGGTGGAGTCTAAAGCAGCGGTGAACGCAAAATAGTAAACACGGCCTTCGGCCGCGTAAGGAACTGATCGCTTCTCTTTTTAAAAAATCTTGGCGAGAGGGGGCGGATGTGTCCGAAAGTAATTTGCGGAAATTGTGGGGTGGAGTCTACAGCAGCGGTAAACGCAAAATAGTAAACATTATCATTATTATAATGTTTTTGGTTTTTTGGATTTTTCTCGAAAAATAATGACTTTTGGTAAAAAATGCATAAAACATAAAAGGTGTGTTTTTTTGAGATCTACAACTTTTGTCTGAAACTTTTTTCGAAATTTTGCGATTTTTACGGGATAATCGCAAAAACCATGATTTTATGGTGTTTTTTATGGTTTTTACCATGATAATCAAATTTTCGCCAATTTTCATTATCATTTTCGTAATCAGCGCACCAAAATACGTTAGTATACCAAGTTTCATTAAGATCGGAGGTACCCCTACTTCGGAAGTACACCCGAAATTTTAACCCTCGTTGCTCATTTGTAAGACTTCACCCTGCGAAGATAAGACAGTCGCGGGACTGTCTTATCATTAAAAAAAGGAGATGAAATTATTATATTCAATTGTTTTTCGAGACAAGATCCGTTAAGAAGTCCATCCCTCCATCCCTATAGTTATCTGTGGTAACGGTTCTATTTCTACAAGGAAAAAAAATTTTCTGAAAAATTCACATATATATTGACGAAGTTTATTTTCTATAAACAGATGAATTGTTGAAATACTGACATTTATACTGTAGATGTACTAAGTTTTTGACGCATAGGAAAACTTTTTTGAGATTATCACTGACCAACATTAATACGAAACTTACAGATTTAGACTTTAAGGACTGGTTTTCAGGGTGAAAGTTGGTTATTTTGAAAATTATGTTTGAGACATTTAAAGGAATATAAAGTAGACTTAAAATCGATAAAGAAGAAAAAATCTAATTACATAAACCGAGTGGCTTAAATGTCTATGGTTGGTTTTTAAAAAATCCTTTTTTGGCTATTCAGCCGTCAAAAAATGTAAATTTTTGTTTAAGAAGTTTTTATAGATTTTAAGTTTTAATATAAAGAAGTTTAAGGGTGGGATTTCAAAAGTTAAGTTTAAGTATGTAAAAGTTGACCCCGCATATATTTTGTTCATATTGACAATCATATTATACTTATATTGACACATTAACTATTAACATGCCTACATTAACAGACCTTTTTTATTAAAAAAATTTATAATATTTAAATTATAGTTTTTAATTAATCTAATTAATTACTATTACTGAATGTACAAAAAATACGAAATATTAAATAATGAAAAAACTTAGTAGGTATAAGTTTTCCCTAAAATTGTTTGGAATATTCCTCAAGAAATTTTATGAAAAATTACTAAATTGTTTACAGTTTAAACAATAATAAATAATAATTATTTATTATTAATTAATGGCAAAAGAACTTTAAAAGAAAGGAGCAAAAAAGATAGGTTTACATAGAGGATGAAGGAGTTATATGTAGATCTTATACCAAAAATGATATTGCGGACATCTTTTGGACATTCATAGGCTTTTGGTGATTCAAATATCTACAAAAGTCCCTGGAACATCCTATGGGCAATCGTGGAGAAAATAAAGATGGTCATATTTAGTAATAGAAAGAAAGGGGAAGATGAGTTGTGAAAATTTAATAGCAGAGACGTTGATGAAGTGGACGAGTTTTTTATTTAAGAATTTTAGTTCAGATATAATTGGGAGCATAACTTACATATGAATAAAAGAATAAAGAGAAAGCAGGAAAAATAGTAGAACAAGTGTGTTTAATTAGAAAGAGAAGTTTCAAGAATGATTGAAAAGAGGTTGTTTGAAAGTATGATCAGGATTGTGTTATGGTGTGGAAGATGGAGACGAAAAGAGAGGAGAAGGGATTAGAGCAGGGAAAAGGAAATAAATGGGTTCAACTGCAGGAAGCCTTAAGTGGACAGGTAGTAAAGGGGAAAAAAGTAAGGACCAGAGATATTGGAAAAGGGAAGAAAGAACGATATCGTTTGGCATTTATTGGAGAACAAATGGAAAGAGAGAAAAAGAAATGATAAGGGAATAAAAGTTGTGAAGATTGGTGGGATATAGAACGGGAGAGAGAATGAGGGGATGTAGGTATTGGGTGGAGATGGAGGAGAAATTATATGGAGTTTATAGGTATGAGTTAGAAAGATGTGGATAAAGAGAATAGATGAATAAAAGATAGGATGTGGATGCTGGAGAAGTAGGGATGATGGATTAGAATAACCAAGATACGGTTCGTTCCTTAGTTTATTCTACCCTAAAAAACAAATTCGAAAAATTATAAACATATACACTGCGACCCGAGTTTAGCGAAATCTCGGAATCGGCAACAATAGGATGGTAATTAAGCGGTAAGCGTAAGATGCTCCGACTCGAGCAGGAGCGTAGAAGTAAGGCAACGCGGTTCCTTCTAGTTGAAAATGAGTACCAAGCGGAGACGTTTGTCTTTCGAAGAAAAATGTGAAGTGTTTAAAAAATTTAAATCAGATTTTTCAAAAATAATTATTGCAATAAAAATATTATGTATTATAAGATGAAGAATTTTCAAGAAAAGAGTTTAAGGATTTCGTATTTCAAGTAGTTCGTACGGCCCTGATTGCTGACGTCGATTTCGGGAAATCTCATTACTGAGTTTAGCGAACGACCCACCAAACCTGCGCCGCTAAACTCAGGTCGCAGTGTACGTTAACTTTATAATACTTTTCAACTATTATCAGAACACGTAATTATAGAACATTTATATGAATTGAAAAACATTTAAAAAATATTCGGTGCAATATTTTAAGTTTCCGAATCAAATAAACAACCCAGCTAAAAATTCATGTACATTCATGTCTTCCTTAAAAGATTCCTTGAGGTTCCTACATAGGATCCTTAAAGGCTCCCTGAGGGATCCTGTTAAGAATCCTACGCAGAATATTGGAACAGGGATTCTGTACGCAGGAACCTCTGCAGGAACATTAGTTACTATAAGTTTCCTTTGCAAGTTCCTTTGTCTGAAAGTTTAAAAAAAATTTTTAAATAAAAATTCCTGTACACGAACCTCCACGGGATTCCATGCAGGAACCTTTGTTCCTGAAAATTAACAACTTTACTTGTTGCGCAGTAAGTTTGTATGGCTCGTACGTCTGCGCAAAGGATTTTTTTAAATTAAGTGCATCAATATATATTTATCACAAAATAAAAATTTTTTTTATTGCATTTAAAAAAATACACCCTGGATCCTGTGTGGGATATTCTTATGGTTCCTACAAATGTTCCTTGGCATGAAAAGAAAGTTAAATATTTTCCTGTATAGGATCATTCGAGTGTTCCTGTGTAGGAACCTTTGCATGAAATTATTTTTAATAAATTTTCATGTACATGAATCTGTAAAGGAACCTTAGTAATTAATTAATTCCTGTTCCAATATCCATCAAAAAAATCTCTAGGGATCTTTTAAGGCTCCTGTAGGGGAGACCGAGGAGGAAAGTAACAGAGGAGGAAAGTAACAAAGCTTATAACTTTTAAACAAATTATCGGTTAGACATGGTTTAAACATATTTTTAGTCGGCACTGTTCCCCCTTCCTCCTCCATAGTGTGTCCGAGCCTGACAGGAAAGGTTAGATCTGATTCCGGTGTGACGTGCAGAAAAAACGTCAAAAGTAAGTTTTTGTTCAAATTTTCAAATTCTCGTATTTCTTTAATTTTATTGTTTTTCAAAATGTGCCTTTCGTTATTTTGTAGCCTTATTATCTGTCTTTAAGTTGTGCTTAAACAAACAATTTAACAGTTGTGTAGTTTTAACTTTTTTGTTGACATACAAGAAAAAATCGACCGAGGAGGAAAGTAACACGCTACTTTTCTCCTGTTGTCGATATTGTCCATGTTTTAACTAATGATTGAAGCAAATCGTATTTAATGTTACGAATAACAGAGATTTATTTAAGAAAAACCTGTGATCTAGGTAAGCATAAAATATTTTTAAGAAAAAAAATGAGCTAAATTCATAAAATGTTCGAAATATGTTCTAAATATGTCCCAAATATGTGCCAAATAAGTATAAAGTGTACTTAAACTTTTATGTGTTCCTAATAAAAATATTTCTAATTAATAATAGTCATTAGTCTAAAGAATTTTACGTAATTTTATACTGTTACTTTCCTCCTAGGAGCTTGTTACTTTCCTCCTCGGGGGTGAGGAGGAAAGTAACAGATGAAGAGCTTGCGTAAAAGTTATACTGTGAACTGTGAATTTATTATAAATGTTTAATTCAAATTTTATTTAAAAGGTGAATGTCCAAGCTTTCATTTAATATATTGGACAAATTTATCCGACAAATATTTTTAATGCTAGCATAAAAAAACTGATTTTTGTTACTTTCCTCCTCGGTCTCCCCTACAGGAATTTTTAGCTGGGAACTGAGAGATTAAGTTCCAGAATTAGCCCACCTGTCCGAAGTTAATCTAGTTGACGCTACCTTATTTTTTCTATGTTTAAATATGCCTCCATTACATCAATTTTAATTATTATTAGTACTAATTAGTTAAAAATAATTAATATTAACTTTTGAACTATGCTAAAATTAAGCTTTTAATTTTTTTCATTACCGTATGCGGTCGGTAAGGTATTTTTTTCAACTTTTCAGGCAATATTAAAATTCAACAAAATATTAATTATTTTTAACTATAATTGAAATCGATGTACTTTGTATTTCTTTATAAATATAAACCTATTTTTTGTTCATTAATTAAGATTGTTCAACGGTCTCTGAAATTCTTTGGCATTTAATTATCGCCCTATAAAAACGGCACTGAACGTGAAAATTATAAACATTGATTTTAAAACACTATTTTCTCGAATTCTGAACACTTTTTATAAAATTGGACAATGTAGCAAGATTTCTTATCTTATAATTTTCCAAAATCGGAAAGATTTTTCATATCTACGCAAAAACGCGATAGCAAAATAGGAAATAAAAAAGTAATAATAATGACAGCTGCGACATAGTGCTCCCTGCATGCTTCTGACATCTAATGGCGGCAAGACGTAGTAAAACTAAAATTATATTACTTTTCTATTTCCAATTTTACGATCGCGTTTTTGCATGGATTTGAAAAATCTTTTGGATTTTGGAAATTTATAAGATAAGAAATCTTGCTACGTTGTCCGATTTTATAAAAAGTGTTCAGAATTCAAGAAAATAGTGTTTTAAAAGCAATGTTTATCATTTTCACGTTCAGTGCCGTTTTTATAAGGGGATAATTAAATGACAAAAAAATTCAGTGACCGTTGAATATTCTTAATCAATATAATCTGAACAAAAAATAGGTTTATTTTTATAAAGAAATACATAGTATATCAATTTCAATTATTATTAGTACTAAATTAGTTAAAAATAATTAATATTTTGTTGAATTTTAATATTGCCTGAAAAGTTGAAAGAAACTACCTTACCGACCGCATACGGAAATGAAAAAATTAGAATAACTTCATTTCAGCTTAGTTTAAAAGTTAATATTAATTATTTTTAATTAACTAGTACTAATAATAATTAAAATTGATATACTTTGTATTTCTTTATATTTGCACTATGAATATCAACCTATTTTTTGTACAGATTATAATGATTAAATAAAATTTGAAAAAAGTCCATTGAATACTAAATGAGAATTCATAGGCCAAACTTTATCTGTAATAAATAATTATTTATTACATTATATATTGTAATTTTGATATGAATCAACTCTATAATCATCCATTTACCTCTCAAAATGCATTTTTCCTTCATATTTAGTCGATTTATCAAGTCTTTTTTGAAGAAACCAAAACATAACCGAAAGTTAACCGAAAATTAACCCAGCTGGGTTAACTTTCGGTAAATAAAAATCGCCAGGGAATTAATAATTTAAAAATTTTTAATCTATCTATATTAATCAAATCAGACTCTTGTCCGTACATTGCTCAGAATCCAAAATTTTTGACATAGTTTGTCGTTATGAACAATAAGGAGTCCAAAAATGGCCATAAAAAAACTTGTGAATACTATATTATTCGACCATTTAACACGCATCAACATTCCCCAAATCGTATCTGACAAAACGCATTTTGGTCCGATATCGGATTCTGAATTTTAGAAATTTTTTTATTATTTTTTATATCAAAGAAAGGTAAAATTAAAATAATTTAATAAATAATGAAAATTAAATTTTTTAAACAATTTTTTAAATTTTCATTTCAAAAATTCCTTATTTTTTAATTTTTATAAGTGATTTCTTTCTTTACACAACCCTTCCACATTGTTGAATCCTGTCCCCCTCATGTCGATAGTGAGAGCGATTGAAAATAGCGCCACACTTGGGTGTTAATATAGACTATGTCCTATTTAAAAGGACTGACATCGTTACCGATGTCAGTACCAACATCGTTTCTGATATAATTCCCGACATCGGATCGGATGACGGTTCTTATATGTAATTCCCTTTTTTCAGTGTAAACCGCAATTGGCATAAATTTCATTTTACATAAATCTTATTTCACATAAAACTTAGTTGACATAAATTTTATTTTACATAAATCTCATTCGGCATATAACTCATTTAACTTAAATATCATTCGTTATAAAAATTGTATTATCGCACCTCGTCTTACACACCTGATTCATGTCAAAAGAGCTTTGTATCAAATGAGTTTTATGTTAAACTAGCTGTCGACCCCGCCTTCGAGTGCGTAACCGATAGTTTTTTCGTACAAAAAGTATTATTATTTACATACAAGGAACACTGGGTAGATGTGTTTACCCCTAAATTCATGGGAGTTGGTGGTAAAAATGCTACTGTTTAATTCCATTTTTCGTGCTAAATTATTATTGAGCAAAAAAAATTTTTTTTATTGAATTTTTCTTTATATTGTGAAATTTCTATATTTCCGTAAAAACTTTAGGGGTGGTTTTCACCTCTTAAATATTCACCATTGCCAATAAAAAAATATATGTGTTGATTAGTTTTTCGAGTACTACAACATATATCAAGATGAACGAAATCGGAGGGGAACACCTACCCAGTGTTCCTTGTTAGTATTTTCATCAGGATCGTCTGTAAATTGCTCAGAATTTATTTACATTGCTTCAAAATTATGTAAATATTTTATTGTTATTTAACTAAAATCAATGAAAACTTATGTCTTCCTTAAACTTAAATTCTGATTTCCCAATGGAAAATAAACCATTCGTTTAATATATCACCATGATATCACCATGATATGACTGTGATATGACTGTGATATCACCTTGATGTCACCATGATATCACCTCGATGTCACCGTGTGATATCACCGTAAGGCGGACAGTTTCCTGATGTCACGGTGATATTCCCCGGTGATATCACCGTAATATCTGGTTGATATATCCATACAAATTAATAGTTTTTAATCGGGTATGGCAAATATTTTAAGTTAGGCTAATATCTAAAAGACTGCCAAGTTTCACTTCAATTGGTCAATACACGGAGAGAAGGACATATAGTATAGTTCTATTATCATGCCAAAAGAATTTACTAATCAGAATCGTTATTTTTTTACTGAATAAAAGAAAGGTTTTTTACAGTTGTACAAGACGTACTGAATAAATAAATACATGTTACTGAAACATAATATATAGCTCTACTGTCCGTTCCCATGAAAAGTTTCTCACTAAAACAGAGATTTACCAAATCTATTCTCTCCATGTATGTACTTAAAAAACGAAAGCTGTCAATAAAGGTATCAAAAAATTCATGTACTAGAGTATCTTTTATTGTTAGTGACTATTCAATTGAGACTAATCATTAGAAATATTAATAGTTTTTCATCAGGAAAATTTTGAATTATTAATTATTGACAATAATTAGAAGCTTCGTTATCATTCCAAGCATTTGTCAATGAGTTGACAAAAGTTTTTCTGAAAAACGAATATAAAATGATTGGGTAATGTAAATTAGAAAATCATTATTGGAGTGATATTGGTCTGTCTTGGTTAACTCTTGTTAATTTTCCATTGCATTCTGACATCCTAATAAAGAAAACGAGTTCCTGACATTTTCATGATAAATGAGATTTTTAAACCACGGAGTTCGCTATAACATGTTTAATGATGCCAAGTAGGTTCGCTGTACTGATGTATTTAAAGGCAATGTAATTGCCGATTATAATTGTTTTAAAAACTTTTATATATTCTAGCTGCTTTTTAAGAGCACGTTTGTTTAAATATCTCAGTTTTATTCCGAGTGCAGGTACCCATTTTCTTCATCAAGACCCTAATGATCAGTCTCAAGTTCAGTACTGCCAATAAGAAACGGTCCGGTGTAAATACTTGTTATAGAAAATTTTATAAGTATTAGTATCCTTCCAGTGCACTTTACTATTCACTGCAAACATAATACTCGCTTAGACACTATCAATTAACAAAAATGTTATATTTTTGTTTACAGTTAATAATTCTTCTATATCAGAGCAGCATAGAGTCCATCGAAGAGAATCCAAATGTCGGCAACAAATTCCTTTGATAAACACTTGCTTCAGCTTATGCGTGAAAATCTAGCTTAAGATAAATTTTTAGTCTTTTAATATTAAATTTCACTGGCAATTTTATTAATAATTCTAAATTCACTTATAAAAAATATTCTGTTCACTAGATTAAGACTTAATAAGAATAAGTCTACCACTTCAAAAACACCACATTTATATCCACATATTCACACACATGCATACACATATTTTCCTAAAAAAATTATCATCTTTCTTTAACATTATTCAGATTTATTTTCACATATTCTTCAACAAATATAATCACTGAAATAAACTTTAATTTGTTTTACGAAATTTCTACTAGTTGTTACTAATTTCAAATTTTACTTTGTTACTAATAAAGCTGAAAAGATATTTACTGGAAGGAAACGAGTGAAATTGATGCACGACGCGGTGTGCAGAGAAATCAAAGAAAAAAACCTTCTCAGCAATGCGATCGGAGTATACGAGGCGATCTGGACAAAGCTGAAGTCAGTACTAACTGAGTACCAGTACGAGGAGTTTGGTCTGCCCCATCGCCAAGGTTGGTAGGGGAATGGGCCCCTTTGCCGGGACTACACTACCACTACGAGAGCGTAAACGTGTCTTAGCTAGCGCGGACGAGGCCTTTCCAACTCATCTCCTACCTCATAGCAACCATATTTATCTGGCATGAAAGAAAGGTTTATTTCATGAATTGTATAAAGCCATTCAATTTGATATCAAACACACATTGCACCTCTCACGAGTGATGTATGCATATTGACAGATCAAGTTTAAACAAATGCTACCTTACGTAAAATTTCTAATAGAATCTTAATATTTGTATATTTCTAATTGTTTATGTTATTTTGAAATAAGAGTTTTGAATTTGTTTGCTATACACGGGAAAAATAAATTCAGTGAATTTAAAACATTACTTTTTGGACCTACGGATACAGCCGTTGACGAAACTAAGTTCTGTAAAATATATATAATAAATATAAGGGAATAGCCTCTAGAAAAGTTTATTATTTAAAAACTTTTCTATGAAATTAATACTGTAGCAATATAGCAATATTTACTATAGTAATTTTTCTGGAGTTTATCCGTAATTTCCTAAATTTACAGGGTGTCCAGCGATTCTTGAAAAAAAAATTCCAGGACTTTGGGAGCGTTCACAAATTACGTAACGTTTTTTTTTAATTTTGACCCCCCCCCCTCCCCATGTAACACGTTATTGCATACATTAGCGCCATTTTTTCTGCTGTCCGTAACAAAGTGCTTGACCACTTTTGGCGTAAAAACTTGGAAAAAATGTTATTTGGGGTTTTTACCTATGGAATTTAATAAACATGATAGTAAGTTAATTTAATTTTTTTTTTTTTTGAAAAATAAAATTTTTTAAAAAAGTGTACTTTTCTCTTAAATCGAGGTACGGAACCCTCGGTTTCAATGCGAGTGTAACTTGCATTTGTCCGATTTTTTTTCTTTCAAGCGTGCTTCTTGGTATAATGAATAAGCATTCCTTACAGAATACAAAAAATTTACTTCGTTAAACTGTCCACAACAAAAAATCAATATAATTTTCAAAAATTTTAACAATTCAAGGTTTTGCTACAAATTTCAAGGAGATTTCAAGGTTTTCAAGGTAAAAAAAAATCTAGGAAAATTCAAGGTCGCTGGACACCCTGATTTATTTTTTCATGTATACACATTTGGATTCAAGTACGTTTCTTATGTTCTCCTAATTGAATTTTAAACGGTTCAACTATATTTTATTTGGTTTTTATGTGATTTTATAACAAAGCCATAATCTCTGAACCTGAAATAGTGATACTAATATAATTATACCACTAATAGGGAGGTCGTTTCTTTGATTTTTTCGCAAAATCAATTCTTCTTAAATAAAACATTCAATGTTTTTATTATCTCTTGCCTACTTAACTCAAAACTATATACCTATATAACTATATAATGAAGAGTACTAAATTAGTAAAAAAATATGTACGTTCAGAGTTAAAAAAATTTTTTAAGTAATTTTTATGACCTTGTATAAATGGGATTACGCAACATTAAAAGATTTAATATTAAAATTTCTAGAAATTTAATTTTTGTCGAAGTAATAAAAAAAAGAAAATAGAAAATAAATGATATAAGAAAAATGTTACAACAAAATTATGATAAAATGTAATGCGAGTTTCGCGTTCTGGAGTTCTATTTTACTTTTAAAATAGAGAGTTGTAAAATATTAAAAATAAATGTAAAAGAGAATTTAATTTTTAAATATTTTACGTTGCATACAAAAATTTTGTACTCTATACAATTACAGTGTGCAACAATAAAATGTTAATTTTTTTGTTGTTTTCACTAAAACTAATTAAAACAAGAATACCATTTACTGGATTTGTTGATATTACTACCCTTTTACTTTTTTTTATGCGTTTGAAGGTCTCAAATACGTATTTTAGCATATTTTTATTTAGCATATTTCAAAGTCTTAGAACTACATACTACAAAAGAATTTTTTCGTATTTTATATTATTTCTTTCATCTTTTATATCTGTTAAATAGATTCTGTAAATAAGTTTGTGAATTAGTCTTTTATTTTCATTGCTATACAACTGTTCCTTTATCCTTTAATGGAGAAAAGCGGTTTCACAGAAATAAAACTATTCAAGTGATACTCACTAAATTGAATGAAAGTATAAAAATTTCATAGAGCTATGAAAGAAAAGAAATTTTTTCAAATCGGCAAAATTTCGGAAATCACCCTTTTAGAAGGGGGAGAGGGTTAAAAACAAAAATTTTAAACAAGTTGTAAATTCAGATGTTCATTACATGAACATTTTGCTTCCTCTTTACGATCAGCAAAAAAATTTGCTTCCTCGTGGAGAAAACAAAATTTTATTGCCAAAATGTGAATTTTTGATTTTTTAACTTTCATTAATTCTTTAAATTTACCTCAAATGTATACTTTATATATATCGATCGATTCGTCTTGACGTAAGGAATACAATTATTTCATATATAAACTTCAATTTAAAAAATCACAAAATTTTATAGCCAAAATGTGAATTTTTGATTTTTTAACTTTTATTAATTCTTCAAATTTACCTCAAATGAATACTTTATATATATCGATCGATTCGTCTTGACGTAAGGAATACGATTTTATTATATATAACCTTAAATTTTTCTATTTAAAAATTTTTTCGATTAAAAAAAAATTTTTGGAAAAAAGGCGATAAAATTTTTTTTTTGGGATATTTTTCAAAATCCTTTGGTCAGATTTGAGATATTAATATGATAAATGAGCCTACCAAATTTTATCTAAATCCATTAAAACCTGTTAAAGTTATCTTCTAAACAAAAAAGGGATCCACACACACACACACATACATACATCCGGACAATTGATCAGGATCTCATATAACATGTTTCTATAAAGAAAAAAATTTGTTTCCGCCACTTTGAAAAGTTTTATAAACGAAAGGACTACAAAGCTTCCTCCACGAGGAAGCAAAAACTATTAAATTCCATTGAGGTTTGCTACTCAAGGGTTTTAGGGCTCGCTGATTATGAATCCGAAGTCAGTTTTTCAAAATTCAAAATGGCGAATCTAATATGGCTACTAAAAAAATTTTTTGGTTGACATACTGGATCGGCTGTTTTGAATTTTTAAAATTATACTTTATTTTCATAATCAGCGACCCTAAAAACCCCCGAGTAGCAAATTTCAAGCGAATTTATCACTAGGGATCATGGGACACTTCCATGATGGGCGACTATATGGAACTTAATGCGTGAGGATACATCTGAAAAAACAAAAAAAATCATAAAAAATATTCACTTTTAAGCTAAAATGTCTTTTCTAAGTGAACTTTTCTTTTATTTGTGTAAATTTAAATAAAAAATTATGTTTAAATTAATTAATTTCATTATTCGTAAACTAATAGCTGAAACACCGAAAAGTGTAAAAATCACAAAACTTTACATTTAACATAAACACTTAGTACTTTAAAGGTATAATAGGGATTTTTTTCCATATTTTATGAAGTTTTAACGAAAAAAATCAAGAAAGTCACTTAAACAAAACTTTTTTAAAATTTTGTCGCACAGTGTTATTTGTGTCATTCAACAGAAATATAATTGAAAATCAATTGAGTAAGCGACAAAATTCAAGTTACTCAAAATGATTCTAGCCAGAATTTTAATAGGTTTCATAACTTCCAGAGTTATTTTGAATTATACATTTTTGATGCATTTCAAATTAATCCTAGGTTTTTTCTATGAATGTAAAGCACTTGCGAATTCAGATCACAAGACAAAAAAGTAATCTAAAGTTCGAACACTTGAAACAGCATGATTCGAAATAGTTGGAGAGGATCAAGCGCCATGTATCCGACTGCAACGCTGCATCACAGTGACTAGAGATATAAACAAGCTTAACAGGTGGCATTCGCAACGGATGAATCAAGGAAATGTATCTTCCTCGCGATCGACCAATCTTCTTAAATATTCGCCTTATGCTTGCTTCTAAAAACACTATTTAACTAATGTATAAATAGTAATACAATATATTAAAATGAAATGTCAACTTTATTTTGATAATTACGAATCTATCTTTTGATAATTTGTATTTTTAACACCCATAATAGAAAATCACAATGATTGCAACTTGTGCATTTTTCAACAACAACTTACATATTTATGTAACATAATTCGCAACATTTTTTTAAATTTTCACTCACAAAATGAAAGATTTATTTAATTAAATTTAAAAAAAAACAATTACTAAGTTCGAAACATAAATATTATGATATAAAAAGTGACAGATATTTTTCGGATATCTCCACACGAAAAAAAATCTAGAGATGCGAACGAGCGATATTGGAAATAAAGCTGAAATAGAAATACATACAATTCATTTTTAGAATCTATTCAGCTATTGCCAGTAATTTTTTTCAAAAGAATTGGCACGTTTTATGTTATCGCTGAAATGGCAAATTTCCTTTATTAAGAAATTATCTATTATTTTTAAATAACAGAAACAAACAAGTCTTTCAAATAAAGCAGCAAAATATACATCGAACAGCGCCAGACATGTAGTCGGTTTAATCATGCGAACATCAGTAATTTGGCGATAGTCAAAATCCCTATAGTACAGTGTGTGAGTGCATCGAAAAAATTAAGATGGCCGCAAGTAATTAATGTGTAATACAAATTCTTTTAAATCTAATTTCAATTCAATCAAAATTCATCGATATAAAAATTTTTTTTAATGTGAAATCCACATTATAAAACTTTGCTGAATAGAAATTCAATAATTTAAGATTTGACGCCGCAGAAATTCTTATAAGTTAAATGTGAGGATTATTCATAGGTCCCAATAATTTTTTCAAATAATTCATTGTTTTATTTTAAAAAATTTAATTTTTTTCGTTTAAATCAATTATTTATTTCATCGAAATATTTTTAATAAAATAATGTATTAGCAATAAATAATAAATTATTTGTATTAATAAATAATTTACTTTACGTGAACCATTAAATTAAATTTGTTGTATCAAATAATTTTTATTTATATTAAAAAAACAAATATTTCACTGAAAACATAACCTCAAATTTCAAAATCCGTAAATTATAATTTTGTAAACACAAGATATGATTTAACAATATTTAAATTAAGAATTTTGTTACTATATAATCATTTAATTATTATTTTATGTATTTTACATCATTTTCTATAAACTGCACGCATTTTTTGTTTGCTTTCAGTCCAATCTTTATAACTATTCACCAGAATTATGTTTTTAGCTATACATTTTGAATACTGTAAACGAGGAATTTCAAAATCTTTATTATAAAGTGACATAAAGTATAAATTAGCAGTACACTTTCACCAACATAGAGATATTGACCAAAGATTTTCACTTTGACCAAAACAGCGATAATGCCAGTATCGCTCGTTCATTTTTGACGAAATATTTAGCTACTATATGGCGAAAAAATTCTCGGATATAGTTGTACTTTTTTTCCATGCACGACATCCTACGGATATTCTTAGTACATCTTACAAATATAATAACATTTTAATAATATGGTGTTGACAGGTTTCATAAAAGTTTAGGTTATGTTAATTATCTCACATATTTATTCATTTATTTATTTACGTTTCCATAGCCGATCGGCCATTCTCTTCAGAACATAATAACTCGCGGTATGTTTGAACAAATTAAAATTTTTTTTCGTACCACACGCAATTTTATTGTTCTTTTTGTTTCTGGGGAGTTCTACGAGTAAGACGACATAAGATTTAAAATCTGGTGACATTAAAATTTTATTTTTATTAAAACAAAGATAAATTTTTGCGCGCACATACAAGAATTGTAGACAAAGCTTTATTTTTGCATAGTATTTTTAATACATTTTTATGTAAAGAATAACGTCTTAGATAGTATATTATATAGTATACGACTTTAGATAGTATATAATATTAGTATAACATCTTTAATTCAATGGCGATTCTGCATCAAAACAATTAAATATGGCGGCTGTTGTATTCTGTAATTGCTTTGAGTAAACGTCCGGCATAGTCTGATCAATCTTATATTTAGTCCAAATCTTTTTAAAGTCAGCGCATGCACAGACATAAAAATTCGACTTCCTCGCGGAGGAAGCAATAATTTTGTTTAACTCATTTAGGTGATTTAAATGATTGAAATTCAATTAAAACGCAAAATTTTATAGCCAAAATGCGATTTATTGATTTTTTAAATATCATTCATTTATTAAATTTACCTCAAATGAACCTCATTTACCTCAATGATAAGTAAATTAGTATATAATAATTTACGGAAAAGTATATTTTTAATAATTAAATAGAATATTTAAAAATTAAAAGTAATCAATAAAAAATTTACCTTCTATTTTCTCTTACCCTCATTTTTTAATGAGACTAGTGAAGCAAGGCATGTCCCCCCCTAGCGGCCAAACGAATTTATCTAGAGGGCTGAAATTTGGTATACATATGTATTTTGGCGTGTAGATTACAGGAAAAATATAGCGAGAACTCCAATTGTGCTTGCTATATTTTTTTGTAGTGTTTTGCCATTCTTTATAATTTGCCATTTTCTTTTTTTTACCATTTGCTATTTTTTTTATCTTTTGACATTTTTTATTTGTTGATATTTTTATTATTTGGTGAAATCTAAAAAAAATCATAAAATTGAAAATGTTAAATAATAAAAAAATTAAAAATTTTTAAAAAGTTATGATATGTATTTCCATGCTCACATTATAGGAAAAATTAAGCAAAATTGGAATTTTTCCATCGGCCTTCACACTTTAAACCCCTCAAATTTTAGGATTAGGGGTACGGAACCCTCGGTTTTAATGCGAGTGTAACTCGCACTTGTCTGATTTTTCTATTTCAATTCTTGTACTTATTTTATTCCTTTCTTTTTTGTATTAAATTTTTTTATATTTTTATCTTTTTCTCTTATTCTTTTTTTTTAATTCGATATTCTCTTCACATTTCTTTTAAAAGAAAATGTTAATTTTATTTGACAACAAACAATGGAATTAATTGAAATTTAAACTTAAAATATATTTGTAATACCTAATGTTAATTAACTAAATTAGTAATGGAAATAAAAAGACTTGAATCAACTAGTCCGCTTGTTCCATTCTTTAGTTTTTTGTGCAATATACCCAAGCACACGGTTCAAATTATTTTTCATAATGTACAGTCATTTAGGAAACACATAATTGATATTGAGGTGGATCCAATCGTTAACGGCTCTCATGTTCTTTTTTTTGTAGAAGCTTGGAGTTGTAAATCCAACAATTTTAACTTTAAAGATTTTTATGAGGTAACAAGAATAGATGGTCCAAATGAAACGAATGCGAATCCTGGTTGGGGATCGATCATATTTATAAAATCATTTTTAAGAGACAAAATTCAACCTGATAAATTTAGTCGTTATTATAAACTTAGCACACTTGGTGGACACTGTGAATGTTTAGAAATAAGATTATTTGGGATCCGTTTGATCAGTGTAAACAAATCTCCAAAGTTTATAATAAATTTTTCCCTTGAATGTAAATGTAAAATAAAATCGGACAAGTGCGAGTTACACTAGCACTGAAATGGAGGGTTCCGTACTCGAAGCGAACTTATTTGGTATAAAAACAAATGTTTAAAAAATATGTGTCGTATTTCAAATAATATAAGTGATACAAAAAGGAACAATTTTGTAAAATTTACGTATAATTATACGTATTATTATACGTATAATTATACGCTTTGTGTAAAATAGATGTTGTACTTATTAATTTTTACATTCTCATTATAATGAGAAAGTATTAGATTTTCCCTATTTTGACCAATCTCTAATTCTTGTTTTTTGTATAATACAATTTAAACATTTTCAATGTTTGTGTTTTATGACAAATAAGATTTATATATAATTTAAATAATAGTGCTCATTTTTGACGAAATCAACTGCAGCTCCACCTGTACATTTCTAATTTTGAAATATGTTTCTCCCTTCTATTTATATTTTTCATTCTCAATGCTCATTTATTTGATAGTTTTTCGAGTTCGATTTTTTTCTATTCGACCTTTTATCGCAATGTTTTTTTTAGAAAGGATATTCTGAAAGGGATGGCCGATCGGCAATCGAAGCGTAAATAAATAAATAAATATGTAAAATAATTAACATAACCTAAATTTTTATGAAACCTGTCAACACCATATTATTGAAATTTTACACAAGTTTTGAAACATCAAACAACATCTTATTGATATAACAAAATTTTATCCAAGAATATTCTTAGAATTTTCTTATGACATCTGTATAGAATTGCTCTCGAGAATTGCTTCAAAATTGCAAATCGTGAGTTTTTGAGGTCGCTGATTACGAATTTGATGTTCATGCTTAAAAATTCAAAAATGGATACCCGAGTAACGATATTTAGAAATTTTAAAACACATTTCGAATTTTTACGTCCGCCATATTGGTTCCGCCATTTTGAATTTTGAAAAACTGACATTGGATTCATAATCAGCGACATCATTCTTTAAAGCTTTAAAAATCGTGAAGACCAAAATCGTAGCTAATCCTTTTTTGGAGTTATTGTTAAATTTGTAATTTTTAGTTATTACACGGAAAGAAAGTTTGTAGCAATATTTGATATTATGGTGTTACTTTTTAGTATATTTGGTTACAATTGCGGAACATTTTGGCATGATAACGATTTTCGATACTATTTTTTAAGAATGATTGAGATTAAAATAAGAATATTTAATATAGTTGGAAAGAAAATTTGATATAATATTTACGAAATCTGAAATCTTTTTATTGAAACACAAAAATGTCAAATTTTAATAAGCTCTTTATCAATTTTTCTAACCAAATATTTCAAATTTCGTAATTAGAATTGTATAAAATGATATAATTATTTTAGATTTTGATATAAAAATTGAAAAAGAAATATCAAAGTTAACGAGATTCGACGAAATTTGCCGAAGTTGAACGTTCGGAATTGCCCGATCCTCACCGAGTGTTAACAAAGACTGACGAAGCTCTTTAGGCAAGCCCCCTTTTACCATTATCTTGATACAGACCTGAATTTCTTTTATATAATTAATTTCGAAGATTTTACAATAAATCAGTAAAAAAATTGTTCTCCAAAAAATAATAAAATATTTAATTATTTTCCAATAAATAATGATTTTTATTTATATTTTTAAACATGTTTTGATATAATTTCACCTTTCTCATAAGCGGTGAAAAATATGTCTGGTTTGAATTGAAGAATGGTCACATCAGTTTTTCACATGAGCGTAAATTTGTATATGAAGCGTTATCCTGCGAATGTTATACGTATTATCGTTAGTATAGGTTAGGAATAAAAATAAGCCAATCGATGTAAAGCAATGCGGTGTATATGTGTGTGTGTGCATTTAAAAGTTCACATCCTCGTCTATCCTCGAGATGAGAAAGAGATAAAACTTAGGCGTAGAATCTATTGGCGTTTGTGTCGTCATCTGTCACGACTGAACCACTTCGAATTTTTAGTATAGTTCAGGCGCGGATCCACGGTGGGGCGAAAGGGGCGATCGCCCCCCCAAAGCTTCTTGAAAATTATAAAAGTTTAACACATTATCTAAACTAATTTTCTCTTTTTTTATACCCACACTTCTATAAGGTTTCAATTTTCGAATCGCCCCCCCCCCCAAATTTGCTTCTGGATCCGCCCATGGTATAGTTTTAACAAATTTCGAAATAATCTTTCCAAATTTTCATATAAATTTAGTAAATAACGAAGTGCGCGTCGGTTTAACTTACTTCTGGTTTTTCGTATAAATTTATCAATTTACGAAATAATAATTTCAATTTCTGGAATATATTTACTAAAAAGACTATTGGTAAAAATATACCGATTTTCGTTATCAAACCCAAATGTTCCGCGTTTGAAAAAGAGAATACTAAAATTTCCTATCAGATTTACCAAATATTGCTACTAAATTTCTTTCCGTGTACCTACCTGACAAGAAATTGTAAATATAAGTTATTTCATTTTAAAACAAAAATGTTACTCACATCTGCTTTTGTTGCAAATTTCATATAAACAATTTGACGTTTCACTACCATTCGATATATTATTGTATATCTCCTTCACGGAGAGAAGAGCTTCAGTATATTCTACAAATCACGCTTAGTACAGATTCTATTAAACAGCATAGTCAGAGAAATTACTATAGTTTTGTCACACAAAAAGATTTACCTAAATCTTTCATAATAATGTACCAGCTGGTAGTCAAACGTCAAATTGATTGTACAATATTCGCAAGAAAATATGATTTTATAAATCCTAATATTAGCGAAATTCTAAATCATCTTTGAATACACAATATCGATGGACAGTATCGTTTATTTTGGACTGACTAAACAGTCTGTTAAAATGAACTATTTGTTTAGTAAAATGTAAGGGAGCATTTACACGATTATCGAAAGAAAAAAATGCAGACAGAAGCGAAATGCAGAAATCTGCTTAATTGTGGTCAGCTAATCAGATTTCTGAATTTTTTTCTGTAGGTGAATTTTTTTGTGTGACAAAATAATAGTACTTCCTCTGACTACGCTGTTTAGTAGAATCTGTACTAAACGTGATGTGTAGAATATACTGAAGCTCTTCTCTCCGTGAAGGTTACACAATAATATATCGAATGGTAGTGAAACGTCAAATTGTTTATATGAAATTAGCAACAAAGGCAGACGTAAGTAACATATTTGTTTTAAATTGAAATAACTTATATTTACAATTTCTTGTCAGGTAGGTAATAACTAAAAATTACAAATTTAACAATAAGTCGAAAAAAGGATTAGCTACGATTTTGGTCTTTACGTTTTTTAAAGCTTTAAAGAAAGAGAAATGAAATGCCGCTATCCGATTTTGTCCCCATTTTTGCAAAATCTAAATCTACTTGAAGCCAAGCGAGTACTTTTGAATCCCACTTTTTGGGTTTTTCCTTTGGCACATGTACATAGCACTCACTACCAAAAACATTAATGTAAATACTACCCAGCAAACACGTTCTATAAATGTTATATAACAGTGAGGACACAGTTTTATAGAACATTTGTTACAAGCTGGTTATGAATCTGTTATATAACCTTATTGTAACAGAATTCTAGAACATTGTTACAGGGAAGTTACCGATCTATTCTATATTATGCTAAATTCACAGTTCTGTAACAATGTAATGTTACATTTCTGTAACACAATCATCACAAATAATCTGTAACTGACGTTCTAACATAGTTCTAGAACTGTTTCCAAAAAATGTTATGTAGCTGTTCTAAAATTTTGTTGCAGATTAGTTCTGGATGATATTTGTACCTCAAAATCGGAACAATTCTGCAATAGTGTTACATAACATTTCTATGACACTACAGTCACAAATTTTTTGTAACTAATGTTCCATCGCATATCTAGAACTATATCGGAAAAATGATATGTAACTGTTCTAAAATTTTGATAAAGTTCAGTTCTGGAATATATTTGTACCTGAGATTAAGAATTTTGAAGTGTTCATAAGTACCTTAACTATTTTCTATGGAGTTAATAAATAAATAGTTTATTTTATTTAAGTATGTAGTTAAATTTAAAAAACTCTAAAATTTTTATATATCACATAGTCTTGTTGTTTTTTTATATAATAGCAATACAGTTTTTAAATCCTCCTCAGTCGCAAGTTATCAAATCAATTTTGTATTTATATTCCGATGTTGGGGTAGCGTAATGGTTAGCGTATTAGCCTGTGGAGCGATATTGCTATAAAACAGTTAAAATTTGTCACTGTTCTAACTATGTTTATTTTAGAGTTTCTTTTTTCTAGTACATCAAGTTTTAATATTTTTATTAAGAATAAAAATATTTTGCATGTATTTTTAGGTAATAATCGTGCGATAATAGTTATGTACCATTTTATAGTTGTTACAAAACAGTTCTAGAACTGTTACAAATACATTTGTAACCATATTCTAGATCTATTACAGAATCTTACATATCCGCTGAGTACGACATTTTGCATAACCAGTGACTCACAGGTTCATAACCAGTTACAGAACATGTTCTCAAAAAATTTGTAACAGTTCTATAACTGACCTGTAACAGTGTTTGCTCGGTAGCAATATTAAAACTAATGTTAGTTAACAAATTTACAAAATTGTTGCTATCAAGCATTGCAAATTATTTTTCTATACAAGGAAAAATTCCGGTAGCGTACTAAGTGAAAAAAAAGTTTAGCTTTTAACCACGAAGTATTGTTCAAATAATTTTTAATATCTGATAGGAACAATTTTGTAAATTTGTTAACTAACATTAGTTTCAATCTTGCTAGTATTTACATTAAATAAAAATATGAAAGAAATAATAAAAAAATAAAGAAAAGAGCTTTAAAGAGACTTGGTGAAAAGAACAAAAAAATGTTTTGTTTATATAAAATTGTAATTAAAAATATAAAAATTATTTAATTAATCATTGATTTTGTTAAGTATTATAAAAATACATTATCTTTAAAAAAATAGGAAAGCAAACCCAAATCTAAAACATGTAAAAACAGCGGCAGTATGTATTTGTTAATTAAGGATTGTTTAAACAATGCTATGTCTAAATATTAATTAAAGTAAGTATTAGTCGTTTACCTTGACTAATAATATTGCACATTTCTCTAAATTTTTCATTAATTTCGTAATGAGGAACTAAAATCATTAAAATTGTTTAAACAATTAAAAATTTTTTTTTCAAAAGAAAAATCAAAGGCGTTATGCAGAATTATATCTTATTTAAAATAAGACCTAGAACGTCAAAATCGGTTGAAATTTGTAGGCTCTATGTTAATTTGTCCACGGCCCACTGTGTAGCGTAGAGCGCGTAAAGCTTGCACACAATTTTTAAAAATTCATTTAAACTTATTTAACTCCTCAGGCCCATTCCGGCTCTTTTTGGAAAATCTTCTGTATATTTTAAGGCATGAATAAATCATAAAAAAACAAAATTTAATCGGGCCCAAATTAAAAAAAAATTAATTTGTTTATAAAAAATTAATTTTTTTCATTAAAAATTAAATTAAATAAAAATTAAATTAAATTAATTAAAAATTTAAAAAAATTTCTTAAAAGTTGAAGAAAAAACAAAACTTTTATTCTGTGGCAAGATTTTATCAAATTCAATATTTTCAGAGATATCTGTTTTTTGGCTGTTTTTTCAAAAATAAAAAAATACGTATTTCATGTTTTTTTACAAAGAATAAGAAAAAAATTTATTTACCCGAATTTTAAACCTCGACTATAAATCTCACGTGGAATTTTTATTTCATATAAGAAAAGTAGTTCTGGAACTGGTTTTTTATTTTATTTGTCTATAAGTACACTGAGAAAAAAGCACTATTGATTCAATAGTGCCGATGCTATTGAATTAAATTTTTTTTAAACAATAAATTCTGCATTGAATCAAAGAAGTGTATATTAAAATAGAACAATTTAAAGTTTTAAATTAAAAGCCTAATGTTTTCTAGAGAAACATTTCAAGTAGTTGCGTTGTAAACATAATTTGTTTTATTAAAGACACATTAATTTATTTCAAATAAGAGTGGTAATTAATTTAAACAAAAAGTTATTACAATAAAAAATAGTGTTTTTGGCTTGTATATAAATATATTTTAAAGAATTTTATATGCTTTCAAATCAATAGCACAGGCTGTTGTTATAATAAACGGCTTATTCACATACGTTCGAAAGCATGATGCTATAAAATTGACAGTATGCGTAGTAAAATGATAAGGCCATATTATTCAATTATTACGAATAAGAAATTGATATAATAAAATGTATTTTTTAATAAGCAATTATATTTCTTTGGTTTATTTTAATGTAAATTTGATTTGAACAAATTATTATTTCGTTCAATAATGTATATTTCGTCTTATATGAAAATATTTTGCCGTATTTAACAAAATACATCAAATGAATTTAAGAATGGGATTGATAATAAGATAATAATAAGAACATTAATAATAATGTCGAATACTTTAAATTATTTTAAAATAATTTATGAAAAAAAATTTAAAATATTTATTTTCAAAATTATTTTAATAGTATATTTGATTATATTCCATATTTTTTTATAGAAAAGCTAATCATAAGGAATCATAAGAAATCGAAATCTAGCACTGGAAAATCTATATCGGTAAGAGGACGATTGGCAATAAAATATTGGAACAGAGTAAAGAAATTGCGACTGCTGGATAAGAGTGATAATACTGAAAGTAATACTCAGTCAATGCTATCACTGTCGGTAAGATATTTTTTTTTAATTTTTGTTTAGAATTATAAAAAGAATATTCTATTTTAAGATGTTTTAAAATAAAATATCCCAAATATACACGGAGAAACTTTGTGTATCACTTTTTGTTAAACTCATATGTATTTTTAGTAAGGAGCCGTCCATATACCACGTCGACAAATTTTAAGCACTTTTTGACCCCCCCCTCGTGGACAATCGTGGATTTTTAATTAATTAACCCACACCCCCCCCCCTATTTTTGTTCACGTGGACTTTTTTATTGAAAATTTTTTTTTCTTATTAAAAATGATATCTAGAGAAATTTTTAAAAACGGTAAATAAATAGAAGTTTAATAGTATTCAGAAACATTTTATCATTTTTTCATTAGCTATGAATACCATCTTTGGTTTACGGTATGAATATATCTTTGGCAGCAATATCTTAAATAATTAAAATATGAAAATAATTAAATTATTAAAAACTATAAATGTTTTTAACAGAAATTAAAAAATCTAATAATAATCATCATTAGTGATTTCATTTGCATCTTTGATGGTCCATTGTTGTGTTAACCAATCTGCAATGTTATCAATTGAAACATAATCTATTTCGCTCTCCACCTCGACACAGGACACTTCTAAAAGCTCCGTTTCTTCATTTTCTTCATCCTCTATTTGTTTTTTACGCCCCTGTGAATGAAGGGCTTTAATGTGATCAGTTACATGAGATTTTGCAGCAAAATAAACTCCGCAATATTTTCAAATGCGTTCTAAAATTTAAAAAATAGTTTGTTAGTTAATAAAAATATTTCAAACGAATAGTAGTTTTTAAGGGGGTACGTACCTTTCAGTACAGGCAGTACTGTAGGGCAGTACAAATCATAAGGGAGATTTTGAGGTAAATCCTTCCCTTGAGGTTTCAAATTAATCGGTTGCCTGACATACAAAGGAGAAAATTCATCTTTGTTTTCTACTTCCGAAGTATCAGGAATTTTTAAACCATATTCAGTGCGTCGAAGTGGAAAAGGTGAAGGAAAAAAACCTTCTGGCAATATTTGCTTTATGTCACTGCGTGTCGAATTACAGCAAGCAATTTCATCACATTTGACGATCTAATAGAAAGAGGACAGCATAATTTTTAAAAATTTCATAAATAGATATATAATAATAGCTTTAAGAAGTTAGTTCTACCTGTAAAAAATACTGGCTTTCACGAACATCTATGGCGAACCATTCTGCTGACGGCATTTCAGGAAGTGGAAGTTTGCTGTCAGTGTCGGCAAATTTCGCTATTACTGAATCACGGTGGGTCTGAGTAAAGTTCAACCCAAAGAAGCTTGCGTATCAGAATTTCTTCTTGATTTCTTTTTTAGGATGCCTCCTGATAATTTTGAGCCCAAAAAGAAAAAAATCGCCTGAGCCGTTTTTGAAAAAACTCATTTTTTCGATATTTTGAAAATTCAAATTAACATATTTTTGAAAAAAATATATAATTGTAAGGTTATTATGGGCTTAATTCATTTAAAATAACCGAAATTAATGTTCCATAGGTGCTTAATTCTTTGCAACAATTTTAACCCATAAAAATACTTGAAAAACCGTGAAAAATGTGTTAAAAAGTAGATTTTTTTAAAATTACTCCCTCCCATTGCATTTTAACCGATTAATAGTACTTACAAAAATTAAAGCTTATAAAATTATCTGTAAGTTAAAAAAAAGTCGAACGATTTATCTTTAAAATTGTCAGAGATATGGCCTTTAGAATACAAAAAATATACAAAAAAATTTTTAAAAAGTCAGTTTTTGTGAAATATCTAATGTCTTGTAACCCTAAACATACTGCTACCCACGAATATATTAAAGTAGACATAATTCTGAGTAAATCTAAAAAAAATAGAGGTTTCTAGCTTAATTACAACAAAAGTTGTGACCGTCTAAAAATTACTTTTTTATTTTTACTTGTATAACATTATTTTGTTAATGTCTTAATGTATTACGATGTTAATGTTGTTATTATATTATTATATAATTTATATATATATATATATATATATATATATATATATATATATATATATATATACTGTTCATTGAGAGTCAAAATTATAAAAAAAATGAAGATCGATATTATTTTCACATGCAAAGTTTGTTACAAGCGTTTTATGCGTCTGTTCGTATTTTCGTAATAATATGAAAGAAAATGTCAAAAAATCACGCAAAAACGAATGAGGAAAATAGGCAACAAATTTGCTTATTATGTTTTGGCAAAGCAAAGTAAATGTTTCCGGTGATTAAGCAAGGTAAACTCGAAGCTAGGATAAAGAAATTTACCGAATATGAGCCTGAGGACATTAGGTTACCTTCTGTTGTATGTTCCGGCTGCCAAAGAGATTTATACAGAATTTCACAAGAAGATATTGAGAACAATCGAGTTACGTTACCAAACTTTTCTGACATTAAAGTTATGAAGAAAACGAGATCAAAAAGTTGCACTGTGTGTGATTGCTATATTTGTCAATTAGCAAACACTCCAAAGTCAGGAAATTTCACAAAAGTTGTTTTGCCTGATCGAAAGAAAATGCTATCGGATATTTCAAATATACAAATCTTAGGTAAATAATAATAATAAAAATAATAATAATAATATGAATAATAATAATAACCCCCAGAATAAAAAATTTCAATTATTCAGCTCATTTTGCGTTAATAAATTTTTTTATCAAAAAATATGTGTTTTTAAAATTATTTTATTATCAATTACATATCTAAATCCTCTTTTAGACAAACAAGTTTCAGCAACACCTGTTATTGAAAAACGTTGCAGTTACTGCTTTTCTTTGATTGGAAGAGGTTTGACTCACAAATGCAATTTGACTAGTCGCCTGGAAAATTTGACAAATTGCATAGAACAGTGTGGTCCAAAAGTTGAAGAGCAAGTTGCATCGTCGCTATTAAAGAAAAAATCTAGTGGGAAACAAGAAATTACAACAAAGCTCTCATTAACTCAAGCTAAAGGTGGTCAGCAACTTCGAGTCACTATTGGGCAAAGCGCAGTTGAAAATCCATTAAAACAAGCACTGCTTACTGCAGAAGACTTTTTGAAAATTAAAAATAGTTTCCATTTAAGTCAGAACAAAATAATTAGGATTGCTGCGGCTATTCGTGTTGCTACAAAAGATAGGAAGATCATTGAACCTCATCTTAAGAAAATCTTATCCGCTAAAAGCCATATCGTCGATCAGTATTTCGCTTGTGAAACATTTAAATTTTCCAGAGTCAATTCTAATAAGGTCTCAGAAGAAGAGCAAACGATTGCTTATTGCATTAATCTGGAGGGCCTCATCGAGCATATTAAAGAAACACGTCAGCTGTCAGAATACCATTTAAAATTTGGAATTGATGGAGGTGGCAGTTTTTTAAAAGTATGTTTGTCGATCCAATCTACTGAAAAAAAGGAAGAACTGAGTGGATGTCGTCAACGATATAATGATGGCATTTCTGCAAAAAAGTTTAAGGATTCTGGCGTTAAGAAGTTGCTTGTCTTAGCACTAGTACAGTGTGCTCAGGAAAATTATCAGAATGTATTGTTGCTATAGTCTATCATTAAAATTCATAACTTCCAAGGGACTATCGCAACTGATTTAAAACTCGCAAATATCTTGGTAGGTATAATGTCCCATAGCAGTTCATATCCATGTACTTGGTGTTATGCGAAGAAAGGAAATCTTGATGAACGTGGAATTTACAGAACTTTGGGCAATATTATGCAAATTTATAATCTTTGGTGTGAATCAGGATCTCGAAAAGAAAAAGCTAAAAACTTTTGCAATTGCATTCATCCACCAGTTTTCACTTCGAATGAAGATAAAACCTTTCTTCAGATTATTCCTCCGCCTGAATTACATTTATTGCTGGGTGTTGTAAATACCTTATTCGATAAATTGCTAGCTGAATTCGAAGATGATGCTACAAAATGGGCGAGATTATGCAACGTCCAACGAGAAATAACTTACGGCAATTCTGGATTCAATGGAAACTCTTGTAAAAAACTTTTGAAAAAGTAGATTTGTTGCGTGAGATCAGTCAAAAAGAATGCTTGAAATACGTAAAAACCTTCGATGATTTCAGAGCTGTAACAAAAACGTGTTTCAGTAATCACCTGGATCCCAACTTTGAGGAAACAATAGAAAACTTCAGAAGTAGATACTTAAATTTAGGCATTTCGATTACATTGCGTAACAGACTTCTGTAATGAAATGAAAGCAGGACTTGGATTCTATAGTGAACAGGCAATGGAGTCTGTTCACTCCGATTTTAAAACAGTTTGGACAAAATACAAAGTTTCCAAAGAACACAGCGAATATACGAATAGACTATTACATGCTGTTTGCGAATATAATAGTTTTCATTCATTTTAAAAATTATGCAATTTTTGTAAAAGGTTGTTTAACCTTGTTTGTGCACAGTAATATATTTGTTCTTTTTTAATTTCTTTAATTTAAAGTTACTGTTTTTTAACTAACATTATCCCAAGTAAATAAATAATTGATGTTATAACAGTAAATCCTAAAAAAGAAATCAAGAAGAAATTTTGATACGCAAGCTTCTTTTGGTTGAACTTTACTCAGACCCACCGTGAAGGGTGACTGCTTGAATTGACATTCGACGATATGTTTTTTCGTGAAATTTAATTTTCGATCAAATGCCAAATTTTAGTAGTCAGACTAAGAAAAATTGATATCTTTGCAGTTTTTTCCCACTTTAGTAGTCAATTTACTAAAAATACATAGTGAGTTTAAGAAAAAGTAATACTTAAAGTTTCTCCGTGTAAATTTGTAAAATTATAAATTATTATTAATGTTCATAATATACAAAGCGTATTTTTTTAAGAAACTGTTGAAATAAGTCTTAATTGGCTGAGAAACAATAGATCACAGTGGGATCTTATAGTCCGTCACTGGCAAGTTACTTCTGATATTCGAGAAGTGGAATTCTTGAACGGAAAAAAAATCTAGTCTAAATTTATCAAAAGTGTCCAATTTTAAATCATCCTGAAGCGCACAAATTAATTCTACAAGATTTTTCACAGTTTAAATTCACTGACGATGAAATAAATTACGACGCTGCAGATGAATGGTCCGAATTTTTTGAAAAAGTTCAAACAGTTTGTCCTCTTGATTCGACAAAAAAAAGATGCTCGGATTCGTCATTTATTAAACTTGCTCTACACATGTGAAATAGAATGTATTACAATTATTTTCTCGGCGAACTAATTAAAAAATTGACACACTTTTAAATTAAATCATTAACTTTTCATAGATAACAAAGCAGTAATTCAACTACGTCTTTTATCATTCCTTGTTGCTCTCAAAGGAAGACAACGCAAACCAAATAAAAATGATTGGAAATACAGTATGTTAGAGTCAGAAGAAAGTACTGTCCAATATGCCGCGGTGACTTAATATTATTAAATTACAGTAATTTTCAAAAATGTATTCCAGAGAATAAATATTTTGATACTAAATTTTATATTATATTCATTCATTCATTATATTCAATTTTTTAGACTATTGACGATATTACTCGGATTTGCAAGGACTTTAAGACGGCTATGAGCGCGAAAGGTTTAAACAGAGATGGGTAAGTATCATACTTCATGTATGTTACCTAAGTTTGCTACGTATGTTACATGTGTATACAACTTGTCCAGTTTGCTACACAACGTTTGTTACATTTCATGACGTAGGCACTCGTAATGGTCAGAAGCAAATATAACCTCAATCTAGTTGGTTCCGCTATGTGCTTAGTCTTTGAATTTTTGTTTGATTGATTTGATTGTTTCTAAAAATCAAAAAGATCTATATTTAATTTTTCAGAAGCATTGACGAGATTTTTTTGTAGGATTATAGAAATTCAAAGTAAAGAGTAAAGACATATAAAAACACTTATAACTTAATAAAAATTATTAAACTGAAGTGCAATAAATTATTATTTAAAGAATATTTCATCTCTTTATATTTACCAGTAGATCTATTTACCTGAGTTGCCTGAGACATTATTATAATTTATCTGATAAGGCCAACGCACAATAGATTCGCGAAAGTCGTTCGCGAACGAGATGCATGAGATAGAAAAGGATACGAATATATCTCTGTCCTTTTCTAACTCATGTTTCACGTTCGCAAACGTCTTTCCCGAAGATATTCTGCTTAGGCTTTTATGATGATGAGGCGAGTTCGAGTTGACATCCAAAAAGTGAGGTTATATTTATAATATGGTTTGCGATGTTTGCGACAATTTGTTACGTATACTACACATTTTAGGTATCATACGTAGCAAACCTTGAGTTTGCGACATTTACCCATCCCTGGGTTTAAAAGTTCGACCTTCTATTCTTGTCGTTGGTCCAGAATTAAATCCAGTGCAAAGTGTTTACGTGATTATCGATGACGTAAAATACGAAGTCGAATCTGTGATAAAAGCAATTGATGTTTGTTTTAAATCCTTTTATGTTTTTAATTGTAGTTCCCGCCCGCAAGTCAACACATTTGGCTTTTGATCCTTTTGTCTAACCGACATCAGGAATTTTAGTGCAGAATAAATTCCTCTTACATTTATGACTCGTTTAAAAGGTTTAGAAGTTAAAGGTGATAAAAATTGGGCAATTATTTCGTGGAAATTCCTCTAATCATATAAAACAATGGGAATTTTTCAACTGTTGAATATAAAGTATTATATTACAAGCAATCCCCGCAATCTGACTATTTTCCAGAATTTTCCCCCCTTCTCAAACTCGTAACCTGACCATCTTCCCCAACTACTAAAAACCAATGATTTCAGGACAACATTATTTTGAATATGATAATTTATATCGTTACGTTGTAATATAGAAGTAATATTGTAATTCATATATAATTAATAATTACAATGTTAATGAATATTCATTATATCAGCTTGATAAAAAATTAAAACAAAATAGACGAAAAATGAATTCAATTTATATTTGAATTCTTAATATTATTATAAATAATTTTCTATTAGTAAAAATAGAATGAATTATTTTTTGACTGTTAAACAGCAATAACTAAATAAATAATTATTAAATAATTTATTTTTATTAAAATTATGTAATTATTAATTAGGACTTTTATATTTACATTAAAATTTAAATTATTATAAAATGTTTTTAATTAATTAAAAATAATTACTTTCGTTTACAAAATACTCAATTTTCAAAAATATTTTCGTTTTAATAAATTTATATAAAACTGATACCACTAAAATTTGACCACTGGACACTATGTATACATACAGCACTGTTCGCGTACGAGAACTGACACTATTCTTAGTCAGGTTGCGAAGATACGAAATGGTCAAGTAGCGGGGATGGTCAAGTTGCGAAATATGCAGGTTGCGGGGATTGCCTGTAGTTCTATTAAATAGAAAAACAAATAATAGCAATTTATATTAAGTGTTTAAACAAAATTTTGTAGTTTTAACACTAAAATTTTTTTTTGTTTAAATAATTGTTTTTCTGAAGTAATGTTAAATAGCCTTTAAAATGTTGATATTGTATCTAACATTTTACTTTGAAAAACAACGTGTTTGAATTGCACGACTTGCGTTTAAATTTTGAGCTGTATTCTAATTTAAAGTCATAATCCATCACTGTCCATTATGCTTTGAATCATGTACAACAGAAGTTGTTTTTATCAATCATTGGAAATGTAAGCATACCACTATTAATTCCACATTTCGTTGTAAACAAGAGAAATGTTTTCGAGTTTTTTTTATGTGAATCCTTTTAAGAAATATTTAATTCGCGCCCACAATTAGAATCTTCTTCATCTGAGCGTATGGATATGGCAGACGATCTGGCTCCAACTTTATCAAACTCTAGTTCAATGATTGATTCTTCTTGCCCTGTTGATTCGACGAATAGTGAAATTTTTAAAGCGAAATCACAGAGTATCACACCACGACAATTTGTTGGAATGTTGTCGAAAAGTGTGCGTCTATTTGTTGCAAAAATGTATGCAAATTTATCTGTACCTCGATCTTTAGTTTAAGAAATTGTTAGCGATGTAAAAATTATTACTGATCACATTGGAATATTAAAATCTATACATACTCCGAATGAAACACTAGAATCCGAAAATTTAAATCAAATGTCTGACATTTTTCAGAACGGATTTATAGATCATGAAACGGAACACCGATCTCTGGGTTATTTTGAAAATCTCAAACTATTTCCTATATACCTATTAAAAAAGTATTAAAAAAATTCTTGGAACTTCCTGGAGTCTGTAATGCAACTTTATCGTTCATTGAGAAAGCTGAAAAAATCGAGAAAATTATTTCTGTCGTACAAGGAACTTTGTGGAAGAAGTTAAAACAAAAAATACCAGAAACAGTGATTTTCTCTTGTTTATTTTGACGATTTTGAAATAAATAATCCGCTTGGAACTCATCGAGGTTTTCATAAAATGGGGGCTGTTTACTTTACAATAGATTTACCTTTACAATAGATTGCATTCCAGACGAATTTGCAAGTCTTTTAGAGAATATATTCCTTGCACAACTTCATAACACGCAAGATTATGATGAATGTGATAACGAACAAATTTTTTGGAAATTACTCGAACAGCTCACTGAGTTAGAAACGACTGGCATCAATATTACTATTAATGGTGAACATATAACCGTCAAATTTGCAATGTTTATTTTTGCAGGAGATAACTTGGGAGTGAAAATGTAGTGCATTAGGTAATACTAAAGGTTTTAATTCTAACTATAATTGTAGAGGATGCATAACTGATAAAGAACAGCGTCAAAGTCTTGTCGTGGAAAATTCTACACTTATGCGAACAGGGGAAAATTATAATTCTGATGTGAAAACAAAGACAAGAGGCATACGAGAGAAATGTACTATTAAGCAATTAATTAGTTTTAAATCATTCGAAAATTATGCTTTTGATCCAGATAATGTTGGGAATTCTTCGAAGTGAAATATTGTGTGCCATCTTCTAAAAGAGTATCCAACTATCACTTTAGAAATTGTAAATGACAAAATTCGATTTTTTAGAATGGATTAGATTTAGATTAGAAATGAATGGTTAGAAAATGGGCAAATTATGTACACTGCAACCGAAATGCTGACATTTGTTTAGTATCTTCCTCTACTGATTTGCCTTCTTGTTTTAGACAACGACAAATATTGGCATTTATTATTGTTACTTCAAGAAATTGTTTTGATTATTTATGCCCCAGAATTTACTGCAGAAGATGTACAAAAATTAGAACGTCTTATTTCAAAACATCACCGTTTATGTAAAAAACTTAAAATTAAATTAACGCCGAAAAGTCACTTTTTAATTCATTATCCTAATATAATACGAAAAATTGGGCCATTAAAATCCATTTTAACAAGAAAATTCGAAGCCAAACATCAAGAAAATAAGATCTCGTGTTCATCCTGCGTTTTCGATATCGTTGAAGCAGCAATTGCATCCAAATTACCAATTTCTTAAATGTACAGCTTTTGAAGAACGATTAGTATTAGTTGTTGTTTTATGCAAAGGCTTGAATGAAATTGAGGATTACGAATCCTTTAAACATGTCATTCCGCACGTTGATACAAAGAAATGGTCATTAACCGGTTGGATTGAGTATTGCGGTACTAGATACCAAAGAGATATGATTATAACAATCAGTGGAACAAAAGTTCAACCCTGTTTTGGAATAATTGCGTATATAGTGGTTAGTGAACTACACGAAGCTTACTTCTTATATAAACAAATTAAAATTTTAAAGTTTATGACTTATTAACAAGCATTTGAGGTTCAAAATACTCAAAATTGGGAATTCATTTCGCAGAAATGTCTTTTATCATATAAAACCACGGGAATGCATAGACTGTTTAATAATAAGTATTATATTGCTACACTGAGAGACCTTTTGCACCGTTACAGACTTTCGACAGACGGCTGCGGAGCATTCTAGCGGTCAGCTATGAAACTACGTTTTTGGTCTGCAGCCGTACAATTTTTGGAGCGTATCTGTCCAAAAAATTGACCGCCGAAAGGTTCATTTTCATTTTTGGGCAGTCACGATACAAAATTTAGAATCCAGCGCACCAAAACCTATTGTGGCGCTGCAGTCACACACGTAGTTCTGATGCGATGCAAAAGGTCTCTCAGTGTACTATTTCATAAAAATGGAAGTTCCATAGTAGTTCATTAAAATCGTTAAGAAAACTAATTGTGATTTTAATAAGTTAAATGTGTTGTGTTTAAAATGTTTAAATATTTTATACGTTTTTGAAATAATATAAAATAGCGTTCAATATGTTGATATAGTACATTTTATTCGCATTTAAGGAGTAATGTGTTTAAATTGTATTTATTTGTTGTTTGAAGGTTGAAGAGAAATTTTATTATTTTATTCAATCTACGTATATTACATATTTTTACTCTAAATCATTTGTACTTTAAAAATATTTTTTTCGTGCTCCTTAATTTTTATGTATCTTACATAGTCAAATGTAAAACATTGCATATTTGTAATATTATCAAAAAATTTGATTACAGTGTCAAATTACAAGTTACAAACATTTAAATTCAAAAGAAAAATAAAACTTTCACGTTTATGTTGTCACCCATTGTAATATTTATTATTTGCCTTTCATAATATTTGTATATTATTCAATCAATTTTATATAATTTTATATTGGATTTAAATTGAATTTAATTCATCAAGTGTAGAAATCACCAACGTATGCCTAAAATAATTGTTGGCCCAACATTGGTCCTACCTTGGCAGCCCCTATTTATATATTCTTGACTGGTTCTAACTTGGACTTACCTAGAACATCTAGTTAAGTGTTAGAAAATTTTTTATGAAAAAAAGTGATTAAATTTAGGATTTGTAAAATATTCTCAGATAATACTTATTTAATTAATTGATAAAATTTATATGATTTTAATTATTTATTAATTTGCAATAAATATTTAAAGACATTTTTCCATAGTTATATTTGTTGTGTTATATCCTAGGATGCACAAAGCAAAGTATTTAATTTGATTATATCAAGACAGGAACGCATTGTCCTCTAACTTGGGAATAGTTTTATAATTTAAGTTTTCTTTTAGAAAAAAGGAAATTGGAAAATATATGGATTAAATTTTGTCGATACAACTTAAATTGAATCGGCAAAATTTGGAAAAGGTCCTAACCAAAATGTGATGTTCATAATATGGGTCCAACTTAAGTTATTGTACCAATACTATCAGGGAACAGAAAATAGAAATAGAAAAGAAATGATAATCAAATAAATTTTATTATTGATTCACTTACTTTTTTATTGATTGTTGTTTTTTTTACAGTGTGTTGTTGAATATTAGTTTTTCCTTTGTTTGAATATATTCCTTTTTTATATTAATATTAATTTTATAAATGAAATTCTTTAAAATTGGGATTTTGTAGCAATGATAATACTGGATACTTTTATGAAGAATATTTTTTTTATACTTGTATTTTTTTTAGAAATGAATTTTATGTACTTGATAAAAAATTGAACTAAAAGGTTTGAACTGAACTGAAGAATTTTTTTAACTGACTTCTAATGGGACTTCCCTTGGTTTTTAAAGGGAACGATACCCACTCCACTTTTATGATAAAGATAATATTATCAGGCCCATTTTTGGGAACTTGAATTTATAAAAAGAATATATTCAAGAAAAGGAAAAGATTTTAATTTTAACAATTTAATTACAAGATTTTAATTATAATTTATTTAAAGCAATTTTTATTTAATAAAACTAATTATTATAAATTACGATAAAAGTAAAATTTAATGTTTCGCATTTCTTATTTTTTCCTTATTGAATACCCATTTATTAATTGATAACTAATAAATGTATATTTATCAATTAACAATCAATAAACAATCAATCCTACGTTCATTTGTCTAACATCGATTGGTCACACCTGAATCTATTTTCCGATGTAAATCTAACATGTAGTGAATTTTTATCCATTATTAATGAGGCTTTTTGTAAATTTATTCCGCGTTTCAAACAATCTTTTACACATAAGCGTCGTTTTCCACCGTGGTTTGATCAATCGATTATAGACGATATCAATATTAAACATGCTTTGTTGAAAAAACGCAAGTTCGCTTATGACTACTACGACACACAGCTTAGAATTATTTCAGCATCTCTACACAAACGTATTAAAAAAAACCATACTTTGTATATTAAATCCGTTGAGAATAATCTCAAGTCTAATCCGAGGGAGTTTTGGCAGTTTGTTAACAGAAATAAGAAAAAAGCTAAAATGCCTGAAATTATGTTTCTTAACGATGTCACGTTGAACACTCCTGATTCTATTGTTAATGCTTTTGCTGATTTATTTTCTAGTCATACTAGAGCTACTAGTTATCCTAATTAGAGCCCTGTTTCTGTTGATAACGCCCATTACTTTGGTAATGATTTGTTTTTTCTTGATTATGAACGAGTGCTTAAGGCTGCAAAGATGTTAAAACCTAATTTCATTTCGGGCCCAGATAATATTCCAAGTTTTATAATTAAGGACTGTGCAACTATCTTGGCAAACCCTCTAACTAAAATTTTTAATATTGCTTTAAAAACTGGAATCTTTCCTCATGCATGGAAAGCTGCTAAGATTATTCTAATTTATAAGGCCGGGGAGAAGTCACTTGTAATTAATTATAGACCTATCGCTATTATTCAGAATTTTGCTAAAGTTTTTGAACGTGCCATTCTTAATATAATTCAAACTGTTTTATCAGAAGTGATAATTGATGAACAACATGGATGCATTCGTAATCGATCTACTATAACCAATTTAACCATTTTTACTCAAATCGTCAATTCAGCACTACAGCAAGGTCTACAGGTCGACGTTATTTATTTGGACTTCTCTAAAGCTTTTGATACGATTAAACATGATATTATTTCTTCTAAATTGTCTAATCTTGGTTTGCCTCATAACCTTAAAATTTTAATTTTAAACTACCTTTTAAATAGATCACACCGAGTGTCAATAGGTCAATACACTTCTTATACAGTTTTTCCTCATTCAGGTGTACCACAAGGCTCCTCATTGGGATCGCCTCTTTTTAGCATTTATATCAACGATAACGATCAAACAGTAGATTATTATATTTTAATTTTTGCAGATGACGTTAAACTTTTTTTTTATACATGGCCCCACCGACTCAATTTCCCTTCAAAATGATTTGTCTAAAATTGTTTCATGGTCTACTTCTAATTACTTTCTTCTAAATATATCTAAGTGCCATGTCTTATCTTTTACTAGAAGTAGTAACCCTACTTATACTACTTATAAAATTGATAATACTGATCTTGAAAGAGTGTTTTCATCTTGTGACCTCGGTGTCATCTTTGATGATAGGTTGTCCTTTAATGAACAGATTTCCAAGGTAGTTGCGTCAGCTTCGAAAGCTCTAGGTTTTCTTTTCAGAGCCACGAAATCTTTTGAAAATCGATCAACTTTAACTACACTGTATGATTCGTTTGTTCTTTCTCGTCTTACCTATGCTTATGTTATTGCTAATCCATGTTTTCAAAAATATAATGACGAGCTCGAGAAAGTACAGAACATTTTTTTGAAATATCTCGCATTTAAATCTGATGGCGTATATCCGGCGCGTGGCTCTGATTATAAATGTTTGTGTAAGAGATTTAATTTCCGGCCTATTGAGGAAAAGCGAATTTTGTCTGCAACGATTTTCTTATTTAAATTTCTTAATTCTCAATTATATGCACCTTCGATTCTGTCTACCATCAATTTGCGTATTCCAAGAATTGTTTCGCGCAATTTTGAACCTTTTTATCTCACACCTCCGACATGTGTGATTGGTTACACTGAACCGATTTTTTTTGCATGTAAACATATTAATCAACTGTATTCGAAAATGAGACCGGATTTGGATATTTTTTTTCATCTCTTAAAGAATTCACTACTACTCTCGAATACTACATTGATAATTATATAAATGAATAACACCAAATGGCACGGCGACGTGACATTGTTTCGCACTCTTTTAGATTTTTTTTTATAGTTCTTAAGTTTTTTTGTAACATCTTTTCGTTACCCATTTATAGTCCTTATTAACAGGATTTCGGTATCTGGAGTTGTAATAAATAAATAAATAAACAAATATTAATTTTACATATAATTAAAATAAAAATAGAAAGGTATGATTCAAACATTCGTACATTGCCCTCTTGCACACGTCACGGATCCTCTTAGATATGAATTTTTATTTGTTTAGTTATTTTATTTATTTATCTACATATACACCCGCAGTCCTAATTGGACCATAAATGGGTGACGAAATGATAAAGTAAGTTGTTTAAATTTAGGTGTGGTACATATAATTTCCACAAAAAAAATTAGAAATTAACACAAAAAATAACATATTAAGAATCGGTTACATATGCATTAAGCGTCTCAATAAACTTAGATTTCGATGAAAAAAACAAGTCCAAATCAGGTTGAATTTTCGACACCAATATATTTACATGCTTACATGCAAAATATATTGGGGCAACTTCACCATTTGTGTTGGTAGGTGCTGAGAGGTAGAACGGTTTGTCATTTCTAGAGTGTAATCTCGGTATTCTAAAAGGTATTTGCAGTAGTAGTTCAGGCGCATGAATTTGCGAGTTCAATATCTTTAATAAAAAAATAATATCATCAAAAATTCTGTTAGCAGCTAGAGTTTTAAAATGAAATCTGTTACATAAACTAATGTAGTTTGAGCCAGATAAGGGGTACGAACCATCCTCCTTAAACGCCAAACATTTTAAAAAACGCTTTTGGACTCGTTCCAGTTCCAATTTATACTTTTCAAAATAAGGATTCCACACAGAGGAAGCATATCTAAACTTCGATAATATTAGAGAATTATATAAGGCTATGAACGTAGTTTCATTTCGGAAATGTTTAAACAATTGTTTAAACAATTTATTGTTCATAATTTATAGCTTTTTTAAATATACATAGATAGTTATTAATTTAAAGGTTATAAATAAAATAAAATATAGAATTAAATTTGCAACAACTATTATGTTAAATTGTTTAAACAAATAATTATTTCTATTTATTAACATTTTTTATAATTTTCCTAGAAAAATGCAGTATTTTTTCCTATTATAAAATTAGGGAAAAACTGCATCTTTCAAGGTGCACTACAAAAAAAGTTAAAATAAATAACAATAAATTGTTTAAACAATTAAACAATGCAGCATAATGTTTTAAATCCATTATTTGACAACATATAACACTAACAGTGAAAGTTCTGGATGATTTTAAGTATTTTTGTAAAATAGAATTAAAAATATATAGTGAAAATTTATATAGACAAATCAAATAAAAATATCTAATTAGGTTCTGTAGCCGCGGTCGTTAAAGCGTTCGTTAGGTCTGTTAGGTCATGCGTCTGGGATTCGATTCCCGTAGAGTTCAAATTTTAATTCAACTCTCAGAATTTAATTTAAAACTTACAGGATATTCCTTTTAGAAGGTTAGTATTAATTGTGGTTAAAATTAATTTTTTAGATTATTTATTATTTATTATTAAAACTGGTTCTAACTAGGCACCCAAGTTAGGACCAGGCTAAAATCGCATCACAAAACATTGTAGGACCAAGCTAGAATGCCAAACTTGGACCTAGTTAATAATAGGGCAAAATAGATAGCACCAAGGTAAGACCAGTTTTCATTTTCTACACGGGATGTGTCAATTTTAATATTTTTTTATTTAACTTTTATTCCATTGGTTTAATATAAAAAGTTTATTTTAATTTAATGGATATTGATTAAATCTCAATTATACACGGAGAAAATTTATTCTGTAACGATTACAGAACTGGTACAGTACTGCTCGGACAAAATGCCATAAACATTAAAAATTAAATAAAAGTATATATTAATAAATACAGGTTTAGAAGTGGAAAAACATATGAGCGTAGCCTTATTCATTACAGATCAGTCTTGTAAAATAAGGAAGACCTAGCATGACTCTGGCGACGCTTGCGACTGCGCGGAGCGAACGTGCCATTCACAGACAGTTCTGTAATTTTTGCAGCTCCAAACATTAATTCGCTCGGAAGCAAAAAAAATATATATATATTCTCTACGAATTTACTCACGTATAACCGGTTTCGTAGTCACCTTCGTTCGAGTATTGTTTTCACTCACACTGCACACACATATATATTTTCAATACGCTCGCTTGTATATATAATCCTAACCTAAACTAACACATTATTAATACGCACGCACTATTACAACCGCGATACAAAGTATATTTTGAACTGCTCTTATATACTAACTTCAGAAATTCTTTTGCGCTTCTGAGAAACTTTATAAATAATCAAAACTTTATTTATTTAACAAAAATTAACCTTTCACTGTTATTATCTTTCTTATGATTAACAAGGTCAATTTTCATATAGCAAGAAAGTAGTATTTTACTTATATTTTTAAAATAAACTAATTCATTTTATTACAAATTTTAATTAAAGCAATTGTTTTTGATATTTATATTTTCTAATAAATAATATTATAATATATTTAAATATATTATTTATATATAAGAATACTATATATGTTTATAAATTAATTAAAATTATATTTTTCATTAAATAAAAATATTAAATATATATTAAAATTTACTTAATAATTTAATATATTTTAACAGGGATATAAAAATGAATAACAGTCCATAAATTTGTTGTCAAAAATTTTATTTTTAAAAAATAAAATTATGTCGGAGATTTTATTTCTCTTTATGTTTTTGATGCGATTAGTCGCGAGCCGTTGTGACGATAGACGCGATCAGCTCGTGACGTCACGACACGTCACTGCTCAAAGCGCTACAAGCCAGTTCTGTAATCGTTTCAAGTCTAAACAACACTGTTTGCAAAACCAAAAAAAAATCTCGATTACAGGAGCGCTTATGACAATTTACAGATACGTTCTGTAATTTAAGCAGGTCTATTTTTAAAAATATTAGAACTGCTTTGTAACCATCACAAAAGTGGTCACTTCGTCCGAGCAGTACGGTGCAGTTCTGTAATCGTTACAGAATAAATTTTCTCCGTGTACAAATTATTTGACAAATTAAAATGAATTTACATTTTAGTTGATAATTTAAAACTAAATTTTTCGGTAAAAAATTTAATTAATTTATAATAATAATTACTTACAATATTACAAATGTAATTTTACAATATTAATATTATTATAACATTTTTTGGCTTTAAAAAATAATTTAATCATTTATTAATAATAAATTTTTGTCTTATAAGTATAAATTAAATTTTATTCCTTGACTTAAAGTGATCGATAAAATTTTATAAATTATCAAAAAAAAAATTTTTAATTTAATTTTTAATAATTTATTAATTTTTAATTGATAATTTTAAAAAATTTTATTAATTTTGATAATAACCTCTTTACTAAGTCTATAGTTTTACAATATTATTTCGATATTTAACTAAGTATTGCATTTATTTAGAAAAAGAAGATTCTAATATTCCAGCTAAAACTTTTTTAAAATAGCCCTCCATTTGCCTTGACCAATAAGAGCTCTTTCACACAAGAAGGTTTTTTTTCAGAGTATGGAGAAGATTTTTTTTGTGTTTAGTGTTTGGTTAGGTTAGTGGTTGCAGGTTTTAGCTTGTGCGCGGCGAACTCGGTTTCGATCCCTTGTCCATTCAAATTTTCTTCGAAATTAGGTTTCCGAAATAAGTAACATGCGATAAAATGCGACTAAATGAGTATAAAATGCACTTATGAATTAAGAATCCGAAATGTTTTGGGCGTATGTAAATGTATAAAACAAAGAAATTTCATAATATGTGTACAAAAGAATTTTAAGAAAATGAAATTATTTAATTAATAATTTGTTTAAAAAAGTAACATTTTATATAATTGAAACGATAGCATCATGATATAAAAGTCAAGTTTCAATTTGTTTAAAACTAAAGTATACTCTTTCTTCCCAACATTGTGTAGTGTTCATCTTACTTCTTTTAACTATCAAACGAATTTCAAGTATTTTAAAATTGATAGCATTATGCTATAATGTCAAATTTTAGTTTATTTGAAACTAAAGCGTACTTTCTTTATTTTAACATTATGTATATTTAATTTTTATTCATTTTGCTATCAAATTTATCTAAAATACTTTAAAATTAAAAGCAGAATACTATTGAATTAGAGTTACACAACTTTTTTCCTTAATACTTTTTTTTGTAGAATCAATATTAATTAAATTAAAAACACCAAAATTTTTTTTTTCAAATTTAATTACATTTTTAAACATTAATCATTGTTTTGAAGTCAAATGTTAATGAATTAACTTGCAATTTTTTATACAAGTTCATTTGGGTCTGCTGAAACTGAAAAAATCATAAAAACTTCAAAAATTATTTATTGTTTAATTATTTTTTGTTATAAACAATGACCTGTCTGTAATATATTTTTCTTACTTTCGATGAGGAAAAGTCTGTGGTGAAGTTTTGAATTGATCAAACTTCCAGTGAGAAAGTTGTTCCTCGGTATTCAAGAAAGTTTTATGGAAAATTTCAACAAAATTTATTAAAAAATAAAAAAGTTATGCAATTTTTAAAGAATAAATGCAGCGTGACACATTCGCTCCAATAGACAGTACAGTGCTATAAAGGTGTCACCTTTATAGCATCTTTATGTCATTAATACTATTATTTAACAATTAATAATGATAATTATTTATTAATAATTATTTGTTAATAATTAATTATTAATAAATGTTTTCGAAATCCTTTTGTATTGAAAAAATTGTACTTCGCACTAGTTAGGCCTATAATTGAATTCGTCTCTGTACTGTGGAAACCTTATCAGAGCTACCTGTTAACTGATATCGAACGTGTTCAGAACAGATTTCTTCGTTTTATGGCTAAACAGACTGGTGTACCAATTGATTATCATAATCATGACTACATAGACTTAAGATACAAAATTTGATATTCCGTTATTATCCCAGCGATTTTTATACGCCGATATGCTTTTCTTGTTTAAAATTATTAACGGCATAATTAATTGTGCAGAATTGCTGAGTCTATTTTATTTGCATATACCCTAAAATCTCCAAGACATCAACAATTGTTTCACATTCCTTTCAATAAAACTAACTATTTGAACAATTCTGTGATCAACAGATTATGTAAGGAGGCAAATCAGTGTAGTATGAGTGTTAACTTTTTTGGTATTTCTTTAAATAAGTTTATAATTGAACTGCGTAATTTTATGTATGATGGGAACAATAATGTTAGCGCGGCTTATTAATTTTGTTTAAATTAGGATTATCGTATCATAGTACACTGTACGAATGGGCACTGCCCGTATACTTTGAATAAATAAATAAATAATTATTTATTATATTTATTATTAATATTTTTATGGTTAATATGTCCGTCATTTTTTTCCCTGTTTATACATGTGTTTTTATTTCATAAATTTTTTAATTTGTACAAATTTTTCTTGCACACATTTTTTAGTATTTTTATCTTATACATTGGTTTTGTTTCGTTTTCAGGCCGATGAATATTTGTGAATTGTGAGGTGCGTGCCTGTTGGTGACAATTTTCGAAACGATAGTTACTGAATAACCTTGAACGGTCACTGTGTATACAATAACAATGGCTGACGAAAAACTCTCTGACAGAGAACTGTTAGTGAAAATCAGCGCAGGTGTTACTGATACAAACGAAGAAGTCAAGTCATTGAAGTCAATGTATTCCATTATGAGCAGAGATATCGATGAAATGAAAAAGGACCAACGGAAGTTTGCTTCAGAACACGACGACTTATGTACAACAGTAGGCCTACTGAAAAAAAGGCTTTTGTCAATGGAGAGGGAGTCAAGAAATAAAAATCTTTTAATTTTTAAACTGCAAGACGAGGAAAAGTTCAATAAAAACTTATATCTCTCGATTTCCGAGATCTTCAAGGCGATAAAAGTGGAGATTCCGGAACATGCCATCGAGTCTATTTATAGATTCGGAAAGTCCAGTGGAACGAGACCCGTAATGGTGCGCTTTACATCACCGAGATGGAAATCACTCCTGTTTCGCAGCGCGAAGGATTTACGCGAGCTGGGACTAGCAATCTCCAATGACCTCACGGAAGATGAAAGAAGAGAGCGCAAGCTGCTCTTACAATTTCAGTCTAGATTGAGGGAGCAAGGACAAGAAACAAAATTAAGGGGAAGTTATCTTATCATTGAAAACAGACCTTACTCCGTAAAAGATCTACAACGAGAATCTGAAACTATCACAGCTGCTGAGAAGGAGGACATGGAGGTGGGGGGTGATGAGTCAGACTTAGAGGAAGTGGCAACAGGAATAACCGCAACACCTAGGAAGAAGCGCAGACTAAAACAACAGGAGAAAGAAGTCAAGAGAGGGCGCTCTGTAGGTTCCACTAAACCCAAGGCAATCAAAGATATGAAACCCTTAACACAGTTTTTTCGAACGGACAAAATTCGCGATTCTTTGGCGGTTGTCCCAGGAAAAGAATAGCAAATAGAGGGAAAGGTGTATTCTTCAAGAAGGAGCACATCTCAATTTGATGCACTCCGCGATCACTCACAAAGTCAGAGAAGCCAACACGCAACGAGTCAACTATCAACATCCCGAGAGATACATCAAGTTAGGTGCCATTTCTCCGATTCCCGTAAAGTATCTTCATCAGTTGGTGCCAAATTCAGGATTCTTTTCTGGAATGCGCACGGCTACGCTAACATTGAGGATTTAAAACCCCAAATACATCATCACGACATTTTGTGTTTATGTGAAACGTGGTTGGAGGATGGTCGTGCGATGGTGCCAAGGCTTCCAGATACTATGAGCATTTTCAAGATACCATCAGTCAGGGAGGCAAGCAGAGGGAGAGCAAAGGGAGGTTTGATTATCGCCTTGGATAAGAAAATATTTTCTTCTCAGTTAGTCATAGCAGAGTCTGATTTTATTGTAATTAATGTTTTAATCAATGACTTCTCTTTTTTATTGGTCCTTGTATATACCTCTCCATTGTCGGATATTAGTTCTTTTTTAAATAATTTTAATTGTAAACTTTTTGAGTTGCGTTCATCATTTAACGACACTCCGATTATTGTTGGGGGGAACTTTAACTGTCGCGTAGGGAACTTAAACTCTTATGATGATTATGTGATTTCTAACCGTTCCTTTTCATCATCGAGATTATCAAAAGATTTAACTGTGAATAGTAGAGGGCGAATGCTGGTGGATTGTTTGGAAGGAAATGAATTCTTTCTGTGTAATGGAAGATCATTGAGTGACGTGCCAGCGCAGTTTACGCATATTGGGGGAAATGGTTCTAGCGTAATAGATTTGGTGTGGGGTTCACTGTCTGCTTCGCCCTTCCTATGCGACTTTGAGGTACTAGAGTGGGATACATTGTCTGACCATCTCCCCGTAGCGGTTTACCTGGACGTCCCTTCCCCGTCTCAGGTGTCTGCGAATCAGAGTACGCAGATTATAAAATTGAAATTTGACTTTATTAAAGCTGAGGAATACGCAGATATTATGAGATGGAGAGGGGAGTTGGATGTCGACGCGGGTGGGGATACGGGCGTTATGAATGATTTGATGGTATCTACAATTACAGAGGTTGCGACTGAGTTGGGTATGAGGAAGATTGTCAAGCAACACGATATTAATTCTATGACGAGTAAGCCTTGGTTTGACGACGAATGTCGCAATGCGAGATTCTTGCTAAGAGTAACTTTTCGAGCATATAGGGATTCAGGTTTTAATGTTTCTCTTCGAACCGCATTTATTGAAGCACAATCTGTATACAGAAAATTAATGCCTGTAAAGAAAAGATCCTACAATAAAAATCTCGTTGATCAACTCGCCGCGACAAAGAATTCAAAAGACTTCTGGTTTATTGTTAATAAGAGAAGAGTCAAATACTCTGTAAATAATTCTATCGATGAAGCAGTATGGTGGCAGTATTTGCGAGAATTATATCCTGTCAAGGTTGTGAATTTCTTCGACGCACCATATATTAGACACCCGATTCTTGATTGTAGTATAACACAGCAGGAGATAACTAAAAGTATTTTAGGTTTCAAGGATTCAAAGTCCCCTGGATGTGACAACATTAATTGTAGTTTTCTTAAAAATTTACCAGAAAATTGGTTTCTCTTTTTGGAAAATTTGTTTAATAAAGTTCTTGACCAAGAAAAGGTTCCTGAGGCCTGGGGACAATTAACTATGTGTATGTTGCACAAAAAAGGGGACTTTGATGATCCGGATAACTTTCGTCCTATTACGTTGGTGAAAGCTGTGGTAAAATGGTTCACTCAGATAATGGCGGACAGACTTTTGAGGTGGGAAAGGGAATTTCGGGTGATACCCGAATTCCAATCGGGATTTAGAAGGGGAAGGGGCTGCGTGGACAACCTTTTCACATTAAATTCTTTACTACAAATCCATTTAAAAATTCCAGGTAGAGTTGTCTACGCAGCCTTCATTGACTTTAAGAGCGCCTTCCCCTCAGTCGCGCATGATATTTTGTGGCATAAATTACACTCAATTGGCATAAGCTCAAAATTTATAAATCTTTTGAAGGACTTTTATGAAAAGGCGTCCGCCAGTATCAGAACTTGGCAAGGATCAACCGATTATATTAGGGTGTCTCAAGGTGTTTTGCAAGGCGAAGTACTTAGCCCCCATGTATTCTCCCTATTTATCAGCGATTTGGAAATTTTTCTGCGAAACAAAGGATGTAGAGGACTTTCGATTAATAGTTCGACTGAGGTACCGGTCCTCGCGTACGCGGACGACTTAGTTTTATTATCAGATTCCCCTAATGAGTTGGTTAGACAACTGACTGCCCTCTTTGAATATTGTAGAGAGAAATTACTGAAAATCAACGTAAAAAAGACGAAAATTGTAATCTTTAGAAAAGGCGCAAACAACTCAGTTAAAAATTTCAAAGCATTTAAGATAGGAAACGAAAAAATCGAAGTTGTAAAAGATTATATGTATTTAGGAGTAATATTCCAAAGTTTAGGTTCTTTCGAACTAGCCAGTAGAAAATTTGTTAGCTCGGCTAAAGCTGCATCGGGGTCTACATTGAAGATAATAAATGGGCTGCAGGCGGACACATGGTCTACGTACACGAGGCTATTCAGTAGTTTGACCTGTAGCACTCTTCTTTACGCGATTGAGATTTGGGGCGTGGATCGGGGAACGGATGTTGAGAAAGTTCAGTTGGCGTATTTTAAGAATCTGCTTCATCTCCCTCCATGCACGGCAAATTATGCGGTCCGGTTGGAGGCAGGTGTCCTGCCGTTGTCGTGTAAAGTGCTCGGCAGGGCGCTGTCTTGGATTGGAAAAATTGCAAGAATGGAAAATACTCGGTATCCAAGGCAGTGCTTGTTGAGACTTATGGCAATGGCGCGCACGGACCCGGCGTCTGGCGGGGGCAATTGGTTCGGTCAGTTGAAGCCTTATTTTGTGGAGGGAGGGGAGGTTGACTTGTGGAGATCACCCCATCAAAAATATCCCCGTGGAAATCCTCGAGGATTTCCTCGTGTCAAATTTGAACGGAATTCCTTGAGGATTTCCACGAGGATTTTTTACTCTAATTTTTTTGTCTGTATTTTAAAAATCCGCAAGGAATCCACGAGGATTTGTACAAAGAGAAAAAATTGAATTTCAAAGTTCGAAAACCTCGAGGAATTCCTTGCGGATTTTTGAAATTCAGACAAAAAATTAAAGTACAAAATCCTCGTGGAATATGTGAAGATTTTTAATAACAGATCAAAAAAAAATAAAGTACAAAATCCTCGTTGATTCCGTGGGAATTATTAAAAAAGAAACGAAAAAATTAAACTACAAAATCCTCGTAAATTCCGTAAGAATTATTAAAAAAGAAACGAAAAAATTAAAGTATAAAATCCTCGTGGATTCCTTACGGATTTTTGAAATACGGACAAAAAAATTAGAGTACAAAATCCGCGTGGAAATCCTCGAGGAATTCCGTCCAAATTTGACACGAGGAAATCCTCGAGGATTTCCACGGGGATATTTTTGACGGGGCAGGCTCGCTAGAGATGATATCGGCTAATGCTGTTCGAGTTAATTTTAATTTTGAGAAATTCTGCTTAAAGCTAGATTTGAGCTCCCGAGAGAAATCGACGAGCCTTGAGGTCTGGCCATTTGTTCGCCTGTATCCCGGCCCCCAGCCCTACCTACTGAAGAGAATGAATCTATCGTCAAAGAGATTGTTTGCGCAACTGCGACTTGTAAACAAATATCATAACTTTTTGTGGACGGGTTTTGCTAGAGTAGAGTTGCCGAAGGGAGAACATTGTATGTGGTGTGATGAGAGAAAAGAGAGCTTCGCTCACTTCTTGGTGGATTGCACTAGATATAACTACATAAAGGAGCGCTTTTTTCCGGAATATATGTCGAGTTCAAGTCCGGCAGCGCTATGGGGCGAAATCTTGTCCACGGATTGTGTAGAAAGAGCAAAAAAATTTGTAAGAATGATTGAAGTTATGCTAAAGGAACGAATACTCGGTTACACTTAATTTGTAAAAAAGAAAGAAAGAAAAGAAAACAGTAACTCCCACTGAATACATCTTTTCAATTTTATGTACCTTATTTTATATTATTGTATTGAGATATAGGCCGTAGGGCCCAATAAAGATATTATTATTATTATTATTATTATTATTATTATTATTATTATTATTATTATTATTATTATTATTATTATTATTATTATAAATAATAATAATTTTTTGCGAAGGAATAATAGTTAATAACAATTTAATAAAAATATTAATAATAGAAAAAATAAATTAATAACATAAAGGTGACTATGAAGGTGCTATAACCTTTATAGCACTGTACTGTCTATTGAAGCGAATGTGTCACGCGACGCTTATTCTTTAAAAATTGCATAACTTTTTTATTTTTTAATAAATTTTGTTGAAATTTTCCATAAAACTTCCTTGAATACCGAGGAACAACTTTCTAACTGGAAGTTTGATCAATTCAAAACTTCACCACAGACTTTTCCTCATCGAAAGTAAGAAAAATATATTACTGACAGGTCATTGTTTACAATAAAAAATAATTCATTAAAATTCGACTTCAAAACAATGATTAATGTTTAAAAATTTAATTCAATTTGAAAAAAAATTTTTTGATGTTTTTAATTTAATTAACATTGGTTCTACAAAAAAAAGTATTAAGGAAAAAAGTTGTGTTTTTTTATTCCCTACAAGATAGTGTTTTCAAAAAATTAAAATTTTGAATTTTAATTTTTCACTATTTTTGATGCGTCGAAATACCATAAGGGCGATGTTTCGAACGCGAATCGAGTTATTTGATTGACCTCCTCATATGCTATTAAATTATCAGTATATGTCTTCGAACGATATTGACTATGCTTGAGGGGGATTTTACTCAGGTAGTCAACTGTACACTCTTCCTGTAATACTTATGTAATAACGTGTAATACCGTGTAATAATGCGTTATTACGGTGCTGTACTAACGCAAAAAAATCTGTAATATCTCTGTAATAATGTGTAATACTCTGTAATAACGTGTAATAACTTAGTAATAAGGGTAATATGAGGTGTAATACCGGTAGTCAAGTGTACACGTTTTTAACTAGTAAATTCCCCCTCGACTATGCCGTTTGATGTAACAAACTCATATTTCATTGATTCAATAGCATTATTTCTCGTAAAACGTACAAATGCCTTCCCTCTGAAGTTGCTGCTAAAAAATGAATATTTGCAGTGAGTATGAATCAGCTGTCAAAATAGAGGTGACATCATTGGTCATCGTTTGAAAAAGTTTGTTTTGATCGGTGAAAATTGTTGGTCATCAGTTTTTGTGTGCAATTTAATTTTTAAGAAATAATTCCGAGAGTTAAACTATAATTAAATATGTTTGTAAATTAAATATTTGTAATTTAAAAAAGGATTATACAATCCATTACAGGGATTGCAGGTAAGTAACATTTTCAAACAACATTTAGGTTAAAATATAAAAACAATATCAAAGAATTATATATTTTATATTTGTAAAATAAAATAAAAGTTTTATTTAAACATTTTCCTAAAATTAAATCTATTGCGAAAACTTTGATTGATTTTGAATAAAATGATTTATTTTTTAAAATTAATTTTATAATCAGAAAATTAACTGCATTTTTTAAAAATAAATAAAATAAATTATAACAACATATTGTTGTGGTTAGCAATTTTTCAAAGGTTCATAATCTGTACCTCAAGGAATTGGAAAAAACATCCCTGGCGGATCTCGAAATCGGAATGTACGCTGAATTCGTTGTACATTCGTTACACATTGGTTAAACATTTAGTTGGAGTGAAAATTGTGTAGAAACTGAGTGGAAACTGTGGAAAAGTGTAATTGAATTGAATAATAAAAGTATTTAGTGATAGATTTGTTCTGCATTTGTGAGAAATTAACGTGTTATTAGTAAATAAATAAAGTTTAAAGTGAAAAAGGTTCTTATTATCATTCTTGACAAATTTGCAAAATATGAAGAATTTTCGCCGCACGAAACCAGAGATATCAGCAATCAAAGTTGCTCATTTTGCATGGGAGACGGGACTAATGTATGGGGGAGAAGTACATTTTCATAAATATCATCATAAGTTTTCTATAAATTTTTTTCAAAAACTAATGTTGAATTCACGAATAAATTTGGAACTAAAATATACAAAGAAATTTATAATTTACCGTGCCGTTTATTTGTAATTATAAATTAAAAATTCTATTTCATTACGTCATTTGCAATATATAGCACACCCGCCACTTTGATGTGGCAACATCGCAGGATAGTAAGGAAACTATCAAAAGTCCCCAACGGCAGATTTCGCCAAGCGGCGTATGACCCAATATGCTATAGTTAGTGTTATTCTCGATGGTGAATGAGAAATCTGTAAAAATGATAAAAGTGAAGGTCTGAGAAGCCCGCGAGATGTCTATAGTATCACAGTTTGTGTATTATTACAAACAGACATTGGCGTGGAGATTTAGGGAATGCAGAAAATAAAGTGAAAAAGTTTTCTTCGCGGTAATAGTGAACGTGATGTTTTTATAAATAAGTAAATTGCTTATTTGATTAATTAATCAATTAATATTATGAATAAATTAATGAATTAATATTATGAATTAATTAATTAATATTATAAATTTATGGAATAATTAATTAATTAACATTATTGATGACTGGACTGACTGACTGACTGGAAGAAATAATGAGTAGTAAAATTATAGATACCAATATTGAGGTTAGTTTAAATTTTATTTTCAATGAAAATAATAATAATTTTGCGATTGCATAAAAAATGATTTTTTTCAGCGATCTCTTGTAATGAATTTTCATCTAATTACATCAATTTAAACGCATGTAAGATTCACTGCGAAACTCTACTCAACTGTAAATTGGTTTTCATTAAGAAAATATATTTACAACAAACATGGAATAAGTTAACAATGATTAGACACCTTCTAAATCATATTGGCATTTTTCATTTTTGAAAATAAAATTTTTATTCCTTTCTCCAAGTATGCTAATTGAAAAAATTCTATTCCTAGCCTAATAGACGCCAGAGTTATTATTGTTATTGTGAACATGGGCCTAATTATTGTTCGATTTAGTAAACAATTTCTTTTCAATTGAAGATAAAATCTATGTCAAGCGAAATCAACAGCACATCATAAAAGAAAACTATAAAAAGACAATAAATAAAAGAAAAGTAAAATAAACACAGTCAAATATAAAATTGTAAAAAGACAGATGAACACACAAAATATAACATAAAACTGTAAAAAGACTAAAATAAATGAATCCTACTCACCAGTAAAAAAATTGTCAAGTTCCTGGTTAAAAAAAAAATTTCCTGCAGTTCACAGTTAAGTAAACTTTCGCAGTGAATTTTACATGCTTTTAAATTGATGTAATTAGATGAAAATTCATTACATGAGATCGGTGAAAAAAATAATTTTTTTATGCTATCATAACTCTGGCGTCTATTATGCTAGGAATAGAATTTTGTTAATTAGCATAGTTTTAGAATAGAATAAAAATTTTATTTCCAGAAATAAAAAATGCCAATATGATTTGGCCGATGTACTAATTATTATCAACTTATTCTATGTTTGTTGTAAAAATATTTTCTGAGTGAAAACCAATTCACAGTTAAGTAAACTATCGCAGTGAAATTTACATACGTTTAAATTGATGTAATTAGATGAAAATTCATTACATGAGATCGTTAAAAAAAATAATTTTTTATGCTATCGCAAAATTATTGTTTACTAAATCGAACAATAATTAGGCCCATGTTCACAATAACAATCATAACTCTGGCGTCTATTATGCTAGGAATAGAATTTTGTTAATTAGCATGGTTTTAGAATAGAATAAAAATTTTATTTTCAAAAATGAAAAATGCCAATATGATTTAAAAGGGGTCTAATCATTGTTAACTTATTCTATGTTTGTTGTAAAAATATTTTCTTAATAAAATTCAATTTACAGTTGAGTAAACCTTCGCAGTTTGATATTTTATTTATCATTTTACATGCGTTTAAACTGATCTAATTAGATGAAAATTCATTACATGAGATCGCTAAAAAAAATAATTAATTATCCAATCGAAAAATAATTGTTTACTAAATCGAACAACAATTAGGCCCATGTTCACAATAACAATAATAACTCTGGCGTCTATTATGCTAGGAATAGAATTTTTTTAATTAGCATAGTTGGAGAATAGGATAAAAATTTTATTTCTAAAAGTAAAAAATGCCAACATAATTGATAAGGAATTTGAAATTATTATTAACTTATTCTATGTTTGCTGTAGAAATATTTTCTAATTGAAAACCAATTTAAAGTTGAGTAAACCTTCGCAGTTTTAATTTTTTTTTACCATTTTACATGTGTTAAAACTGATCTAATTAGATGAAAATTCATTACCTGAGATCGCTGAAAGAGAATAATTTTTTCTTTAATTGAAAAGAAATTGTTTACTAAATCGAACAACAATTAGACCCATGTTCACGACAACAATAATAACTTCAGTGTCTATTATGCTAGGAATAGAAATTTTTTAATTAGCATAGTTGGAGAATAGAATAAAAATTTAATTTTTGAAAATGAAAAATGCCAATATGATTTAGAAGGTGTCTAATCATTGTTAACTTATTCTATGTTTGTTGTGAAAATATTTTCTTAATGAAAACCAATTTACAGTTGAGTAGACTTTCGCAGTGAATTTTACATGCGTTTAAATTGATGTAATTAAATGAAAATTTATTACATGAGATCGCTGAAATAAATCAATTTTTAGCCAATCGAAAAATTATTGTTTACTAAATCGAACAATAATTAGGCCCATGTTCACAATAACAATCATAACTCTGGCGTCTATTATGCTAGGAATAGAATTTTGTTATTTAGCATGGTTTTAGAATAGAATAAAAATTTTATTTTCAAAAATGAAAAATGCCAATATGATTTAAAAGGGGTCTAATCATCGTTAACTTATTCTATGTTTGTTGTAAAAATATTTTCTTAATTAAATTCAATTTACAGTTGAGTAAACCTTAGCAGTTATACATTTTTTACCATTTTACATGTGTTACATCTGGTCATTTTTCAATCTTATTTTTCTCTGTATTTAATTTTTTTTTCTCTCCCACGTTTCTTATCTTTATAAAGAAAAACAACATCTGTTTATTTAAAAAATCATGTTCTTTCTTGTACTCATCGACTCATAATGTATCTGTTTTTTCTCTTGTTGCCTTTTTAAGCAGATAATGAAACGTGAAACCGTAGTGGTCAACATTTACCAGAATGCAATTTTTCCAAAAATCTAAGAAACTGAAACATCCGTAAGCAATAAAATTATAAAATACAACCATAAAAATCTTTTCGAACTCTACAAGTGCATCCTCCAGATGTCGACCGCTGGGGTCCTTTTCCTTTCATTTTCGTTTTTCTTACGACAGGTCCGAGAGTCTCTGTCGCCAAGAATTCCTTCTGTTTGTAATAAAATTTGTCTAGGTTCCGAAAATATATATTATACTAAAATGCACAAACATATAAATTTTTAATAACAATTAACTTTAATAATTAATTTCATTATTATTATTAATAAATAATTAAAATGTTATTTTTCAACAATTTATATTACATTTTAATAAAAACTAATAATTGTCAAAATTTATAATTGATTATTGTTTAAAATTATTAATATAAGTAAAATTAATAATAAAAATTATAAAAAATATAAAATTAATAAATAAACAATTAAAATTTAATACAATTTAACAATAATTAAATTATATTGATATTTAACAATAAATAATTATAAATAATTAAAATTTTAAATAATTACAACTATAATTTGTAGGTTAGGTTAAGTCATTATACAAATTAGTTAAAATTAACAATAATTATAGAAAATTATAAATAAATTAAATCTAAAAAATGAATTCTTAAAACTCGTCGTAGAACCAAAATTTAAAAAGGGTTATGTAAATTAAGTCAAATAATAATTGTTAATAACAAATTATAATAAAAATTATTATTGTTTATAACAAAAAATTAATCTAATTGTAAAAAGATGCAAAGTATAAAAGATCTCTCCTTCTTTGAGATTTTATCCCTACTTTTTGGAAATCTGTTTCTTTAAGGGACAACCAACAAAAAGTCTAAATTTTGAGTGGGGATAGACCCTTAAAAACGCATGTTTTCGTAAGTAAACAGTACATTCAAAAATTTTACATTCATACAAAAAATCACAAAAACATTTACATTTCTACAATTTAACTCATAAGAGTTCTTTCAAAATTTTACATTCAAAAGTCTTTCAAAAATTTACATTCAAAAATTATTTCAAAAGTTATTCGTACTCAAATCAAATTTTCAAAAGTTATTTTATTCTTAAAAAGTTTAGTGCGTTTTCCACGTTTATTACTGAATATCAAGGAAGGACAACATTCTAATATTTTTGCATCTTCAGGGAAAATTATTTTTAATAAATAAAAAAAAGTAAGTTTTAAAATTATATTTTTCTTATTTTTATCTTATTTCTTTTTGAAAAACTTCTTTCAATATCTAAAACTTTACACAATTTCCCAATTCCAAAGAATACTGCCGTAGTAAAGCTGGCGGTTATTCTTTAAAATTGTATTATTTTTGACCTATGTGTTTCCTTATTATTTTCAACCTTTGATTCCTAAATTTGTTAATGTCACTTTATATAGTTGTGACTAACAAATTTTACTCCTTATTTTATGTATTCCTGTTATATTTTTCAATTTCTATAAGAAAAATTCAATAGATAACCAAAATTAATTCACAAGCTATTGGATGGGAATCCAGGCTTAAAATTGTAATTAAATTTTTATAGCTATAATTTTAATTTAAAATACAAAATTTTTAATTATTATTATTTGTTATAAAAATTTATAAAATATTATTTATGTTACATTACGTAACACATGCGTTCAAACTGATGTAATTAGATGAAAATTCATTACATGAGATCGCTGAAATAAATCATTTTTTATCCAATCGAAAAATTATTGTTTACTAAATCGAACAACAATTAGGCATATGTTAACAATGACAATAATAACTCTTGCTTCTATTAGGCTAGGAATAGAATTTTTTCAATTAGCATACTTGAAGAATGGAATAAAAATTTAATTTTTGAAAATGAAAAATGCCAATATGATTAGGATGTGTCTAATCATTGTTAACTTATTCCATGTTTGTTGTAAAAATATTTTCTTAATGAAAACCAATTTACAGTTGAGTAGACTTTCGCAGTGAATTTTACATGCGTTTAAATTGATGTAATTAGATGAAAATTCATTACAAGAGATCGCTGAAAAAATCATTTTTTATGCAATCGCAAAATTATTATTATTTTCATTGAAAATAAAATTTAAACTAACCTCAATATTGGTATCCATAATTTCACTACTCGTTATTTCTTCCAGTCAGTCAGTCAGTCAGTCCAGTCATCAATAATGTTAATTAATTAATTATTCCATCAATTTATAATATTAATTAATTCATTCATAATATTAATTCATTAATTTATTCATAATATTAATTCATTAATTAATTCATAATATTAATTCATTAATTAATCAAATAAGCAATTTACTTATTTATAAAAACATCACGTTCACTATTACCGCGAAGAAAACTTTTTCACTTTATTTTCTGCATTCCCTAAATCTCCACGCCAATGTCTATTTGTAATAATACACAAACTGTGATACTATAGACATCTCGCGGGCTTCTCAGACCTACACTTTTATCATTTTTACAGATTTCTCATTCACCATCGAGAATAACACTAACTATAGCATATTGGGTCAAACGCCGCTTGGGGAAATCTGCCGTTGGGGACTTTTGATAGTTTCCGTAACATTAGTTAGAGAGAGACAGTAGTCCACAGTAGTCAAATCGAGACTTATAGCGTCGTTGTCAAACCTCCTACTCCTTCCAATCGCTGCTAGTGTGGGGTATACGTGTACGAGTGTATTTGTAAAAGTAGGTACAGTATGGGCTGAGAGTATAGGGAGTTGAGGGCGAAAGTATAGTGCGGGAAGTAGTAATGCGAGCTACAAACTTTTGACTCCGATTAGTGCCGATATGATACCTTAAAAACAACAATTTGCATCGATTATACAAGTTTAATTTATCTCATTAAACAATCTTCAAAAATTCAATTGTTAAAAAAAATGACAACATAGAAACTATATAACTTATTAATTAATTATTTTTTCTATTTACAATTGAAAAAGAGAACTTTTTAAACGGGGAAAGTATGAATGCTGCCACCTACCATGCAAAGTCGGCGGCTCAACTTCTTTATCGACTATCAATTTGGATGTCACTAGAAAAATCCCTAGCCTGTCAAACTCACTTAGGTGAACCTTTTTTCACTTTAAACTTTATTTATATACTAATAACACGTTAATTTCTCACAAATGCAGAACAAATCTATCACTAAATACTTTTATTATTCAATTCAATTACACTTTTCCACAGTTTCCACTCAGTTTCTACACAATTTTCACTCCAACTAAATGTTTAACCAATGTGTAACGAATGTACAACGAATTTAGCGTACATTCCGATTTCGAGATCCGCCAGGGATGCCATGTTAGCTGCGCCTATTGCTGGCAAATTGTTATCCATTTAAGAAAAAGGTTTAAAAAAATAATTTTTTGTTCCGAGGTTCGAAAATAAACATTATTTTTGGTGCCAATTGTTCTCAAATTTTCGTTAATTTTTTAAAAATATTAAAAAAAGTTTTTTTTAAGGAAGTACTAAAAAAGGAATTTTTATTTTCTATGGTTTGTAAATGAATGACAATTTTCAACAAATTTTGAAAGATATTTTTAATCTTCGGAAAGTAAAAACAATAATTTTTAGTCATCGTTCGCAAGTTTTAAAAAAATATTTAAATACAAAAATTTGACACCATGGCGATAAATAAAAAAATGATTCTTGGTAACCATAGTTTAAAATTTTTTTGACAATTTTCAAAAAATATGAATATGATGAATGAAATAAATTCTACGCCTCGCCAAATGAAAACAGGTTATTTTGGTGCGCATAGTTCGCAAGTATTTGAGGTTTTGTGAAACTTGTTGAAAAAAAATTTTTTAAGCTCAAGTAAAACAAAAAAAAATTGACTTTCGGTGTCCATATTTCGCAAGTGTTGAGCAATTTAATAAAAATTTTCAATGAAATAATTGTTTTGTTTAAGGAATAAAAAAAATTGAATTTTTTTCCTCAATTTTAGGAACGTTTTGCAAATTTTTGACAAATATGAAAAGAAAAAATTATTTCTCGAAAAATTAAAAAAAATGCATTTTTTGTGCCCATTATTTGCAAGTTTTTTTCAATTTAAGAGAAACAATAAAAAAATTGATTTTTACTTCCTAAGAAATCAAAAAGCAGTTGGAATTTCAATCCCTATATATATATACATATGAATGTCTATAGTAAACATAAGTTTGTCACTTCAGATGCAACCAAATGCAGTTAACTATGAACACGAGATCCCTCTATTCTTTCGGTTTCTTGTCAACATAATTTTATTATTTGTCATTAGCATAAGCACCATAAGCAAATGATACTAAATCTTGGTTTTTGTGCAATATTTATTTTCGAATACATAAGGTCTTCAAGGCAATAGTTAAAACACTACTTTTATGTATCGAAAACTTTATAGGGGTTTTTTCGAAACGTGTTTTTTCGCGCGCCGTGCAATGTAACTCAGACAATTTTTAACCGATTTTAATCAAACTTACCTAACTTATTTATCTTACTGGCTATTGCATGACGAGCTCCTCTTTTTTAAAAAACATTTTTTAACAATTGTTTTTGAACATTGTTTATAAAAAAAGTGATTTTTTTTAAATGGACATTTTAAGATATACTCTATTTCAATTCAATAAACTTTAATACTTTTTCGTAAAAAAATCTTGAAAAAAGGTGCATTTATGTCCACATTCTTCCTTAGCGTATGCCAACCGTGAAAGTTTGCTAAAAAAAAAATCAAAAAATTATGATTAAGGGGTTAGTACCTCATCTCAGTGACTTTTCTTAAACATTTTTTATTTATTACAAAATTTATTTTATTTACTTCAAACTTTTTATACCTAAAAAAAGGGATTTTAAACTATTAAAAAAAATTTTATTTCTTATTTATTATGGATTCTCTTACTGTCATGGCCGCCTGCAAATACCCCTACTTGTGATTGGCGGACACGATACACTGAAACGCCGGTTATTAGGACACTGGATTATTTGGAAAGTTTATGCGCTAAAACGGGGTGAGAAGAAAAGGGAAGTATCTCTGCACGCAGTAGCGCATCTATTAAAGAGTCCGTTCCCCGTCTTGATTTAATGTATTATTTTGTAATTATTTATTGGTGTTATATGAATATGATAAAAATTAATAAGCTGTGTGACAATTTTGCTAAGTAAAATTTGTTTTATTTCTAAAAAACAAATTAATATTTCTCACTTAATTAATTTTTTTTTCTCACGTCTCATGCGCCTAACCTCAAAATTGTTGTTCAACTGTCAAACTTTGGTTATGTATTTCAATCAAAGGCAAAAAAAACTTCTTACAGCCCTGTAAGTTTATGCTTTTTCGTCAAGGTGACCTATCCAGATTATTCGGACACACACCCGAGCTGTCCTAAAACCCGGCTTTCCAGTGTATCTCCAATTCAGGCAATGTAAAAATATAATTTTTGATTTTTTCTTGAAAAGTAAGCTAGACGCTATCGCACAGTTCGTCGATTGAGGGCAGAAACACGCCAATTCAGGCGAATGTTGAGAAACATGACAATCTAAAAAATATTAGGGAAACCTGCCATTCCAGTGAAGATTTTAAAAACATGCCATTTTAGATGTCAAAATTTTGTTGATTGTTTTAGGTTGGTAATACTTTCTTGAGAATGTTATATTATAGTTAACAAAATTTTATTCTTGAAATCAATATTAAAAATTAAGATAAGTATAATTATTAATAATAAAATTATTAAAGGTTCTACCGACTTAACCATCAATATTCAACAAAATATTAATTATTTGGACTTATCAATTTTACGTTTATAGTGTTACCAACCTAAAACAATCAACAAAAATTTGACATCTGAGATGGCATGTTTTTGAAATCTTCACTGGAATGGCAGGTTTCCCTAATATTTTTTAGATTGTCATGTTTCTCAACATTTACCTGAATTGGCGTGTTTCTGCCCTCAATCGACGAGTTGTCCGAATCGCTAATCTAGGTGGACGAAACTATTTAATCAAAATTGCTTTGATTAATTTTTAAATGATTTCTTAATTTGGCGTTTTTGAGGACGCTGAACTCGAATCCGAAGTCATTTTTCACAAACTCAAAATAACGGACCCATTTTGGCGGACGAAAAATGTTAAAAATCATCAAATTTTTATTAAACTGGGTATCTAGGGATTTTTAGGGTCGCTGATTACAAATCCGTTGTCGTTTTTTTGAAATTCAAAATGTCGGATCCAATATAGAGGTGGAAAAAATTTAAAAAATCATCAGATTTTTATGAAACTAGGCATCTAGGGGTTTTTGGGGTCGCTGATTACAAATTTGATGTCGTTTTTCTGAAATTCAAGATGGCGGATTCAATATGACAGACGAAAAATTTGAAAAATCATCATATTTTTATGAAACTGGGTATATAGGGGTTTTAGGGGTCTTTGATTACAAATCCGATGTCGTTTTTTTCGAAATTAAAAATAGCGGATCAAATATGGTGGAGGAAAAATTTAAAAAATCATTAGATTTTTTTGTTTAAGGATTACAACGATTACAAATTTTATGCTGAAACTGTAACCATAGTGCTGTAAAAACGAGGTATTTAAGGGTAATAAAAAATTGCAAGGAAGTTATATCGATTTAAAAAAAATCGTCCACCATATTGAATCAGTCAGTTCAAATTTTTAGTATCTTATCTTATTTTTATTTAGAGACCATAAATAGTTTTATATTCAAGTGACATAAAGTTTACAACAGTGTTGATAGCAAATTATAATTACTTTTAATTTTTGAGATTTGACATGCACCCTATTTTGAAAATTCCTACAAAGTTTCCCACGTGATTTTTTTTCTCGGCAGTCGGTGGTTAGGTTAGTGTATAGGGTCTTTAGCTATCCCCAGACCCTCCAAATTTATTTTCAAATTTTTCTCAAAAATACCAGAAGTCGAAAAACAAGCAAGGCAACAATGACATAAATAAAAAAAAATCAAATTTTTTTTTAATTTTCATTTTCAGTGAAAACTTTTTGTAAAGCCCTGATATGCTGTAAGGTGGGCAAATATTATTAAGCGGCACTGTATATAGTAAAATATAATAATGCAATGCGTTTAATTTTAATAAACACGTAAACTTTTAAAATAAAATCTACTAAATAACTAATGGTGGTTAAATGACGATGTGATTTTAAAAAATTGTATTAAATCTTTTTTAAAATTAATTATAAATTAAATAAAAATTTAGTTAAATACCTTCTTACCTAAATGGATCAAAATATTGTTGAAGAAAATACAGCATCAACGAGTACGGACATGTACAGAATCGAGGACAGAATAACAATTGACACATTTGCTTTGGAAATAGCTCAACCGGATGAAGAAAATAATGTGTACAGTCATTCAACTGATTTTTAATCTGTTTTGGAAATAGCTCGTCCGACTAAAGAAATAAGTAATTCTGGTAATCGAGAAATGGCATTTTAATAAAACGGTTGCATCTAAATTCTTGAAATATTTAAATTTTTAGTTAAATGAAAATGTAATTATAATTTAAGGATGTTTTTATATTAAAAATTTCTTCCAGAAATTCTCATTGATGGGTTCATACAAAATGTTGACAATACTCCTCAAATTTTAACAATTCAAATAGATAATATATTGTTAAAGGAAAATTATCCGGGTCTATTCAGTAAATTTACAAGTTACCCCATAGTAGATTACATACTAAAACTAGGATCATGTCAACCAGGTTGGGAAGAACTTCCTGGAAAACAGTTTCCTCGAAACAAAAACAACAGACACTTTTACCCAGGATATTATTTTAAAAGACTTGAAGATTTAACCTCATTAAAAAGAGATTGGTTATCCTATTCTCCATCTGAGGATAAAATTTTTTGTTTACACTGTATGTTATTTGCACAAAATGGTGAAAAGGCTTGGACAGAAAACCGATTTAATAATTGTACTAAACTAAGTCAGTCATTAATTTTACACGAAACACCTTCTAAACATGCGGAAGCTACAATTAAAGCTAAAATAAAAGAAGTGAGGCATTTAATAGACACAACATTATACCTTGCTCTCCACTGCATGGCTTTTAGGGGACACAGAGATTCTTTAAAAGAAAATCTGCAGGGAAATTTTCTGGACATAGTAAGACTTTTGTCGGATTATTCACCAGTTATGAATGTATACATGGATTCATTAAGAACAAAAAAAGAAAATAACTTTTTGATAAATAGGCGACGACAAAATGAACTTATACATTGTGTGGCAAAATTCGTACGAAATAATATTCTTCAAGAATTAAAAGAAGCACCTTTCTTTAGTGTATGCATGGATACCACATTCGACAAGTCAAGAAAAGAACAACTTTGTTTCGTGGTTCGATACAGCGATGGGAAATCAGGTAAAGTTTTAGAACGTTTACTGTTTGTAAACAAATGTACTTTCACGACAGGTGCTCAATTATTTGAAAAATTTGAAAAGATTTGCGAAGAATTTAATCTTGACTGGAAAAAAAACTTAGTTTACCAATCCTAAGATTGAGCCGCTAATATGCGAGGCGAGATCAATGAAGTTCAAGCCCACGTAGTTGCAGAAAATCCAATGGCACTTTATTACTGGTGTTACACACACAGACTTGCACTAATTGTAAAGGATGCTGCATCTTGTTGCATAAATGCAATTAATCTATTTTCAAATTTAGAAACAGCGTTAACCATGATCTGCGGCAGTAAAAAGCGAGTGGAAATGTATGAAAACTACCAAAAAATAGATATCTTAAGAATAGAATGCGAAGACTTAAACGTGTCTCTATAACTCGATGGATGTCACAGGAAAAATCTTTATTGACAATACTGGATTCTTTTGTTGCTGTGTAGGATGTATTCGAATACGTTGATTCTGCAGAAGAAACTGAATATAAAGTCAAAGCTGCGGCGAGGGGATTAATAGATTATTTTCAATCAGAATTTTTTTTCTTGACTGCAATGTTTTTTAACAATTTTTTGAAAAATTAGGAAGTGCTGCTGGAAGTGTTATCGAGAACAATAAAGAAAATCTTCAAAAGTAAAGATCAGAAATTAATTTTAATAAAATCCAAGTTGATTACAAAGAGTTTTTAAAGAAAGCTGCAATTAACAACATCACACGTTCGCCACGAATAGAATTAGATAACTATACTTGGATGAAGGCTTAAGTGATTGGGATAGGGATAAAAATCGTTTGTCCGAAAGTGAAAACGATACTGAGAATTAAAAATGTGATGGTGAAAATATACAGAATCACGGAAACAGCATAGTGAGGATTTTTGAAATTTTCTGTCATAATAATTTGTCAGCGACCTTTCCAATGTTATACGTGGGGTTAAAACTTGCTGTAACGATTCCTGTATCAAGTGCATCTTGTGAAAGACGTTTCTCAAAGATGAAACTTATCAAAACAAGACTTCGAAGTACAATGGCTGATGATCGTCTCAGTGATCTCATGGTAATAAGTTGTGAACAAGATATACCGATAAACAAGGAGGTAGTCTTGGATATGTTTGCTCAAAAAGCACCAGTCTTGTCAAAAATGTTGCGTTATTAAAATTGCTGTGAAGGTAAATTTAATGTAATTTATTATTGAGTACCATTGGTGTACTATTATATTTGTATCAAAGCGAGAAATAAATTTTAGATAACAAACATGAAATTTTTTCTTTTCGCATGTTTTTTTTGCTTGTTAAAATTAAGGATGGGTGGTTCCACGCGCATCTTGCTCCCCCTACGTCATGAACGTTGTGCGCCGCTGCTTCTGTTAACCGATTGGACTAAAAATTTTTGAATCTGGATTTTTAAGAAGAGCATTTCAGATTCTCGCATTTAGTCGCTTTTTTCCTGGCTCTCATATAAAAAGAGCTCAGAGGCAAGCGTATCCTGTTATTTTTTCTTATTTCCTTTGTTTTTTGAGTCATGTTATAAGAAATTGAATTACAAGTTTAAATTCTGGCCCGCGTAATGATGACCGAGGTACGAAATAGGTTCAAGGCCCTGAGGCCTAAGGTAGCGTTAGTCGAGTTTCACAAAATGTAAACGCAAAACGATGAAGCTCGGAAGCAAATTATGCAGATTGCAGGCTTGTATATGATGGGACTGCTGGAGCTCCATCCTACGTGATCTGGTCAATAACACAACGTGCCAGGCATACATATTAACTACATATAAGAATTTTCTGCCAGGACTAGATCATTCCATTGATTGTGCATCAATTCTACAATTCTTTCCGCAATTTTAATACATAAATTCCGTCAATTTTTTTCTTGGTAAAAATTTTCTAACTGGAAAATTTGCAAATTTTCATTGTGTTTCTAAAAAGAAAGTCGTAGATATAATAAACCTTATAATCAATGAAGTAAAATATTTAAAATCTTTCTGTTATAAATTTATTTTTGTGTTTCCTTCAGTTGCACTACTACAGTAGATGTATTCTAAATAATTTAAGGACAAAAAGAGAACGGGATTATTTGAATAAAGGAGATTTTTCGCCATGCAAGTAACGAAGGCAATTATTCCTTTTCTGAATTAAAATGTGACCAAGATGTAATTTTTTAATTCAAAAACCCCCCATTAATTGACGAATTTATAAACAATTTACTCTGTCTTTTTTTAAGCAACCCTTACTTATTTCAGCAATATTTTCAATATTTTTTCAATAATGCCATTATTTCTAAAATATTGTTGCAATTTTAGAATATTAAGGCAATGTTTCAAATATTGCTGCAAGTTTAACTGCTATGTGATCAAAAACTAACCTAAAATTCTTATGGAATAGTAATAATTATACTTTTCTAGTAAAAATTACTATTAATTGTAAAATTTACTAAGCATGAGTAAATATTACTATTTTTGGTAGTAAAAATTACTAAAGTAATTATTACAATAGTAATAATTGTAATAATAATTAGAATATAGTTCTTTTTATAAACGTTTTTAGTGACAAACGCGCAGGCGCGCAGCTGCACACGCGTCGGCATTCCCACCACCCGTCGGTGTGAGGCGCGTCGTTGTAGTAGTACGGATTACTACTTTTAATAGTAAAAATCCTTACAAAATAGTAATAATTGCTCCGCTTCATAATAAAAATTGCTTCACTACTAGTATTAATTGCTCGGGAAATTTTAAATATTACTCAGCTTTTAATAAAAGTTATTACTTCTTGAGCAGTTCCCAAATTACTATTTGAAAGTAGTAATTTTTAATGGAAAATGTTACAATTATTACTCTTTTTTTTCTCCGTGTATATACAATATGATGGGTTCCATACCAAACCAATATATCGTTGATTTTGACTACTTCGATTTGGATCAAATTTTTTACCGTTTTGTACCCTTCGAAAAAGAGCTTTATTATTTTTTTCTATTTTTTTTTATCAAGCCATTTACAAGATATAAATTTTCAAAATTTGAGATTTTTAATGATTTTTTATTTTTGAATGCTCCTAGGGTAAGTCAGTGGGAAATGGCCATATGGGAGAGATGGCTAACTCAAATATTTTCCAGATTTTTTATCTAATTGTCACTTATTATCGATATTCTAACTTCATTTAAGGACAAAATGTAAATAAAAGCCAAAAATATGTCGAAAAAATTTTGTATGAAATATAAACCTTCTTTATTATTTTGCCTAGTTCTGGAAAAAGGTGCTATGTTCACGTTTTTTATTGTAGTAGTGTAATTTTTTGGAATAATCGTTAATTTTTTGTTTTCTTGAACAGTACACGATATAAGCTTTGTAATAACCTAATAACCTAGAAATTACAAACTAATTGTTTTATTTATTTAAATAATATGTGTTTGTATCTGTCTTATAACTTTGGGAGAGATGGCCATGCTAAAGAAAACATTAAATCAATAGAAATTGACCTTTTGCATGATTACTTTATTTTTATTACAATTATTATTTATTGTTTAATTATTTTATTATTATTTAATTATTTAAGAATTTCTTCTGAAATAGGCGCCAAGAATATTCCCCACTTAAAATAAGTAGGAAATATTCTTACAATAAGTAATATATTCTTGGCACCTATTTAAGAAAAAATTCTTAAACTAGAATATAATTTTTTCAGTGATTGGCCATCTGCCCCAGACATCTGTGGCCATCTTACCTGTATATTTCGGGAGAGATGGCCAATTACAGTTTTTTAAGAAACATTAATTTTAAAATTGTTATCATTGCAATATTTTAAATATTTTTTTGTATTTTCAAAGTGTAATATTCACTGTTTAATTAGCAACAAAAATTAATTCATAAACTGCTTCCGTTTTATTTTTATGGACATTTAAGAAAAGTATGGTCACCTATCCCGGACTTACCCTAACTTTCTTAAAAATGCATCAATTTTAAAAGTTTTGTTTTCAGAATGTGTATTCTTAACTGAACTTTTCATAAGTTTAGTTTAGTTTAAAGCTTAAAACCTTATTTTTAAAACTGTTTGAATCCATCGATTTTTTAAATTTCAAAAAAACTACTTCCTTGAACAAAAATTTTAAGCCCAGTCCAGTAGCGGGAAAACAATTTTTTCAATATTTTCATAATCTTTAAAAAATGTCGAAATTTTGAATTTTTTAAAAATATCTTCGGTTTTTTTTATACTACGTACTTTTATACGCTTACACACTTTTAAAAAATTTTGCATATTATAGTTTTTTTGAAATTTTTTTAAAAAAATATTGAACGATAGTTTCTCACTTCTTACTTTCCACATCCCACTTCTCACTTCTTAATTCCTACTTCTAACTTCCCACTCCTCACTTCCCACTTCTCACATCTCACTTTTCACACTTTACTTCCCACTTCTCACTTCATACTTCTCACTTTTCACTTCTATCTTCTCATTTCCCACTTTCCGCTTCTCACATTGCACTTCTCACGTCCCACTTCTCGATTCCTGCTTTTTAAATCCCACTTCTCACAAGTAGGATGTAAGAAGTGGAAAAGGAGAAGTGGGAAATGAGAAGTGGATAATGAAGAGTGAGAAGTTAGAAGTGAGAAGTGGGATGTGAGAAGTGAAAAGTGAGAATTGAGAAGTGGGAAGTGAGAAAATGGATGTGAGAATTGGGAAGTAAGGAGTGATATGTGGGAAGTGAGAAGTGGGAAATGAGAAATTAGAAGTGGGAAGTGAGAAGTGGAAAAGTTACGGAATCGACCGCCTGTAGCCGTTTTCATTTAAAATTTTGTAATTTAGCTTGAAAAGTGGTTTTAAGGTACAAAACTTCATGGTATGGACTGACCCAGTACCATTTAAAATAAAATTGTTATTTTAAATAAAATACAGTTATTAATATAAAAACTATTGATAGTTTGGTATTGTATATCTTCTATTATATTAAGTTAACAAATTTCCATTAGCGACACCGAAACCGATCTTCAAAAATTGAATTTCAAATAAATAAAAATTCTTTGGCTCATGATTTTAGAAAATAGTTCATATTTTATCGTTTCAACATGTTTTGCAATTTTAACCCTAAAAAAGGGTTATTTTGCAATTTTAAGTAATTAATTTTGAAGTTTTGAATGTAAATACCTATAAAATTACTCTTCTATTTGAAAGTTACTCAAAACAATTTGTTTTTAAATCCAAAATTTTTTTTCAATTTTTTTTTGCTCATAACTTTAAAGAAATGTTAGGACACCTATAAATATTTTCCTTTAATTTTGTAGATATTTTAAGATGCATCTTTTAAGCTACACGGAAGGAAATCTTGTTATAATATTTTATAAATCTGAATAGAAATTTTGATATTTTTGTTTTTCAATTGCGAAACATTCTGGTTTGATAATAAAAGTTGGTATAGTTTTACGAATTCCTTTAACTGGAAACATTTTACGAAAACTGAAATTATTATTTCCTAATTCAAATCTACAATTTTCGAATATTGAAAAAACTATACGAAAAAACAGTACATGTAGGAAGTAAAAAGTCTAGCACTTTGTTATTTACTAAATTTATACGAAAAATCAGAACCAACATTTCGTAATTTGATAAAACTATACGAAAAAGCAGGAGCCGTGAAAAAAAGAAGAACGTCGGAACCACCAATGGCTCTTTTCTAAGATTTTCTCTCCTTTTCTATTCGAGGGTAGTGGGAGTCTTTCTTAATACACACACATAACTGGTTCGCTTTGATTGGCTTAAAATTATTCCTAACACATCCTAACTACAATACGCATACATAAACGCAGAATAACGCAACGCATATAGATATATAATTCACGCTGAAATGAGAAATTTTGAACTTCTTTATATACTAAATAGACAGATTTTTCTGCACTTGTGAGAAGCTTAATATTACATTGTTAAATATTTAAAAACAAAAATAAAAATAATTATTTATTAAGAAATAATAAAATATTTTATTACCGTTCAAAGAACAATTTTTATCATAAACACAGTTTCCTAAAAGTATCAAATTGAGACCAAAAATTGCATCAAATCTTTGCAACGTTTTGATGCACATACGTTTTATCAAAAAGAGATCGTTTTGTGTATCATTTTTAGAAATGATACACGAAACGGTCTCATTTTTTGATGCAAAAAATTTAATCAATTTATATCAATCATGGCCGAATTGAATAGACTCAAAATTAAACGAATTTTTTTCAGATATTTTGGTAATAGTACAATTGCGGAGTTCATTTCACTATTTAATTTGAAAATGAAAATAACAGAAAATCAAAGACAATGTGCAATTCGATAATTAAAAAGTGACAGCTTATAAACATAACCTAAAATGCATGAGAAAAAATTTGTCGATAAAATCAATATAGCCGAGCATTTTAGAAGGTAGATGGCAGTTTTGCTTTTTATAAAAACTTCAGAAAAAATTTAAAGAAAGAAAATAGATGAGTGCTGCCATCTACCTTTTAAAAAGCTCGGCTATATTGATTTTATCGACAAATTTTTTATGTTTTTTTTATGTTTATAAGCTGTCACTTTTTATTATCGAATTGCACATTGTCTTTGATTTTCTGTTATTTTCATTTTTAAATTAAATAGTGAAATGAACTCCGCAATTGTACTATTACCAAAATATCTGAAAAAAATTCGTTTAATTTTGAGTCGATTCAATTCGGCCATGATTGATATAAATTGATTAAATTTTTTGCATCAAAAAATGAGACCGCTTTTGTGTATAATTTTTAGAAATGAAACACAAAACGATCTCTTTTTGATAAAACGTATGTGCATCAAAACGTTGCAATAGAAAAAGATACAACCAAGTTTACTGTGAAATCATTTAATTTAATTATAGAAGCAAACTTATAACAAATATTCTATAATTATATTTAGAAAAAGAAATATAGGATAATTATAAACAATTATTTATCAAAACTTTTGCTAGTCTATATTGCAGAAATAAAAATTATATAAAAATTATGAGCAAACAAATGAAGTATTTCATTATTAAATATTAATTAAAATTATTTTTAATTTATATTGCAGTATTAAAAATTATTTTAAAATCAGGATGTCTAGAAAGGCTTCAAGAAAAAAATTCCCTGACTTTTCTCTGACATTATTTTTTTCGTGACTACTCGTTAGTGATCGGTCAAACCCGGTCGGACTCACTCGCTTAACTTCGTCAAACTTCGGTGATTTTTGATATTTTTCTATCATTTTTTGAAAGAAAAAGTTTCTATTAGTATTATATGTAAATATAAGGATTTACCGCCAATCTACTTTCTTATCGACTATATCAAAATGTAAAATGATTATACCAGTTAACGGAATTCTAAATACAGAAAATGAAATATTTTATTCTAATACTTGTTACAGGGCGTATTAGAATTTAACATTTGGAGTTTTCATAATACAATTAGGGTAAGTCCGGGGGACTTGGCCATGCGAGAGAGATGGCCAATTCAAATATTTTATAGAATTTGCTGCTATGTATCGCTTATTAAAGATTAGTTCGCTTTGTTTTGTGGCAAAACACAATTAAAAGAAAAAACTTCACAAAAAATATTGAAAAAGTAAGTAAAAATCTATTTTGTTGTTTGGACTAGTTCAGAAAAAAGTGATGAGTTTACGTTTCTCACTGGTGTTATGTTATTTTATAGAATAATTTTGAATTTCATGTTTTTTTGTAAAGTACATGACCCAAGCTTTGCCATAACTTTATATGTATTTATTCTAAAAATTTATTTATTTATTTAAATTTTAGTTGTGTCAATTTGTCTCCTGACATTAGGAGAGATGGCCATGTTTTTTCGAGGTGAAATGGCCATACTGTTTAAGTTATTGGCACCCTTGAGATTCGTGTGTTCGCTAAAAAAACATTAATTCTGTGGCAAATGACATTTTTTATGACATATATTAAAACAAGACACTCCAACAAAGATTTTCAAATTTAAATATGATCAAATAAAATAATTACTATTGTGTAATTGAATCTTAAAAACGTTTATAAACAATCATAACACAAGTCTACAAAATAACACTTTTTTATATATTTAGCGGAATGGTTTCCAATGTATTTTTGTGTGTTGAACCCGATTCCGGGTTCAAAAATTGCGTATCGCATCAGGATTTTGAATAAAGTGTAGGTAAAGTCTCCAAAAACAGTGTTTTTGAGGGTTTTCATTATTTTTTTATTCCTTAACCAGACGTGCTAGACACTTCTATATATGCTTAAATTAAAGCTTAGATCGTACACTTTAAGACTCATTTACGCAGGATTAAAAAAAATTTGAATTTTGAAAAAAATGGGGGTAAATACCCCAAAAATCTTTATAGGTGACTTGAACCTACTTTTTTTTCAAAATTTCAAATTTTTTTTCCTTGCGCATATGAGTCTTAAAGTGTAAGGTATAAGCTTTATTTTAAGCCTATATAGAAGTCTCTATCACGTCAGGTTAAGGAGAAAAAAAATACTGAAAACCCTCAAAAACACGGGTTTTGGAGACTTTACCCACACTTTACTCAAAATCCTGACGTGATACGCAATTTTGTAACCCGGGATCGTGTTCAGGACACAAAAATAAATTAGAAACCACTCTGATATCTCAAAAAAATACCTTGTAGGATTTTTAAAGTATTGGCCATCTCCCCCGTACGTTCCGGGAGAGATGGCCAAACGTGTTTTTTAAAAAATATTAATTTTAAGATTGTTTACATTTAAAAAATTTATCATTTCTATTATTATTTGTAAGTTAAATGTTCAATGTTTAATTAGCAATAAAAGTTAATACATAAATCACTTTCTTCTTATTTTTACAGGCCTTTAAAAAAACTATGGCCAACTCCCCCGGACTTACCCTATGAATTTCGCAAAAACTATTCTAATTTTTGTTTCTAAATATATTAAACTTTATTATTTTTATTTTAGTCATTCTTAAAAAATGAAATCTATAAACACCCCAAAATCTGCAAAATCTTCCGCAATTGTAACTTAATATACTAAATATGAGTGTCAAAATATTAAATATTCTAACAAGATTTCTTTCCGTGTATTAACGAATATTCTCCTGTGAACTAAACAATTTTTTCATTTTTAGTAACCTCTCAAGTGATTTCGATCAAAATCTCTTTTGTATTAAAAAATCGAGTTCTTTGATAAAAATTTAAATATTTTTGATTATTATGTGACAACGGTCTACTTTATTACACTTTGTAAAAAAATGTTTTCTGCAATAAATCAATACCAATTTTGTAATTCAAGAAATAAAAAAGAAAAAACGTTTGAAGTGAGATTCGCAGGAAAAATTCAAACTATAAAATAAAGTTATGCTTAGTTTGTTTTTTTAGACATGAAGGCTGTTACATTCACATGGCTCATTTCATTTAAATTGTCATATTCATGTGCCTTGCCAAAAAAATTATTTGATATAACCTTAGTTAAAATTAATTTTTTTATATGGTAAAATTCAATATTTTTCAATAATTTTTCTACCTACAAGGACATAAAATTGATTTTCATAATATTGGCAGAACACTTATGCTCCTAATCGGGAAGAAGTTGGGGCTGAAGTTGTGAAGCATTCTGTAAAAAGGATTGCAGAAGAACATCCCGAATTATCGCCAGCTACGATTCTCAGCCGTGAACTTGCTTACGTTGCAGATGGAATTCTCAGTTAATTGTCAGATTGCGAAAATTTAAAAAAAAGTATCAGAGAGCGACGTTGAAAAAATTTTCCCACCAACCCTACATCCATAGAGGATCTCGACGAACTTCTCACGACTTTTCAAAATACTATGGCAGGAGAAAAATTTCTCGTCTACGACTCTCGAAACCACGACGATATTCAGAACAGCCGTATACTCATTTTCTCAACGAAAAGAAATCTGGAGATATTATCAACGTGCGGAACTTAGTTTCTGGACGGTACCTTCATGCTTAGTCTCTCATACTAATGCTGTATTACTTTCCTTTACGTTATATGTCATTGCATAAATTTCTTTATGTATATATTTGACAGGTATGTCCTCGAATATTTACGCAGATTTACCGTTTTGGGAAGACTAGAAAAAAGACCTCAACTTCCTGGAGAAGAACCTCGTGTAATTGCAGCACCTCTTGTATATACGCATTGCTAACATCGAAGGAACAAATTCAATATGAAACCGTTTTTCGCGCTGTCATTGATGTTGCAAGAGACTTTGGAATTCAACATTGCATGCCGGAGAAGATTATGACGGACTTTGAAAAAGGGAATTTAAAATGCGTGTGAAGAAGTTTTCCCTACAGTTACTCTATCTGCTAGCTTTTGCTTCCTCGTGGAGGAAGCTTCGTAGTCCTTTCGTTTATAAAAATTTTTAAAGTGCCGGAAACAAATTTTTTTCTATATAGAAACATGCTATATGAGATCCTGATCAATTGTCCGGATGTATGTATCTGTGTGGATCCCTTTTTTGTTTAGACGATAACTTTAACAGGTTTTAATGGATTTAGATAAAATTTGGTTGGCTCATTTATCGTATTAATATCTCAAATCTGACCAAAGGATTTTAAAAAATACAAAAAAAAAATTTTTATCGTTTTTTTTCCAAATTTTTTTTTAATGGAAAAAATTTTTAAATAGAAAAATTTAAGGTTATATACACGGAGAGAAAAATCTGCCTTTTATAGTATGAAATAGATTGCTGCTATTTTTCTTTAAACTTTTCATACTAATAGAGCAAAGATTTGAGAATTTTTAGCATGAAACTTGTCTATGCTAATAAAGTTTGTCATATAGCCTCTTATTACATACTTATTATACTTTTAATCCAACGGCGCCATGCGAAGATCGCACATAACATCATCCTACTATGTTTGCATAAGTTCTATGCTTTTTCGGGGATAGACTCTTGCAACTGGCGATTAGGCCAGTTCCAATTAAGTAAAGGTGGGCGTGGCCTAATCGCCAGTTGCAAGAGTCTATCCCCGAAAAAGCATAGAACTTATGCAAACATAGTAGGATGATGTTATGTGCGATCTTCGCATGGCGCCGTTGGATTAAAAGTATAATAAGTATGTAATAAGAGGCTATATGACAAACTTTATTAGCATACACAAGTTTCATGCTAAAAAGACATACGATTGTACTATAATTACTCAAATTTCATGTCTATATAGCATAGAAAATTTCTGTGCATTAAATGTAAACCTTTCTATACTATAAAAGGCAGATTTTTCTCTCCGTGTATAATAAAATCGTACTCAAATGTCTATATTATTATTATATTATTTTTGTATTTTTATTTTAATGTTAATGCTTTTTCCACGAGGAAGCAAATTTTTTTGCTGATCGTAAAGAGGAAGAAAAATGTTCATGTAATGAACATCTGAATTTACAACTTGTTTTCATTTTGGACAATCCATTTACCGTAAAATCCAAAATGAGGGATTGCAACAGTGATACAACAGCGCGGACAATCAAAAAATTAATATATAGACGCACATGCTTTTATCCCTTGCATTTCTGCCACCGTACTAAGTGACGGATGTTTTTGACCTTCTGCTCGAAGAAATAGAAGAAGAATTGCTGCCTATCGGGGTCTACTTTGAGGAAAATTATATTCGCGTTCGTCGTACTAGAGGAAAAAGAAAGGTTTCGCTATCCTATTGCTTTGTGGAATCAATATGATGTCACTTTAAGTGGTGTTCAAAGAACGAATAACTGTAGCGATTAAAGCAGGCTGATGTGGAAAACATATGTAGGGAATTAAGTTTGCGGAAAAAAGTAGAAATGGTAAATATGGTTGTCCTTCATGTTTGTGCCCCGGTGAGTCAATATTCTTAGATTCAGGGGGAAAAACTCATGCGTATCCTTATGTTGAAAATCCTAAACTGCGAACAATTAAACAATATCTAAAAGATTCTGATGAGGCATTAACTAGAAAAATGCCCATTAATGGGGTAAAAGGGCCATGTTCTTTAGCGAAGATGATGTTTAATTTTATTGTAGAAACAGCATACGATAGAATGCATGGAATCGATGGTGGAGTTATAGAAAAGCTTCTTACTCTTTGGTTTGATTGCAAATATAAAATGTATGAATATTTTTTGTACCAAGTGATTAACGTAATTGATAAATTATTAATAGCAATTAAACCTCCGAAATTTGTTCACCGTATGCCCCGCAGTGTAGAAGAACTTGTACATTAGAAAGCATCTGAATTAAAAATGTGGTATTTTTATTGCGCGTTACCTGTTTTAAAAGAAGTAATGAGGCCAGAATGTTTTGAGATTTGTTAGAGATTTTGAAGTATTATTCGATTTAACATTTTCTTCAATTAATATGCATCTGATTTTACACATTCCTGAACATGTGTCTGCTTTAGGACCATTAGGGGCTTATTTTTTCTACCCATATGAAGACTTAAATGGTAAATTTTTAAATGTAATTCATAGAACCAGATTTATAGATTCTCAAATTGTGAATGCTCATTATCGATCTTTAATAATGCAAGAATATTTAAACGAACTTCCTCCAGGCCCCATAAGTGATTTTTGTTTAAATAGTACAGGAAAGCATAAAATATGTGAAAAAATATGTAATAACTGTTACAGTGTAGGTACATACAATCTGTTTGATAATTATGAAGTAAATGTTCAACACTTTATTAATTCAATAATTCTGCCGTGTTTTCTAAAAACTTAAGTAACTGCAGAATGAAAGATTTCGAGAAAAACGCAAAAAACTGTTTAAACTTCATTGATATGTACTGGAAAGCCTAATTAAAATTTTTAAATGCCGTTTTGTTCCTTCGATTCGTCTAAATTTATTCTTTTTAATTATGTAAAAATAAATGTTGTATTTGTTTAAACATTCAATAAATTATTAAAAATGTAGTTACCGGTATGCTGATTCGAGGGTCGTCGCACGAGAAACTTAGGTAACTGGTAGTTACTTGGTCCCTCGTGCTACGAGCGCCCGTATTAGGCCTCTCGTCGCACAGAAAACTTAGGTAACTGCAGGGAATATATAAGAATTGTTATCTTTCTGGGCAAAAAATAGTAAAAATATATTAAATAATAAACTATAATTATTTAATAAGCTGCGAAAGTTGTCACTATAATTATTGTTTTTTACAAATATTTAATTTTATGGTTAAATTTATTTTAATTATACAATATTAGAGTCAAATATTATATTAACTAAGAATATATTAAATAATAATATAAAATAAAATACATAAATAAAATTAAAAAAATAAATTAAATTAAATTAAAAAATAGTAAAAATATATTAAATAATTATATGAAATAAAATAAAAATAAATAAAATAAATAATAAAGTGTAATTATTTAATAAGATGCGAAAGTTATCATTATAATTATTGTTTTTTACAAATATTAAACTGTATGATTGAATTTATTTTAATTATACAATATTAAAGTCAATTTATTGTAGGTAATGTAGTTCGCTGCTTTATTAACGTTTATTTAAATAATTAAAAACGATTTTAATTTTTTAAATAATTGAACTAAATTAATTATATATTAATCATGAAATAAACATATTACTGAACTTCATTTTCTTAATTTATTAATGCTTTTATGTTATTTATTAAAATTAATACTTAATTTTTCAATAATTGATAAATTATTATTTAGATATAATTATATATATATATATATATATATATAGTATTGGAGTTTTTTATTTCATTATTTATTGTCATTATAAATTATTAATTGCACAAAAAACATTGTAATTTTAAAGAAATATATAAGATTTTGCAGTTACTTGGTCCTTCAAAACACGGACCTCCTTTTTCGAGGCCTCGTCGCATAGAAAACTTAGGTAACTACAGTGCTCTGATAGCACTCTGTAGTTACCTAAGTTTTCCATGCGACGAGGGCTCGAAAAATGAGGTCCGTGTTTTGAGAAACTTAGGCACTGGTGCAGTTACCTAAGTTCTTCAAATCACGACCTACAAAATACGTCACAACACCCAAAGACACCCAAGTTTTTATAGCAGTTACCTAAGTATCTCAAATTATCACTCATCAATTTTTGCAGTTACCGGTATTTTCAATTATTTATGCAAAAATTATTATTAATAATATTAACAATTTTTAAAAATAATTTGCATTAACAGGTGTATCTTTTTTTCACGATTCCAACGATATAAAAAACTCATTTTTCGATTTTTTTGCAGTTACCTAAGTTTTTAGAAAACACGGCAGGTATCTTCTAATATTCAATATGAACACGATAAAGGTAATTTATTATTAGGTTCTATTTATTGTTTTCTTAAAATTTTAAATTGTGAATGTCAACGAAATTGCGATTGCATTAGTGAACACTATGCTATCATCGAAACTTTAATGGTTCGAGAAGCCTTTTCCGTATCAAACAGTGCAAATGAATGTACGTCAGTTCAACATATTTATAGATGCCTTGGAAAGGATGATTTTTTATACATTCCAGTTACAAAACTGCAAACAGTAGGCATCAGTGTGTCTATTTCGACACCTCAAAGAAAACATTTATATATTTGTACTCTTGTTAATTCTAAAGAAAGTGAATAAATAAGCCCAATTTAATTTACTCTGTAGTAGTAATATATGATAATAAAGTAGCACGTAATATTACAGTAATTTTATAGTAATATTACAGTCTTATTAAAATATCCTTCTCATGTAATATCACAATGGAGAAGTTGGATCGAAGAACCGTTTCTTCGCTCAGACCTCACGCGCTCATACCAGTCGGGTGGCAGTGAGCGCCTCCGGGCCACACACTGTTACCCGACTGGTATGAGGGCGCACGGTCCGAACGAAGAGTCGGTTCTTCGATCTAGCTCCTCATTAACTAATTTAATAACAAATTTTCAATAACAACTTAAAAATATTTGTCCTATTACTTATTATCTTTTTCTTCTTTATCATTAAAAACTGAGAAATTTCAATGTATTTCAAATTAACGTGGAATATTGGAGTAATAGTACTGTAATAATATTAATATAATAAAAAATTTTCAATAACCACATAAAAATAATGTGTCCGATTAATTATAATCTTTTTCTTCTTTATGATTAAGAACTTGATATTTTTTATGTATTTCAAATAAGCCTGTAATATTACTGTAATGTGACTAATATTACATGCTATTTGTGTAGGAAGTTTCAAAATAAAATGAACAGTAGTAAATAATGTTATTATATATATAAAATCTTTTTAAACATTAACTACTTTTTAAAACAAATTAAAATTTTTTATTTAATCAAATCGAAGCCAAAATATCGAAGCTTAGGTGCACATACGCATAATGTAATGGCTAAGCACGTTCGGAATTGATCGGGCGGGTTCGTGTATCTTTGCGTGAATTAGAGAAACAAACTGAAAACGAACCGTGCGGGCCTCATCCAATGTTTTGACTTTCTTTCAGATAAAGTATATGAGCCGGTTTTTGAAACAATTCACTAACCGACAATATTTTTAAGGTTAAATTTAGAAAATTTAATTTAAATTATTAAATGAAATATTACTTTTAATTTATTATTTGAATTTAATTTTAAATTTTTATAAAATTTATAATTCTAAGTGTGCTCTCGTCGAATATATAGTTGAATAAGTACGAAATTCGTTTTCAATAAATCTTATCATAATTATTATAAATTTTTAATTAAAAAATGTTTTTCTTAAACATGTGGGTGATTTCACGTGAGATTTCAGTCGACCCTTTGACTCCAGCCAAATATAATTTTTTCGTGTTCTGTAGTGAAAAAAGATACTTTCTTTATGCAAATTTTCGAGTTATAAATTTTCAAAATTTCAGTTTTGTAAATGTAGACAAAAAATGAATTTTTTCAATTTTTTCCAAGAGAAAAGAAGTTCCAGTTTTTCTTTTACTTTTCAATAATGTTATTACAGTAATATAATAATAATAATAATAATAATAATAATAATAATAATAATAATAATAATAATAATAATAATAATCTCCGTAGAAGGTACTTCGGCACGGAGAGTGGTCTCTGCCTACAGGACAGTTTCAACGAGTGCCGTCCTAGTTCTTGCGAGCATGCCGCCAATAGATTTATTGGCGGTGGAAAGACAGGAAGTCTACATGCTTAACAAAGAGCTAGCAAACTCGCAAGAACAGGAAGTTAGGAATAGTCTAAAGATGGCTATTCGAAGAGAGGCAAGAAAAAGACTCGTTGAAAAATGGCAAGAGAGATGGGATGAGGAATTGAAAGGAAGGTGGACGTACCGCCTGATTCCTCACCTCGCCACCTGGCTTGACAGAGAGCACGGCGAAGTTGGTTACTACCTGACACAAGTGTTGTCAGGTCATGGTTGCTTCAACCAGTACCTCCACCGGTTTAAAATAAGAAGAGCACCGGAATGCGTGTATTGTGATAAATCCCTCGTGGATGACGCTGAACACACGCTATTTTCCTGCGAGCACTGGAGCGTTGACAGAGAAGCTATGTTTGCGGCGGTTGAGACCCGATTCAACGCCGATAGCATGGTCTCTGTCATGCTCCAAAGTGTGGACTCCTGGAGGCATGTTGAGACCTTCGTTTTGAAGGTCATGTCTACCAAAGACAAAGACGGCAGAAAAAGAGGTAGACCGGAAGATATCTTGGCTCGGCTGGGGGTGTGCGGGGGTGCGAGGAGACATTTGATCTCCTCTCCTTTCCCGCCCCCCAGCCTATGAAATGGTGAAGGCAAGGGAACCGTTTTACTTGCGAAGTGTAAAGCCAGACGGCAGTTCCGCAAGTAAGAGTAAACGGTTCCAATAGGGGTGTGGTTTTAGCGGGTCGGCTTACATAGGAGTAAGTCAACCCCGCACACTTCGGAGAAAAGAGTGCGCCTCCGGAACGGTCTGATCCTTGGAGTTGCAATTCCCTCCTTGGTGTAGCAGATTTCCACGTTTGCCCTTGCGCAAAAAAAAAAAAAAAAAAAAAAAATAATAATAATAATAATAATAATAATAATAATAATAATAATAATAATAATAATAATAATAATAATAATAATAATAGTAATAGTAATAGTAATAGTAATAGTAATAGTAATAGTAATAGTAATAGTAATAGTAATAGTAATAGTAATAGTAATAGTAATAGTAATAGTAATAGTAATAGTAATAGTAATAGTAATAGTAATAGTAATAGTAATAGTAATAGTAATAGTAATAGTAATAGTAATAGTAATAGTAATAGTAATAGTAATAGTAATAGTAATAGTAATAGTAATAGTAATAGTAATAGTAATAGTAATAGTAATAGTAATAGTAATAGTAATAGTAATAGTAATAGTAATAGTAATAGTAATAGTAATAGTAATAGTAATAGTAATAGTAATAGTAATAGTAATAGTAATAGTAATAGTAATAGTAATAGTAATAGTAATAGTAATAGTAATAGTAATAGTAATAGTAATAGTAATAGTAATAGTAATAGTAATAGTAATAGTAATAGTAATAGTAATAGTAATAGTAATAGTAATAGTAATAGTAATAGTAATAGTAATAGTAATAGTAATAGTAATAGTAATAGTAATAGTAATAGTAATAGTAATAGTAATAGTAATAGTAATAGTAATAGTAATAGTAATAGTAATAGTAATAGTAATAGTAATAGTAATAGTAATAGTAATAGTAATAGTAATAGTAATAGTAATAGTAATAGTAATAGTAATAGTAATAGTAATAGTAATAGTAATAGTAATAGTAATAGTAATAGTAATAGTAATAGTAATAGTAATAGTAATAGTAATAGTAATAGTAATAGTAATAGTAATAGTAATAGTAATAGTAATAGTAATAGTAATAGTAATAGTAATAGTAATAGTAATAGTAATAGTAATAGTAATAGTAATAGTAATAGTAATAGTAATAGTAATAGTAATAGTAATAGTAATAGTAATAATAATAATAATAATAATAATAATAATAATAATAATAATAATAATAATAATAATAATAATAATAATAATAATAATAATAATAATAATAATAATAATAATAATAATAATAATAATAATAATAATAATAATAATAATAATAATAATAATAATAATAATAATAATAATAATAATAGTAATAATAATAATAATAATAATAATAATAATAATAATAATCCTGCAAAGGCCCCGACAGAACTAAAAACTGTCGGAGATGCGGCGGAGAGGGTCACTTCGCTAAAAAGTGCGAAGTTAAGAAACCGAAGTGCTTAACATGCTCCGACTTAGGCAAGGTAGACGCAGACCATGTTGCCGGAAAAACATCGTGTCCTGTTTACAAGGAAGAGCTCCAGAAGCTTAAAAGGGCAAACCCTTAAAGTTTCTGCAGGTCAATTTGCATACCTGTAGGGACGCACAGTCCCTTCTAATGCAGACAGCAAGGGAACAGGGAGTGGATGTTCTGTTCTGCAGTGAGCAGCATAGAAAGAACGATCTCGCTCCTTGGTACCAGGATAGGTCTGGCAGGGCAGCTGTGCAGGTGTGCAATCCTGCATTAAGGATTGACAGGTTCCTGGAGACGAACAGTGGATTTGTTTGGGTTGAGGTGGCGGAAATACGAATGTATAGCTGCTACTTCTCTCCGAACGATCCACTGTCGGACTTCGAAGCAGACATTGAGAACCTAGAATCGAGCCTTAGGGAATCCAGGCTGGATGTCCTCGTCACAGGAGACTTTAATGCAAAGTCTCCAGAGTGGGGAGAGACTAGGCTCGATAAAAGAGGTATAATGATTGCAGAAATGGTCTCCAGGAACAATTTAATAGTTGTCAATCAAGGAAAGTCGTGGACTTTCAGAAGAGACACGATCGGATCAATCATAGATTTGACGATCGCATCGTCTCATTTGATTAGCCGCATAAGCGACTGGCGGGTCTCTGAGGAATATACCGCAAGTGACCACCAGTACATCGAGTTCTCAGTCTCAGTGGGAGACACACGAGGAGGCAGAAGACAGGAAGCCCCTAGTCGAAAAAGCCCCTCGTGGAACACTAAGAGACTCGACAAGGAGAAGTTCGTCCGGTCCCTTGAAGAAGCCTGTCTCATTAAAGACTTGGGCTGGGTGAAGAGGACGAACAATCTGGAGAAAGAGGTCCGAGCGGTGAGGAACATTATCATCAACGCTTGTGATGTATCAATGCCGCGTCGCAAAGGCACCTCTTTCAGAAGGAAATCCTTGCACTGGTGGTCAGAAAGGTTGGCCTCCTTGCGAAAGGCATGTTTCAGAGCAAGAAGGACATATACCCGATCTAAGGGAGATCCTTTGCTCAAGGAAGCATACAAGGAGGCCAAAAAGAACCTCAGCAAAGAGATCCGCGCGTCGCGACGCCGTAGCTGGAAGGACCTAATCGAGGACGTCGAGAAGGACCCATGGGGTCTGGCTTTTAAAATCGTTACTAAGAAATTAGTAACGAGGCAAAAGACCCCCGGCCTGGACAATCCCGATTGGGTCAGAAAGGTAATAAAAGCCCTGTTTCCTCCTGCAGAGCCGTGGCTTAGGAAGGACTGGAGTTCTTGCATAGTCACAGGGGAAGAACTCTTTACTCTTGAAGAATTGGAAGCAGCAGGTAGAAGATTGAAGACAGGCAAAGCGCCTGGAATCGATGGGATAAGCAACAAGATCCTAAAAGAGGTGATTGTTGCTTCCCCCCAGATTTTGCTGGACATCTTCAATCGCTGCCTAGAGAGAGGAGAGTTCTTTCCAGACTGGAAGAGGCAAAGGCTGGTCCTCCTAAGAAAGGGTGACAAACCTCTAGATAAGGTCTCTTCCTACAGGCCTATATGCCTGTTGGATACGATGGGCAAACTTCTAGAGGACATGGTTCTGCAGAGAATGCAATCTTACTTGACCGGAGAGAATAGTCTATCCGATAACCAATTTGGATTCCGCAAAGGTCGGTCCACAGTTGATGCCATAAAGGCAGTTGTGGACCTCGCCAGAGAAGGGAAAAACAAATTGGGTCCAGATAAAAAGAAGAGCTTCTGCGCGTTGGTAGCAATCGACATACGGAACGCGTTCAATTCCGCGAGATGGGAAGATCTCATCGAGTCGATGATACAGAAGGGTATACCGCCCTACCTGTTGCGGATAATGGATAATTATCTAAGCGACAGGTGGGTTATATACGAGGGAGACACCTGCATTCTCAAGGAAGAGATGCAGCGTGGGGCCCCTCAAGGCTCGAGGGTAGGACCATTTTTATGGAATGTATCTTACGATGACTTCCTGAGAATGGACCTGCCCGAAGGTGCGGTGATCGTCGGCTTTGCGGACGACGCGTTGATCGTGTGCACTGCCGACTCGGCGGAAGCTCTGGGGATATTGGTGAACGAATGTCTGCGGCTAGCAAAATGCTGGCTGGAAACCAGAGGTCTTCAAATGGCCCTGGAAAAGACCGAAGCATTGCTGGTCACAGACAGACGTGGTTATAAATCCCCACGAATCGTGATAGACGAATTCGAGGTCAAGTGGAGGAGACAGATAAAGTACCTTGGTGTGGAATTGGATGGAAGGTTAAACTTCCATCACCACATGGCTACGGCGTCAAACAAGGCGATCGAATGTGCGGCTAATTTAGCACGGGTGATGCCAAATGTTGGAGGCCCCCGTGAGAAGAAAAGGAGACTGGTGGCGAGTGTCGCCCACGCTAAGCTGCTTTATGCAGCGCCAGCGTGGGCCCCCTCCCTGAGAACAAACAGATGTTCAACCATCTGTAAAAAGATGCTGTCCGCGCAGAGATGCATTACTTCACGTATTGCCTCTGCTTATCGGACAGTATCTACGAGCGCTGTGCAGGTCCTTGCAAGTGTCCCGCCAGCAGATCTTTTGGCGCTTGAGAGGGAGGAAATTATCCTCCTTCTCAAAGAGGCGAATTCCTCTGAAGAGGAAGATCGACCCAGCAAGGACCGCATCCGCTTCGAAGCGAGGCACAGGCTCGTCGAAAAATGGCAACAAAGATGGGACGGGGAGGTAAAAGGTCGATGGACTTATCGCCTTATACCGACACTCGCCACTTGGTTAAGTAGGAACCATGGAGAGGTCTCCTACTACTTGACACAAGCGCTGACAGGTCACGGATGTTTTAATTCGTACCTGCAGCGCTTTAAAAAGAGAGAGAGTGAGGCGTGTGCTTACTGCCAGTTCCCTGTGGACAACGCAGAGCACACCCTCTTTGCCTGCAGTCAATGGGACTTGGAGAGGCAGGCCATGTTCACCGGTGTAAACGCTATAGTTACATTGGAGAACATGGTAGTGCTGATGATCCAGCCCCAGGAAAACTGGCGGCTCATCGAGACCTTTATCATCTCTGTTATGATGAGAAAGGATCTCGATGGCCGCAGATAGGCGAAATTGACAGTATACAGTTTTTATTTATTTATTTATTCATTTTATTATTTATTTTGTCCTTTTATTGTCTTTTTACAATTTTCTGTTTATTTATTTATTTATTTTAGTCTTTTTTTACAGTTTATGTTATATTTTGTTTGTTCATCCGTCTTTTTACAATTTTATCCTTGACTTGTTTAATTTATTTTTTATTTTATTTCTTGACTTTTTATTGTTTTCTTTTCTGGTGTGCTGTTGATTCCGCTTGACATTGATTTTGGTTTTGTTTTATAATTGATAACGCAGGATGTCCGCAGGAATGGACGAAGTCGCTTTGCGACAGAGTTGGAGCGCCACCCTCGAAGGCAAAAGTCTTCACGACAGTACCGAGGGTGGATCAAAGGGCTCCCAAGAAGGGTTGACGGGTTTTTAGTGGGTCGGGGCTGGTAGTAGTTCGCCAGCTTATTTTGTTTATTGTTCTCCTTTTTTTTACCAACCCCACATAACCTTGGCATGCGGAAGCCAAGGTATCTGTAAACAGATTTCCCAAAAGTCCCTAAGCAAAAAAAAAAAAAAAAAAAATAATAATAATAATAATAATAATAATAATAATAATAATAATATTATAATATTACAGTAATTCTGCAGGAGTGGGATTACAAATAGCGACAGCGCTACGAAGATTTCGCTACGTAGCGATTCAAAGCTACATTCACTTTAAAAAATTTTCTAGCTATCGGGAGACTTAAAAAAATGGTATCATTTTGATAGAGTTAGGTTAGTACAATTGTTTTTCTGTGTATTTTTTTTCTCATATTTGCTTTATTTTATAATTTAACAATTTTTTTTTAGAATCAAAAATGTATCATATTCATAAGGATTTCCCACGACGAAGAAATGAAGCAATTAAAAGAAGTATCTAAAAAGCTGACAAATTTTTCAAGTGTAACACTTCAAATCACAAAAGTTATGAAAATGCAATTCGAGGCAATGATAATTATTAATATTATTATATTAACACTTTTATTTCCAATTTCTATCCTTACAAAAAATCAAGAAAATAATTCACCTTTATCCAATAATAATAAACTATTTATTTTCTTTTTTATATTAATAATTAAATATTTATTGCATTTATATTTATTATCTTTTTCATAGGATTAAAAGTTTTTATTAGACATTGTCTAAAATGGGAAAAAATTTTAATTAAAAAAATTTTGAAGATATAACCTCAGAAATAGAATTTTTGTTCTCACGCAAGGGTTCACTAAACAAATGTATAGGGCATTTTTGTGAGTTTTTCAAAAAATGAAAATTTAAATTAATTTAATTAAAAAATAATTAATTTAATTTAAAAAATTTATCAATTTTTAAATTTAGGCTGGTAAAAAATATCCTAATTTTAAATCTCATGCAATTATTATTTTTAATTCTTGCAATAAGATTAATTTTCTTAATTTTTATTTATTAAATTAAATTAAAAAAATTGATTTCCCTTTATAAATTATTTTAACATTAAACTAGATAATTTATTTTTAAAGTTGTTGTTTATTAAATTAATAGGTTATTTGCAATATTAAAGTATGATTTATTTCGTCACTAGTTAATTATTTTATTTGAAACTAACAGTTGGCAAACATGAAGTTAGAGAATTGATTCCACCTTCATGTTGTATTTGTTTGCTACGTAGATAAAATATTTTAGGAAATTGACATGAATTCTATGTCAATGTCCTTATTTAGAGGGGTTATGTTTATAGTTTCTTCTAAATTACCATCTTGCAGTTTAAGCTTTGAAGAAATTGTCAACGGTATTTTATTTTGGCCATGATTTGGAACAAATTTCACTAAAAATATGTAAGTTTTTAATTCTAAATAACAAAAAGCGCTACATAGCGACTAGCGCTATTAGTAATCCTACTGCAGTAATATTACAATGTTATTAAAATATCCATCTCATGTAATATCACAATTAAGAAGTAGGATCGAAGAACCGACTCTTCGCTCAGACCTCACGCGCTCATACCAGTCGGGAGGCAGTGTGCGCCTCTGGGCCACACACTTCTACCCGACTGGTATTAGCGCGTCCAGTCCGAGCATAGCGTCGGTTCTTCGATCCAGCTCCTCAAGTTTCTTAATTTAAAAAATTTTTAATTTCTCGTCCATAAACAGTTTATAAACTGTAGTAATTTTTAACAATAATTTTGTTGCTTATTGTAAAGTTGAGAGAGAGAGAGAGAGATGGGGGGAGGGAGAGAGAGAAGATATTCCTTATTTAAGATAATCATTTATTTATTTTATAATATTTGTAAAACAAATCTTACTTACCTCTTAACACTAAAATCCTTGCAATTTCTTTTGTTTTATTTTTTTTTCGTCTACCCACTCCAATGTTATTTCGTCATTTACTTTTCTTTTGTTGCTTGGCTTTGGAAGGCGTGAAGTTTCCATTATAGATATCATTTTACTGATCATCCACCACACCAGTACAAAGTTATTTTTTTTGTCATTATTTTCACAAATTAGCACTTAAAACACTCGTAAATATGCGCGTAACAAAAATCAACTTTGTCGAAGTCGACAAAACACTGCACTGGCGGGAAAACGGTTTTTGGCATATTGATGCCTGTGTTTTTACTGTAGCAAATTTTGGGTGAAAAATTTGGAAATTCCAAAACTATAATTTGTGTATATATACACAAATAGGTATATTGTATATTATATATTCATTCATACCCGTTTCATCAACCCATAACCATCTGTAAATACTTAAGTCTTAAGACAGTTTCTACTTTTTGGTCCCATTTTTATGATTCCTTTGATTTTTATTTATTTTTTCCAGACACCAAAAAGTGACCCTTTTTGAACAATGGAAAATAAAATGAAAAATTTATAATTTTGTTTATTTAAGGAAATAATATTTCTAATTTTGTACTTAAAAGTAACCAGAGCCTGACAGTAAATAATTTAAGTAGTCTCATAAGGTCGAATAAGGTTCATTTTAGGTTTAAAATGATTAAATGATTTAAAATGATTAAAGTAGGTTTAAAAGGAAGAAAAAAAGTTGAAAATTTCATCTCGGGGAAAGCTATAAATTTTTCTAATTGAACTGATTGATTTAAAACATTTCGAGTTAAAAACTGATTTAAATTAATTAAATTTTTTGAAAAATTAAGAAAATTTTAATTCATTTTAGGTGTAACATATACTTTATATATACGAATCGATTTGATTCAATGCAAGGAATTCAATTATTTTATGTATTAACTTTAATTTAAAAAAACACAAATTTTTTTAGCTAAAATATGAATGATTGATTTTTAATTTTTATTAATTCTTAAAATTTAAATCAAATCTTTATATATATACCGATCGATTTGTTTTAATGCAGGGAATAAAATTATTTCATATATAAACTTCAATTTTAATAAACACAATATTATTTAGCTAAAATGTAAATTTTTGATTTTTTAAATTTCATTAATTCTTCAAATTTAAATCAAATCTATACTTTATACATATATACCAATCAATTCATGTTGATGTAAGAAAGACGATTGTATTATATTTTACCTTGAATTTGTCTATTTAAAAATTTTTTAAATTAAAAAAAAAATTTTGGAAAAAAGACGATAAATATTTTTTTTGGGGTATTTCTAAAAGTCCTCTCGTCATTTTTGAGAGATTAATGTGATAAGTAAGCCTACCAAATTTTATCCAAATCCATAAAAACCTGTTAAAGATATCGTGTTCACAAAAACCATCCAACACACATACACACACATACACATATCCAGACAATTGATCAGGATCTCATAAAACATATTTCTATACATATAGAGGAAAATTTGTTTTCACCATATTTAAAAATTTTATAAATGAAAGGACTACAAAGCTTCCTCCACGAGGAAGCAAAATAGGTAAAATTATTATAAAAATTGTTTTTGAGTAACTTTTGAAAAGCAGAATATTTTTATAAATTATTTTATTTATTTATTGAAATAAACGGGACAAGCCCTTTCGTACAAAGTACTTTTAAAAACTAAAGAATAATCTTAAACTAAAAATAGGTGGGAGAAAACAAATTGATAATTCTAGGCGCATTACACCGGCACACAAAAAAAAAAATTTCGAGTGCGAAGACCGCCACATGGTAGGTTCTCTTCCTTAAGATGTATCTAAAGAGAAAATCCTAGTCCGACTTCGAGTTTGGTTCTTGTTTCATTTTTACAGGCCTGGTGGGGGGGGTGTAGTTTGAGAAATTAACATATATGGGAATTTAATTTCTTTTATCAACTGAAAGTGAATGTTTGCTTATTCTAACTGTGGATTTTGATTCAGTGGCTCTAATTACATGAAAATTTAATAAATACACAAATTTAAAAATGGCGGATCCAATATGGCGGACCTAAAATGGTAGATTTTTTGAAAAATTTGCTTGGATTTCCTTGAAACTTGTTACTAGGGGGTTTTTCGGGTCGCTGATTACGAATTTGATGTCAAATTTTATAAATTCAATATGGCGGATCCAATATGGCGGACCTAAAATGGTGGATTTTTGAAAAATTTGTTTGGATTTCATTGAAACTTGTTACTAGGGGGTTTTTGGAGTCGCTGATTACGAATTTGATGTTAGTTTTTCAAAATTCAAAATGGCGGATCTAATATGGCGGACCTAAAATGGTGGATTTTTGAAAAATTTGTTTGGATTTTCTTGAAACTTGTTACTAGGGGGTTTTTGGGGTCGCTGATTAGGAATTTGATGTTAGTTTTTCAAAATTTAAAATATGCCTTCATGGCAAAAGTAGATAAGAAGATTACGATGCAGAGGACGGATACCTCAGTATCAAGCCATTACTAAATTTTGGTGAATTCAGATTCAGGGTAAACGATCGAGAAAATAAAAAAATTTTAATTGTCAATCACATTAAATTCACTATTCCAAAATTTAAAAAATAGAAGTGTCAGAATCTTATTCAGAAACCTAAACAGCCCAAAATAGCAATTTTTTACAAAAACCAAACAATTTTTAAAAAATTTTCAGCCATATTAGATCCGCCATTTTCAATTTTGAAAAACTAACATCAAATTCGTAATCAGCGACCCCAAAAACCCCCTAGTAACAAGTTTCAAGAAAATCCGAACAAATTTTTCAAAAATCCACCATTTTAGGTCCGCCATATTAGATCCGCCATTTTGAATTTTGAAAAACTAACATCAAATTCGTAATCAGCGACCCCAAAAACCCCCTAGTAACAAGTTTCAAGGAAATCCAAACAAATTTTTCAAAAATCCACCATTTTAGGTCCGCCATATTGGATCCGCCATTTTTAAATTTGTGTATTTATTAAATTTTCATGTAATTGGAGCCACTGAATCAAAATCCACAGTTAGAATAAGCAAACATTCACTTTCAGTTGATAAAAGAAATTAAATTCCCATATATGTTAATTTCTCAAACTACACCCCCCCAGCAGGCCTGTAAAAATGAAACAAGAACCAAACTCGAGGTCGGACTAGGATTTTCTCTTTAGATACATCTTAAGGAAGAGAACCTACCATGTGGCGGTCTTCGCACTCGAAATTTTTTTTTTTGTGTGCCGGTGTTATTGGTTAAAGTTCAGGATGAGCCTATGAAGTGCTAGGGTGAATCTTGACATACTGTTATCGAAAAAGTTGACACTATGGGAGATATTGTTCGGCTCCCTACTGAGTCTGGTAATTAATGACTTATTACCATAATTTTTCTTGTGAAAAGAAACAGAAAATAATGAGTAATGTCTAGTAACTACTCTAGGAACTGACAGGTTTATCAATCACAGTAATGTAGGGCAATTAATGAATTCGTTAATCAATCTGTAAAAAAAAGGCAAAAAAAATTTTTGAATTCATTTTTTGAAAAAACTACTTGTTCGATTTCAAAAATTTTTTTTCTACTTATTGCCTATGATGTTAAGAATAACTTCTCTATTTTTAATAATGGTCTCGTTTAAAAAAAAAACACTGTTTTCATTGTAAGGCCCAACATTAGGCCCGGGCCCAATTTTTCGGTTTCAAAGATGTAGATCTTTTTGTTTCGAACGACTTTTGTCTTGAACATTTTTCACGAAAATTCGTACTATTCGAGATATTTGGAAGTTTACATACTTTTGGAACACCCTGTATAGTACTAGGTATATAATGGACGTGAAAACTAATATGCGCGGTTTTAATTTTTTTCTCGCAAAGTTCTTGCTGTCCCATTATTAAAAATAGAGAAGTTATTCTTAACAACGTAGGCAATAAGTAGAAAAAAAAATTTTTTGAAATCGAAGAGGTAGTTTTTTCAAAAAAAGAATTTAAAAATTTTTTTTGACTTTTTTCTGGGCAAAAAATGTTTTTTTCATGAACTATTTTTTTCTTCAACTAGCATTTCTTTGTGAGAAATTTAAAAAAATTGATCTCATTTGAATAACTAGAAAAAAATTACATGGTTTTTTTAAAAAAATGACATCAATTTTGAATTAGAGATATCTCAAAAAATTTTGAAAAAGTTTTTGTGGGCTTTCATTCTGTACAAATGAAGGAACAAATTCACAAGTTTTCAATAAAATTGCTCCAATCATCAAAAATTATTGTGATCACATCCCATGGAATTGCTCAACAACAAAAATGATTGCCGCTTGCGAGAGAATTTCTACAAATATATATTATATACCTATGTAAATCTAATTTAAAATTTCTTTAATGAACCCCTCACCATATACATGGGAATTTGGGCTCCGGTGAAATTTCTTGCAACTTTGTAATTTTGTAGTTTTTGACCTCCTGAACAAAAAATATAAATGGCAAAGTTCAAAAAAAATGGACAGATTTTTTAATAGTTAAGATTTAAGTTTAAAAAAAAGTGTTAAAAGCGAAAAAAATTCAAAAATGAGTAAAACCAAAAAAACTAAATAAAGTTTCTTAAAACTCGTTACTCGGGGGTTTTCGGGGTTGCTGATTACGAATTCAATGTCAATTTTTGAAAATCCAAAATGGCGGATCCAAAATCGCTGACCAATTTTTTTAAAATATAACGAATTCACTTCAATCGAAAATATCGGATACAGACTGTCGGAAGAATTTTAAAAAATTATTTTTATTAATTTAATAGTATATTGCGCATCAAATGGAAGACGACGGCTTTTTCGTGATGAGTGCAGTATAAAAAAAAAAAAACAAGCAGTATAAAAAATACTGTGTGCTTACTCCTTCTAAGGTACGTGGGGGGGTTCGGGGGGCTTACCCCGACGGGGTCCAGGGGCGGAGCGCCGGTGGGGGGTATGGGGGGAAGCCCCCCGAAAAAAGAAAAAAATCATACACCAACTCAAAAGAATAAATAAATGATCTTCCTTTAACACCTCGTATTCTAATTTCGAATTCTGACACTTGATAGAAATTTATCCCCTCACAAGAGAAAGCATGAGGTCTCAGCTCCCCGAAACAAAAAGTAAAAAAAAATTTGTTAATTTAAAATGAAATTTTAGAAATCAAAAAAAAATTATTTAAAAGAAACATTTTTTAGATTTTTAAACAGAATTCAATTATTCTAAATTTTAGTCAAAGAGAAATTTAATTATTACACCTTCCAATCACCTGAAAATTAAATTGTTGAAAATTGCAACCAGTTAAAAATTCAATTATTCCACGTGTTCTATAAATAATAATTGAATAATAAATTCAAATAATCGTAATTATAGAAAATTACAAATTAACTTTTTATTAATAAAATACAAATATTAAATGACGAAAATACTGTTGAACTTACAAATTGTAGAACGTAATTAAATTTTATAGACACTAGAGCATAAATTGCACAAATCTTTTGTTTTTTAAGTAATGACATTTTTGGAACATCTTTCTATTTGTTATAATTGATTGTAACGTTGCAATTATTAAGCACCGTAACTTTTTCGGGGGAATGGGGCTTAGAAGTTGCGGCTTTTGAACTTGATGAAGTGTCGATGTTGTTGTTGCCTTCCCCAGAAAATTTGATGGCAGATGAGAGCATATTTGCGGCTTTTTTTTATTTGCTGCTGATTCGTCGACATATTTCTGGACAACAGTAGAAGATTGACAACCGCCAAGTCTTTGCAAATCCATTGTATTTGCTCTATGAATCGACATATATCGTGGCAGATGTCCTACGCAACGAGTGTCCTTTATATATATATATATATATATATTATACTAGGGGGCTATGCCCCCTGCGCGCTTCGCGCGCCAACCCCCATCCCCCCTCCTCTCTTCCCCTCCCCCACCCTAAATTTAAAGGTTAAGATCGTTTTAAGACTCTGAATATAGCCGCAAGTCCCCCCCTTCTCTTCTACCCCCCTTCTCTTGACTTGCGGCTATATTCAGAGTCTTGGGACAGCGGCTTCGCGCGCCAACTCCCATCCCCTTTCCTCTCTTCCCCTCCTTTTTCCCTCCCCCAACTCTAAATTTAAAGGTTAAGATCGTTTCAAGACTCTGAATATAGCCTCAAGTTCCCCTTCTCCCTTTTCTTCTACCCCCCCTTCTCTTGACTTGCGGCTATATTCAGAGTCTTGGAACAGCGGCGGCGTTGGCGGCGATATCTTTTTGTAATATAGGTAGATATATACTAGGGGGCTTCGCGCGCCAACCCCCTAATTAAATTCACTAAAAATATTAAATATTATTTTGATTAAATTTATATTTAATAAAAAGTTTTTACATTTGAAAAACAGAAATTTATTTATATTTTAATATGAACAGAAACTATATTTTAACCTGCATCCGTAAACTAAATTTTCATCTATTTTGCAATTAAAAAGTTAATTTGGAACGGAAGAAGTTTTCATTTGTTTTCAAAGATTAATTTTTGCTAAATTCTTAAAAAAAATTTATTCTTTCATTTTAAAGAATTTATATCTAAGACCTATGACCTTTGATATTTTAAGGGGAGGGTCATATCTTGACTTTCGATTTTAATTTTGAGGTTATTTTTGTCTCAACTCCTACAAAAACTTTGATTTTTGAAGTTATGTTCATTTTAATCTATGATTCTGTCGTTCGACCTTGAGTTATCTTAAATTCTGAACGGTACGCAAATTTGAATGTTTCGCGAGTTGAATGGTAGGCGAGTACAGCGAGTTCCCGCGTAGTGTCGAAATTCTCGCCTACTGTTCATTTGAGACAAATTTTGAACGGTACGCGAGTCAGAATGCTTCGTGACTTGAATGGTAGATGAGTACTGTGAGCTCACGCGTAGCGTCGAAATTCTTTGATGGAGTAGAGACAGACATAACCTCAAAATTATTATCAGAGGCCAAGATATGATCCTCCCTTTAACCCCTTGGCTGTCGACAAGATTTCCACTGTTTGGGCCAAAAGTGTATTGAAAAAAATTTTAACAGATTTTCATGAAACTTGGTATACTAAGGTTTTTATGGTGGCTGATTTCAAATCTGACATCAGTTTTTCAAAATTCATAATGTTGATCAAATATGGTGGATTGAAATTCTTAAAAATGTGCTGATTCGATTATTGACATATTAAATCCGCCATTTTGAATTTAAAGAACTGATGATAGATTTGGAATCAGCAACCTCAAAAACCCCCGAGTAACCACTTTCAATCCAATCCACACATTTTTAATAAGTTCAATCTGCCATATTGGATCCTCCATTTTGAATTTTTGAAAAACTATTGTCAGATTTCGAATCAGCGACCCCGAAAACCGTCGAGGAGGAGTTTGAGGAATATTTAAGATTTTTTTAATCACTTTTTATAAGTTGCGCATATATGCATCAAGTGCACTCTTGTCCAGTTTTAGTTTTGTGCATATATGCGTTAGCGACAGGCAAACGGGTTAAAATTTAAAGGTCATAGGTCAAAGGAGAACAGAACCTTAAATTTACGTTAAAGGTCATAGGCGTGGAGGCGAACATAACCTCAAAATTTGGTCACAGTCGTAGAAAAAAATCTGACATAACCCCAAAATTAGGGTCATAGGTTAGTAGGACGTCATTCGTGGTGCATCTTAGAAACAAATTATTTAAAATGAAATAATAAATTTTATTTAAAGAATTTGGGTAAAATTAATCTTTGAATATAGTTAAAATTTAGTTGATATTAAAATATAAATAAATTTCTGCTGTTCAAATGTAAAAACTTTTTTTAAATATAAATTTAATCAAAATAATTATGTAATATTTTTAGTAAACAGAAATAGGGGGTTTTCGCGTGAAGTGCGCAGGGGGCGAAGCTTCACTAGTATATATATATATATATATATATATATATATATATAATTTCGTTGATTTTGCTCAGTATTAACTTTTTTTCATTAATGAGTTTGTTACTTCTAATATTATTAAAAGTGAAATATTCTATTATGTAATGTTCCTCCGAGGGCTTTTTAGCCCTTGGAAATTTAAATATTTAAATAAATAAATAACTAAAAATAATTAAATGTTTTTTAAAATTTTTTTTGTAAGTCTTTAGCTTCCTTAACTTCGGATAAACTTGAGTTGTACTTTTTTTGTCAAGTCTTAAATCTTTTAAATGCTCTTGTACTTTTTCGTCAAATTTACACACTTTTCCCATTTTAATAAATTGATAGACGCAGAGGCTATTGCAACGTTTGAGCAAATCCTAATTTACCTTTTTGACAATTTCTTAGTTTATACACAAAAACTTTATATGCTCAAAATATGAGGTAAGTCGATTGAAATAACTCAAACATGAGATTCTCAGTTTCAATCAAATTTTTGTTCATAATCGAGATAACAAGATAAATGTTTAATTGTGCATTATTAACTTCTCTAGTAGCTTTCATATAATCCTGTTATCTTATTGCAATGGTATTTTAAAAGAATTTTGAGTTTAATAACAAGGTAAGATAAACTTTGACAAAATTCTTACCGAACAGTTGCATGTCTGACAGGAGCCCAAAACACATTTGTCATTTGCCATTTTACACTATCAAAAAAGTACTGTGTTGTTGTTCGATCCATTTTACCATTTGGGTGCAGAATCTTAAAGTTTTTAACGTTTTTCCAAATCTACATTATCTAAAATGTAGTAACACTACATCCCATTATTATGTATCACAAGAGTTATTAAGTTAAAAAATATATATATATAAGATATATTTCATCTTTCTTTTAATTATAATTAATATTTCCTTTCATTTCACTTTACAAAACTGAATTTCCAATCGAACGGTTTGAAAACTTAAATCACCAGGTGGAAGCATTAAACGGATTTAAATGAACAGACATTATAATATTGTTATAATTTCATATATATGAAATAAAGTTCCTTTCTAAATAGATAACCATGTTAAAATTCTAAAGCATAACTTATAAATTAGGTAAATAACATTCCCCACGTGTTATTCATATTGTTTGCATTTCGCACGTGATTTCTAAATTGCTAAGAGAGAATGGACACTTTTAAGAATCGCGGCGCATCTGGGGAACTTAACTGCAGATAGTACTATAGTGCACTAAGTTCTAGTAAAGACCAGGGAGCACCCCTCTAAAACCTCTGTCCTTGCCCCATCAACCAACTCATTCGATACCATAGGCAATGCATTCTCCCTTTTTTTACCCCTGTCTTCCTTTCTCTCTCATCGTCCATTCAAACCATTGGGGGGTTAATGCGAGTATGACTAAGAAAGAGTCCATGTTACACGACCTAAGAGTCACTAAATTCGTTAAATACTGTCTTAAGATCGATAGTACTATAAATATTTTGAACAAAATACACACACATACACACACATACACACACACACACATATATATATATATATATATATATATATATATATATTAGGGGGGCTTCGCCCCCTGCGCGCCAACCCCCTATTTTTTATTGGTTTTGTAGATGTTTGAGTTAATGTTTAGACAATTTCTAGAATTTAAAACTATTATTAATATTTTATTATTTATTTCTTTAAATGTTATTTACGATTTTTATTAACAATAATTTTTATTATTTTCAATTTTAAACAAAATTTATCTAATTTTTTAAATTTTCCATCTAAAATTTGATCTACACTTAAGGTTATGTTTAATTTAATTTATTTAAGTATTTATGTTCGTTTTTTGGTCATTTTCCTTCAAATTTTGACCTAAATTTTGAGGTTATGTTTGTTTCTTTGTCTTTTTGCGCCAAATTTTGGCCTAAATTTTAAGGTAATGTTTGTTTTTTGATTGTTTCCCGACAAAATAACTTAACCTTAAAATTTAGTTCAATTTCGGCGGAAAATCCACCTATCCTTCAGCGTAAGGAAGGAGGGGGGGGGCTTGCGACTAAATTCACAGTCTTGAAACGAACATAACCTTTAAATTCAAGTCATTTTTGGCGGGAACTCCACCTCCACTTGCAGCTATATTGAAAGTCTTGAAATTTTCATAACCTCAAAATTTATGTCATTTTTGGCGGGAAATACGGAGAGAAATGAGGGAAGGGGGAAGGACTTACTGCTTTATTGAGAGTCTTAAAACAAACATAACCTCAGCAATTAGGTCACTTTTTGCAGGAAATACGGAGAGAGAGGAGGACATTCGGCCCAATTCAGTTTTGGAAAGAACATAACCTCAAAAATTATGTCATTTTTGACGGGAGACGGGGGATTTGCGGCTATATTTAGAGGCTTGAAACGAACATAACTTCAAAATTTAGGTGATTTTTAGTGGTAAATACGGTGAGAGGTTAAGGGAGGGGGAAGGACTTGCGGCCCTGTTCAGACTCTTGAAACGAACATAACCTTAAAATTTAGGTCATTTTTTGCGAGGGAGGGGGAAAAATGGGGGGAATTGTAGCTATATTCATATGGGTCATTCCATATCAAGTGTAACCAACTAATTCTACTATCCATGTCAAAAACATGGGTTGGGTACACTTGACATGGAATGACCCATCCTTGTCAAAATTTCTGAAACAGCGGCTGCGGCGAAATCTTTTTATAATATATATATACACGGAAAAAAATAGTTCGCGAAACTTTCGTAAACTAGTTTTTCACTTTTGGACGGTCCCAAAGTTTGGAAATCTTTCATTAACTTTTTCCAAGATTTCACGAACGTTCATCACTCTCTTCATAACAATCAATGTCTGCGCACGCGCACAAAAAAAAGTTCGTGAAATCTTGGAAAAAGTAAGTGAAAGATTTCCAAACTTTGGGCCCGTCCAAAAGTGAACTACTAGTTTACGAAAGTTTCACGAACTATTTTTTTCCGTGTATATATATGGGTTGGCTCACCCTTATCTAACCTTGTCAAAAAAATGGGTTGGGTACACTTGACATGACCCATCCTTGTCAAAATTTCTGAAACGGCGGCTATATATATACATACAAGAGGGGCTCCGCCCCCTGTTTTAATCATTTTTTTCCATTTATCTTATTTTTCCAAATGAACCGCCTATTTCAAAGAATTATTATTACAAATTCATTGAAATCTGAATAAATATTATTTAAATTAAAATTATTAAATTTTAATTAATAAATTAATTAAATTAATAATAAATAAATAATTAAATAAATTAAAATCGACATTAAGAAATTATTTTTAAAAATAATTTCAATGAATTGGACTAAAAACCAATAAATTATTAAAAAGTCTTGAAACGAACATAACCTTTAAATTCAAGTCATTTTTGGCGGGAAATACGGAGAGAGATGAGGGAAGGGGGAAGGACTTACTGCTTTATTGAGAGTCTTAAAACAAACATAACCTTAAAATTTATGTCATTTCTGGCGGAGGAGGGGAAATGAGAGGAGGGAGGGGGGACTTGCGGCTATATTCAGAGCCTTGAAACGAACATAAACTCAAAATTTAGGAGGGGGGACTCCCCCCCTCCTAGGTCAATATTTCTGAAACAGCGGCGGCGGCTGCGGCGAAATCTTTTTATAATATAGAAAGATATATATATGCCCATGCAGAAATTGCCTGACTTTGCCCTATTTAAAGTAAGGCATTGGTAAGGGCCTTATCAGTTTTCCCTGTTTGAGTAAAATTTGAAAAAATTAAATTTTTAAAGTTTTTCCTTCATAAAGTGTTATTAACAATAAAATAAAATCGTTTTACAATAATTTTAGATATCTTTTTATTTTAGTGTTTTGACAAGAATTCCCGACCAAAATCTCAAATAGGGTATTCCATATATGGCCCTGTCAAGGGCCTTTTCAGTTTTCCTGGTTAAAAAAAATTCGAACTAATTAAGTATTTAAAGTTAACATTTCGCAAAAATGTTATTGTAAATTAGTTAAATGATTTCGATTTCAAATAATAATTTATTTCTTATTACTAATTCTTATGGGTTCCTGTTAAATTCCCTAAGTATGAAACTCTCCATAGTTACCACGGTATTAACACATTTTTCAGAACGATGGCGCAAAAAAAAATTTTTTATGTAAAGTTTGAGAAGTATTAATTAAAAGAAGATAATAACTATTAAAAGTAGCAAATTATGTTGGATAAAATAAGAATTTATAATTTTTTTAATTTACATTTGATAGTAAAATTAACTGGATAGTGACAAGAATGTCCTCAAATATCATGCAAGGCATTCTAGCGTGCGTGCGTGGTTAGTTGGTTAAGTTGTTGGCTTGCGAATGTTAGGGTCGTGCGTTCAATCCCCAGCGTTTCGGAATTTTTCTCTGTTAGGTATATAAATTTAAATATTTTAGGCATGTACAAACGAAACTAGTAGGGGAGAGGATGAAAAAATGGATCTCAATACTAATACTTATAATAATAATTTTACTACTTTGAATAGTTTTTCTTACTAAATTTTACAGTTAATCTTACAATTTTTACATAGTTGTTTCAACTATTGTTTGTTATAGGCGCCCCCTGGAACTAGGAGAAATGTAGTTAATGTCAATTAAATGCATCAATTAAATGTAGTCAAATTTACCATGAATTTTTTTGAGTTTATATAATATAAAAAAATAGGGTATGCGTATGGAAAACTGGTAAGGCCCTCACTAGTTTTCTTTACCTAGGGCATTTGTGAGGAAAATTATTACACCCTTGTGAGGCTCTGATCAGTTTTCCCGACAAGGCCCTTATTAGAGATCGGGAAAACTGGTAAGTATCTCATAAGGCCCACATCACGATTTCTGCACGGGAGACCCCTACCCCCCAAAATTGGTTTTGACCTAGAGAGTTCTAATAGGGACCAAAATTTAGCTCTTTAAGTCTACTTTTTAATGCAAAGTGGCCAAAAAGGAAATTCAAGATGGCCGAAAATGTGCTCAGAATTCATTAAATTCATTCTAATTTTGTATGCCAAAGAAATTACTTTTGACAGAAATTGTTCTGTCAGGTCTTAAATTTTAGCTATTTATGTCTACTTTAAAATGCAAAATGGAATATTTAAAAATCCAAGATGGCAGCTCCAATATGGCGGATGATTTTTCAAAACTGCTTAAATTCACTTGAAATTTATTACTCGGGGGTTTTTTGGGTCGCTGATTACGAATTTGGTGCTACTTTTTAAACATTCAAAATGGCGGATCCAATATGGCGGACAAATATTTTAAAAAACTTATGAATTTTCTTAAAACTCATCATTTGGGGGTTTTTTGGGTCGCTGATTACGAATCTGATGCTACTTTTCAAAAATTCAGAACGGCGGATCCAATATGGCGAACTGAAATTTGAATAGATTACAAATATCACGTTTGTTTTTTAAAATTGGAAATGGCGGATCGTAAGTAAAATTCCATTTTTAGTTGTGATAAGCGGCGAAACAATTTCTTGCTGGCAATAGGCAGAGTGGAATATTGCAAGTTTTACAAATCCAGGACGTTCGCTTTTGGTCAGCTTTTGTACTACAATGAGCACATATTGGATCCACATTTTGAATAACTAACATTGGATTCGTAATCAGCGACCTGAAAACTCACGAGTAACAAGTTTTTAGCAAATTTCGTGGATTTTTAAAATTTTCGGTCGCCATATTGGATCCGCCATTTTGAATTTTCAAAAACTGACTTCAGATTCGTAATGAAAGACCCAAAAAAAAACCCCGAGTAACAAGTTTCAAACGAATTGCACTAGGTTTTCAAAACGTCGTTCGCCATTTTGGATCCGCCAATTTGAATTTTTAAAAACTGATTTCAGATTCGTAATCAGCGACCCCAAAAACCCCCGAGTACCAAATATCAGTTCCCTTTTTAACTAAACTTTCGGTAATGAATTTTTTTCCAAAATAATGAGTTTTTTTTGACAATTATTTATTTATAAATGTTTATAATTTTGCGTAAATATTGTTACTTTCATTTTCGTTTCATTCAATAATATGTTCTCATTCACTTTAAAAAATTAATGAATATTGCTTAAAAAACTTAAAATGCAGTAAGAAAAGTTGTCAATAAAATTGGTGGTAATCTAGGTTACTACTCTGCTGCAAAAGGTTAATTTTTTTATGTAAAATTAAATTTAAAAAAATTTTCCAGACACAGCTTTGTCGTATTTTTTTCTGTAAAATCAAATAGCGTTATAAGATTTTAAGTTGTTTGTTGAACTCAAGTATTTGTTTAAACAATAATTGTTTGAACAATTACATTTTTTTATTTTTGTGTGGATAATCATCTCTTTTTATGAAACGTTTTCATCTCGTGGTTTTATTTCACGACACCGTAGATTGTTATCGTTTTGTCTATAACTTCAAGGGGTGATTTCTACCCTTTAAAGTGGAGCATGGCAGAAATAATAATATACGGGTCTCTTATTTTTCCGAGTACTACATTCATACCAAGTTTCATTAAAATCGGAAGTTATCACTTCCGTAGGTTTACTTGTGAGACTCGAACCTTATTTCCCTCCCTCCACACCCGCCAAAAATGACCTAAATTTAGAGGATATGTTCGTTTCAAGACTGTGAATATAGCCGCAAGTCCCCCCTTCCCTTTTGTAATGGGGAGGTGGATTTCCCTCCAACAATGACCTAAGTTTTGAGGTTATGTGATTTTGGCGGAAAATGTTATGTTATAAGACATAACATCTAAATTAGGGTCGTAGATTAAAAGGACGTCATCCGTGGTGCATCCTTAAAATGAAAACTTATTACGTTCCTAATTAATTTTTCAATGTCAGAATAAATGAAAATTTAGTTTAGGGATGCAGGTTAAAATATATAGTTTTATGAATATTAAAATTTAAATAAATTTCCGCTGTTCATATTTAAAAAATTTCATTAAATATAAATTTAATTAATACTCAAGGTTAAACGACAGAATCATAGATTAAAATGAACAAAACCTCAAAAATCAAGGCCATATGTCAATAACCAAAGTTTTTAAAGGAGTTGAGAGATACATAACCTCAAAATTAGTATGAGAAGTCAAGAGATGACACTCCCCCTTAAAATATGAAAGGCCATAAGTCAAAGGAGAACATGGCCTCAAGTTTACGTCAAAGATTATAGGCATGGAGGTGAACATAACCTTAAAATTTGGTCAAAATAATAGAAAAAAATACTGATATAACCTCAAAATTAGAGTCATGGATTAGAAGGACGTCGTCCGTGGTGTATTTTAGAAACAAATTCTTTAAAATGAAATAATAAATTTTTTTAAAAGAATTTGGTTAAAATTAATTTTTAAAAAAACAATATGAAAACTTATTCTACTAGTAAACTCTTAGAAAAGCAAATTAAATAAATATGTTATTTGTTCATAATTCATAATTTAATTGAGTTACTTATCTTACGTCAAGTTTCACAAATAGCAACAAGGAAGATTCTATCCTCAAAATACAAATTTCTGTTTGTTATGAATGATGTTTGTGTGTTTGTGTATGTTTAATTTTATTTAAGAAGAAACTGTTTTATTAAAGTCAATTATTTAAATAGACTCACTAGAATTATAATCCTAACAGAAAAGTATCGTATTACTCGTTGTTTGTCACTTGATACTTAGGTATGTGGAAGTCTTCTCTTATTTATTTTATTCATAATGAATTACTTAATGAATTTCTATTTAACTTGTATATTTTTAAGACACTTGTACTTTTATATTAATAATCACAAATCACCCCTTATTCGGGGAATAATCAATAACTTCAACTACTTTTAGTGAGATTCAACAATATATAATCATCCGCCTTTTTGCGGGAATAAATACAACATCCGCTCTGCGGGAAACGATACTGAACACTTTTTAATTCCTTTTTCTTGTCGAAAGACCGACTATTTAAACTCCTTTAAACAATGAGATTTATGACAATGATCACTCCCGATTGATGTAGAGGTAGAATAGATTTAGCAACTTACTTCTCCTTATTTTCATGCAATTTTAACAACGTTGCATTTTTAATTGGGGTAGTGATACATTCAATCACCTACTCTACTTATAATTTTCATTAATATTACTGAATCTTCTAAATGTATTAAGTAACTGTAATATATTAAAGACCCACATTTAAATGATATAATAATAATTTAGATCATGTTATTATTTTGTAACTTATTTCAATTTAACGATTCATTATAAATAAATTATAAGAAAAGACTTTTGACATGATTAAAAATAATTTGAAAATAATAATTAAAATTATTCACAATAAGAATAATAATAATGTGTGTTGTACTTTATATTATAAATATTCGAAAAATAATTACTAATAAATAATGATTAAAATAATTATAAAGTCCATCTTTCATAAAAGTAAGAGTTGGAGAATTTAGAGAAGATTTCGAAACACAAATGGCCGAATTCAATGAATTTTATTCATCATACGATGAATCGTATAGATTCATTTTCGAAGGCGAGTTGACAAATTACGCAGGGTGGCCTATAGTGGCTAAGACAAGTAATAATGTCTACATAAGAGGAAACGTCATGCTATTTAATACGGGAGTGCAAGACATGTTTCTCGTATATGATGTGGATAACGACGTCCATATACATATACCTAGACAAAACATCTTCTATCTAATATACAGATTTCTTAATATAAAAAAAAACTTAACAAAAATAGCTTTAACTGATATTCTACCAAATAACAATATCTATTGGGACAAAGAGGCAATCGATACATTCGATGATTTAATGCAAAATAGAATATTTCAATTTTACTATAAAGCACGAATTAATGATATAAACATGGGTCGGGGAATCCTCAACAGACTTTGGTCAGTTGATGATAAACTAATTGATCTTAACCTAGCAAAACTTGCACCCGGTACAATCGAAATATTCCCTAATTACGATGAAGTGATAGAGGATGACGTAGAGGAGGAAGAGAATATCCGTATAAGAGCTGTTGGAGGTTAAATAAAGATATTTTTTTTTAAAAAGAACATAAATTTTGATTTTTTTTTTAAAACAAATTAATTTATTACAGGATTTAATAAATTTATTCGTTTAGGGGGGCATTAAGAGGGTAATCAAAAATTTATTTTTTTTCTTCTCTTTAGATTGCCTATTGAGAATATTTTTCTATCTTATAAACAAATCAATTCTTTTATGCCAAAAGAATATGATTGGTTTAGGGGGGCATTGAAGAGTTATTCCAATAGTCAATAGATTATATTTATTTAAATGCAAGTAAAGAAAAAAAGTAGAGTACCATTTAATTTCAAAAATATAACGTTTCATTTTACTATATATATATACATGGGTAAAGAAAAATATAAGAAAGAGAAATACTGTTTTCATGAGTACACTTGCACTCAGGAGAATGAGTATATATATATATATATATATATATATATATATATATATGTGTATGAATGTCTAAACTATACACTAATCCAGAAATCCTAAAAATATAAAAATGCATAGATAAAATAAATTCAATGTTTAAATATTATATTAAATAATTAACAATATATAAATAAAATACCCTTTTACATTATCTTAAATATCAATAAATAAAATAATAGAAATTATTTTATTTTGCAAAATTATTATAAAAAATTAATTAATTATTTTAAAAGAAAAAAGTTATAAATTATTAATAAAAATTAAAGAAAAGAAATATTAAGAAATGAATTTAAATCTAGAGAAATGGAATTTCGGAAATAATAGAAAGAGACAGAAGACATTCATAGATAACACTGTATAAGAATACCTAAGGAAAAATAATAGTAAGAGGCGAAAGATATAATTTCGAATATAAAGAAATTATTAATTTAATTCAAATTTAAAGATTTTTTATTAACAATATTAATAAAATAAATATGAAACAGTTAAATTAATTAACCATATTTTTCATTTTTTTTACATAAAATAATATAAATTATTTTATTTAATTGCTTAAAATAATAATATTAAAATAAAAATTATATGTTAAATAAAAGTAAAAATTATTTAAAAATTTATGGTAAAGGTAAAATTTTTGTCAAATTATTATTGACAAGCAATCAGCTGTCAGAGTCTCTCTAACACACTTACTAAATTTAAATATACAAGGGATATAGAGAAATTTGGGGGATGAAGCGTCTTCTCGAGTTAATAAATAGAGAAGGAGACCCAAATTTGGGCATTCATTCATTCTCTGAATATCAGACAGTCTACATATAGCTTTATATTATAATTTTTTGACAGATAAGTTTGTGAAGTTTAATTGTGATTGGAATTATCTATAAAACAGTAAGTATAAAAAGAACAAAAGAACAAGCATTTAAAATTCTTTTATTATTTAAAATATTAAAATTTTATTATTTATATTTTTTATTATTTATTTTTTTTCTTTAATCTTATATAATATCTAAGTGGCTGGTGTAACAACCGTTCCAACTCAGAATTATATAAGAAATAAAACATTTTAACATATAATAAATTTAAATTCAATATTAGGAAAGTAGAAGAAACAAAAAAGTGAATAATCACTTTAATTGAAAATACATAATTCTACAAAGTCACGCCATGCAGAAAGACTTGAGGGGTTTCTGGTAACTCGGAGTACCACCTCATTATCTGGATCCTTAAGTGGTATCAAAAGCAAATCGTAAGTCTCTTGAAGATACATATATCTCAAATTCATTGCAATAGGCGATCAATTTGTTAATGTGTAAGATTCAATTGATTATGAATCCCTGTCCTCCAATCAATAGTTAATTTAGGAAATAAATAATTTATTTAAATTATTTATTTAGTGATTTTCCAGAGAAGTAAATAAGTTTTTCATTTATTTTCCGTTTGACTTAGATCATTTTTATATGTTGTTAAATTAATAACATGTTAAATAAATTTGCGTTTAAGGAAAATATCTGCAAAATTAATTTACTTATGATAGATTATTGAATTTAGAAAATAGGGAATTTGACCTTGATAGCGGTTAGGAATTGTCAAGTTTCTTTTATTTTATTTAAATTTTATTTTATATTTTTTTATAGACAAGCCTACGAGGTAATTTAGAATCTCAATTGAAGAATAACAAAATAGTTGGAGAGAAATTAAATAAAAAGGCGCGGTATCAGTTCTACCAAATTTAGTTCTATACGGGGCAACTCGATACGTTAAACTTAGCACATTTCAACTCTACACAGTGAGATTAAATTTTTTTAATGTTTATTTCGATACAGTTTAAATGGATATGGCTAAATTGTGCACCGTTCAACTCTACACAAGTGAATTTCAAAAATAATAAAACGTTCAACTCTATACAGTTTAATTGTACACAGATGCTTTTGATAGATAAAAATTTTTTATATTTGTTTAATTGAATACGGTTCAGTTCTGCGCAAACATTTTTTAAAATGATGAGTGTTTAGTTGTGCACAGTTTAATTAAATACTGCTAATTTGTGCACAGTTCAATTCTACACGAGTTAATTTTAAAAATATTAAAACGTTCAACTCTATACAGTTTAATTTTTAACAGATAATTTCGATACATAAACAATTTTTATATTTGTTCAATTGAATACGGTTCAGTTCTACACAAGCATTTTTTTAAATTATGAGTGTTTAGTTGTGCACAGTTTAATTAAATACTGCTAATTTGTGCACAGTTCAACTCTACATAAGTTAAATTTAAAAATAATAAAATGTTCAACTCTATACAGTTTAATTTTACACAGATGATTTCGATACAAACAAATTTTTTATATTTTCTTAATTGAATACGGTTCAGTTCTACACAAGCATTTTTTAAAATAATGAGTGTTCAGTTGTGCACAGTTTATTTAAATACGGTTAATTTTTGCACAGTTCAACTATAGACAAGTTAATTTTAAAAATAATAATACGTTCAACTCTATACAGTTTAATTTTAAACAGATAATTTCGATACATAAACAATTTTTATATTTGTTCAATTGAATACGGTTCAGTTCTATACAAGCATTTAAAAAAAATAAAACGTTAAATTCTTCACAGTTCAATTCAACACGAGTTAATTAAAAATAATAATACGTTCAACTCTATACAGTTTATTTTTAAACAGATTATTTCGATACATAAAAAATTTTTATATTTGTTTAATTGAATGCGGTTCAGTTCTACACAAGCATTTAAAAAAAATAAAACTTTTAACTCTGCACAGTTCAATTCAACACGAGTTAATTAAAAATAATAATTAACTCGTGTTGAATTAAACTGTGGAGAGTTAAACGTTTTATTTTTTTTAAATGCTTGTGTAGAATTGAACCGCATTCAATTAAACAAATATAAAAATTTTTTATGTATCGAAATAATCTGTTTAAAAATAAACTGTATAGAGTTGAACGTATTATTATTTTTAATTAACTCGTGTTGAATTGAACTGTGAAGAATTTAACGTTTTATTTTTTTTAAATGCTTGTATAGAACTGAACCGTATTCAATTGAACAAATATAAAAATTGTTTATGTATCGAAATTATCTGTTTAAAATTAAACTGTATAGAGTTGAACGTATTATTATTTTTAAAATTAACTTGTCTAGAGTTGAACTGTGCAAAAATTAACCGTATTTAAATAAACTGTGCACAACCGAACACTCATTATTTTAAAAAATGCTTGTGTAGAACTGAACCGTATTTAATTAAGAAAATATAAAAAATTTGTTTGTATCGAAATCATCTGTGTAAAATTAAACTGTATAGAGTTGAACATTTTATTATTTTTAAATTTAACGCAGTATTTAATTAAACTGTGCACAACTAAACACTCATAATTTAAAAAAATGCTTGTGTAGAACTGAACCGTATTCAATTGAACAAATATAGAAATTGTTTATGTATCGAAATTATCTGTTTAAAATTAAACTGTATAGAGTTGAACGTTTTAATATTTTTAAAATTAACTCGTGTAGAATTGAACTGTGCACAAATTAGCAGTATTTAATTAAACTGTGCACAACTAAACACTCATCATTTTAAAAAATGTTTGCGCAGAACTGAACCGTATTCAATTAAACAAATATAAAAAATTTTTATCTATCAAAAGCATCTGTGTACAATTAAACTGTATAGAGTTGAACGTTTTATTATTTTTGAAATTCACTTGTGTAGAGTTGAACGGTGCACAATTTAGCCATATCCATTTAAACTGTATCGAAATAAACATTCAAAAAATTTAATCTCACTGTGTAGAGTTAAAATGTGCTAAGTTTAACGTATCGAGTTGCCCCGTATAGAACTAAATTTGGTAGAACTGATACCGCGCCGAAAACAATTGAAAATATATTTTTCAAGGACGGTGTCGAGGTCACGGGGTCGGTGTCGTTGTTCGAAATTTGTTAACTTAATATAATAGAAGATGTTTCGTTTTAAATTAAGAAATGTTAAAATTATTAAGTTAAAAACATTTGATTTTAATGACACTTAAAATTCGACACAGTATGATAGATTACTAACTAAAAATTGAAAAAACAACAATAAATAATAAAAAATTGAAAAAATCAAAAAATTCTGAAAAATTTGCAAAAGAACCCTTTTTTGTGATAAAGTTGCAAAATAAACCCTTTTTCGGGTTAAAATGAAAAATAACCCTTTTTCGAGTTAAAATTGAAAAACATGTCACATAAAAATAATTTTTAAGATTTTCTAAAAGCATATATGAAAAGTATTTTGATTGATTTGAAAATAATTGAAAATACATTTTTCAAGGACGGTGTCGAGGTCACGGGGTCGGTGTCGTTGGTCGAAATTTGTTAACCTAATATAATAAAAGATGTTTCGTTTTAAATTAAGAAATGTTAAAATTATTAAGTTAAAAACATTTGATTTTAATGACACTTAAAATTAGACCCAATATTATAGATTACTAACTAAAAATTGAAAAAACAACAATAAATAATAAAAAATAATAATAAAAAATTAAAAAAATCAAAAAAATTCTTAAAAATTTGCAAAAGAACCCTTTTTCGGGATAAAGTTGTAAAATAAACCCTTTTTCGGGTTAAAATTGAAAAACATGTTACATAAAAATAGTTTGTAAGATTTTCTAAAAGCATATATGCAAAGTATTTTGATTGATTTGAAAGTAATTGAAAATAGATTTTTCAAGGACGGTGTCGAGGTCACGGGGTCGGTGTCGTTGGTCGAAATTTGTTAACCTAATATAATAGAAGATGTTTCGTTTTAAATTAAGAAATGTTAAAATTATTAAGTTAAAAACATTTGATTTTAATGACACTTAAAATTAGACCCAATATTATAGATTACTAACTAAAAATTGAAAAACAACAATAAATAATAAAAAATAATAATAAAAAATTGAAAAAATCAAAAAATTCTTAAAAATTTGCAAAAGAACCCTTTTTCGGGATAAAGTTGCAAAATAAACCCTTTTCGGGTTAAAATGAAAAATAACCCTTTTTCGGGTTAAAATTGAAAAACATGTTACATAAAAATAGTTTGTAAGATTTTCTAAAAGCATATATGCAAAGTATTTTGATTGATTTGAAAATAATTGAAAATAGATTTTTCAAGGACGGTGTCGAGGTCACGGGGTCGGTGTCGTTGGTCGAAATTTGTTAACCTAATATAATAGAAGATGTTTCGTTTTAAATTAAGAAATGTTAAAATTATTAAGTTAAAAACATTTGATTTTAATGACACTTAAAATTAGACTTAATCTTATAGATTACTAACTAAAAATTGAAAAAACAACAATAAATAATAAAAAATAATAATAAAAAATTGAAAAAATCAAAAAATTATTAAAAATTTGCAAAAGAACCCTTTTTCGGGATAAAGTTGCAAAATAAACCCTTTTTCGGGTTAAAATGAAAAATAACCCTTTTTCGGGTTAAAACTGAAAAACATGTTACATAAAAATAGTTTGTAAGATTTTCTAAAAGCATATATGCAAAGTATTTTGATTGATTTGAAAATAATTGAAAATACATTTTTCAAGGACGGTGTCGAGGTCACGGGGTCGGTGTCGTTTGTCAAAATTTGGTAACTTAATATAATAAAAGATGTTTCGTTTTAAATTAAGAAATGTTAAAATTATTAAGTTAAAAACATTTGATTTTAATGACACTTAAAATTAGACTTAATCTTATAGATTACTAACTAAAAATTGAAAAAACAACAATAAATAATAAAAAATAATAATAAAAAATTGAAAAAATCAAAAAATTATTAAAAATTTGCAAAAGAACCCTTTTTCGGGATAAAGTTGCAAAATAAACCCTTTTTCGGGTTAAAATGAAAAATAACCCTTTTTCGGGTTAAAACTGAAAAACATGTTACATAAAAATAGTTTGTAAGATTTTCTAAAAGCATATATGCAAAGTATTTTGATTGATTTGAAAATAATTGAAAATACATTTTTCAAGGACGGTGTCGAGGTCACGGGGTCGGTGTCGTTTGTCAAAATTTGGTAACTTAATATAATAGAAGATTTATCAATATTACCATAAATATATTATTTTATTAACTTATAATCGTTATAAATAATAAGTTAATACTAATAATTAATTAAATGAAATTACTGAAATAACATATTAAATTAAGTATGATTTTACTGCTGTTCACAAATAGGTTCATTTTTGTTCACAAATAGATGTAATGAGAAACTCAGCGTTCACAAATAGGGACAACAACCTCAATTCATAAAAACGCTTTAATTTTTTATGTTTTGTCGATAAAACTTCTCTCAAAATCACTTTTGCTTTAAAAAATAAAATAACTTTTTATGATAAAAAATTTTTTTTAATAAAATACCATAAAATAGGCTTTATTTACTATTTAGTGTAGTAAAATTTTTAGTAGTCCACAAAATGAGTCCTTTACCTTATCATCTGCCGCATGATTCTTCGAATTTGGATTCAAGATTCTACATTTGGTTTTGATTCAACTTTTTAATTTACCGCCTTTATTTGGATGAGAGAACGCGCTTCTGAAAGCAGCCGCACGGACCAATTGGTGGTGCTTAAATATTATGTATTATTTTTATTGTATTTACGTAAAAAAAATTAAGACTCCGATCATAGGAACACTGAATAACATGTCCTTAAGATCAAAAAATACAAAAAATTGAATTTATAGTGGATAAAGCAATGGCGAATAGAAGAAAATCTTCAAAATACAAATCAAATCTATTTTTTTCTGACTAAAAAAATTATTAAAAATAACATCTAAATTACATAAAATCAAAATCAACTGAAATTTTTGTTTATAAGTCCAGCCATTTCTTCCCAACTTCTTGGCGTAAAATGAATGTTTATTTTCTTCATTAAATTTTTATAATTGTAGGAATTTATATTGTCTTTTATGTATCATTTGGGTTCTATAACATTTAAGGTAACAAAAATTTGAAATTATTTTCGATATGTTATTTTACTCATTTATTTTTTGTGGCACAGTTTTATCTTATTTTCCCACCTTTTTTTAACAATTTTTTTTCTCTAGATTCAAAGTTTTTGAAGCAGTATCTATATAACATTTTGTCAACTATAAGGAAAACATTGTGAAGTAAAACAAAAATAATAAGTAAAGCAGGAAAAATTATAAAGAATTAGAAATTAACAATGTATAAAAATTGCTATTTTTTTAAGAGGAAATTAGTAGTTAAGCTAGGGGGGTTCTGGCGCACTTACCGACAGTCAGTAATGTAGGAATCTACTTTACCGACCGAGTTAGTTCGGGCTGCCACCGCTAGATGGCGCCACTTTCGATTACCGGCCAATTCAACCCTCCTTGGCGGGAAATTTGAATTTTTAAAGTGGCTTGGCATTCTTCTTTACCGACCGAGTTAGTTGCGGTTGCCACCGCTAGATGGCGCCACTATATTTTCGCGCCGAATTTAAAATGGCTTGCAATATGGAAATTCTTTTTTCATGCAATTTTAAGTGGCTTGGAGTGGGGTGTTTGAATTTCCCGCTTAATTTATCGACCGAGTTAGTACTGGCTGCCACGGTAGATGGCGCCACTGTAGTTTATTAGTGAAGTTATAGTGGTTTGGAAATGGGTTATTTTTGAACTTTCGCGCTAAATTCGGTAAGTATGTACCATCAGTCGGTAAGGTAGATGGGTCTATCCTACCGACTGAAATAATTTAAAAACCGACACTATACTATTTGGGTCAGGTTAAATGTGTGTGCATCAAATTTCCATGTCAATATCAGTAATATTAAGTGTATGTAAATAAATATAAATTTTTTAAACGATGTTAATTCTTCTGAAAATTAAAATTGTCATTACATTTAATTTCTCTATTTGTGTACTGTTGCCAAATATTTTTTAGTTAATATGGTAATTATAATGTACATATGTATTTGTTTGAGTATTTTTTTTATTGTTTAATAATAATTTATACCTCTGTTTAATAATTAAAGTATAAATTATTGTGCACAGTAATAATAAAATTATTTAAATGTAAATATCCTCATCTAGTATATTTTAATAATGGTATTATTTGTAAATATAGTTTCAGTTTGTTTTATATTATCAATACACTGGATTGAATATTAGTTATTTATTTAATTCAATTTCTGTATGTAGTTTAGTTAATGTTATATTATTACAATAAATTTATAGTTAATTAATGTAAGAAATTTCATATTTTTCAAAAATTAATTTCACAAAATACATACAAATAAGGGAAAAGGTTTGGTAATGAGTGTAAAAATAATGTATATTGTTGTAATGTTTCTTTATTATTTATATAAAATATATATGACAACATTTGGAAAGAAACAAAGTATTATTTTATAAGGAAGACGTTGAAACCTTTAAATTATAATAAGGAATGTATTTACGTGTATGTTAAACAACTTACATAAAGAAATACATTTTTCGTAATATTACATCGCTCATAGTCACTCTCTAATAGTCTTTGAGAGAAAAAGTTTAATCAAAAACTTAAAAAAAACAAAACTTTTTTATTTAAAAACGAAAACGAACATAAAAATAAAAATTAAACATATGAGCATAGATAATCTTAAATTTCTCAAATAATTTTTGAGGAAAAAATAGTTGAACTTAAAGGAAACATTTTAAATAAGAAAAACGTAAAGGAACAAAATTAATTTTACATATGGAAAGCAGATATTTTTATACCTATTTACCAACTGTCTTGAAATAAAGGCTTTTTTGAAAAGTTTTTTTTAAAAAAAAGTGTTTTCTAAGAAATAAAACATCCAGAGAATTAAAATTGCTAAATTATTTTTTCACCTTTTTAGAGTTATCGCTTTCATCAGTTGGCTTCTGCCGTTTATTACCTGTAGGAATTTTTTTCGGCCTTGTTGACTTGTGAAGACATGGATCGTTTTCATTTAAAAGAATAGTTGTTGTTGTCAGTCTCATATTTGAACCTCTTGAAGTCGACGGCTTTGAATTTAAACCTCTTGACGTTGTCAGGTTTGAATTCGAAGCTCCTGACGTTGAGGGGTTTAACTTCGAATCTTTTGACGGGTTTGAACCTCTTGAAATTCATTGGTTTGAAACTCTTGACGTTGGCGGGTTTGAACCTCTTGACATTGATGGGTTTGAACCTCTTGACGTTGACGGGTCTGATCCTTTTGACGTTGACGGGTCTGAAACTCTTGACGTTGGCGGGTTTGGATTCAAAGTTCGTGATATTGAAGAAATCGAACTTGAAACATTTGATGAGTTCACATTTAACACGGAAGAATTAGGTATCGAAGGTGCTGCAGAATTCATTGTCATTGGATTTACGGTTAAACCTGTAGCCATTGGATCCAATGTATCATTTTTTAAAGGTGAACTTGACGTTGATGAAGAACTTGTTTCCGATGAAGAAGTTGACTCCGAAGAACTGGATGAGCTACCAGACGTTGGTGATAGAGGTGATTCCTTGGGTGACGCACTCCTGACTTGCTCCAAAGTCACACTTTTAATATTTGCACAGGAATTGTTCCTTCCACATGAGTTCTTTCCACTAATTGTTCTGAAGGTATTGTTTGTTTGGGAGTTGGAACGTATTCTTGAACTGTGTTGTCATTATTTGTACCAACTGGGACATACTCTTCGACAGGATTCCATCTCGATCTACGGATTTGACTGTTTTCTTTCTCCTATTTAATACAAAATAAATAAATATAGTATATAAACAATTTACAGGAGAAGGTAAATTTTTTTTTTAAACAAAAAGAACAAAACTAAATTTAATAAAAATTATATAAGACTAGATTTCTTTAAAAAATTGTAGAAAAGAAAATGTCCAAGATTTTAAGAATAAAATTTAATTAAAAATTACTGTAAATATTTTATTTCGATTTAAAAAAAAAATAAAAATTTAAGAAAAGTGAATTTAAATTTTTAACTGAAAACTTGTAGTTTTAAATCTAGAATTTTAATATAATTTGTTTTTCTACTCACATCATTGTTTGTTTTCCTTTGTAATTCGTGTTGAACTCGAGGTATCATTATTGGTCTGTGAATAACATTGTGATTAAGGCTGTTATTGTCGAAAAATCTTGGTCGATATGGCCTTGGACATTGTTGGGACAATCGATGCTGAAGAGTCACTTGATTCTGCATTAAAGGCTGATTTTGAATATTTGAGCATTGACATTGACATAATACACGATGCATCTGCAAAGGACCATTTTTTTATTACAATAATATTAGGTAACAAAACACTTTAACGAGAAAGTAAAGGTTAAGTTTTTAATTCACAATTGTCAAAGAAAAGTTTATTATTTTAAATGAATATTTGCATGATATACTAGATAACACTTTTAAAATTATATATATATATAATTTTAAAAGAATTGAAAATCAGAAAAATTACAAAAGTACTTACCATGACATGACGACAAAAACAGCAAATATGATTTGAATTAAAGTTCTGAAACAAAACAATTGATTTTTGACAAATGAAACATCTTAAAACTTAAAATGTACAAATATTTTTATCATTTCAATTTGTACTAACCATTTTTATTCCTTATTTTATCCAGTCTAAATCAGACGAGGTTTCAACGTGATCCGCTTCACATGTCACTTACCTAGCTCTTACTGACTAGCTCTTACAGATTGACACTGCTGCCAACCTAACTAAATTTCTTAAAGTTGGCAGAATTTCTAAAATATCTTCTAGAAACTTGTCACACAACGTATTTTACACATGACAGATAAATTAAATATTGAGAAAACTAAGTTCCAAAGAACTTGGTTTATTTTTATGATATGCAAATATGAAATAATATACGTAATATAATAATAATTGATTCTACACTATTTCTTTATATTGAAAACATCGCAAAGTTCAAATACAATTATTAAATATTCAATTACACTATAAATGTATTAATAAATCCGAAATATTTTTAAATGAGTATTATTATTAAATCTGCATAAAAGTTGTGTGCGTCGAAGTAGGAGTGTTCGGTTGGGCGTAGCTGTGCAATAGGAGGGTGAGTCGCGGTGGGAGAAGAGGTTATAAGTCGCGGTGCGCTAGCCACTATTTTTATTATTTTTCAGGTTTACTTTAGGGAAACAACTCTTCTTTCAGCTCTTCCTTACTAATAAAACTTTTAGGGACTTTCATCTCTAGCAGTATTATTTTCAACTTAGGTTCATTTTCCAGAAGTAATTGTCGATTTTTTAATCTTTTTCTTACATTTCTTATTTTAGTTTTGTTTAAGTTAATCTTTTCCTATTTATCAGTTTTTCTAAGTTAAAAAAATTTAAAAACCTTATACATTTATTTTAGAATTGAAAAATCTTTTTATTTAATTCAAATTTTCTATAAAAATAAGTTTTATAATTTTTTAAATTTATGTTTGATTAGAAAGAAAATAAAATGGACGAAGGCTATAATTCTCAAAATTCACCAAATAGAGATATAGTTATTTTTGATGAAGAGGTTATGAGTGACGATGATGAAATTATTTGCTTGGATGACTATGACAGCCAAGCTGACACCATCATTATTAGCGATTCAGATGATGGACCTGATGATGATGATGATGATGATGATTGTCTGATAATCGATGTTGATGATGATGATGATTGTCTGGTAATCGATGTTGATCCGCAAGAGGTTAATTATTACTATCATTTAATAAAATTATTAAGAAAGTATGGCGGAACAGTGTATAATTTTTTAAATTTTAGATGGCAGAACTGTTGGAGGAATTGCCCCCAGTTGATGAAAACGAAATTTTAGAAGTGATCAACATCGATTTTAACGTAGACTTTTACATAGACTTTTTAAGACCTCAAACTCCCCCACCCAGCGTTTCTCCTGATAGCTCTGGAAGACAGGAATGAATGTTAACTTTTTTAACTTTTTTAAATAAATAAATTTCACAAATAAATTTTGAATTTTTATTTTAATAAATATCAGTTACTTATCGTGTTATAATTCCTTGCACATGGTCAGAGAGGAACGATACTTTTGGTCGCGAATTATCGGATGTGGTAGGGATACTTCTGCGCGCACATTATTACATGTGGTGGGGATACCTCGACGCATGCATTATTGCATGTGGTGGGGATATTTCTGCGCGCGCATTAATGCATGTGGTGGGATTGAAGGAAAAGTGGGGACAGTGCGGATATAATTCGACTCCGGGTCCACCAGAGTCATTATTTTTTTCAGCTCTTCCAAGTAACAGTATGTCTATATTTGTAAACATTTCATTTCAGCCTTAATTTTAAAAATTCTTCGTTTAGCTTTTTTATATTTCAGCACTTTATTTTTTAAGTTTTCTTTTCAAGATAAATTTTCTAAGTTTCATTTTCAGCAAATTTTCTAAGTTTTTGTTTCAAGACAAATTTTCTAAGTTTTCTTTTCAGCAAATTTTCTATGTTTTCATTTCAGCCTTAATTTTAAAAATTCTTCGTTTAACTTTTTTATATTTCAGCACTTTATTTTCTAAGTTTTCTTTTCAAGATAAATTTTCTAAGTTTTTATTTCTAAACAAATTTTCTAAGTTTTCTTTTCAGCAAATTGTCTAAGTTTTTATTTCTAGACAAATTTTCTAAGTTTTCTTTTTTAGACAAATTTTCTAAGTTTCATTTTCAGCAAATTTTCTAAGTTTTTGTTTGTAGACAAATTTTCTAAGTTTTCTTTTCAGCAAATTTTCTATGTTTTCATTTCAGCCTTAATTTTAAAAATTCTTCGTTTAGCTTTTTTTTATATTTCAGCACTTTATTTTCTAAGTTTTATTTTCTAGACAAATTTTCTAAGTTTCCTTTTCAGCAAATTTTCTAAGTTTTTGTTTGAAGATAAATTTTCTAAGTTTTTATTTCTAGACAAATTTTCTAAGTTTTCTTTTCTAGACAAATTTTCTAAGTTTCCTTTTCAGGTTTATTTCTAAGTTTCATTTGCAGGTTTTTATTTTAATTTCAGCTTTATTTTTTTCTAAGTTTATAAATTAAATTATTCTCTTTTAGTTTTTGTTTTCTTTTTTCAGGTCGTTTTGTTTTCAATTCTTTACAGCTTTTACTATTTGCAGATTTTATTTCAATTTTAGCTATATTTTAATTTCAGATTTTTTATTTTTATTTAGGTTTTCTTTTCTACAACAGCCACTAAAAAGAATGGATCTCGAAAAAGTCAACGCAGTTGGACGTTTTGAAGGTTACTTGCCGACGAAACCTCTATCCGAGATGACGAAAAATGGTCTGTATTATATTACGAAAATGAAGAAGGTGCAAACAAAATATGGACCGAGAATCATTGTAGAAGTGAATGCTGATTTCATCACCTATTTACCATCGAGATTCGCCAAACACTTTGAAGAAGAACCCAGCTCTTTGGAAATGATGCAAGAAGCAGCAATAGCCAAGCAGCTTCAAATGAAATATCTTGGAGGAACATACAATATTGTTGAATTTCAATTTTTAAAATAAATAATTGTATATACATATATATTTATTACAAAAAGAATGTTAAAAATAAAAACACAAAGTTTTACCTATAAATTTGTTTTAAATTTACTTTTTCCCTAACATAAGTTAATTTTAAGCAATAAAATTAGTTTATTTTCATGAATTATAAAAAAAAATTTAAATTAATGAAAGGGATAGGTTTTTAAAATTAACAGAGATTTTTATTTAAATTTAAAATTAATATTTATTTATTTATTTAAAAAAACTTATCAAATATATTCACAATTTTCATAAAAAGATTTTAAATTAGTAAACGTAGAATTAACTTCATCAGTTTCTTTAATAATAGCACTTATATATTGGTTTGGAGGATCCAAAAACCAATCCCGGAGAATCTTTACATTTTTTACAGCACAATTATCATTATAAAGAGTATGATGCGTACATGTTAACAAATCAGATTTAATTTTTTTCAACGATGGACATTCAAAATCTTCTAAGTTTTGTACATTTACTAAATATTTTTCTAGCCATGTCTTTTTCTCTAATCCTTTTACATAGATGACACTAGCACCTCGAAGTACGTCTTGTAGAATTGGACGAAGTTCATCGTAAGAGACGTCTCCAGCTGTCCAATGAATTCCATGGTAATTGTGTGTTAACCAGCGATTTTCACTTTTATAGCGTCCTGGCAATGAATTCCACGTACAAGGTGATTCAAATAGGTAGACAAGTGGTTGAGCATCTGGTTGAAGAGGAAGTACTGCCAACTCTTTGAAAACAAACTCATTGTATGGCCTTTTAAAACCTTGGACGTCCACAATGAACTCCATGTTGAAACAGAAATGAATTTTTGACTGAAAAAATACTGCATTTATACCGAATTATACCCCCACCACTTTACATTACCCCCACTACAGCAACTTCTTTACGACGCCGCTGATTGGTTTATATTGTATGACACGGTCATGGATGATTAGGCAGTAGGCAGTGGTCTCGGCTGGCATGTTTATTCCTGCTTCAAATTCTAACCTAACGTCGACTGATGCTTGTTTTAAAAATTCATTTTGTTTGGAACAATCAATAACAATCAGAGGAAATAAACTTTTGAAGATATCCTTAGTTAAAATAGGCTTTGAATCTTTTCCATAATAGGATGATTGAAAATTAGCGTACATTTCATAAAGTAGGGAGTATTGATTTTGGTCAAAGTTTAGATTTAAATTTCCATAAGGGTAATATTGAGAATTCAAGAAAAGTTTAACATTTGTAATGTTGCAATGATCAAAATGATAGGCAAATTTTTTACGTTTATCTTTCCTTGCTGTTTGAAATCCAACTATAACATAGCGTGGTTTCTCTAATTGCGTTGATGTTTTAATTTGCCATAAAACTTTTGAACTTGTAGGAATTAGGGGATACTCATACATTTCCCACGACCTAAAACTTATTGAAATTAATGGATCCTTTTCAATAAATTTCAATAGTTTTATTTTATTATTATCAGCGGGTAAAACGTATGGAACCATCCATTCAAGTTTATTGATAAAAATTTTGAATTCCTCATCCCCTCCTTGTCCTGTTTGAATTATAGCATTCATGTCAGAGCGTGCTCTTGTTAAAATAAGTTCATGTTTAGCGTTCATGATAATTTTTTTATAGTCTTCAGCAAAACCAAAAATCATGCTGAGTGGTATTGTGACATCAAAATATCCATTTTCCAATACAAGTCTTGCGTCAGCGGCAATTTTTGAATACCCAGCATTTTCAATAAAATTTAACTGAGTAGGCGTTTGTGAGACCTAATTTTTCATGATTGTAGTATGTCCAACATATTTGCACCGATCTATTTCAATTCCATTTAGTTCATAGCGAATTTCATCAAACAAAAAGCATACAGCATTATTACTTAAATGCACATTTTCTGTAAGAGTAATTCCATCATTTTTAGCTAACCTACCAAAAATGTGTAATGAACTTTTACTTGGTAAAATACATAAGTCTTGATGTTGAACTGCAATTCGAATTTCATCACTATTGTTAAAAGAGGATGAAGCATACGGTTAATGAACATGAATTTCATAATGAGCTATGGATTCATCAAAATTCACTGCTGCTGGAATGTTGAGAATTTCGTCCATTTTTGTTGCAACAACACCCAAAAAATATATAAATTATTTGTTTTGGCGTTTTCCTTGAGGTATAACTTTTAGACCTAGTTTTTTCAGGAACAGGCAATTCTGAGGTGTTAACACCTTGTGAGACAAATTTAAACTGATTTGTCTTTGACATGTTGGTTGACTTTTATAGTTTCCACCAACTTTTTGATTATATACAATTCCCATTACATTGACTTTATGTGCAATCGGATAGTTATAGTTTCTCCTCGAAAATTAATCAAATCACCGTCCTGATCGACAATGCGGAGTTGAATATTATGTATTGTCTTGACAACAATCGGAAGGTAAATGACGTGTGCTGGCACTTCCACAATCTTATATCCTGGTGGAACGCTAGGGAAGAATTCATGGATGGTGTGGGCTTTTTGATTATTTATATACGCTCCAGATGTAATGCTACACTCAACTCTGACTGAATTTACCTTGAGAATTGCTACCGGTAAATCAGAGATGTGTGTTTCAATAGGTGATAATTTCCGCGGCATAAATCCCAATAATTTACCAATTGAATCTTTATGTTTAAAATCAATTGGTAAATTTGATTCAACTAAACAGCGTAATGTATTGTTATTAGGTTTTATACTAATAACAGTTCCAAGTTTCACAGAATCTTTTATACATGTTTCAATATCTTTAATTTCATAACTTCCAGTTGGTATATCAATTATATGATTACCAATGTAAAATTTATTGTTACCTTCATCAATATTGGGAATAGAATTAAAAGTCAGTAATTCAACAAGACCGAGGACATAATTTTTATTTGGATTAAGTTCTATTGGTGGGAAATATTCAGCTTCAAGAACTGAAGTGTTTCCAGTTAGTGTGAAAGTAAACGAATCACTCATGATGCTGTCAGTTTCTATACTAAAATAATACAAAAGTTACATGTTCTTATATAGACTAAAGCTGCTCTTAACATTAAGTTGTTTACATAAAAATTTTAAACATAAATGTCCACACACATAAGTATCATAACTTTGATATCTCTCATGATTATATTTTATTAAGCTACCATCACCCAAGTATGTGATTAGATCTGTTGGTGGAGGAAGGTTGCCAAAACTATCAAAATACATTATTTCGTTATTACATTTTTTATATGCCACCCAATGTGTTCCTGGGCCTTCTTTATTATCCAAGTTAATAATTCCCGACTCATATCGATAAGGTCCTTTAAAAGGTAGTTCATTTCGCATAAAAACTCCTCGAAAATATGGTATTTTCATAGTTTTAGCATATTTCAACAGATCAAAATCAGTTAGAGGACGGTGAGGTAGCTTCAATGCAAGTTTTTTTTCTTCCTTAATGTTGGTTTCTTCTTCTTTTTTAATCCTTTCCCCTGAATGTATGGTTTAATATGAAGACCAAGTCCTTGTCGGTAGGGTTTGAGATGTAATCCTTTTCCAAGAGATATTGCTTCCAATGCTTTATTATGTCGTTGAGCTTTAACAAGTTGTTCCTTGGTAGTTTTAGCCTTATTTACAGCTTTCACTATACCTGAAGCTCCACCAGCAAGAGCTCCCAAAGCACTAAGTCCAGCAAAAATGGGAACTAGTGGTAAAATACCACCAACTTTAGAAGGTACAGGTAGAATTCGCGGTGACAAAATTTTTGATTTACCACCAGCATTCTTTATTGCTTCTTTTGCACCAATCAGAGCAGCTTGAATTGATTCTCCAGAATTATGATTGGGTAGCATACTTTTTCTAGCAGCATCAACAACTCTTCTTAATGCTAGTCGCTTTTTCTTACACATGGTTTTTCTTTTCTTCTTCATTGTAGACTTTTTCTTCCTTTTCATTCCCATACCTAATGTTGATTTAGCTTTCATCGTTCTAGATATCGCTAAAGCTGCTGCCTTTTCACTAATACTAGAATCCTTAGATGTAACACGTTGCCACGCCTTTTCAACTAGCTCCTGGTCTGCAACGTTTCTTGCTTTAATGTTTTCTCGATTTTGCGAATATGCAATATCATGTGCTTTACATGCAGCGTCTAATGGGTTAACACCTTTATCACCACGTGCTAATCTTTTTGTCAACTTTGTACCGGGTCCACAGAATTGGTATCCAGGTAAATGTAATTCAAAAGGTAAACTATTGATAATACGGTTAACTAATCCTCTACCACGACAAAGATGTTTTTTATCACTTCGATGTAAAATCATTCTACACTCTATGAAGTTTGATGTGCAACTGACTGTAAGACTATAAAAGCCGAGTATTTATAGTTTACAGAGCAGTTACTGTCAAGATGCAGTTCACGAAACAACCTGTAGCACTCCCAATCACAAGTATTGACGTTGAAACTAGTGAGAAAAAAGTTCAACGTCATGGTAGTTTGTTTTCAGATAGCATCCGAGCTGTCTTTTGTGGTCCCTCAAATTGTGGTAAAACAAACGCTCTTCTCTCTTTAATCATACATCCAAATGGTTTAAGTTTTGAAAATATTTACCTATACTCTAAATCTCTGCAGCAGCCAAAATATCAATTTTTGAAAAATGTAATTCATGGCGTGGATGGAATTGAATACTTTCCATTTAGTGAGCATGAAGAAGTAGTATCTCCAAAAGATGCTAAACCAAACTCAATATTCATCTTTGATGATATTGCTTTTGAAAGGCAAGACAATGTTAGAGCTTTCTTTTGTATGGGTAGACATGTAAATGTTGACAGTTTTTACTTGTGTCAAACGTATGCTCGTATTCCAAAACATTTGGTGCGAGATAATGTAAATTTACTGGTGCTTTTCAGACAAGATGAAAAAAATTTAAAACATGTCTATGAAGATCATGTAAATACAGACATGTCTTATACTCAATTTCGTGATTTATGTTCAGAATGTTGGAAATCTGATAAATATGGATTTGTCGTTATTGATAAAGATAGGAATTTTAATGAGGGAAGATATAGAAAGGGATTTGATTGCTTTATTACACTATAAATATAAGGACTTTATTTCATTTTAAATTAGTATAGTTTATGTTATCAAGACGAAAACATGTATCGAAAAGAGCAAGAAACACTTCGTCAAATAGCAAAAGCAAGCGACGCTATTAGACGAAAACATCGCTTACTTAAGATGGGTAAAGAGGCTGCAGAGACATTGTTAAAAGAAACTCTGCAACCAATAGTTACACCTCTTCAAAAGTTGGCAAATGTAACTGAAACTCCTTTCAAAAATGTTAAAATTGAAAAATTCAAGAAAGATGATAATGATTTCTCTTTTTCAACTGCTGTTGACGATGATGAAGAATTTGATAAAACTCTACTAAATTCAATTTTACTTGATAAGAGCAATAACTTTGAAAAAGAAGAACAAGAAGATTATGAGAAAATTACAAATAAATATATTTTTATGTTAGATAAAAATAGAAAACTGTTTTTAGATATGGTTTATGGAGTACGTAAACTTGCCAACGGATCTTTTATGATTGGTGATACACCTATTGAATTTGAAGGTTCACATATTAAGCTTATTGGAAAGAAAAATTATTTAAAAACTGCTGGGTTACTCGAACTATTATTTAAACAAAAACCAAAAGAAGCTTTAATAAGTTCAGATGATTTTTCAAATTATAAAGAAATTCTCATTGCTACGAATGCACATCGAAAAAATTATAGTCCAAGTAAATCTGTCAACATAAGTAGAACTTCCAAGTACACTGATGTTATTGCAAAACTTATCAAAAGTACACCAAAGAAAAGTGGTGGTTCTTTAAAGAAGCATAAAAATATATTACCACAATTCATGATTGCAAAAAGACAATTTAATCCAGACTACATCTATTGGGATGATCCAAATGAACTCGTTGACCGTTTACGACTACTCATAGGATCACAGCAAGCTGGTAATCCAAGTCATAATAATGAGATTATGTCAATTATCGAAGAACTTCGTGAATAGAATATATAGAAAAATTGCTTAATATTACAATGAGCATTGATGTGTTCGGACATTCTTTAACACGACCTGTTGCAAGTCGTGGACTACCTGGACCTTCTGGTATTGGATTTAAAGTTACCCCAAGTGGAGACTACAATATTGAAGGCAAAAGACTTTGTAACGTTCAAGACGCTGAAGAACTGCATGATGCAGTAAATTTACGACTTGTACAACAAATTATCCGAAACGAGATAAAAACTATTTTTCAAATTACATCTTCTTTAAGATCAGCCATTGATGATTTGAATATTTTAATACAAGTTGTTGAAGATAGAGTTAACGAAAAACTAAAACAAATTGAATTCCAACAGAATATTATTATCAAGGAAACTACATTTATTCCAAATGATGAATGATAAAAAGTTAACAGTTGTAACTGAACTGCATAAACAAGCGAGAAGGAATTATCCTCGTCGTAAAGTTCAAATGCGTGGCATAGATGAAACCTGGCAAGCAGATTTGGTAGAAATGATACCTTACTCCTATTCCAATAAAGGTTTCAAATACATGCTCACAGTAATAGACATATTTTCCAAATATGCCTGGGCTGTACCTGTAAAAAGTAAAAATGGAAAAGATATTTCTTTAGCCATGAAATTGATATTAAAAGAAGGTCGTATTCCAAAAAATTTACACACTGATAGAGGCAAGGAATTTTATAACTCTGAATTTCAGAGTTTAATGCAAGAATTTAATATTAATCTCTATTCGACTTATAGTAATTTAAAAGCATCAATTGTTGAAAGGTTTAACCGCACTCTAAAAAATATGATGTGGCCTGAATACAATTTACAAGGCAATTACAAATGGATTAATCTTTTACCAATTCTCATATCAAAGTACAATAATAAAAAACATCGTACGATTGGTATGAAACCTAAAGATGTCACCGTAGAAGATACAAGAGAATTGCTGAGACGTATTCGTAAACTAAGAAGAATTCCGCTAAGAAGACCAAAATTTAAAGTTGGAGACAGAGTTCGAGTCAGCAAACATAAAAACATCTTTGAAAAAGGTTACACCCCCAACTGGACAACGGAAATATTCACTGTAGATCAAGTTAAACGAACAAAACCAGTTACATACAAACTTACAGATTATGAAAATCACCCAATCGAAGGTGGTTTCTACGAAGAAGAACTATTAAAAGTTAAATATCCAGATGTATATCTCGTAGAAAAAGTTCTCAAGACTCGCGGCAATAATGTCTACGTGAAATGGCTTGGATTTGATAATTCACACAATAGTTGGATTAAAAAATCTGATATGTAATAAGTTATTTTAATGTTAAAATAGGTTAAAGTAACGTTAAAAATAGTTAAATTAATGTTAAAAATAGTTAAAGTAATGTTAAAAAATAGTTAAAGTTAAAGTTAAAAATAGTTAAACAAATTTTGTATCTAGGATAAGGTTTTTTTCTAATAAAATTGACATAATATGTACATCTTTTGTTTTTCATTTATTAAAAACATCATTTTCTCCATTTTTTTTACAATATATAATTGGTTAATTTTCTTCATCCATAATTTCAACAATTTTACAATGTCCCTATGCAAGGGTGTCGGTACTGTTTGATAACAAATATCTTTTATCGTCAAAAGGACTCAATGCAATTTTGGTTTGCTTTACTGTTTGCACTTTGTGCAGTTTTGATCTGATTGTATACTGAGTTCTAGATTGCATATTTACATTTCGGAGACAATACACGTAATCATCAAAACTAATAGATTTTTTTACAACGCCAGTTTTTACACCTTTAGCCTTTTTGATGAAATCCTTATTCTCAACGCGGACGCTGTACATTTTGCTCCGCAAGCCAACAAATTCTGTTACAATTTTTCCGCAGCATTCATCTTTCATCATTCCTAAAATTTTTTTGTTGGCTTGCGGAATATTGTACACGTTATTCACCGGGTAATCGGGAGTATCAAATTTGTGGATATCGTCTTTCATATCAGCATAAATGTCAGAGCATTTGATTTCATAAATCAGGTTATCAGTGTCGGTGTACAATAATTTCAATTTCTTTTCATCATATTTTTTTAACATGTAATCATAATGGAAATCGTAGATTAAAGTTTTTGAAACATCTAAGACTGTCAGTCCAACATACAGTGGCTTGTTCATCAAGACTTCCATTTTCCGAAGTTCCACGGCAACCAAGTTTTCGTTAAAAATGGCCCTGCTGTGGAAATTCGGTTTCGCGATCAAAGCTTCAGCTCCATACCTACGCTCCCACTTTGTAACGAGTTTAATGTCAACGTGTTTTCGCACGTTCTCCATTGTTTTGCCAAATACCGCGTTGTTCATCAACTTGAATAGATTTTTTTCAAACTCATTGTTTGCATTAGTTCTTTTTGTTGTATTAAAATCAATGTACGTTTTTAGCCATGTTGATTGCTTGAATCTTAAAACTCGATGAATTTGAACTAACACAAGACCATGTTCTAAAGCTTGTTTCAAAGCACGGTAATGGAGAACGTGCTTTCGTTTCGGCAGGAGGGTAGTTAGCAGCTTTTGCTCTTTTGATCCTGGTGGCTTCGAGCGTTCTGGGCAAAACGGAAAATCACTATGCTTATCATGAAGTTCATTTGGGTAATCCAAATCGACTTCTAAAATGTAGCCAATTGGCGCATCATCTGCAACGTTAAAATCAAAATTAATATCAACATTTTCTTCCCACTTGAAGCCACCATAGGGAAGAGACTGAATCATGGCCCAGCCATAAAGGTTGTTTGCATCAAAGTATACGATATAAGATGTTTCCTCATTTTCATTAAAATTCTCCATGTAAGGATTATTTGCTTTTGCATAACGATTGACACACTGACTAATGCCACCTCTAATTCCGCGTTCGATAAACATTACCATGTCAATATCAGTGAGGAGTTCCAATCTTATATTCGTATACTTTAGCATGGCATCCCATGTCAGTCCTGGAGTCGTGTACTAATGCCCTGGATCAAGACCGTACGCGAGATGACACTGATTCCTGAAATTTTCAAAAATGTCCGCGAGTAACAATATGTCGGTCTGCATATACAAGTACACATAATCGCCGAGATTTTGACAACCAAACTCACTCCATACTTTCTGCGCATGTGCATAATCTTCATCGGAGACATTTGAATCGACAAGAGTGCTGTAAAAATTTTCTATAGGCGGCAATTGAGTTTCATCGAGTTTTTCCCTTGAGTCAAGGTACTCATAAGGAAAAACACCTTTTCGCGTTAACAATTGAATTTTGTCGGCACTGTAATTCGAAAAAACAGAATTCACAATTGGGTATTCGTCGAGATAGGATGCTAACTTGTCCAATGACGATGCCATAAATTTAAAGGAATCAATAAAACGAAATTTAATAACACTGTCTTTCACATTTTTCGTAAAACTGATGTACTTTTCTTTGTTAATAGGGAGCAAATAAACATTACCTTCAAATCCTGAAGCAATAGAATCAATGATAAAATGAGCATCATAACCACTTAGGTTATGAAAAACAACAGGAATGACCTGTGATTCATGAAAATTAATATTACAATCTCGATGCGCGGGCCCCCGATACTTCCCTGTTAGATGACAATGGTCTCTCACCTTTACATCCCCAGGCTTGATTTTCTTTTTACAAATGTGACAAGTAGTTGCATTTCTAAAATCAATCAGCTGATCTCGACTTAGCACCTCCATCGGCACAGGATTTTTAAATAATGTATTGAGATTGTCTGCCAAGTCTTTCAACTCGGTTGAAAACCATTTAGCTGGATCTTCCTCATCTTTTGGCGATGCTTTGTATATGGACAACGTGTCGTCGAAAGAGCATTTCAAGTAATATCCAATACTGAGGGTTTTGTGATGTTGAAAAATCTCAGTATTGGCTGCTTCTTGTGGTGTTTCGGCAGGAAGCAAAAGACTTTCGCAATCTGCATAAATAATGAATGGCACACGCTCCTTGTTTTGAAAATTTTTAAATTCAACAAAATTCGTCCCTGGTTCTGGCAGCACAATACTCGTCTCGTTCATTTTCCTACAATTTTCTTCGTGTTCAGTGAGCTTAGATTCTTCACCGAAATAATGCAGGCAACGATCACAGATGTATTTTCGAATCTTCTTTTTTGACAATTGACTGCCAACTAGCGCTGATAAATCTTTGATCCACACGTAATGGTAGTTGAAAGAGATGATGGGTACGTCTTTTTCCTCCTCCTCCAAATCTGCATTTTCATCAATGTAATGATCTTCAATTCGAAGAAGATTGACGTGAATAACTTTCTTTTCCTTTGAAAGGTGAAGCGGTGCCACTGAAAACTTTTCATCTCTTTTGACAAGTCCATATACATTTACAGAAATGTTGTTCAACGCCTCAAATTTCGGAATATCTTTGAGTGCAACAGGAAACTCAATTCCAGTGAAATTGAGTTCATCCTGATAAGGTCTGTATTTTGCAACTCGATCTGCATCTCTTGAAGGTGGATACAAGGCTGACAAAATTGACCACTTAAAACATTGATTATCTGTGTTTTGCAGGTTAATACAAGCATGTTTGTTTTTAATAGTAGATGGTAAGTCGATATAAGAACCAGCACGCATAGGGTTGTACTTGTTAATGTTAACTTCCAACCTTTGAATAGAATCAAGTCTCCAATTAGAATCCTTCTGTTGGAATTCTTCGATTCTTCTCAAAGTAGGTTGTTTAACATTTTCATTGTACCACTGATCTAACTGGGTTGTAATGAAAATCTCATCAGTCTTTGCGATAAATGTCTTTAAATCAGATAGTTCTTCTTGACCATTAATAGAATCTTTTTTGAATTTCGCACCTAAAACGGTATAAACTTTGATTGGACCAAATCTGTTCAAAGCTCTTTCAATGTTACTTTCAAACAAAACAAAAGCATCGTCAAGGAACTCGTTAATATCCATATAATCAATATTTATAATAGCACTGGTTTGCAGACGATCCTCAAATGCACCCTCAAAATCCACCCATTTCATTCGCTCATTCTCTACTTGCACACCTGCACCCCGTTTCATTAACACATCAAAATTACAACGCAAGTATTCAAGTTTTTGGCTCAAATTCAAACATCTTGATGTTTGGTAAGGCAAAAAATCGGATTTGCGCAAAAATGCTCGCATGATGTTTTTGTAACGCTGTCACTTGTTTTGCCATTCAAATGCGTTAACGAACTTTTCTTCACCTGACATTGACATTGTAGCGATGAATTGACGTTCCGCCATTTCGATGAAATTGTCCGACTCGAGACACACTTTATTGTACTCGTCGAGGGTCATTCGCTGTCGCGATTTCTTTGACACCCTACACTTAGGCATCGTAAACCTAAAAACCTGAAATAGAAGAAAATCCACCACCTCCTGAAAAATCTTAAAACTAACCAAAAATACCCTCCACCAGCTGAAAAAAAATAATAAACAAAAAACAAAATCTGAAATAAAAAATAATAAACGAAAAACAAAATCTGAAATAAAAAAAAAAGAGAACCTACAATAGAAAAAAAAGCTGAAATGAAAAGCTGGAATGCTGTGAAAGTACTGCGCTAGACCTGTAAACAGAAAGCAGTGATGCTGGTGGCCCGAGCGCTGTCCTATATACCCTACTTCCAACTATGAGGCACCCCACTACCGCGCTCCCCACTACGACGCGCCCCACTACTCAAGCGACGCGCGCAACCAGGTGGGACTGCCGCTGCGCGCTCTGCTGTAGGCATGGGAGGGAGTCCCCGGCTGAGTTCACATCAATGCGGGGAGAGACGATACTCAGCAGATGAACCCAGCGCTGGCAGCGGCATAAACGCAACCAGCAATGGGGATCCCTCTCGATGTTTTTTCCATACAGGTTTAGATATATACATTGAAATTTTAAACTTTAAATTAACTTTAAAATAGGTAAAATAAAATGGCGTCATCTTGTGGTGTCAGCTAGAACTAACTCGGTCGGTAATTTTAGCGGGAAATTTAAAAACCCCCACTTTAAATTAATAGAAAAAAATAATTTTAAATTTAGCGTAAAAATAAAATAGCGCCATCTTGCGGTGGCAGCTGGAACTAACTCGGTCGGTAATGCAGAACACCAAGCCACTTGAACAAAAAAGTTTAAAAATTCAAATTTCCCGCCAAGGGGGTTTGAATTGGCCGGTAATCGAAAGTGACGCCATCTAGTGGTGGCAGCCGGAACTAACTCGGTCGGTAAAGTAGATCACCAAGCCACTTAAAATTAAACTTTTAAAAATTCAAATTTCCCGCCAAGGGGGGTTGAATTGGCCGGTAAAATGCCAAGCCACTTTAAAAATTCAAATTTCCCGCCAAGGGGGGTTGAATTGGCCGGTGGCGCCATCTAGTGGTGGCAGCCGGAACTAACTCGGTCGGTAAAGTAGATTCCTACATTACCGACTGTCGGTAAGTGCGCCAGAACCCCCCTAGCTTAACTACTTAAATTCATTTTTGAACAAACTTTTCAGCAAATTTAAATGAATCTTTCTACTCCTTGAAATTGTAGATTGCTCATTACGATTTTTTTAATGCTTGTAAATTGTTTATTTAAAATTTTTTGGTTCTTTTAGTACGCCATTCGATAGAGCGGTTCTTGAGACATAAGAAATGTCTATTGCGAAATTGTCATCGTAGCGTTTAAATGTTGGAAAGTGGCCTCAAAGTATCTGTAAAAATTTCGTTAATTGGTTAATGCACGCCCTGTACTTTTCCTATTGTATGTTTCTAATTTTCGAACGTGAAACGCGAGTGCCGTGATGAGAATCTTAAAGTCAAAGTACTATAAGAAAATGAAATTTAATTTATAAAAACCAAAAATTTCACTTATATCAATTGTACAAAAAATATTTAGGGATATAAACATGAGGGCAAAACCTCATATAATAAATTTTTTTGTTGCTTTAAAAATGCATTTACTTTAAAGTTCTTTTTTTTAATGTTTTAAAATTTTCAATTAATTTTTTCTTTTGCTCAATTAAAATTAGTTTGAAGCGGAATAACTTATTTTATTAAAATAATTTGGTTTATTGATTTTCGTTAATTACAAATATCTGGGCAATCCACGGCACAAAATTAAGAAACTAAGTATGAACAGCTGCACTGCCGCCATTCTCTTTTTTTTGCTCGATAAAAAATTTATTTTAATACCTTTAAATCTTACCTATTTATATAATTTAATTTAACTCATTTTAATAAAGACTATTCGTCGTTTCTAATGAATTTTTCAAAACAGGTCGATTGCATGAAGCTTCCCTCTTAAAGTACTTTTGTACTTATTTTAACTCTGTGTGTAATTAATTTAACTCTTTTTTATAAAATTAATGAAAATAATTTCCTTCTTAATAACATTTGACTTCAAAATTTAGTTAAATCAACTACAAAGTCTGAAACTATAAAAAATTGTTATATAAAATTAATACAATTTTTAAATTTAATTGAGAAATTTTTGAACCTAAATGGGAGAAAGAGTGGAGTCAATAGATGGTTACATGTGGGAAAAGGTAAAATAGCTGGTCTCGGTCGTTGGAAAGAGTAAAAGTTTGAAATAATAATACCACCGAAAAACCGAGACTAGCTATTTTACCCCTTTCCACAAGTGACCGTCCAATTGCCATTTTCACATAAAGAAAGAAGGGTAGGTTAGGTTTTTGGGGCCTTCACTCACATTTTTTCCAAATTTGAAATTTTTTTATCTTAACGATTTTTACGATTTTTATCTTGTTTTAAAGTGTACTATTTAAAATTTAATTTAAGCCTATAAAAAAGTCTCTAGTACGTCAGCTTAAGCAGAAAAAAATATTGAAAAACATGTTTTTTGGGGTATTTACCTCTATTTTTTTCAAAATCATGACTTGATATGTAATTTTGAAACCCGTGATCGTGTTAAGCACACATAAATACATCCATTTACATTTAAAACCACTTTAATATCTAAAAAAAACCTTGCAGACTTAGATTACTGACCCTGGAAACCCCTGAGAGACAAGTTTCAACGAAACCTATTAATTTTTTCAAACGCAAACTTCAAACAAGGATATCTGATTCAAAATTAAATATTTTTAAAAGTTTTGAATTGCAAATTGTTTAGAAAAATATGAGCTTTCAAATGCATATCACGAAAATTTAAAAAAAAATTTGTACCGTTATAAAAAATCAAAAAGTACACTAATAACAATATTTTTTTAATTTTCAAGATCAAATTTTCCGATTATTTTGTAAAGGGGAGCAGTTTTTGAATTTGCTGAGGAGAGGTGTGCCGAAGACTTAAGAAAAAAGGAGGGAAACTTGTGGTTACGTTCATAGATTTCAAAGAAGCGTTTCTTTCAGTTAAACGGAAACGGAAGACCAGGCACTGGTTGATTATAATAAGTACAAAATAAAATGTAAATAGGTTAATTTTAAGTTTTAAGCGTGCGAATAGGTTAATCTTAATATTGTATTAAGGTAAATTTTAAGAAGTATGTATTGGAGTCGCGAACCCTGTTTATACAGGAAGAGTAAATAAAATGTATTAAGATAAAACAAAATATCAGTCACTTAATTTAAATTGAAACATTTATATCACATTAGCTTAATTTTATGAAATTCCTCTGTTTATCATTTTTATAAAATGGTCTCAAATCTAAACCAAAAAATAAAAAATTTATCGCTAAAATACACAAATACGCTTTGCATGAAGAAGAGAAAATAAAAAAAAAATTTTATTTGGGACCATTTTCAATAAAAAAAATCTGGCAGCCCCCTGCGGGGGCGACCACGTTCTCATCACGCGCTTCGCGCGTAGGGGCTCGCTTCGCTCGCTAGTTTAAGCGCGCCCCGGGGCGCGCGAAGGATAATCGTCCCGCTTCGCGGTCCGATATTATTACGCGCTTCGCGCGCTTTGTTTGTTTATTACAATTCAAAACCTATTAGCATTAATTACTTTTTAACTACACTCTGTAAAACAAAAATTTTCCTATTAAATTTAAAAATTGTATTAATTATACTACCAGAAAGTAGTTGAATGACCCAAGAATCTATTTGGTAGAATGAGATTTTGTAGTTGTTTCAGACTTTGTGGTTGATTTAATTAATTTTGAAGTAAAATGTCAAGAAGAAAGAAATCATCTTTATTAATTTTATTAAAAAGAGTAAAATCAATTACACACAGAGTTAAAATAAGTAAAAAAGTAGTTATTTTAAAAGGGGATCTTCATATAATCGACTTGTTTTAAAAAATTTATTAGAAACAACTCATAGTCTTTATTAAAATACGTTAAATTGAATTATAGAAATAGGTAAGGTTTAACCCTTTAATGGCCGAGTTTTTTGTCGTTACTTTAGACTTATAATGTATATTAGATTTAATTACTAAAGTATTCAGTATGAGAAAAAAATTTTTTTTAACATGTCTCACCCCTTAAAACCACCCCCACGGTACATTACTACCCCAAAAAACTGATATTTAACTAAATTGATGAATCAAATATTTTTCAGCTCTTATCTACTTTTTATTTATTTATGAACATTGCCTGGTTGCTTAAAAATTGAAAAGGAACAATAACCCCTTGAAAACACCCTTAAAGTCAAATAATCATCCCTTGACGGTGAAAGTTTTTGTAAATGATTAAAAAAAATCTATAGATTCTAATTGCTTCTAAATTATAAACAATTATTTGAAAGTTATACAGACATAGATAATAATAATAATAAACTCACCCCCTACCCTTGAAGCCCACCCCTAATTCATAACTATTCTCAGTTTGGAACAATCAAAAAAATAATTTTCACTGATTTTCGAAAATATGAAAAAAAAATGTTCTATGATAACTAAGTATTAATACTAAATATAAACAACCCCTGAAAAACAACCCTTAAGTCAAATAACCACCCCTTAATGATAAATGTTTTTGTGAATAAATGAAAAAAATTATATGGATTCTAAGTGCTTCTGAATTGTAAAAAAGTATTTCAATGTTTCACAGATATGGATAATAATAATAAACTCACCCCCTACCCTTGATATCCACCCCTAATTCATAAGTTATAAGATACTGAATTCAGTTTTCAACAATCAGAAAAATAATTTTCACTGATTGTTATCATATTGAGTAATGCATTGAGTACATACTCAATGCACTCCCCTCCACGATGGCGTAGAGGGGAGTGCATTGGGTAAATGAAAGGGGGGGTACGACAGTAGCAAAGAAGCTCCCATGTGGAACTGCTGTTATAAGGCAATCAGCGCGTCGTTTCGTTTTCTCTGTGTAGCGTTCTCCTACTACCTCACCGATTTAGCCTGGGTCTGTAATTTTCATTTTCATACTAAACTCCTAACAACAGGCACTAAAAGCTACAAAATTAATAGGCAATAATGACACCAGCATTATTTTGCAATTTTAAAAACTGACATCATATTCGTAATTATCGACCCCGAAACCCCTGAGTAATAAGTTTCAGATGAATCTAATTAAAGTTAATCATTTCGTCCGCCATATTGGATCCGCCATTTTCAATTTTCTAAATCTGATATCGGATTCGTAATCAGCGACCCCGAAAACCCCCCAAGTGACAAGTTTCACATGAATCTAGTGAATTTTTATATTTATCGGTCGCCATATTGGATCCGCCATTTTGAATTCTTAAAGACGGACATCGGATTCGTAATCAGCGACCCCGAAAACCCCCGAGTGATAAGTTTCACGCGAATGTAGTAAATTTTTATAATTATCGGTCGCCATTTTGGTTCCGCCATTTTGAAATTTTGAAAACGGACATCGGGTTCGTAATCAGTGACCCCGAAAACCCCCGAGTGATAAGTTTCACGCGAATCTAGTAAATTTTTATAATTATCGGTCGCCATTTTGGATCCGCCATTTTGAATTTTTGAAAACGGACATCGGATTCGTAATCAGCGACCCCGAAAACCCCCAAGTAACAATTTTCAAGCGAATTTGTTAATTTTTAAAGGTTTTGGTTTTTAGGGGTAGTTTTAGTTATTTTTCTGCACCCTCGGGTTGAATTTTTAATATTAATTTTTTTTACAAAGGTTGCAATATTTTTAAACATATGTTACTATGAAAGACTGAAAAAAAAATTTCTTCTGAAATTTATACCTGTTTTTTCATTTTTCTCATTTTTCGGGTTTTTTGAAGGGGTGTATTTCAAAGAGGGTAGTTTTAAAAAAAATACATGTATTTACATTTGTTACTCTATCCCTCCCCTTCAAAATGAGATCTTAGTGGATTTAATCGATTAAGTTTTAAGAAAGTTATGATTTTTTGAAGTAGGTGGGACGTATGTGTCCCACTGGCCATGAAAGGGTTAAAGGTATTAGAATAAATTTTTTATCGGGCAAAAAAAAGAGAATGACGGCACTGTAGCTGTTCAAACTTAGTTCCTTTATATTGCGCCGCGAATTGGCCAGATCTTTGTAATTAACGAAAATCGACAAACCAAATTATTTAATAACTAATTTCAATTGAGTAAAAGAAAAAATTAATTGAAAATTTTAAAACACTTAAAAGAAGAACTTTAAAGTAAATGCATTTTTTAAAGCAACAAATTTATTATATGAGGTTTCGCTCTCATGTTTTTATTCATATTCATAAAAATTTTTTTGTACAATTTATATAAGTGAAATTGTTGGTTTTTATAAATTAAATTTCATCTTCTTAAAGTACTTTGACTTTAAGGATAACATTCTTACGGGTACGTTGAGGCTCTATCAAATAGTGTACTAAAAGAACCGAAAAATTTTAAATAAACAATTTACAAGCATTAAAAAAAAGATTTTTTTAGAAATTTTGTTCAGTTTTTATAATTTTTTCAAATCTTATCCCATTAGAATACCTTTAAATGCTAAAAATCTCGCGTCAAAAATGTTTCAATACGCCATTTTGAATTTTTAAAAACTGACTTCAGAATCGTAATGAGCGACCTAAAAAACCAAGGAGTAGAAAGATTTATTTAAATTTGTTAAAAAGATTGTTGAAAAATGAATTTTTTCTTAAAAAATATCAAATTTTATACTTTGTTAATTTATAATTGTTTATAATTTTGCCTGAAACATTTATAATCATCATCATGTCTATTATTATAACCATTTTTGTTTCACTTCGCAATGATTTCTTTATAGTAGAAAAAATGTTGCATGGATAACACTGGGTTACAAAAAATGGTCAAGTCGCGTTTATTTAAATTTTTTGTGCTTATTGAAAGTTAAGGTGTCACTGAACAAGAATAAACGAAAAAAAAATTTCATTCTGTCAGTTCCGTAAAAAACGAGATTAAAGTGTAAAAAAATATCTTTTTTAGCATATTTTGAAGAACTGTAAAATGGAATCGCAACATGATAAAAATCTTCACGAGGGCTTAAATGAAAGCTTAAACATTTAACTTTAAGATCCAAAACTGAAAACGAAATGATAATCGCGCGGAAACTTGTTTATCATGTATTCGCTATCTCAAATAGTCAAAATAGCTGGGATAGAGAGCACTTGGTACAAACCGATTTCAGTAACTGGATTTATTTGGAACTTGACACTTGGAAGTTTATAACGTATCTATTGACGTATCTGAAAAATTCTAGTGTTACCGAAAACTCCTGAGGACAAGAAGCAAAAAAATTCAATCTAATTTCGAATATTTAGAATACCATTTTGATTTTTTTTAAATCCAACTTTCGAAACGTCAATAAAAACGTAATGAACTTCCAAGTGACAAAATCCAAATATATCCGGTTACAGAAATCGATTTTTACCAAGTGCTCTCTATCCTAGCTATTTTGACTGTTTGAAATAGCGATTACATGAAAAATAAGTTTTCGCGCAATTATCATTCAGTAATAAAAACTAAAGATAAAGATTTAAGCTTTCATTCAAGTCCGCGTAGAGATTTTTATTATATAAAGTTTCCAATTTACAGTGCTTCAAAAAGTGCTAAAAAAGGAATTTTTTGACACTTTAATCTCGTTTTTTACGGAACTGACAGAATGAAAATAATTTAAAACTATTGTTAGTTTCAATGTCATAAAACCCAAATGATACATAAAAAAACTACCTACAATCATAAAATTTAATGAAGTAAATCAAAATTCATTTTACGTCAAGAAATGGAAAGAAATGTCAGGACTTAAAAAAAAAATTTGAGTTAATTTTTATTATTTTATGTTATTTAGATGTTGATAAGTATCTCAGTCAGAAAAAAATATATTCGATTTGTATTTTTGAATATTTTCTTCTATTTGCCATTGCTTCATTCACTATAAATTCAATTTTTTGTATTTTTTGATCTTAAAAAATTCGTAACTTTTTTATTGTAGCCTCTATTGAAAAGTGTTAAAGAAAAAAAATGTGTATTTTTAGGAGTATTTTTAGGGAAAAATAGTAGAAAATTTAAAAAAAGAAAAATTGAAAAATTTGAATTTTTCCAAAATTCAAAATTTCAATAACTTTTTTGTTTTAATCTCTATCCGAAAGAGTTAAAGGCAAAAAATGTTTATTTTTGGTAGTTTTTTTATGGAAAATTAAAAAAAAATGTTTTTTTTAAATTTGAGAAAAATTAAATTTTTTGAAAATTCAAAATGTGAATAATTTTTGAATTTTTGGGCGGATAAGTCTGTCCGACGAACTCAGGCTTCATTTTTACATGTTGAAAGAGTATACCAAATTTCAAAGCGATTCGTTAAGATTTGTTAAAGTTTTCGTGGGGACAAAAAAGGGTCTACAGACAGACTACAGACAGGCGGACATGTTTTCAAAACCTATTTTTTTGGCATCAGGAGGTCTCAAAACGTGGAGATTTACATGAATTAGAAGTTGGTCAATATCAACCAAAACGAATAGTTTCTCATTTATGATGAGAATGTAACAATTTCTTTTATAAACAATCTACACAAAAAATTGTTTAAAATTTTTTTAAAGCAGCAGCTTGTCATACAATAGCCAATTAGTTAAAGAAGATTTTTGGTAAGTTTCATGAAAATCAGTTAAAAATTGTCTGGGCTGCATTGCACGGCGCGTGAAAAAACAAATTTTGAGAAAAATGCGTTTAAAGTTTTCGATACAAAAAAGTAGTGTTTTATCTACTGCCTTGAAGACGTTAAGTATTCGAAAATAACTATTGCACTAAAACCGCGATTTACTAAGCATCACTTTCTTATTGTGCTTCCGAATAATAATTAAAGGGTTAGTACCACATCTTTTTCCAAAAATATCGATTTTATAAAAACTGCAAATTCTTGTAGTAGATATATGTAGAAATGCTATGGAAACTATTATTTTGGTTGGAAACTTCAGTAATATAACGAAATATATAAAATATCAAAAATTTTATTTTTCGATGACCTGAATAAGAGATATTGTGTCCGCCAATCACAAGTAGGCGTATTTTCAAGCTGCCATGATAGCAAGATAATCCATAATAAATAAGGAATGATTTTTTTAATAGTTTAAACCCCTTCTTTTAAGTATAAAAAGTTTGAAGTAAATAAAATAAATTTTGTTCTAAAAAAATATTTAAGAAAAGTCACTGAGATGTAGTACTAACCCCTTAATACAATTATATTGATAAGAAACCTAAAGAATAGAGAGTTCTCGTGCTCATCGTTAACTGAATTTGGTAGCATCTGAAGTGCTAAACTTATGTATACTATAAATATGCATACATCTAATTATAGATTAGTAATGTAAGATCTTATTCTACAGATAGTAAACTAATTTTTACTAGTTTGCAAACTTTAAACAATTTTTTGATTCACGACATTTAACCCTCATTTCTCTTGTAAAATGACCCACTGAATCAGAAAAAGAAGTCCAAAATTTAGAAAGTATAACAGTTTTTAAGATTGTTGTTGTTTTTTCACATTTTTTAATATGAAAAAAATCGTTTTACTTAAATGTAAATATCTTCAGTTCCAGTGGAGAGATTTTAATTTTTTTTCTTTTAAATTAAAGGTAATTAATTTTCCAAACAACCATCTACAGAATATTTTGCAATCCGACCATTGCCTTAAACGCTATTGTTAAATATATCGAAAAATTTTATTCAAATTTATGAAAATTTAGAAAAAATGTAATTCTATTATTGATTGCGGTTAAATAAATTTTTTAATGACCCGATTCATGATTGGTAATTAAAGTCTAATGTATAACGATAAAAATAAGCTGTCAGTTAACAAAATAGGTTGAAAAATATAGAAGTTATAAGCATTTTATAAAAAAATGAACATAAATTTACTTGTAAAAATTATTAAATTTGATTGCAAATTTTATATTTATTTAGGAGTATTTTTATCCCTTATGTAATTTATTGAAACAATTTCAATGTTATCCATAATAGAAAGAGAATTCTGGATTCCATCCCACGTCGGCATACCAGGAAACGACACAGCAGATTCTCTTGCAAAAACGGCCTGTTGTAGAATTATTAACTCTCACACCGGGGATATATACTATTATACGTGTTTATGTTTACCTTCTTATCAATCTAGGCCTTAATTTGCTTCGGTTCTGAGAAATTAATAAGTTCAAAAATGTGGTTGAATGACCGTAAACATAAATGTTTAGATGGTGATCACCCACATTACGTAAGTTAATACAAAAGAAAGAATGGCTATTGTCTAAATTTAAAGGAACATTGTATTTTCAAATTTAATTATTTGATACAATGAACACGTGCCAGCGAAGTCAACAGATATGATTGTAATAAAATAATAGAATTATTTAAATTAGATCAATTTTTAAATTTATTATTTCTATAGATGTATTTGAAAGAAAATATTTATTTTGTTTTTAGAAAACTTGTTGCTTGTTTACCAAATTAGAGGAATCTTTCCTATAATTATTCGGTAGATCAGCTGTTTATTTTCTTATTCACTTCTACTTTTATGTATGAATAAATGTCATATATCGTTTCGAAGTTGAATATTTTTACTTTACGAAAAAAATTAATATTAATTATTAATAGAAAAAATAAAATATACAATCAATCATTTAATATAATTATTTATTATTTAAGTTTGAATAATTAATTGTGAGTTCGTTCTGAATGAAATTAAATGAAATAATTTTATTAATTAACTTAAATTTTTCACCTTTTATTTGACTTCTTTTTAACAAATTCGCTTTTCCTCAATCGAAACTCAAAATTATTTCGTAGCTTTATCTCTATAAAAAAATAAAATTTCAATGAAATAAAAGAAACCTGTCAATTCCTATCGACTATCAAGGTCAAGTTCTCTATTCCCTGAATTAGTTAATCTATTATAAGTAAATTAATTTTGCAATTTCTTTCCTTAGACTCAGATTTATTTGATATGTTATTTATTTTACAACACACCAAAATGATCAAAATCAAATGGAAAATAAATGAAAAAGTCATTTACCTCTCTGAAAACTTGCTAAATAAATAATTTAAGTAAATTATTTATTTCCTAAATTAACTAATTGGTTGGAGGGCAGGGATTCATAATCAATTGAATCTTACACATTAACAAATTGATCGCCTATTGCAATGAATTTGAGATATATGTATCTTCAAGAGACTTACGATTTGCTTTTGTTACCACTTAAGGATCCAGATAATGAGGTGGTACTCCGAGTTATCAAAAACCCCTCAAGACCTTCACCATGGCTTGACTTTGTAGATTGTATGGTTTGTGTTAAAGTGATTATTCACTTTTCGTTTCTTCTACTTGCCTAATCTTGACTTTAAATTTATAATTTGTTCAAAATATTTATTTCTTATATAATTCTGAATTGGAACGGTGGTTAAGCCAGCCTCTCAGATAATATATGATTTAAAAAAAATAAATAAAAAATATAAATAATAAAAAAAATGATATTTTAAATAATAAAGAGATTCTATATTGAGCACTTGTTCTTAATTTTCTTTGAACTTACTTTTATAATGTAAAATCCAATCGCAAAATTTTAATCACCCTACATAAAAAAAACTATGTGTCAAAAAATTCAGTATGTGAATGATATATATTTGCTCGCTTGAATAAATTTCAGAGAATGTCCAAAATTGGGTCTGCTTCTCTATTTATTGACTCGAGAAGTCGCTTCATCCCCCAAATTTCTCTCTATCTTGTGTAGGTTTAAATTTGGTAAATGTGTGAGAGAAATTCTAACAGCTGATTGCTTGAAAATCCGCGGTTTTCTCTTTCTACCTTTCTTCGTATACTTTTGCTGTATATTTCTTACCGACAAATTTTCCCTCTAATCGCATTTTTCGCGGCGTCCTATTTTCTTAGCCAATAATATTTAAATTATTCTGGTAAGGACAGAGCGATTTCTCTCTTTCTAATTCCGTTATAACGTATACAGAGAACAATGCCATTGTCCAGCTGTCAATCATTTCTCAATTATTAATATAGTTTCTTTAAATCTTTAATATCTTAAAAAATAATAATTTGACAAAGGTTTTACTTTTACCATTAATTTTTAAATAATTTTTACTTTTATGTGACATATAACTTTTATTTTAATATTGTTAATTTAAGCAATTAAATAAAATAATTTATATTATTCTATATAAAAAATGAAAAATAAAGTTAATTAATTTAATTGTTGTTTATATTTATTTTTAATATTGTTAATAAAAAAAAATCTTTAAATTTAAATTAAATTAATAATTTCTTTATATTCGAAATTATATGTTTTCTCTCTTACTATTATTTTTCTGATGTATACCTGTCTACAGTGTTATCTATGAATGTCTTCTATCGAATCGGCAACCATCGAACCCCAAGATATGAAAAAACATTTTAAAGAAGCGAATTAGACACTCTCATCTAACTCATCCCTGGCGGATCGTATGATGCGAATGCTCCACGAATTCGTGGAACAATTTTATGCATTTTAAGATGATTATCGTTATATAATTATAAAAATTTAATGTTTTTATTAATTTCAATCTATTATAGTTTATTATCAACATTTGCCGATAAAATCAATACAGCCGCGCTATGTAGCAGGTAGATGACAGCACTCTTTTTTTCTTTTCTTTGAATTTTTTCTCTATTTTTGAATTAAAAGCAAAATTCGTGTTTGTTAAACGGAAATATTAGTAAAAAATGTATTATTTTATCAAAAAAATTAATATTTTAATAAAAAATATTGGTGAAAAGATTAAAAGAATTTGTATATAAAAAAAGTTGAAAAAAATTAATTTTAAACGTAAATAATGGTGAAAAAATGTATTATTTTATCAAAAAAATTAATATATAATTAAAAATTTTGGTTAAAGACAATTCTTTTATCAGAAAAAAATAGTTTCAGAATTAATACTCAATACTTGTTAATAACATTGTTTAATTTTACTACTGCTCGCTCAAAGAATGTTAAAAGCTAGAAGTCATAAAGAAAATAGATTCGTGTTTGCCTTTTTGGTTTCTGAAAAACGTGAATAATGACTTCTATTAAAGTTGCAACAAATGATTGTTCAGGACTAAATTATTTGTTGTACATTTAATAGGAATTATTCTTGACGTTTTTCGAAAACAAAAAAGGTAAACACAGTACGGATTTTCTTCACGAATTCTAGCCTTTAAGATTTTTGATCGAGCGGTAATGAAATTATTTATAATTTTCCTCGTATCCTACAATTTAGTTATTACTATTATTAAAAATGTTTTTTTACAATTTAACAAAAATTAATATATAATTTTCAAGGTTGGTACTCAAGAATGAAGTAGCCGTGGTAGGCCGGACAATGTGAAAATATGTGTCTATTGTGTACTATTTGTGTGTATTGGACAAGGTTTATCGACAGCAAGTTACAGGTTACACCGATGAACGCTAGATGGCAGCACAGTGAAAAATTAAAAAGACTTTGCCAAGAAAAATATTTAACCCACTGGACGTCGATGATGCATCTAGACACAAATAAAAAAAATGCTAAAGACTTATTGAATATTCATAAAAAATGTTACTAGGGGGTTTTCGGGGTCGCTAATTACAAATTTGATATCAGATTTCCAAAATTCGAAATACGAAATAAAATATAACGAATAGAAAAAAATTAAAACATAATCAAATTCTCCATCAGCTTGTTACTCGGGGATTTTTGGGTTTGCTGATTACGAATATAATAACATATTTGGAAAATTCAAAATGGCGAATCCCATATGGCGAAACAAAAAAATTAAACTTAAAACAAATTCTCTGGAAATACGTTACTCGGGGGTTATTTGGGTGGTTGATTACGAATATAATAACAGATTTTCAAAATTCAAAATGGTAGATCCAATATGGCGGATCAAAACAATTGAACATTAAACGAATTCTCTCAAAGCTCGTTACTTGGGTGTTTTTGGGGTCGCTGATTACGAATCTAATATAAGATTCTCAAAATTCAAAACGTCGGATCAAAAAAATTGAATATTAATCGAATTCTCCAGAAACTCGTTACTCCGGGTGTTTTTTCGGTCACTGATTATGAATCTGACATTTAATACATGTCACTGATAGGGGTGACTAGAATTCATGAAGATAGTCAAAATTGCTTATTCTTCATGAATTTCTTGTCCTTGGCTGAATCATTGTTAACGGGTCTACTACGCTTTCCTAACCAAACTCCACCGCCGCGACTCTCTCCTATTTCCCGCTTTTCTCTCCCACTCTCCACGCATCAGGCCCTTTGCTGTCAACGCGTCACTTCTTTAAATCTCCTGCTCGCCGGAAACTTTTCCGAGCGGAGTTTTCAGTTAATTTGTTTATAAAAAAGGTTATGTTCGAGGTTTAATGTTTTTTAATCTATATATATGAATTATAACTTATAATTTATTATAAATAATTATTATATTGTAATAATTTGTGATTAACTAATTAATAATTATAATTGTTGTTGTTATTATAATAATTGTTGTTTATTTTATTGTCTTAAAATTCGCTGAATTTATACAATGGAGTTGTGAATACAGGCATTAAATTTACAAACGTACATAAAGGTTAAAATAAATATCACAATCAATAATTAATAAAAACGCTATATAAAATCAGCTCTTGCTCGGAGCACACACCCCACAAATCTTCCAAATGCCATCAATTTATTTTTTTCATTTGAGGTCATCAGATCCGCCCAGAACTGTCCGTCGGAAAATTGTAGATCTTTTTCATCAAACATCTCTTTCCTCATATTCAAATAAAAAGGGCATATAGCTAAAATATGGAACATAGTTTCCTTTTCTCTCTGATCATCTAATTCTATGACTTCTATTTATTGTTAGTCTAATTTGGGAAATTACTCTGGCTATGGGCATTGGCAAATCAACATTAAGATAAAAAGGAATTTCACTTCCGACTGACAGAGATGGAAGGATCTCGAGACTCTCGGAATTTTTCAACCTCTCTTCATCCGACTCTTTTAGGAATTTCTCGCATACTTCCAAAATCTTACGCTTTTCCGCCAGTAAGATCTCTACGTTTAACCCTTTTAAAAAATGTTGTTTGAATTTTTTCAATATCATCTATATAACGAGGGCCCCAAACCTCTGCTCCATAAACTACGACTGATTTTACCATAGAATCGAATAATTTGCTTTTTGGCCCCCATGTATCTGATTTGGAACGTTCCAGAATACTTAATACCGAACTTGAGGCTAGCTTTGCCGCCGTAAGTACTTTATTTGCTGCAGAACCAAAAGTGCCCGAATTTGAAAATTGCGTCCCTAAATAAACATACTCCTTAACTATTTCTACCTCCGACTTTGCGTAAGTAAACTTATATTTCTTTCTTCGTCCCCCTTTTGAAAAATGAGTATCTTCGATTTTTTTAGATTAACCTTTAAATTCTTTGCATTACAATATTCATACAGGATATTCAATTTTTTTTGTAAGTCACTGTACGAGTAAGCCAAAATTACAATATCATCAGCGTAGGCTACGATTACAATTTCATTTTTTCTATCAATTGATACTCCCTTTGCACCCCGCTCGCGAAAATATTCTTCCATGTCGCTTATGTATAGAGAGAAGCACAAGGGACTTAAAGTGTCTCCCTGTAGCACCCCTCTAGTCACTTCTACCGAATTTGAAATTCCTTCTTTTGAGCGGATCGCGATCGAGGCCCGCTCATATAAGTTTTCACAGATTCTCACAAACTTTGAGCTTACACCCAAACCAAAGAGATTATGCCATAGTTTATTGTGATTAACTGAAGGAAACGCGCCCTCAAAATCCACAAAAAAGGCAAACAGCTTGCCCCTTTCTCTACTCAAGTGAATCTGAATCATCGAGTTTAAAACGAAAATATTGTCTAGGCAACTTCTTTTCTCCCTGAATCCCGATTGAAACTCAGGAAGAATTCCCGTGTAAATTGACCATGTCTTTAATCTCTTATTCATTAATTGAGTAAAATTTTTTACAATTGAGTTCATAAGTGATATGCATCTATGGTTTTCGGGAACCGAGCTGTCGCCCTTCTTGTGGATCATCGAAGCGTATGACTGTCCCCACGCTTTGGGAACCGCTTCCGAGCTTAGTACTTCGTTAAACAACTGTTGCAAATATAGCAGCCAATTTGACGGCAGATTCTTTATAAACGCGTAGGATAACCCGTCTGGGCCCGCAGATTTGCCATTCTTGCACTCTCGGATTACTGCAATCATCTCCTCGTAGGATATTTCGCTATCTAATAGGGGATGTCTCGCGTCATATAAAGTATCGCTGAAAACAATTCTTGGAGGATACAATTGCTTCAGATATTCGTTCCAGGTTTCTATCTCAATGTGGTCGGATCTCCGGGGGCGGAATTTAAATCTATTAACCGCCTTCCAAAAAGTGGATGGGTACCTTGATTCGGCAATTTCGGTCTTGATTCTAGTTTCAAATATTTTTTCATTATTCTCAACCAAATTTTTAAACAATTTTTACTCTCTTTTGTATGAGTTGTTATCTTCCGGATTAAAATTAGATTTAAAACATTTTTTAAGCATTTCTTTAACCTTTTTCTTTTGATTGTAACACTCTCTATTAAACCATGGTTTATTATTCTTAATTCCCACCGCGCCTCTCCGCATCCCCAGTGATTCGGCCACTTCAGTTACAGCTGAAACCAACGAGTCGTATGACACCTCCGGTGAACCTCCTCTCCATTGAACCTTCGGATGCCAACTCATTCTTTCCGCAAACTCTTCTCCTAATCTCTCCTCCCATTTAAATCCCCAAGCGCTCAACTCTCCACTCGATTGTCTATCCCTACCTACAATCGTATCCTGGATAATATCTATTGACAGCAAAACCGGTAGGTGGTCTGATTGGGATACTAGAGGGGGTATGCGAAGATTCGACGCACAGCAAATATAAGCAAAATTACAGAACACCAAATCTACAACACTATTTCCTCTCGCTCCACAATAGGTAAAACAGGCAGGAGTATCCCCCCTTGTTCTGCCATTTATTAACATAAAAGAATGCTCTTCAAAAAAATCAATTATTAATCGACCCCTCGCATTAACCTTCTTATCCATGGTTTCCCTTGATCCCGTCAAATTTACCGAACACAATACTCCATAACTGTTTCATCCACTTGGTTCAAGTCCCCCACTCGGCCGTTGAAATCACCCCCCACAATTATCGGACATTCTAAATTCAATTTCTCTATTTGTACAAAAGCCAGCTTGAGAGTTACACACCACTCATCGTCTTCCAGACTCGGACTGAAATATATAAGCCCTATAATAAGCCTTTGCATACCCATTGTAAGTAACATAAACAAACATCGCTCATTTTGGAAAATAAAGCTTGAAATTATGCAATCTTTTTTAGTGAAAACACATAACCCTCCCCTTGGTCTACCAATAGAGAATTCTCGAGTTGCATTACTACATTTAATATTATAATTACTTATCCAATCTGGTAGAAACGTCGGGGGTTGAATCAGCCATGTTTCCGCCACACACAATACGTCGATGTCCGTGATGCTGTCTGCGATGTCCGAAAGATTACGAAAACCATTAATATTCCAGAAGCAAACTGATAACTCCGTCCGCTTACACTTGCGAATATTATTCCGGTAGACCGAACTGCCACCAGGCGCATTATGGATTGCACTCTTTAACGTTCCATTCCTGTCACGAACAGTATCTCGAGTATTAGGGCGTCGAAGACCGTCACTTGTAAAAGAAGAGTCCTTGTGCGAAGAAAATTTTCCCTGGGCTCCGGGATCACTGGATGTACCTGAAGTTACGGTAAATGTACAAATTCCGGTGGGAAGTCATTCTTTTTCTGCTTGGGTCTCCAAGGGTTGCTCTTTTTCCACCATTGGTTTGGATGGAGTTTTCTTGACGAATAGATCCATAGAGCCTTTCTCTTGTGTTTTAATTTTTGATGCTCTGTTGTTGACAGAGGTGGAAGGACCATCTTTTTTGCGTTTTCTAGTCGATTGTGAGTTAGGCTGATTAGTAGGGGTAGTAGTTATCATGATTTCGTGTAGTTGGGCATCTTGCAAATCCTCTGCGGAGTATTCTACATCGTTGATCCGAATTCATCCGTTTCTTACACGAACCCTGGCTCCTGATTCTCGAATATTATAATAATTGTAATTTTATTGATTGTTAATTATAAATATTATTGATATAATGATTTATAATTTATTTATAATTTATAATGTTATATATATATATATATATATATATATATATATATATATACCCTCTAAACGAAATGATAATTTTAAAATCTTCATATTGTAGAATAATTTCGGTTTGTCAAGTACAACAGTTACTTGAATACTTAAAAAATATTTAAGCTAATAAAAAAAAGTCACTCACTGATAGTGAGTGAAGATAAAGTGAATTTAGTGTGAATATAGTGAATATATAAGACATAAAGTGAATTTAGTGAATATGAAGGGAACTTCGTGAGCATACGCAGTAAGTAATGTTGTTAAAAATAAATATTGTTGTGTTGATTGAATAAAAGGCAAAATTAGAAATTTGTTTGGTTATATTGGAAAAAAGACAAAATTGGTTCGGTTATATTGGAAAAAGGTAAAATTGGAAATTGGTTTGGTTATATTGGAATAAAGGCAAAATTGGAAATTAGATTGGTTATATTCGAATAAAGGAAAAATTGGAAATTGGTTTGGTTATATTCGAATAAAGGAAAAATTGGAAATTGGTTTGGTTATATTGGAAAAAAGGCAAAATTGGAAATTGGTTATATTGGAATAAAGGAAAAATTAGAAATTGGTTTGGTTATACTGGAAAAAAGATAAAATTGGAAATTGGTTTAGTTATATTGGATTAAAGGCAAAATTGGAAATTGATTTGGTCATTTTTTAATAAAGGCAAAATTGGAAATTGGTTGGTTTATATTGGATTAAAGGAAAAATTGGAAATTGATTTGGTCATATCGGAATAAAGGCAAAATTGGAAATGGATCTTCTAAATTTCAATTTCGTTATATCTGTAAATTTTATAAATAAAAAAAGCAATGACAAACAAAGGAGAAATTGTTAATTTGAGTGATAATGATTTAAGTATTGTAATTACTGAAGGACAAATGTTAAATAATGATCATATGTATGAATTTCAAAAGTTATTGGGAAGAGAATCAAATTTATTTTATAATATGCAAAATACTTTATTTTTACAAGCACTTGATATATATCCAATCGAGATAAATAAGCAGCACATTCAAATACTTTTTAGTGGTTCTCATAAATGTGGTCATTGGATTTGTACTTACTATGATGGAAAAAGCCTTTACATTTTTGATAGTCTTAACAAGAAATGTTTAAATGAAGATGAGAAAAAAATTTTTATTAGATTATATCCTTTTAAACCACCAGTAATTTTCACAATTGTTGATCAACAACCAGAAAATAGTCTTGCTTGTGGAATATATGCAATAGCATTCGCAACATCGCTATATTTTAATATTATGCCCCATTCTGTCAATTACTATTATTGTAATATGAGAAATCATTTAACGTTAATGTTCAAAAACAATCATTTAAGGAATTTTCCATCTTGCCCGATAATTATGAAAAAGATAAATGAAGCAAATATTGCATCAACAACACTAAAAAAAGTAGAGCTGAAATTCAAAAAAATTATCGTGAGAGGCAAAAATTAAAACGTAAAATTGATAATTTTAATTGTTTATATGAAGGAGACTGTTCGACAAAAGAAAAACTTCATGCCATATACAAAAAAGAAGAAAATATTGCATCAACAACAGTTAAAAAAAGTAGAGCTGAGATTCAAAAAATTTATCGTGAGAGGCAAAACTTAAAAAAAAAAAGATAGATCAAATTATTTAGATGAAGGAGACTCTTCAACAAAAAATAAACTCCATGCCGAATATGAAAAAAAACAACTTCATTATGATACAAATTCTTCTCATGTAAACTTAAAGAAAATTAATAAAGAAAGAGAAATAAAAAATTGTCAAATAACACAATTAAAATTAAATATTCGGCCAAATGAGTTACAGAAAGTAAATGATGTAAATTCTAATTTGATTCTTTCTACTCCATCGATATCAAATGCAGATTTAAATGATAATATGCCATTTAAATCAAACAATGTTGAAAATTATCTAGGTTCGATGAATTTTTACTGCACACATTGTCAAGCTAAACATTTTAAAGACGAAAAAGTTGCCACAAAAAAAGGTAGTTTTAATGATTGGTGTGGTCATGGTGGTGTTGTGATAGGTTCAGTAGAATATCCCAATGAATTAAGGCTTCTGCTAGAAGGTATTCATAAGAAATCTGGCCATTTTAAAAAAATATAAGATTGTATAATAATTCATTTTCTTTTGCATCTTTGAATGCTAATGTAATTAACTTTAATGGCAGGAGAAGGGGACCATTCTGTTACAAAATTCAAGGTCAAATTTACTATCAAATTAATAGCGCTTTATATCCGGATAAGGGTGAAGATCCATGTTTTGGTCAATTATTTATTTATGATCCTGAAGAAGCAATTTGTTACAGAAAAAAAAGTAATTATATTTTGGATGAAGAAGTCTTAAAAACTATAGAAAATATTATGCGAAATTCTAATGTATACACAAAATCTTTTATGATGATGTCAGAAGTAATTAAAATGGAAGCTGAATTAGCAAGAAAAAGAAATAAAGATATTCCGGAATTACAATTATTATTTACGTTGAAGAAAGGTTTAGATAAAAAAAGATACAATTTTCAAAGTTTTAATGAAGTTGCTGCAATTTTTAATACAATCTCAGAAGGAGAAATACCAGAATCCTATGTAACGGTTTATAATAAATCTACAAAGGAATTAAAATTAGTAAGTAATTTGGATCCCAATGTTGAACCTTGGATTTATCCTATATTTTACCCACTTGGAAATAAAGGTTATAATATTAATATGATTCGTAGTGATAGTGGTTATAGAAGAAGAAACCTTACTATTTCTAGGTCTGCCTATGTGAAATACAAAATCGCAATAAGAGATAAGGAATTTAATCAATTCTTATATGGCGGGCAGTTGTTTCAACAATGGGTAGTTGATAATTATGTAAAAATAGAAAAAGTTAGATTAAGATTTTGTGCAAATAATCAAGCTCAATTGAGAAGTGAAACATATAAAGGACTGATTGATTATTTACATAATCGTGAGTTAGAAAATGATGTACACGTTGGAAAAATGCTTATATTGCCTTCTACTTTTATAGGATCTCCTCGCAATATGATGCAACAATATCAAGATTCCATGGCTATTGTTGCTCGTCATGGTAAACCGGATTTATTTATTACAATGACATGTAATCTAAATTGGAAACCACCAAACTGCTGCTGATAGACCTGATATAGTAACTAGGGTTTTTGCATTAAAAGTGAAACATCTGATAAAAGTTATTGTTGATAATAAATTATTTGGAGAGGTAAAGTCTTATGTTTATGTTATTGAATTTCAAAAGCGAGGATTGCCACACATTCATTTGTTAGTTATATCGAAAGAAAATTCTAAAATATTGACAGTTGAAAGTATTGATCGTTATATTTCTGCAGAAATTCCTGATGAAAATATTAATCCTACCTTAAATAAAATAATAATGCAAAATAACATTCACGGACCTTGTGGAGATTGGTGTTTGATTGATGGAAAATGTTCAAAAAATTTTCCAAAACCATACCAAAATGAAACTACAATTGAAGAAAATTGCTATGTTCACTGTCGTCGAAGAAATAATAATAGAACGTATGAACCACCAAATAGATTTGTTGTTGATAATTCTAATGTTGTTCCCTATTGTCCTAAGCTATCAGAAATATTTAATTGTCATATAAATGTGGAAATAGTTTCGAGTATCAAATCTGGTGAATATTTATATAAATATATTTTCAAGGGTCATGATGCTACATGCATTGTTATCACAAATGCGAATGGTGAGGTAACTGTGAATCACAATGAAATTAATCATTATGAAGAAAATAGATATGTTGGTCCTGTTGAGGCAGTTTGAAGAATTCTAAGTAAACCTTTAGGAAAAAAGAGTCATAGTATTAATCGTTTACCCATACATTTACCAAATGAACAGAATGTTATTATTCGAGAAGGAAAAGATAGTAACGTTGTTTCTTTTGATTTGAAGAAAAATACAAAATTACTGGATTACTTTAAACTTAACCAACGTGATAGTAATGCTCATCAGTATTACTATTCAGAAATACCAGAACATTATACGTGGATAACAAAATCTGTTGAATGGAAACAAAGAATTTGTAAGGAAAAAGTATTGGGAAGAATGTATTCAGTTAATCCCTCTTAAATGGAATTATTTCACCTGAGATTATTGTTGCTTACAGTAAAAGGAGCAACTTCTTTTGAAAGTTTAAGAACAGTTAATGGAGTCGTGATTGAATCTTTTACATCTGCTTGTTTGGCATTAGGACTTGTGGAAGATGATACTGAGTGGATTAGAACAATAGAAGAAGCTACTTTATGGATGATGCCTCATTCACTTCGCCAATTATTTGTAAGAATTTTAATTCATTGTCATCCTGTTCACCCGGATAAACTTTGGGAACAATTTAAGAGGCCTCTGTCAGAAGATTTTTCAAAAATTAACAATATTGAGGCTGAAAATATGGCTTATAGAAATATAAAATCACTGTTATTTAATGAAGGATACAATTTAACTGACTTTCAAGGATTATTAGACATAGAAGATGAAAATCGTTCTATACAAGTTGACGATATAAATATGTTAGAACATATTAAGATAGGAGAACAAAATTATGATACATTAAATGTAAAACAGAAAGTAATAGTTGACTATATACTTCAAGTCATAAAAGACTCTTCTTTAAATGGTTCTAAATGCTTATATGTCAATGGTTGTGGAGGATCTGGAAAAACTTTTTTCTACATTACACTATGTCATTTATTAAGAAGCAAAGTAGTGAATGTTTGTAACATGGCATTTACGGGTATAGCTGCCACTTTGCTTCCTAACGGGAAAACTGTTCATAAAGTTTTAGGATTACCTGTTCCACTGTATAGTGATTCAACTTCAAACATTAAAGTTCAGTCAAAAGAGGGACTCTTTTTAAAAAATATAGATGTTTTTATTTGGGATGAAGCACCAATAGCTCCAAAATATGCCTTTAGAAATTATGGATTATCTATTAAGAGATATAATGAAATCAAATGTTGCTTTTGGTGGTAAAATTGTAATTCTAGTAGGAGATTTTAGACAAACTTTGCCAATTAAAGAACGAGGTACTAGATCAGAAATCGTAAATTTATCCATAAAGAACAGTAAACTATGGAAACATTTCAAAAAATACACTTTAACAGAAAATATGAGAGCCTTACCACAGGAGACGGAATTTGTAGATTTTCTACTTAAAGTGGGCAATGGTGAATTAAATGATGTAGATGATAATGTTAAATTACCAGAACATATTATTCAACATGGAAATGTAGATATTGCTGAAGAAATGTATGGTTATTTGATACAACAGAATAAATTTAGAGAGTTGGCAGTGTGTGCAATTTTAGCGCCTAGAAACGTTGACGTTGATGATATTAATAAGAGAGTGGTGCGTCTTTTAGACAGTAATGGGGAAACAATGTATAAAAGTATTGATTCTACTGAAAATTGTGATAATGGAAGTTTTGCGGAAGTCTTGTTACCAGAATATTCAAATACTCTCTCTTCGCCTGCTTTACCACGACATGAACTACATTTAGAATTAATTCAGTTGTAATGCTTATTAGAAACCTTAGTATTAATGAAGGTTTATGTAATGGAACAAGGTTAATTATTTTAGATTTATCACATAATGTTATTAAATGTCAAATATTCACTGGAGATAAGAGTGTAAATATTGTTTTTTTACATAGAGTAACTCTATTTTGTGAAAATTTATGTCCATTTACTTTTAAAAGAAGACAATTTCCTATAAAATTGTCTTTCGCAATGACTATCAATAAATCTCAAGGGCAAACATTCAACAGAATATCCATTGATTTGAGAAGAGATGTCTTCAATCACGGTCAGATGTATGTTGCATTATCAAGAGTTAAATCATTTGATTCTGTAAAAATATATTTAGGAGATAATAGAAGTAATAAATATATAAAAAATTATGTATATAGTGAAATTTTTGAATAATTTTAATTCAGTTTAGTGTAATATATCTTTATGTATTTATGGTTTTTAATATACAACTTTACATTAAAGGGTACGATCAGTATGGAATTTTTTAAATATTCAAAAATATCCTCTCCTAACCATGCCAAAAGATTTGACTTGATTGGGTTGAAAAGATTAGTCTCCAAATGTGAATCAGTTCAATAAATGTTTTTACGGATGTTTTTAATAGTAAACAATATTACTGTTTTATAACTTTGAAGGAGAAAATAAAAATGGCAAAAATATATAGCATAAATTTATTTCTTGGATTATCTTAATTAACATATTTCATTAAAGGAATGAAATTATTTCAAATGTAATATATTGGAATAAAGGTAGAATTGCAAATTGGTTTGGTTATATTGGATTAAAGGCAAAATTGGAAATGGATTTGGTCATTTTGGAATAAAAGCAAAATTGGAAATTGGTTTAGTTATATTAGAATTAAAGTAAAATTGGAAATTGGTTTAATTATATTGGAATAAAGGCAAATTTGGAAATATATTTGGCTACATTGGAATAAAGGTAGAATTGGAAATTGGTTTGGTTATATTGGATTAAAGGCAAAATTGGAAATTAGTTTGGTTATATTGGAATAAAGGCTAAATTGAAAATTGGTTTAGTTATATTGGAATATAAGCAAAATTGGAAATTGATTTATTTATATTGGACTAAAGGCAAATTTGGAAATATATTTTGCTGTATTGGAATAAAGGCAGAATTGGAAATTGGTTTGGTTATATTGGATTAAATGCAAAATTAGAAATTGGTTTAGTTATATTGAAATTAAAGCAAAATAATATAGTCCTATATTATACTATACTACACTATAACAGACTATACTATAGTATAGTAGAGTACAGTACAATATAGTATAGTGCAGTATAGTATAGTACAGTAAAGTATACTAGCAGTATACTATCAGTATACTACTACAGTATACTACTAAAGTATATTATACTATACTATACTGTACTGTACTGTACTGTATTTTACTGTACTGTACTGTACTATACTATAGTATAGTCTGTTATAGTGTAGTATAGTATAATATAGGATAGTACTGTACTATGCTATACTGTAGTATACTGTACTGTACCATACTATACTATACTGTACTATACTATACTTTACTGTACTATACTATACTGTACTTTACTTTACTGCACTGCACTGCACTATGACAGAATATAGTAAACTGTATTTTATTGTACTATACTGCATTGCACTACAGTGCACTACACTACACTAAAAAACTACACTATTATTTTTAGTAATTCAAAGTTCGTACTTACAAAGAAGTAAGGAAAATATTGAATTTTTTAGGTAGAACGGTAGGAAGAAATAACTCTCTTCTTTTAACCTTTAAAGCTTTTAGCGGGTAAGCTGGCCCGGAAATTGGGGTTGTGACCCAGGGAGCTTTTGCTTAGAATTACTTCAACTTCACTGTCACGAAGTTCCAAACTATTTGACGGAAAAGGGATTTTTAATGTATTTTGTGCAGGGTCCTGTAATCTTTTATACTGTTACGACGTAAAAAAATTAAAAAAATATTAAACTGTGAAATTAATGTAAAAGCAAATGGTAATTTTATTGATAAATAATTGTTAAATTAATAGATGGGTAAATAGTTATTGTTTTCATTGGAATTTTGTATTAACACAGGAAAAACCAGAAACTGTATACATCTGCTGACGTAGCTATGTATACGGTGTAGCGAATTTTTTTAGTTTATGAATATTTTTATTAGTTTTTGACGAATCGTTTTCAAACGTTCCAAAAAACTTCCTTTTATACTAATAAACTAATCTCTCACTGCAAGTTTTCTCAATTTTAAAGTTCCCCGCAGACTTTTTATCGGCAAAAGTAAGAAAACAGAATTTCTGACAAGTCTTAATTAATAAAGGAAAATTGTTAAACAATTGATTATTTTTACGGTTTTTATTTCATTTTTGCCTTCTTTAGAACCAACTGCTTTTCTATACAAAATATCAATCGAATCCTTTAATAATTACCAAAGATATGATGGTTTATGTTTTAAAATTTAATTAATTTTATGAATTTAAAATTTTCAGTTTGTAGTTATTATCTTCTAAAATATTTGTTTTATAACAAAAAATTAAAGAACAAAAAGATGCACCATTCAATTTCCTATAAGAAAGTATGTTTCCAAAATTAAAATTATTTTTTTTTTAAATTATCGATATTATATCTTGCGAATCTAAGGTAGGAAAAAATTTTTGGACAAAAGCACAAAAATTCTTTTAAATTCTCTTCGGAAATTGTAGTCTGTTGTATTCTTGGTTATATTCTCGTTCTCGTTACTTATTTCTGGGTAATATTCCCTCTCCGTATCCCATGATATTTATGGCCTCAGTTTCTTTAATCTTCACCTAAGCGCATGTCCTAGGAACCCCACCAATTTAAAACTTGCTTCATGTGTGGTGTCAAATGCTTAGATCACAGTCAGTAAAACGTCTCTTGTGAACAGTTTGAAAAATAGAATCTTGCTGAAACTTTGTGAAAAATATTTGTGAAGGAAGGAACTTGAAAATGGTAAGAAGGAAAATTAAATTTTATTCTACCTTTAATTACTTTAGAAAATTGTTTCTTATTATTTTAATTAAATTTGCATTATGAAAATTATCATAAATTATGAAATATTTTTTTTTAAATATTCATTTATGTAGGTATAATATAATAGCATAGATGGAAGTAAAATAAAATAATAATTTCAATTTAACCACAGTATTTTTTTTTTTTTACGAGGGAAGTGGAAAATCTGCATAACCTTGCAGGCCTACTTCCAAGTCAGATACCTGGAGCCCGTACTCTCAGTCCGTCATTACCGTTGCTCTCGGTCCTAAATCCTTAAGTGAGTGCTAGCGCTAGAAGAAGGAGACCCAGTTAAGGTCTCCCCCGTCCCGCGCGTACACCCAGCCGAGCAGCAGGATTTCTCCGTGTTAACCTCCTCCTGTCGTCCTCCTTCGTCCTCATTACGGTTGTAATGAAGGACTCGACGCTCCTCCAAGAGTCCGCGCTCTGCAACATAATAGAAACCATGTTCTCGGGTGTGACTTCAGTGCCCACAGCGGAGAACATGGCTAACCTGAGTTCACGACAGTGCCCGCAGAAAAAGAGCGTGTGCTCCGCGTCGTCAGTGTGTATTGCTTCGTTGACACCCAAACCGTAGCAATACACACATCTCGCTTCTGCTTCTATTTTAAATCGATAAAAATACTGTCCGAAACAACCATGACCTGACAACGCTTGTGTAAGGTAGTAGCCAACTTCACCGTGTTTCCTATCTAACCATGTGGCGAGGAGGGGAATCAGGCGGTAGGTCCACCTACCTTTAGACTCCCCATCTCACCTGCCATTTCTGAACGAGTCTACTTCTGGACTCTCTGCGTATTATCGCTTTGAGTCTATCGCTATGCTCTGAAGTACTCGCCAGATCTTTGTTAAAATGGAAGATCTCCTTCCTTTCCATCGCCAATAAATCTATTGCCGGTAATCCAGCGAGTACCAGAACAGCGCAAATAGACACCGTTCTGAAGGCTGACACAATTCTCCGTGCCGGGTCTCTCTGGACCGCGAGGAGCCTGTCAGAGATGCTGTGGAACTTTAGGGCCGAAGCCTATACAGGGGCAGCATAAAGCTGCTTTGATTGAACCACAGTCGCCACTAGTCTACGTTTCTTTTCCCTGGGGCCACCGACATTGGGCATCATCCTCGAAAGGTTTCCCATGCATTCAGTGGCTTGGAGTGACGAGATGTTAATATGTTGTCCGAAACTCAAACGTTTGTCCAACGTCACTCCCAGGTACTTCAGTTTTGTCCCCCATGAAACTATAGATCCTCCAACTTCCAACCGCGGGAATCGGAAGTCTCTCCGGTCTGTGACGAGCAGAGCCTCGGTTTTCTCGACAGACATTTTCAGGGCATGTCGGTCCAACCAGAACCCTATTCGTCGCAGACTATCATCGAGTTTTATCTGTAAAAGATTTATCTCGTCCGCACAGCATACTAAAAGCACGTCATTCGCGAACCCGGTTAGAAACGTATCTTCCGGTCAAGCGCGTTCCACACTTAAACTTTTCGGGCGTCCGACACGACACACGTGCCCCCTCCACTGACTCTGGTGAGGGAAAGTGAGTGATTCTCACGCAAATAGTTTTCTGTTGGTGTAACGTAAGTTATTCTTTGATGTTGTAATTGATTGAAAGTAATAAATTACGAATTATAAATTGTTACTAAATAAGTCATGATGTCCATTATTTTGTTAAATTTGGTTCTCCTTTTTAATGGACACACTTCTTTGAAAGCATTCACAATTATTCTTTCATATCCCGTAAGTGGAGTGTAATTTTCTTTTTGTTTCAAAAAAGTTTTTAAAACTTCTTCCATCTGGCTACTGCAGGCAGCCAATGTTTCCATTTCATCATCGTCATCTTCATTTTGTTCCTCCAAATTGATGCTTCCTTCATCAGCCAGTTTGATGTTTTTTGCTTTTGTTTCCCCTGTAAAGTTTCAACAACAAAAAAATGTATATATATTTAGTTTTTAAAAATTATTTTATTTCTTTTTTTAGTTTTCTTTTAAGCTAAATTAAAGATGAAAAATTGTACCTTTGCACATGTCATCACATGCTGTTCCATCGAATTCTCTTTCCTTCTCTTCTGCAAATGCATTGTTTGATGCAAATGTAAAATTTCTATCCTTTCTCGAATTGAAATAAATACAATTTAATAATTAAGTAATCTGTCAAAATTTAATTGTATTTATTGAAATTTATTTTAATATCCGAATAATAGTCCCAGGATGCTGATTGATTGTCACTCGTTTCTCCCGATCCACTTGAAACATATTTATTCAGTTTTTTATGTTCTTTCATGAATTCTGTTTTTAATGACGTCCACCTTTGCTTTAGTACATCTACTGTAAAGAAAATGAACAAATTTCTTTTCAAGTTATATTATCAATTAAAATTTTCAGCAGTATTAAATAACAAAAATGTTTCTCGAGTTCCATGGAACTGTTTAACTGTAGTTAACCAATTTAAAAATTAAAAAATATGTTTTTTCGTCATCAAATATAGTATATTCTAAAAAAATTTGTGTTTAAAAAACTTTTTATTCTCAATACTTTTTAATAATATATCAGCTTTTTGTTGTTAACCGTCAAGTAATCACATAAATTACTTCTTAACATTATTTGTTTTTAAAATGTTAATTCTAACAAATAGTATTTTGAATGTCCCAACAAATAGAATTCTTTAAATTAGACATTGCATCTAAGTTTTATGATTATATTTTGAAATGTATTTTTTTAATTATTCATTTTTTCATTAAATTATCATTTTCCTACAAGAAGTAAGAGATAATTATTTTAATTTGTTAATAAAAGATGAAAACATTGAGAAATGAGAATAAAAAATGAATTGTTGAAATTTCTTCGTTTTTTATTAATAAATCCTTTACTTTTAATAAGCAAAAGGTGAAAAATCACTAAAAAGGGGAAAAAGGGGACAAATCATCAAAAAAAGGTGAAAATGAGAACAAATTTGAAAAAAGGGGACTATCACATTTCCTCGACTTTTATAGCTACCCTGATAAAGGTTATGTTTCTTCTATGCATTCGTGTGTACAGCTCAAATTGTACACAGAGAATTTATAATATACATGCATAGATAAACAATTACAAGTATCATTTTTTCATTTATTTTTGCATTTATTAAATTTTGTATATATAAAACTTACGCATTAACAAAGTTTGCGATTTCTTCGCCAATAACATTTTAATAAATATTTCTTAAGGAGGTTCATCCCAAAATCGATTTTCTACAGATTTTTAAAAAATTTTTAAGATGTATTATTGACATCACTTTACATGTGTTGTTCAAATTTTATTGAATTTTACCGTATTATTTTCAAGATAAAACTTGATAAAGTTTGAAGTTTTACATGGGAACAGTGAAAAAACATGAAAAATGATCATTAATTAAAAAAAACGGTTCTACAGTTTTCTTTAAAAAACTAATATGTTTTAAATTATGAGTTTTAACAGTTTTTACAAAAATATGAAATTTTTTTACCGTTTGATTGTGAAGTAAATGTTAATCAAAATTAGCAACTTTTGAACTTATCCCATGTAAATAAAAGAAAGAAGAGGAGAAACGGCAACATAACCTCTAAATTGGCCAGTGGAGCTCAACTTTTATGGACTATAGCTGTCGGTTTTAAACTTACGGAAAACCCCTAATAGAATGAGTACCGCTTGAAGGGATGAACCTCCTTAAATAACTTTTAAAACTTACCACTTTCTTCTTCATTGCAAAGGAAATTATACCTTTCGGCAATTTTATCCCATGCTTTTTGTTTTTTTACACTGTTTTTGTAATCGTCAAGTTTTTTGTTGTACAATACAGGATGCTTCTCTACTAAATTTATAATTATTAAATTTTTATCTATATCAGAGGAATCTACTTCCATCATTTTAATAAAAGAAACTGATTTCAATAGAAAAAAAACTTAAAAGTACAATAAAACTGTTTAAATGCGTGTTAAATAATATAAAGGTATTACTATCGAAAACTTGAGATAATATTAGGAAGAAAATGTTGCATCCAGTGATAGCAGCAGAATGTGTTCGTAGTAGGTAAAATGGCGGTAGTATCATTTCCACTACGCTTGCGTCAATTGTGTCAATTCCTTATTGGCTTTCAACATTTTGTGATTCAAAGTTTAAAATTATTTTATAGCATTTGTAAACTATTCATGCTTTGAACCAATACTTCTGCAATTATTATTAATATCATTGAAAAATTTCTAAAATATAATCATATGTAATCCTAGCCAGAATTTCAGTAACTGGCTATAGATTAGGGTTTTAAAGAGGTTGAAATGAATTTAACGTATTAAGAAAATTTGTATTATGGAAAGTGGTTGCAGTCTTTAAACAATTTGCTTATTCAAAACGTACATGCATACTTTGTGTACCATCAATGTCTCTTTTCCTTCTGTCGGAATTTGAGTAAGTGGCTATTGATTAGAAGATTAAACAGGGTGAAATGAATATCATAAGAAAATTTTTAGAATTTCTGTAACTGAAAGTAGTAACCGTATATAAACAATTCACATATGTCAACAATTAAATGCATACTTTGAGTACCATCATGTATCATTTCCTTCTATCAGAATTTTGGTAACTAGCGATTATTAAATTAATTAACAGTTAGTAATAATGAGAAGGATTATAACGTATTAAGAAAATTTTTCTCATGGAAAGTGGTAGCAGTCTATAAACAATTTCCTTATTCAACAAGTAAATGCATACTTTGGGTACCATTAATGGTTCTTTTGCTTCTATCAGAATTTTATTAACTAGCGATTGATTTGGGTATTAAACAGGGTGAAATGAGTATAGTAAGAAAATTATTAGAATTTTTGTCACTGAAAGTAGTAACCGAAAATAAACAGTTTTTATAAGTCAACAATTAAATGCATACTTTGAGTACTATAATGTTTCATTTCCTTCTATCAGAATTTTGGTAACTAGCGATTATTAAATTAATTAACAGTAAGTAATAAGGAGAAGGAATATAACGTATTAAGAAAATTTGTCTCATGGAAAGTGGTAGCAGTCTATAAACAGTTTGCTTATTCAAGAATTAAATGCATACTTTGGGTGCCATTGTTATGAATTTAAGCGGCTTAACATAAAAAACTTGTGAAAAAAGGAGAATAAGATAGTTAAAGTAAAATTAACACTGAATTTATTAACTTATTTTAGATAAAACAAGTAAAGCGATTTTTAAAGAGCGGTTCTACATGATAATTACTAGGATACGTATTAGGTTACAAATATTATGAATAGTTGCACGGTAATCGAATTAATTGTGTTATTGGACGAGTAAATTCAGACGCACTCGTCTTTACTTGAACTACTCTAACGTGACCGTCTTGACCGAGAATACATTTAATGACACGTCCTAATTTCCATTTAGCGGGAGGGAGATTAGGATTTCTTAGTAAAACAACATCGTTAATTTTCAAATTAACTCGCTCAGACAACCACTTTGTTCGCTGTTGCAGTGACTGTAAATAATCTCTGGACGATGAGCGCCAAAACTGTTCTAAGACACGTTGATAAAGCTGCCAACGCGACAAGTGGTTCTCAGGTAGATCCAGAACAGACATCGCAGGTACAGTTTTTAACGCAGATCCGATTAAAAAATGTCCAGGAGTTAATGCATCGCAACTCTCTGGATCTTCGTTATGTTGATCAATAGGTCGAGAATTTAAGCAGCATTCGATTTGACAAAGTAAAGTCGTTAATTCTTCGGAAGTCGGAGTAGCGTTTGACAATAATCTACGCAAATGAAATTTTACATTTTTCACGCCAGCTTCCCACAGACCTCCAAAATGCGGCGCAGACGGAGGCATGAAGTGACACGTGATTCCGTCTGAGGCCATGTGAGAAGGAATCGTCGGATCTTTCATAATGAGCTTAAATGTATGTGACAATTCGCGATAAGCACCGCGAAAATTTGTGCCATTGTCACTATAAATATCTGTTGGCAAACCCCGACGTGAGGTAAAGCGTCTCAAAGCTGCGAGAAAAGCAGCTGACGTATAATCGTTAACAAGCTCCAAATGTATGGCTTTAACAGAAAAACAAACAAAAACAGCGATCCAAGCCTTATGTGACATGGCTCCGCGACCCGAACTAGAGCAGACCAAAAATGGACCCGCGTAATCAATTCCGGTATGAGAGAAAGGACGAGAAGGAGATATGCTAGCACTAGGTAAATCTCCCATAAGTTGGTTTTCAACACGCGCCTTGTCTCTCACGTAAGTGACACATTTCCTGATAATTCCTTTAATGAGATTTCGCGCACCAATAATCCAATATTGAGTGCGAGCCATATAAAGAGTCAACTGAACTCCCCCGTGTAATAAATTTTTGTGCAATTGTGTCAAAATTAAAAAGCAAATCGGATGATTAGGTAGAATAGCTGGTGGGTTTTGGTAAGTCAATAACTTGAACTGGCGTAGTCGTCCGCCCAATCTAAGGATACCATTGTCATCGAGAAAGGGTGAGAACTTTTGTATGCGAGAACTTGGAGGAATTGGTTTTCCTTCCTTAAGACACTGAATTTCGTGAGCAAAAGAATTTTCTTGAACGTATTTAACCCAAAATAAAGCGGCATTGTTGATTCGAAAACAAAATTTGGCGTTTAAAGGCTTGAATAGCTCGTAAAATGTGAGCAGTCACACGCAATAAATGTGCCCAAGATGAATAGTGAGACATCAGTTGTGATTGCCAATCAGGTTCGAGGTTATTGTTGATCAGATGAGAAACTATACGAGACTCTTCGGTAGTTTCCAGACCACAATTTCGTCGAGGCCATGGCTCCGGTGAATCTCGCAGCCAAGTGGGACTCTCCCACCAAAGGGAAAAGGTTGACAAGTCCTCCGCTGAGAGGCCACGTGAGGCACAATCCGCGGGATTTTGCTTGGAAGGAAACATGATTCCACGTAGCTGCAGGCAACTCCGTTAAAATACCTGACACACGATTTGCAACGAAAGTAGTCCAGGAAGTTGGTTGCTTCTGAAGCCAACTAGGAACAATTGTAGAGTCTGTCCAGCCAAAAACTTGAGAATTCATTAAACCGAGAGAATCAATAACAAAATGAATTAATTTAGACAAAAGGCTTGCGGCACATAATTTGAGTCGTGGGATGCTGAAAGATTTGACAAGGCCGACAATGAAGATCGAAATTGATCCCAATCTTTAAGCAAGTCCGAAGAAAGAGAATCGTCCCAGTCTAGCTTTCGAAGCCAGAGTTTTTGCAAAAGGATTTTTGCAATAATTGTCACAGGCAAAATCCAACCCATTGGGTCAAATATTTTGGCCGTAGCCGAGAGTATTGATCTTTTTGTTGCAGGTTCTTCAGGAATTTCACAAGTTTTGAAGTGAAATGCATCATCTGACAGTTTCCAAAAAATTCCGAGGACTTTGAAACCTGAAGAATCGTCAAAAGGGATCTCAACTGCTAAACCATGATCAGCAGAATCCAATCCGTCTAGTAAATCAGGAGAATTACTAAACCATTTCCGTAATGGGAATCCCCCAGCATTTGTCATATTAATGACTTGATCTCTCACCTTGAGTGTGGAGGTTTTATCCGATCCTCCAAGAAAAACGTAATCAACGTAGGTTTGCTCCAAAAGCACGGAAACAGCTAAAGGAAAATTGTCCTTTTCGTCATGTGCCAACTGTCTCATTACGCGAATGGCAAGATATGGTGAAGACGCCATTCCGTAGGTAACAGTATTTAATTCAAACACCTGGATCGGACCCTCAGGAGCTTCTCACCACAAAATACATTGATAATTTCGATGGGCAGGATCGATGAGAATCTGGCGAAACATATTAGCAATATCAGCACACAACACGAATTCAAATTGACGCCATCGTAAAATGATGGAGAAAATATCTGTTTATAATTTTGGACCGATGTGTAAAATGTCATTAATCGAGATTTTGTTGGACGTTGGACTCGAAGCATTAAATACGACTCTAACTTTCGTTGTTTGGCTACTTTCGCGAACGACAGGGTGGTGCGGAATAAAGACACGAGATGAATCAGTCCAATCTCTTGATACTTTCCTAGAAAATCACGATAATTTTCAACAAGCAGAGGATCACGAGTAAATCTTTTTTCTATTCTACACAACGAATTGAGAGCTATGTTATAAGAGTCACCTAATTTCGAGGGGGAATCATCAAAAGGTAATTGAACTACATATTTTCCATTTAAGTCTCTCGAATGTGTCTCCTTAAAATGATGCTCACATTCAATTTCTTTTTTTGTCATTAAATTCACTGCTGGTATCTTTTCCAATTCCCAAAATTGACGCAAGCTTTCTTCAACTCGGGTTTCCATGGAAAAGTGGACATTAATGTAATAACTTTGAAGAGGAGATCCTTGTAGTGGTCCTGATAAGATCGAACCAAATATAGTTGACTGAGCAACGAGATCTCCACGTGGTCCTGATAAGATCCAACCAAATATAGTTGACTGAGCAACGAGATCTCCACGTGGTCCAGGACAAATCTCAGGTTTGAGCACCTGAGCGTACAGATCGGCTCCAATCAGCAAATCGATCCGGTCACTTTTCTATGGATTTGGATCGGCAAGTTCGAGACTTCGAAGATTTTCAGGAATTTCTAAAAGGGTAAATGCCGCTGGAACATATGCAGTGATTTTTGGAAGTATGAATGCTTGAGTTTGGAGCGTGGCTGAACAAGGTTTAGTCGTTTTAATAGTGATAGGAACGGAATGAAGGATTTTATTCGTACAACTTCCTCCCAAACCGGACACTGTAACATTCGTATTTTTGCGTGGAAGACGTAATAATTGAGCAATTGATTCGGACAAAAACGTAGCTGCTGACCCTTGGTCAAGAAGAGCGCGGACATGAACGCGGCGGCCATCACTCGAGCGGTTGCCAACAGAACAGCAGTGCGGTATTTTTTAGACGAGTTCAAATGCGATGAAATCGCCACATCATCAGACACTTTATTTGATTCTGAAACGCTATGATCAGTTTTTAATTCGCGACTTTGTGACAAATTTTTATTATCGCGATGCAATAAAGAATGATGAGGCTTTTTACAAATATTACAAAATTTTCGGCTCTGACAGAAATTGCGATTATGCTTACCTAAACAGTTGAAGCATCGTGAATTAGCCTTTAAATATTTAAAACATTCATCAATTGTTTTTTCTTTAAATACAGAACAAGCATAGAGGTTATGTTTTCCGTTACACATTGGACATACAAACTTTGTTGAGTTTTGATGCGTGTGTACCTTCTTGAGTACCGACTGCGAATGATTTGAATTTTTACTTTCAGGACGCTTTTTAATATCTACGGGAGCTTCTAAAGCGCGAATTCGAGGATCTGTCTCTTCACTAATTGACAATTCCCACTGATCACGAGAAATTTTATCTAACTTGTTTATTAACATAAAAACTAACAAATCATTCCCCTTATCGATAGGATGTTTTAGACTTTTTAAAGCAGATGTCGCAGTAATAACAACGTTACGCATAGTTTTTAAATTATTCAACCAATCTGATGTGACAGGTGGCAATTCAACAATCTCTTTTAAATATTCATATATTAAAACTTTAGAATTACTATAACGAGTTTCGAGATTTTCCCAAAATATTCTGAAAATTGACATCTGTCCCTGGTTGATTTTGAGCAACTATTAATGCCTCACCTTTAAGAGATGATTTGAGATAATGAAGACGTTCTGCATCCGACAAGCGATCGTAGTCAATTACAAGAGATTTAAACAGATCTCTAAAGGTAAGCCACTCACAATACGAACCTGAGAAAGTGGGTATAGTAATGCGAGGAAGTTTTACAGATGATGATGCTCTTCGTGGCGTTGCATCTGGATCTGGTGGTTGAGGATGGTCTTGTACCAGCATGGGCGGTGGCTCTGAAAGACTGCTAAGTATGTGGTCTATGGCCTCCTCATACAAGTCCTCAATCTGATTAAACTCATCAGAATTATAAATTGCAATTGTTGGCTCTCCTCCTTCGGCTTGATCAGGAGGATCTATTATTGGAGGATTTGCAAGTAAATCGGCATGATTTTGTCGACACCTCAGCCAGAAATCTTGTAAATTTGTTAGGCGTCCTAACAACAGTTGTCGAGGTGGATTTTCGTAATTTAAAACACGATTAACAATCTTTTTGATAGAGTTAAATAGAGTTTCTTGGTCACTTAACACTCGTTCATAACTAGTCGTGGCCATGTTTGTTACAGAAAAAATGGTCGACCACCCTACGTAAAATATAGTGAAAAATGTTTCGTGAAAAAAGGTTCTCGATACTGAGAAAAAAGGTAAAATAGCACCAAAATATTGCGGAAAAAACACAATAAAGTCTTAAAAAAAGTACTTTTTGACTATTCAAGTCACTTGAGAGAATAAAAAATGGAATATTTAAAGGAAAAATCCCTTAAGCGTCACTTAACACAAAGCACTGATTTCACTTTCTTTCCTCTTTTTTGGGAATCCGGCTCGAAGGACAATGTTATGAATTTAAGCGGTTTAACATAAAAGACTTGTAAAAAAGGAAAATAAGATAGTTAAAGTAAAATTAACACGGAATTTATTAATTTATTTGAGATAAAACAGGTAAAGCGATTTTTACAGAGCGGTTCTACATGATGCGTACGAAAGACAATCAGAATATATATATTATGCGCAGATACCACTGCATACGACGCACACAAGTTGTCCCTCTGCGGGCAAACTAAGGAATCATCCTTGATTTAAAAAAAACCGCGAAATAAAATTTAAAATAAAAGTAAATGAAATGCCATGAAATCGTAAACAACAATCAATGTTTCTTTTGCTTCTGTCAGAATTTCAGTAACTGGCTATTGATTAGGATTTTAAAGAAGGTGAAATGAATTCAACGTATTAAGAAAATTTGTTTCATGGAAAGTGGTAGCAGTCTATAAACAATTTGCTTATTCAAGAAGCTTATTAAATAAATTAACATTAAGTAATAATGAGAAGGATTATAACGTATTAAGAAAATTTTTCTCATGGAAAGTTGTAGCAGTCTATAAAGAATTTGCTTATTCAACAAGGAAATTCATATTTTGGGTACCATCAATGGTTTTTTGCTTCTATCAGAATTTTATTAACTAGCGATTGATAAGGGAATTAAACAGGGTAAAATGATTATAGTCAGAAAATTCTTAGAATTTTTGTAGCTAAAAGTAGTGGCCGAATCTAACAATTTATATAAGTCAACCCTTAAATACATACTTTAAGTACCATCAATGTTTCTTTTGAATTTAACTGAATTTTAGTAACTTTTGATTGATTAGGGCATTAGTCAGGGTAAAATGATTATAGTCAGAAGATTATTAGAATTTTTGTAACTGAAAGTAGTAGCCGAATATAAACAATATATGTAAGTCATCCATTAAATGCATACTTTAAGTACCATCAATTTTTTTTTTAAATTCTATTAGAAATTTTGTTACCATCGGTTGTTAATGTAATTAACAGGATGTAATGAGTAAGAATATAAGTTATTCAGAAAATTTGCTTTACGGAAAATAGTAGCAGTCTATAAACATTTTTTCAATCAAGTTAAATAAAATCACAATTTAAAAATTCATTTACATTTTTCTTTTCCTTTACAATAAATTACGCATACGCACAATTTTAACTAATACTTTAATCTTTCTGGTTTTTTACTAATTCGTCCGCTTTTCGTCGTTACAATTTTATCTAAACCAGAATGATCATCATTTAAATTAACACTCTCAATGCTCTTATTGGAATTTTCTTTTGCTTCCAATAAGTTGCCCATTCGCTCGATCAACGGCACGCATTCGTTTAAATCCGTGACAAATTCATCGCTCACAGATAATTCTAACGAGTAAATTCTCTGTACTGGTTGTTTGAATAACCCATTTTTTGTTTTAATTAAACAAACTCTAACTTGTCCGTCACGACCCTCGATAATTTCATCAATTCGCCCGAGAGGCCAATCCATCCTTTTCTGGTTATCGCTACCAATCAAAACAACATCTCCTGTTTTGATTTTTCGCGTCTTTTTCTTACCGCCTCGTAACAACAGCTGACTCAAATACTCGACTCGAAAACGTTCTCTCAGATCTTTCAAAGTCTGTTGTCGGTGTCTCAATTTTTTATTTAATTTTTCTTTAGAGAGCACATCTAAATCTGGAACTCCTATTTCTCGCGTTTCTTGTAAAAACATCGACGGACTTAGTGTTTTTAAATCGTTCGCATCGTCCGAAACGTAAGTTAAGGGTCGCGAATTTATGATTGCTTTTGCATCGCACAGAGCAGTCGTTAAGCTTTCATAAAAGAGACAAGCTCTGCCCAGAACCTTTTTCAATATGGTTTTCATAATCCCCACTAATCGTTCCCACCAACCTCCCCACCAAGGAGCTGCTGTCGGATTAAAATGCCATTCGATTTCCAGCGCTGAAATATATTTACAAATTTTCTCCCACTTTATAGTTTTCAACGCGTTAGCTTTTCCACAAAAATTCGTTCCATTGTCACTATATATATTTTGAGGCCTCCCCCATCTTGCGATAAATCGTCGAAGACATTCTATGAATTCTTCTGTTGATAGGGAAGATGCAAGTTCCCAATGAACCGCTCGGTACACGGCGCACGGGAAAATACAAATCCAGCCCTTTTTCCACCTTTTATAAAAACTGGTCCCGCAAAATCTATCCCTGTTGACTCAAACGCTACCGCGTGGCAGACTCGATTTGTTGGAAGGGGAGGGGATTCACATTCAACGCGCTTGACTTTTTGCTGTTGACATACGACGCAACTAGACATAATAGTTATCATTTGTCGCAGCGAGATTATCCAGAATTTTTCCCGCAAGGTATTCATTACAACTTGTGTCTCCATATGACCACATCTTTCGTGTGTATCTCGAATTAAAAAATTTACAATGTCATGTCTATCTAAAACTATGGAACATAAGAACAAATTAGAATCGTCGCGATTAACTATTCCGGTTTTGAGAATGATTAGGCCTTCATCATTTCTCAAAGTTCTGAATGACGACAATTTGCCTTTACCCGGTCTATCAAACATGACTTTTTGCAAATGTTTAAGCAAATTTCTTTTTGCTTCTTTAATTTCTCGAAAAGACAAACTGAAACTTTTTTTTCTTCAACCAATGTATGTGGTATTTGTGAGATTTCTTTATTTTCTCGCCATTGTTCTAAAATTGCTCTTCGATTTCGTAAAAATCTACGCATCCAGGCAATAAATCTCACGAGCTTTGTAAAGGAGGGAAACAATGTACTCGCTTTTAAATCCAACTCTTTCGTGGCTATCATATTCACTATAGCGCTTTTCTTGATTTCACTACCGATCTCCCCCTCATTAACACTATTCTCCCCGGAAGGCCAGTTAATTTTGCTCTCGCGCAACCAACCTGGCCCCACCCACCACTTGGAATCTAGTAACTGGGAAGGGAATCACCCGCGTGATGGTAAATCAGCAAGGTTCATACTACTCGGTACGTATTTTCAATCAGTGACGTCGCTCAAGGTTCTAATTTCTTTAAATCGATTTTGTACGAATGTTCCCCACTGCGTATCTCGCTTCAGCTAAGCCAAAACAGTGGTGGAATCGGACCAAAAATTGATCTTTTCGATAGGACGAGTCAAAGATTTTGCGATTGAATTCACGAGCCTAGCAGTTATTGATGCCGCCATTAACTATAGACGAGGTATTGAGGATTTTTCAGGTACTATTCGACTTATGCTTATTAGACTTAGCGCCCAACAATTGAACTCCTATTGAATTTTCAGTAACAATACGCGCGAATACAACTGCAGCATAAGCTAGTTTGCTAGCATCTCCGAAAGCGTGTAACGACAAACTTCCTTCCCCAATTTCTCGACTGATTTCAATCTCTTTTGTTAATGGCAATTCTTTCAACCAAATTAAAAATTCATCCTCTCGCTTTTTATCAATTGCAACATCCCACTCTACTTTTTCTTCCCGTAACTGCTTTAGTAAAATTTTGGGTTACAGGGAAACTAGACTTGTAAAACCGATAGGATCAAATATCCTATGTGATATGGATAAAAGGGATCGTTTTGTTAAAACGCTGGAGATTTTCATATCCATCACATCAGGATTAATTAATATCATGTCTTTACTCTTATTCCAAAAAACTCCTAAAACAAGTGCTACTTTATTTTCCGAAATTTCTCCTGAATTTTCCCATCCACGCAATTCAAACCCACCCGCAGCCATGACAGCAGTGGCTTCTTTCCTAAAAACTTGTAATTCTTCTAAAGAATCTAAGCTTGTTACGCAGTTATCCACGTATAATGAATGTTTCATTTTTTTAACTGATTTTTGCGTCCTTAAAATTCATCGCCAGATTGCACTTTTTGCAGAGATCGATCCAGTAGTAACGCAATAACCGCTGATAACAAAAAAGGACTACTGGATAGACCAAACATTACGCGGCAATGACAGAACACAAAGATTTTTCCATCTACTTCCCACAGAAAACACAAGTGATCTCTGTCAGACTCATTAACTTCAACTTGCAAAAACGCGCCTTTTATATCTGAGATAACGCCCACTTTTCTCTCTCGAAATCTATTTAACGCGGACGGGACAAGTTCCATTAGATAGGGACCTTTTTCTAAACAATCATTTAATGATGGATGCCCTTTTTTCTTAGCTGATGTGTCAAATACCGGTCTAATTTTTGTTGTACTGTTCATTTTTATGACAGGTCGGTGTGAAAGGTAATGGCCTATATGAGAAACATCTTTTTCGGAAATTTTCTCAATTATGTTTTCTGCTAACCACGTTTCAAAAACTTCGCTATAAGCACGAATTAAACCTTGATTATTCAATTTCTCTACAGTCTTTACTAAACGTTGACGTGCGATGTAGAAATTCGTTGGTATATATAATTCTCCTTCCACAACTTAGTACCGCCCCTTAGGCACGGTGTGCCTTAACCAGACTCAACCCAAAAGTCTTTGCGCAGTAAAAACTCTTTTTTCTCGTGAAAGTATATGGAAAATAGAAACTTTTCTCACAAAAATCAAAATAATCTGTGGAGCCGTTTTTAAGAACGGTCCCATTGAATATTTTCGCCATTAAAAGTACATTTTTTTAAATGAAAATAGCGAAAAGAAGTTTATTATTGTATTATAGTATCAGACGTGGATCCAGGGGGCACATATACATGCCCCCCCAAAAAACATAGTGGGTAGTTTAGGGGTTAAAACCTCCACCCCCGTGAAATTTTGAATTTCTTTGACAAATCTAAGCAAACATAAAATATTTTCTGAAACTTTTTTTTTCTTACACCCCTGTAACACAAATTGAACTTATAATAATTATCAATTATAATATAATTGATAGTTACAATAATAACTATCAAGGCCTCGATGGATCTGCGGTTAGTGCGTTAGGTTCGTAATATGCGTTTAGCGTTAAGTTAGGGTCTTAGAATCTCGGCGTCGGTTAGGATTTTTTAAAATATGCGAGTTGTGCGTTCAATTGCGTTTAAGGCAGGGAAAAAAATCATGTATGTGGAATCTACAGAAATTAAAAAGAAACACTAATTTAAACTTAATAAATTCAATAAATTTTTTTTTATATTATTTTTTTTAATTTAATGATGGAATCCAATATTGGATCGAGGTTAAATTTCAGTATCGGGCCAATGTCGGATTCCAATGTTGTAACGGTGTAGAACAACAGTATCGGTCCTATCTTACATTCCAACACCTTTCGATACCGAAACAGTACCGAATATCAGGATCGAGACGACATTGGTATGTCGAAATCCGACATCGGTCCGATACTGATCCGGTATCAGAACCCTTCTTGAGTTCATATTGTATGCGAGTGTGAATTAAGAAAATATTAAAAATGTCTAAAGATCATGGGTTTACGCATGCACTGTATAAAGTATTAAAGAATTTTAACTGTTTGAAAGAGGGAGCGATTATAACCCACTTTTAATGTATCACTTTTACTTAACCCATATAGGACCTAACAAACGGTTCGACTAGTCAAACACTAGTTTTGCATTGCAAATAAAATATTAGAATATCATACATTATTATGCAACTACATTTTTAACATCGACAAGTAGTTTACTTTCAAATTTCTAAAGAACAAAAATTAATAAACAATTACAATAATTATGCCACTTACATTTGTAAGTGCGACTGGAATTGTAGTGTTCGACTAGTGGAACAGCTGTCCGATATGGGTTAAACAAATGATTGTACCATATTAAAAATATCAATATTCCTTGATTTAGTAAAAAGAAAATTCCCACCTTCCAGATAATTGCTATTTTAAACACGGTAAGTTTACGTTCGGCAATAAGAATTTTCCCATCTGCTGTAATGTCTCAGTCATTAGTTTTTTTGCTACATTAAAAGTTAGTACTATTATTACCTACATTGAAAGTGTTAAAATCATCGGAGATTTGATAATTATTCAGAATGGGAAAATTACAAAATTCTATGTTTTTCATTTTAGATTCTGTATTTTTGACGCATTATAAGAACTGCTATTACCAACGATTTTGTAGATTAAAATCTCTATCAGTGATAGTGAAAAAAAATTCGGGAAAATTCCCTTATCACTTTTTACAGTGAGATGAAAGTCGTTTAAAAGTGAATTTATTATGCTTTTGCAAGATAAAAGAGATGTTTCCATTAACAGAAACACTAAAATTTTAGTTCTATAATATTTTCTTAATTCACACTCGTATACAAAACGATTATTATTTCTTTGGGAAAATAAATTTGACAAACAGAGAAGTTGTCAAAAAAAATTATTATAAATTCATTTGTTTGTTTCAAGGGCGTAAGAAAAAAAAAGTTTTAGAAAAGATTTTATGTTTGCTTAGATTTGTCAAAGAAATTCAAAATTTCACGGGGGTGGAAGTTTTAACCCCAAAACTACCCACTATGTTTTTGGGGGGGCATGTATATGTGCCCCCTGGATCCACGTCTGATACTGTAATACAATAATAAACTTCTTTTCGCTATTTTCATTTAAAAAAATGTACTTTTAATGGCGAAAATATTCAATGGGGCCGTTCTTAAAAACGGCTCCACAGATTATTTTGATTTTTGTGAGAAAAGTTTCTATTTTCCATATACTTTAACGAGAAAAAAGAATTTTTACTGCGCAAAGACTTTTGGGTTGAGTCTGGTGAAGGCACACCGTGCAGGAGTACACTTATATGTGCTCACTATAAATTTCCGTACGTTTTCGTTACGCTTCGTTTCACATTCGTTTTCAATAGGATCTGTAATACCAAGTATGTCTAATCGCCATAACTCGGATGGATTCGCCTCTTGAACAAGCAGCGTCGTTAACATATTAACTGTCTCCGACTTTTCCCGTTTTCTTTTGATACCCTTCCCATCACCGTCCATCCCAGTAACGTCTCTACCACTGTCAACCCATTAGACAAATCGCATTTTTTCCCGGTAAATAACACTGACAATGAGCAACAGATTTTCATTTTTTTTATTTCTGAGACCGCATAGGGTGATTCTTATAGGTTTTTCGACGCTGAACACGAATCCGTAATCAGAAGTGCTCCATCACCCTAGGTTTTCGAGAAATTTGACCTTGAAAATTGAAAAAATGCCGTTTTTAGGGTACATTTTGATTTTTCATTACGGTACCAAAATTTTTCCTGAGGTTTTCATGATATGCATATGAAAGCTGATATCCTCCTTAACATTTTCCAATTTTGATCTTTAAAAAATATCTTTTTTTGGATGAGTTATCCTCATTAGAAATTCGCGTTGCAACGTGAATCGGGATCACAGTGCAGGAGGCGTATTAAAAAATGGTCCAAAATTCAAATGTATTTTAAATGGTCTGAAACTTGTTACTTGGGGGTTTTCGGGGTGGCTGATTACGAATTCGAGGTCCGTTTTCGAAAATTCAAAATGGCGGATCCAATGTGGTGGACGACTCGATCGAAATGGCCTGTAACTTGTTACTCGGGGGTTTTTGGGGTAGCTGATTAAGAATTCGAGGTCCGTTTTTGAAATTTCAAAATGGCGGATCCAATATGGCAGAGGACTTCTTCAAAACTCGATCCAAATGGCCTGTAAGTGATTATTGAGGAGTTTTTGGGGTTAGATATAAATATAAATAAAAACAAATAAATCAAAGTTTCGCAAAAATTAGTGAGCAAAAAAAGTCGTCCGCCATTTTGAATTTTCAAAAACGGACATCGAATTCGTAATCAGCGACCCCGAAAACCCCCGAGTAACAAGTTACAGGCCATTTAAAATACATTTGGATTTTGGACCATTTTTTTATACGCCTCCTGCACTGTGATCCTGTTTCACGTTGCAACGCGAATTCTAAATGAGGATAACTCATCCAAAAAAGATATTTTTTAAAGATAAAAATTGGAAAATGTTAAGGATGATATCAGTTTTTATATGCTGTTGCATTGTGTAATTTTCCGGCAATATCAGCCCCAATGAGTACATCGATAGAACACCTTTGGTACCCCGCGTCAGTTAAATGAATGTTTTCTTTACGTAAGTCATTAAGCCAGGATTCTTTTTTTATGGATGGTATTGTCTCACAAATTGTTTCCTGACTCAGTACAGAAAAATTACATGCATACTTTTTATCTAAATTTTTTACTTTTATTTTAAATATATTATGCTTTTTTGCTTTTGAGGTAACCCCTCCAAACAATGAATGTGACACTTCAATCTCTGCGTGAGGTGTGCATCCCAACTTTTTCACTATATCTGCTCGAATGTATGAACGTTGCGAGGCTGTATCAATAATTTCTTTAACTATCATTTCACCCGAGTCAGAATACACTAATACACGGAGAGTTTGCAGATACACTTCAGGCGCAGCACAAATTGTGGCCAAAACATTTTCAACTTCTCGCTTACAGTCATCTTTTGAAACTAAATCGTCTTTAGATGATAAACCTGGACATAATAGTAATTCGTGACGTCTAGAACACCAATTACATTTTACTTTTACCCGACACCATTTCGCGGAATGACCTCGCCTCAGACAAACTTTACTCTCATAAGCAGACTTACAAAAAATACACGATACCTGTTTACATTTTTGTGTTGTAAGAAGAGCGCAGGCGCTGCTACCTCCTTCGACGTTGACGTCCCTGGTCCACCTCTACATTTCTTTGATTTCTCCACCTCCGATGACAAACTAAATTCCTGGAGAGCCATATTGATACGTTCCTGACTCTCAGCTTCCATTTTCAGAAACTCTAATAATTTGGTCAGCTTGTCCCTTGTCATATTATGCCCCTCATTTTCTATGGTACAATACTGCCCATTGCGCTGTCAAGCACGTAGAATTTCTTCCGGGAGAGCAGACTCAACCAGCGGATATAACATTGACGCACATTTCTCCGTCGTTACTCTTAGAGTGTCTAGAGCACGGATATATGCTTCCAATTTATCATAGTTTGCAGAAAGTGTTGCCTTTGGACCTCCTTTAAGTTCATTTTGGAGAACCAATCCCAACAGTTCACGAACATAATATTCAACTACACTATCGTTTTGGCCGAATCGACTCTTGAGACTTGCTATCGCCTTATCATAGTTGTCAGCTGTTGGGGGGAAACTGCGAACCAGTTCACGTGCCGTCGAATCCGGTGATGTAGCTTGAATGAGATATTGAAATTTATCTTCACGCCTAATTGAGTTGTCTTCGTGGATCTTTTTGAAAATACTCCAGAACAACAGCCACTCTTTAACATGACACTTAAATTTTGGCAACTCAATTTGTGGTAACTTCAATGACCCCTTAGTTTCTCCGGGCAAGTTGTCTGATAACACGGATTGGATGTTTTCAGTTCGTACTTCCTGTAAATCATCAGCCATCATTTTTGCATTCAGAAATGCCATAGTGTATTCGTCTACATCTTCTAATTCTTTGGCGATTTCATCTTCTGTGGCCTCTGATTCGAAGAGAAATTTGTTGCAAATAGCGTACACCGCTTCCAACTCCATCGTCTTGGTTTGTAACAACTGAAATGCCACCATATTGTCCTCTCGAGAGCACGTGCCTTTGAGTTTGGCCGAAAACGAATTGTATGTTTTCGTAAAGGCCATACCCAGACTCTTCCTTTGTCGCATTGCTGCTTCCATTTTTTAGTTTTCACTCACTCACAGTTCACTTGTGTGTACACTTTATCAATAATCCCGAATTTAAGAATGTCCGGTCACGGTCGCCAATTGTTCGGGATTCTAAGCACTAATTAATAAAACACAACAAAACACTGTTTAGTACATAATAGAGAAAAACCAAATTTATTAAATTATTTAAAATACTTGTCCAATATTAAACATATAAAACAGTCTGTCGCCACTTCCATTAAGGATCGAAAAAAGGGAAGCCGTCCCGGTCTGTTCCGAGTCGTCGTTATCTCTACTCAAAGACCTCTCTCACTTCTCCATGCTATAATTCTTTACTCTTACAAATAACTACAGAGGTCACTGAATACTTCCTGAAATTTTGAAATTATATAACTTTCTAACAGTAGTAGCCGAATCTAACAATTTATATAAGTCAACCATTTAATGCATACTTTGAGAACCATCAAAGCTTCTTTTTCTTCTATCAGAATTTTAGTAACTAGCGATTGATTAGGGAATTAAATAGGTAAAATGAATATGGTCAGAAGATTATTAGAATTTATGTTACTGAAAGTAGTAGCCGAATAAAAACAATTTATATAAGTCAGCCATTATATGCATACTTTAAGTACCATCAATGTCTCTCTTGCTTCTATAAGAATTACAGTAACTAGCGATTAATTAGGCAATTTAACAGGTAAAATGAATAAGGTCAGAAGATTATTAGAACTTTTGTTACTGAAAGTAGTAGCCGAATATAAACAATTTATACAAGTTAACCATTAAATGCATACTTTAAGTACCATCAATGTTTCTTTTCCTTCTATCAGAATTTTAGTAACTAGCAATTGATTAGGGAATTATACAGGGTAAAATGAATGTGGTTAGAAGATTATTAGAATTTTTGTTACTGAAAGTAGTAGCCGAATATAAACAATTTATATAAGTCAACCATTAAATGCATACTTTGGGTACCATCAATGTTTCTTTTGCTTTTTTTAGAATTTTACTAACTAGCGATTGATTAGGGTATTAAACAGGGTAAATTGAATATGGTCAGAAGATTATCATAATTTTTGTTACTAAAAGTAGTAGCCGAAGATAAACAACTTATATAAGTCAACTATTAAGTGCATACTTTGAGTACCATCAATGTTTTTTTTTATTTTATCAAAATACAGATGTGACTAATTGTTACTGGTCAAGTGTAGTAAAGCCAAGATCAATCTCCAAGGAAAAATCTTCTTTCTCCCTATTTACTTTATTAACCCTTGAGAGGGAAACCCTTATAAATGCACATTTTGAAGATCTTTTTTACAAAAGAGTGGTAAAGTTTATTGAATTGAAATAAAGCATACTTTAAAGTGTTTAATATAAGCTATGTAAAAAATTTTGTAAATAAAAATAGTTAAAAATGGCGGCGTTACAGGCGTTTAAAGTCAGATCTTTGTTTTTTTCGCCATGCAGTCTGCAGGTCTCAAATTTCCACCGAAATTAAGAAATAAAATTTTTACCTTTAAACTACACAAATCTGGAGCCTACCTATCTCAGCAAACGATTTTGGAATTATGTTAAAACAACTTTCTTAAAATTGTGCACCCAGTTGGCAAAAAACCATGGTCGTTCACAAAACGTTTTAAGGACATATTGTTTGATAAAATTGTGCTCAAAATATGAGTTTGGTATATAAAATTGAAATTTACTTATAAAATGTTTATAACTTATAATCAAAACATACATTGTACATATGAAAGATGTACAAATAGAACGTATGATTTGAGGACATTATCGATTAACAGATTTTTATGTCCTCAAATGTAACACATACTTTATGGACATATTGATTGATAAAATGGTGCTCTAAATATGCGTTCGTAAATAAAATTAAAATTTACTTGTTAAATGTTTATATAACTTATACTCAAAACATACGTTGAATATATGAAAGATGTACAAATAAAACGTATGATTTGAGGACATTATCGATTCACAAATTTTTATGTTCTTAAATCTAACGCATACTTCAAGGACATATTTATTGATAAAATGGTGCTTAAATGATGTGGTTTGTGTATAAATTCGACCTTAAACTATGCAATATTTATATAACTTGTTCCTCAAAACATGCGTTGTATATATGAAAGACGTATAAGTGCAACGTTTGATTTGAGGTCATTATCTATTCTCAAATTTTTATATACGCAAATGTAACGCATACTTTAAGGACATATTGATTCTTAAAATTGTACTTAAATCATGCGTTGTACATATGAAAGACGTCTAAGTGCAACGCATGATTTGAGGACATTATCTATTTACAAATTTATGTCTTTTAATGTAACGCATACTTTGAGGACAGATGGTTTCTTAAAATTGTACTCAAATCATGCGGTGGTTATATATTTTGGTACTTAAATCATGCGTTGCATATATAATTTGGTTCTCAAAACATGCATTGTACATATAAAAGACGTACATGTACAACGCATGATTTGAGAACATTGCGATATATAAAATTTTTATGTCCTTAAAGTATGCTTTGCATACTTTATTGTCGATTTAAACTTATTAATTTTGAGTGTATATCAATTATTTTTTAATGCTTTTGCTATTTATGGCATCAGGAACCTATATATACACGAAAAAACATGGGTCCCCAAATCATGCTTTGTACATATATATATATATATATATATATATATATATATATATATATACCCTCTAAACGAAATGATAATTTTAAAATCTTCATATTGTAGAATAATTTCGGTTTGTCAAGTACAACAGTTACTTGAATACTTAAAAAATATTTAAGCTAATAAAAAAAAGTCACTCACTGATAGTGAGTGAAGATAAAGTGAATTTAGTGTGAATATAGTGAATATATAAGACATAAAGTGAATTTAGTGAATATGAAGGGAACTTCGTGAGCATACGCAGTAAGTAATGTTGTTAAAAATAAATATTGTTGTGTTGATTGAATAAAAGGCAAAATTAGAAATTTGTTTGGTTATATTGGAAAAAAGACAAAATTGGTTTGGTTATATTGGAAAAAGGTAAAATTGGAAATTGGTTTGGTTATATTGGAATAAAGGCAAAATTGGAAATTAGATTGGTTATATTCGAATAAAGGAAAAATTGGAAATTGGTTTGGTTATATTCGAATAAAGGAAAAATTGGAAATTGGTTTGGTTATATTGGAAAAAAGGCAAAATTGGAAATTGGTTATATTGGAATAAAGGAAAAATTAGAAATTGGTTTGGTTATATTGGAAAAAAGGCAAAATTGGAAATTGGTTATATTGGAATAAAGGAAAAATTAGAAATTGGTTTGGTTATACTGGAAAAAAGATAAAATTGGAAATTGGTTTAGTTATATTGGATTAAAGGCAAAATTGGAAATTGATTTGGTCATTTTTTAATAAAGGCAAAATTGGAAATTGGTTGGTTTATATTGGATTAAAGGAAAAATTGGAAATTGATTTGGTCATATCGGAATAAAGGCAAAATTGGAAATGGATCTTCTAAATTTCAATTTCGTTATATCTGTAAATTTTATAAATAAAAAAAGCAATGACAAACAAAGGAGAAATTGTTAATTTGAGTGATAATGATTTAAGTATTGTAATTACTGAAGGACAAATGTTAAATAATGATCATATGTATGAATTTCAAAAGTTATTGGGAAGAGAATCAAATTTATTTTATAATATGCAAAATAATTTATTTTTACAAGCACTTGATATATATCCAATCGAGATAAATAAGCAGCACATTCAAATACTTTTTAGTGGTTCTCATAAATGTGGTCATTGGATTTGTACTTACTATGATGGAAAAAGCCTTTACATTTTTGATAGCCTTAACAAGAAATGTTTAAATGAAGATGAGAAAAAAATTTTTATTAGATTATATCCTTTTAAACCACCAGTAATTTTCACAATTGTTGATCAACAACCAGAAAATAGTCTTGCTTGTGGAATATATGCAATAGCATTCGCAACATCGCTATATTTTAATATTATGCCCCATTCTGTCAATTACTATTATTGTAATATGAGAAATCATTTAACGTTAATGTTCAAAAACAATCATTTAAGGAATTTTCCATCTGTTCAAGTTCTTAATAGTAGATCTTGCAGAGTTGAATATGACTGGAATTGTCTTTTAACAGAAAAACATAAACAACTACAGTGTGGAGAATCTTGCCCGATAATTATGAAAAAGATAAATGAAGCAAATATTGCATCAACAACACTAAAAAAAAGTAGAGCTGAAATTCAAAAAAATTATCGTGAGAGGCAAAAATTAAAACGTAAAATTGATAATTTTAATTGTTTATATGAAGGAGACTGTTCGACAAAAGAAAAACTTCATGCCATATACAAAAAAGAAGAAAATATTGCATCAACAACAGTTAAAAAAAGTAGAGCTGAGATTCAAAAAATTTATCGTGAGAGGCAAAACTTAAAAAGAAAAAAAGATAGATCAAATTATTTAGATGAAGGAGACTCTTCAACAAAAAATAAACTCCATGCCGAATATGAAAAAAAACAACTTCATTATGATACAAATTCTTCTCATGTAAACTTAAAGAAAATTAATAAAGAAAGAGAAATAAAAAATTGTCAAATAACACAATTAAAATCTAAATTAAATATTCGGCCAAATGAGTTACAGAAAGTAAATGATGTAAATTCTAATTTGATTCTTTCTACTCCATCGATATCAAATGCAGATTTAAATGATAATATGCCATTTAAATCAAACAATGTTGAAAATTATCTAGGTTCGATGAATTTTTACTGCACACATTGTCAAGCTAAACATTTTAAAGACGAAAAAGTTGCCACAAAAAAAGGTAGTTTTAATGATTGGTGTGGTCATGGTGGTGTTGTGATAGGTTCAGTAGAATATCCCAATGAATTAAGGCTTCTGCTAGAAGGTATTCATAAGAAATCTGGCCATTTTAAAAAAATATAAGATTGTATAATAATTCATTTTCTTTTGCATCTTTGAATGCTAATGTAATTAACTTTAATGGCAGGAGAAGGGGACCATTCTGTTACAAAATTCAAGGTCAAATTTACTATCAAATTAATAGCGCTTTATATCCGGATAAGGGTGAAGATCCATGTTTTGGTCAATTATTTATTTATGATCCTGAAGAAGCAATTTGTTACAGAAAAAAAAGTAATTATATTTTGGATGAAGAAGTCTTAAAAACTATAGAAAATATTATGCGAAATTCTAATATATACACAAAATCTTTTATGATGATGTCAGAAGTAATTAAAATGGAAGCTGAATTAGCAAGAAAAAGAAATAAAGATATTCCGGAATTACAATTATTATTTACGTTGAAGAAAGGTTTAGATAAAAAAAGATACAATTTTCAAAGTTTTAATGAAGTTGCTGCAATTTTTAATACAATCTCAGAAGGAGAAATACCAGAATCCTATGTAACGGTTTATAATAAATCTACAAAGGAATTAAAATTAGTAAGTAATTTGGATCCCAATGTTGAACCTTGGATTTATCCTATATTTTACCCACTTGGAAATAAAGGTTATAATATTAATATGATTCGTAGTGATAGTGGTTATAGAAGAAGAAACCTTACTATTTCTAGGTCTGCCTATGTGAAATACAAAATCGCAATAAGAGATAAGGAATTTAATCAATTCTTATATGGCGGGCAGTTGTTTCAACAATGGGTAGTTGATAATTATGTAAAAATAGAAAAAGTTAGATTAAGATTTTGTGCAAATAATCAAGCTCAATTGAGAAGTGAAACATATAAAGGACTGATTGATTATTTACATAATCGTGAGTTAGAAAATGATGTACATGTTGGAAAAATGCTTATATTGCCTTCTACTTTTATAGGATCTCCTCGCAATATGATGCAACAATATCAAGATTCCATGGCTATTGTTGCTCGTCATGGTAAACCGGATTTATTTATTACAATGACATGTAATCTAAATTGGAAACCACCAAACTGCTGCTGATAGACCTGATATAGTAACTAGGGTTTTTGCATTAAAAGTGAAACATCTGATAAAAGTTATTGTTGATAATAAATTATTTGGAGAGGTAAAGTCTTATGTTTATGTTATTGAATTTTAAAAGCGAGGATTGCCACACATTCATTTGTTAGTTATATCGAAAGAAAATTCTAAAATATTGACAGTTGAAAGTATTGATCGTTATATTTCTGCAGAAATTCCTGATGAAAATATTAATCCTACCTTAAATAAAATAATAATGCAAAATAACATTCACGGACCTTGTGGAGATTGGTGTTTGATTGATGGAAAATGTTCAAAAAATTTTCCAAAACCATACCAAAATGAAACTACAATTGAAGAAAATTGCTATGTTCACTGTCGTCGAAGAAATAATAATAGAACGTATGAACCACCAAATAGATTTGTTGTTGATAATTCTAATGTTGTTCCCTATTGTCCTAAGCTATCAGAAATATTTAATTGTCATATAAATGTGGAAATAGTTTCGAGTATCAAATCTGGTGAATATTTATATAAATATATTTTCAAGGGTCATGATGCTACATGCATTGTTATCACAAATGCGAATGGTGAGGTAACTGTGAATCACAATGAAATTAATCATTATGAAGAAAATAGATATGTTGGTCCTGTTGAGGCAGTTTGAAGAATTCTAAGTAAACCTTTAGGAAAAAAGAGTCATAGTATTAATCGTTTACCCATACATTTACCAAATGAACAGAATGTTATTATTCGAGAAGGAAAAGATAGTAACGTTGTTTCTTTTGATTTGAAGAAAAATACAAAATTACTGGATTACTTTAAACTTAACCAACGTGATAGTAATGCTCATCAGTATTACTATTCAGAAATACCAGAACATTATACGTGGATAACAAAATCTGTTGAATGGAAACAAAGAATTTGTAAGGAAAAAGTATTGGGAAGAATGTATTCAGTTAATCCCTCTTAAATGGAATTATTTCACCTGAGATTATTGTTGCTTACAGTAAAAGGAGCAACTTCTTTTGAAAGTTTAAGAACAGTTAATGGAGTCGTGATTGAATCTTTTACATCTGCTTGTTTGGCATTAGGACTTGTGGAAGATGATACTGAGTGGATTAGAACAATAGAAGAAGCTACTTTATGGATGATGCCTCATTCACTTCGCCAATTATTTGTAAGAATTTTAATTCATTGTCATCCTGTTCACCCGGATAAACTTTGGGAACAATTTAAGAGGCCTCTGTCAGAAGATTTTTCAAAAATTAACAATATTGAGGCTGAAAATATGGCTTATAGAAATATAAAATCACTGTTATTTAATGAAGGATACAATTTAACTGACTTTCAAGGATTATTAGACATAGAAGATGAAAATCGTTCTATACAAGTTGACGATATAAATATGTTAGAACATATTAAGATAGGAGAACAAAATTATGATACATTAAATGTAAAACAGAAAGTAATAGTTGACTATATACTTCAAGTCATAAAAGACTCTTCTTTAAATGGTTCTAAATGCTTATATGTCAATGGTTGTGGAGGATCTGGAAAAACTTTTTTCTACATTACACTATGTCATTTATTAAGAAGCAAAGTAGTGAATGTTTGTAACATGGCATTTACGGGTATAGCTGCCACTTTGCTTCCTAACGGGAAAACTGTTCATAAAGTTTTAGGATTACCTGTTCCACTGTATAGTGATTCAACTTCAAACATTAAAGTTCAGTCAAAAGAGGGACTCTTTTTAAAAAATATAGATGTTTTTATTTGGGATGAAGCACCAATAGCTCCAAAATATGCCTTTAGAAATTATGGATTATCTATTAAGAGATATAATGAAATCAAATGTTGCTTTTGGTGGTAAAATTGTAATTCTAGTAGGAGATTTTAGACAAACTTTGCCAATTAAAGAACGAGGTACTAGATCAGAAATCGTAAATTTATCCATAAAGAACAGTAAACTATGGAAACATTTCAAAAAATACACTTTAACAGAAAATATGAGAGCCTTACCACAGGAGACGGAATTTGTAGATTTTCTACTTAAAGTGGGCAATGGTGAATTAAATGATGTAGATGATAATGTTAAATTACCAGAACATATTATTCAACATGGAAATGTAGATATTGCTGAAGAAATGTATGGTTATTTGATACAACAGAATAAATTTAGAGAGTTGGCAGTGTGTGCAATTTTAGCGCCTAGAAACGTTGACGTTGATGATATTAATAAGAGAGTGGTGCGTCTTTTAGACAGTAATGGGGAAACAATGTATAAAAGTATTGATTCTACTGAAAATTGTGATAATGGAAGTTTTGCGGAAGTCTTGTTACCAGAATATTCAAATACTCTCTCTTCGCCTGCTTTACCACGACATGAACTACATTTAGAATTAATTCAGTTGTAATGCTTATTAGAAACCTTAGTATTAATGAAGGTTTATGTAATGGAACAAGGTTAATTATTTTAGATTTATCACATAATGTTATTAAATGTCAAATATTCACTGGAGATAAGAGTGTAAATATTGTTTTTTTACATAGAGTAACTCTATTTTGTGAAAATTTATGTCCATTTACTTTTAAAAGAAGACAATTTCCTATAAAATTGTCTTTCGCAATGACTATCAATAAATCTCAAGGGCAAACATTCAACAGAATATCCATTGATTTGAGAAGAGATGTCTTCAATCACGGTCAGATGTATGTTGCATTATCAAGAGTTAAATCATTTGATTCTGTAAAAATATATTTAGGAGATAATAGAAGTAATAAATATATAAAAAATTATGTATATAGTGAAATTTTTGAATAATTTTAATTCAGTTTAGTGTAATATATCTTTATGTATTTATGGTTTTTAATATACAACTTTACATTAAAGGGTACGATCAGTATGGAATTTTTTAAATATTCAAAAATATCCTCTCCTAACCATGCCAAAAGATTTGACTTGATTGGGTTGAAAAGATTAGTCTCCAAATGTGAATCAGTTCAATAAATGTTTTTACGGATGTTTTTAATAGTAAACAATATTACTGTTTTATAACTTTGAAGGAGAAAATAAAAATGGCAAAAATATATAGCATAAATTTATTTCTTGGATTATCTTAATTAACATATTTCATTAAAGGAATGAAATTATTTCAAATGTAATATATTGGAATAAAGGTAGAATTGCAAATTGGTTTGGTTATATTGGATTAAAGGCAAAATTGGAAATGGATTTGGTCATTTTGGAATAAAAGCAAAATTGGAAATTGGTTTAGTTATATTAGAATTAAAGTAAAATTGGAAATTGGTTTAATTATATTGGAATAAAGGCAAATTTGGAAATATATTTGGCTACATTGGAATAAAGGTAGAATTGGAAATTGGTTTGGTTATATTGGATTAAAGGCAAAATTGGAAATTAGTTTGGTTATATTGGAATAAAGGCTAAATTGAAAATTGGTTTAGTTATATTGGAATATAAGCAAAATTGGAAATTGATTTATTTATATTGGACTAAAGGCAAATTTGGAAATATATTTTGCTGTATTGGAATAAAGGCAGAATTGGAAATTGGTTTGGTTATATTGGATTAAATGCAAAATTAGAAATTGGTTTAGTTATATTGAAATTAAAGCAAAATAATATAGTCCTATATTATACTATACTACACTATAACAGACTATACTATAGTATAGTAGAGTACAGTACAATATAGTATAGTGCAGTATAGTATAGTACAGTAAAGTATACTAGCAGTATACTATCAGAATACTACTACAGTATACTACTAAAGTATATTATACTATACTATACTGTACTGTACTGTACTGTATTTTACTGTACTGTACTGTACTATACTATAGTATAGTCTGTTATAGTGTAGTATAGTATAATATAGGATAGTACTGTACTATGCTATACTGTAGTATACTGTACTGTACCATACTATACTATACTGTACTATACTATACTTTACTGTACTATACTATACTGTACTTTACTTTACTGCACTGCACTGCACTATGACAGAATATAGTAAACTGTATTTTATTGTACTATACTGCATTGCACTACAGTGCACTACACTACACTAAAAAACTACACTATTATTTTTAGTAATTCAAAGTTCGTACTTACAAAGAAGTAAGGAAAATATTGAATTTTTTAGGTAGAACGGTAGGAAGAAATAACTCTCTTCTTTTAACCTTTAAAGCTTTTAGCGGGTAAGCTGGCCCGGAAATTGGGGTTGTGACCCAGGGAGCTTTTGCTTAGAATTACTTCAACTTCACTGTCACGAAGTTCCAAACTATTTGACGGAAAAGGGATTTTTAATGTATTTTGTGCAGGGTCCTGTAATCTTTTATACTGTTACGACGTAAAAAAATTAAAAAAATATTAAACTGTGAAATTAATGTAAAAGCAAATGGTAATTTTATTGATAAATAATTGTTAAATTAATAGATGGGTAAATAGTTATTGTTTTCATTGGAATTTTGTATTAACACAGGAAAAACCAGAAACTGTATACATCTGCTGACGTAGCTATGTATACGGTGTAGCGAATTTTTTTAGTTTATGAATATTTTTATTAGTTTTTGACGAATCGTTTTCAAACGTTCCAAAAAACTTCCTTTTATACTAATAAACTAATCTCTCACTGCAAGTTTTCTCAATTTTAAAGTTCCCCGCAGACTTTTTATCGGCAAAAGTAAGAAAACAGAATTTCTGACAAGTCTTAATTAATAAAGGAAAATTGTTAAACAATTGATTATTTTTACGGTTTTTATTTCATTTTTGCCTTCTTTAGAACCAACTGCTTTTCTATACAAAATATCAATCGAATCCTTTAATAATTACCAAAGATATGATGGTTTATGTTTTAAAATTTAATTAATTTTATGAATTTAAAATTTTCAGTTTGTAGTTATTATCTTCTAAAATATTTGTTTTATAACAAAAAATTAAAGAACAAAAAGATGCACCATTCAATTTCCTATAAGAAAGTATGTTTCCAAAATTAAAATTATTTTTTTTTTAAATTATCGATATTATATCTTGCGAATCTAAGGTAGGAAAAAATTTTTGGACAAAAGCACAAAAATTCTTTTAAATTCTCTTCGGAAATTGTAGTCTGTTGTATTCTTGGTTATATTCTCGTTCTCGTTACTTATTTCTGGGTAATATTCCCTCTCCGTATCCCATGATATTTATGGCCTCAGTTTCTTTAATCTTCACCTAAGCGCATGTCCTAGGAACCCCACCAATTTAAAACTTGCTTCATGTGTGGTGTCAAATGCTTAGATCACAGTCAGTAAAACGTCTCTTGTGAACAGTTTGAAAAATAGAATCTTGCTGAAACTTTGTGAAAAATATTTGTGAAGGAAGGAACTTGAAAATGGTAAGAAGGAAAATTAAATTTTATTCTACCTTTAATTACTTTAGAAAATTGTTTCTTATTATTTTAATTAAATTTGCATTATGAAAATTATCATAAATTATGAAATATTTTTTTTTAAATATTCATTTATGTAGGTATAATATAATAGCATAGATGGAAGTAAAATAAAATAATAATTTCAATTTAACCACAGTATTTTTTTTTTTTTACGAGGGAAGTGGAAAATCTGCATAACCTTGCAGGCCTACTTCCAAGTCAGATACCTGGAGCCCGTACTCTCAGTCCGTCATTACCGTTGCTCTCGGTCCTAAATCCTTAAGTGAGTGCTAGCGCTAGAAGAAGGAGACCCAGTTAAGGTCTCCCCCGTCCCGCGCGTACACCCAGCCGAGCAGCAGGATTTCTCCGTGTTAACCTCCTCCTGTCGTCCTCCTTCGTCCTCATTACGGTTGTAATGAAGGACTCGACGCTCCTCCAAGAGTCCGCGCTCTGCAACATAATAGAAACCATGTTCTCGGGTGTGACTTCAGTGCCCACAGCGGAGAACATGGCTAACCTGAGTTCACGACAGTGCCCGCAGAAAAAGAGCGTGTGCTCCGCGTCGTCAGTGTGTATTGCTTCGTTGACACCCAAACCGTAGCAATACACACATCTCGCTTCTGCTTCTATTTTAAATCGATAAAAATACTGTCCGAAACAACCATGACCTGACAACGCTTGTGTAAGGTAGTAGCCAACTTCACCGTGTTTCCTATCTAACCATGTGGCGAGGAGGGGAATCAGGCGGTAGGTCCACCTACCTTTAGACTCCCCATCTCACCTGCCATTTCTGAACGAGTCTACTTCTGGACTCTCTGCGTATTATCGCTTTGAGTCTATCGCTATGCTCTGAAGTACTCGCCAGATCTTTGTTAAAATGGAAGATCTCCTTCCTTTCCATCGCCAATAAATCTATTGCCGGTAATCCAGCGAGTACCAGAACAGCGCAAATAGACACCGTTCTGAAGGCTGACACAATTCTCCGTGCCGGGTCTCTCTGGACCGCGAGGAGCCTGTCAGAGATGCTGTGGAACTTTAGGGCCGAAGCCTATACAGGGGCAGCATAAAGCTGCTTTGATTGAACCACAGTCGCCACTAGTCTACGTTTCTTTTCCCTGGGGCCACCGACATTGGGCATCATCCTCGAAAGGTTTCCCATGCATTCAGTGGCTTGGAGTGACGAGATGTTAATATGTTGTCCGAAACTCAAACGTTTGTCCAACGTCACTCCCAGGTACTTCAGTTTTGTCCCCCATGAAACTATAGATCCTCCAACTTCCAACCGCGGGAATCGGAAGTCTCTCCGGTCTGTGACGAGCAGAGCCTCGGTTTTCTCGACAGACATTTTCAGGGCATGTCGGTCCAACCAGAACCCTATTCGTCGCAGACTATCATCGAGTTTTATCTGTAAAAGATTTATCTCGTCCGCACAGCATACTAAAAGCACGTCATTCGCGAACCCGGTTAGAAACGTATCTTCCGGTCAAGCGCGTTCCACACTTAAACTTTTCGGGCGTCCGACACGACACACGTGCCCCCTCCACTGACTCTGGTGAGGGAAAGTGAGTGATTCTCACGCAAATAGTTTTCTGTTGGTGTAACGTAAGTTATTCTTTGATGTTGTAATTGATTGAAAGTAATAAATTACGAATTATAAATTGTTACTAAATAAGTCATGATGTCCATTATTTTGTTAAATTTGGTTCTCCTTTTTAATGGACACACTTCTTTGAAAGCATTCACAATTATTCTTTCATATCCCGTAAGTGGAGTGTAATTTTCTTTTTGTTTCAAAAAAGTTTTTAAAACTTCTTCCATCTGGCTACTGCAGGCAGCCAATGTTTCCATTTCATCATCGTCATCTTCATTTTGTTCCTCCAAATTGATGCTTCCTTCATCAGCCAGTTTGATGTTTTTTGCTTTTGTTTCCCCTGTAAAGTTTCAACAACAAAAAAATGTATATATATTTAGTTTTTAAAAATTATTTTATTTCTTTTTTTAGTTTTCTTTTAAGCTAAATTAAAGATGAAAAATTGTACCTTTGCACATGTCATCACATGCTGTTCCATCGAATTCTCTTTCCTTCTCTTCTGCAAATGCATTGTTTGATGCAAATGTAAAATTTCTATCCTTTCTCGAATTGAAATAAATACAATTTAATAATTAAGTAATCTGTCAAAATTTAATTGTATTTATTGAAATTTATTTTAATATCCGAATAATAGTCCCAGGATGCTGATTGATTGTCACTCGTTTCTCCCGATCCACTTGAAACATATTTATTCAGTTTTTTATGTTCTTTCATGAATTCTGTTTTTAATGACGTCCACCTTTGCTTTAGTACATCTACTGTAAAGAAAATGAACAAATTTCTTTTCAAGTTATATTATCAATTAAAATTTTCAGCAGTATTAAATAACAAAAATGTTTCTCGAGTTCCATGGAACTGTTTAACTGTAGTTAACCAATTTAAAAATTAAAAAATATGTTTTTTCGTCATCAAATATAGTATATTCTAAAAAAATTTGTGTTTAAAAAACTTTTTATTCTCAATACTTTTTAATAATATATCAGCTTTTTGTTGTTAACCGTCAAGTAATCACATAAATTACTTCTTAACATTATTTGTTTTTAAAATGTTAATTCTAACAAATAGTATTTTGAATGTCCCAACAAATAGAATTCTTTAAATTAGACATTGCATCTAAGTTTTATGATTATATTTTGAAATGTATTTTTTTAATTATTCATTTTTTCATTAAATTATCATTTTCCTACAAGAAGTAAGAGATAATTATTTTAATTTGTTAATAAAAGATGAAAACATTGAGAAATGAGAATAAAAAATGAATTGTTGAAATTTCTTCGTTTTTTATTAATAAATCCTTTACTTTTAATAAGCAAAAGGTGAAAAATCACTAAAAAGGGGAAAAAGGGGACAAATCATCAAAAAAAGGTGAAAATGAGAACAAATGTGAAAAAAGGGGACTATCACATTTCCTCGACTTTTATAGCTACCCTGATAAAGGTTATGTTTCTTCTATGCATTCATGTGTACAGCTCAAATTGTACACAGAGAATTTATAATATACATGCATAGATAAACAATTACAAGTATCATTTTTTCATTTATTTTTGCATTTATTAAATTTTGTATATATAAAACTTACGCATTAACAAAGTTTGCGATTTCTTCGCCAATAACATTTTAATAAATATATCTTAAGGAGGTTCATCCCAAAATCGATTTTCTACAGATTTTTAAAAAATTTTTAAGATGTATTATTGACATCACTTTACATGTGTTGTTCAAATTTTATTGAATTTTACCGTATTATTTTCAAGATAAAACTTGATAAAGTTTGAAGTTTTACATGGGAACAGTGAAAAAACATGAAAAATGATCATTAATTAAAAAAAACGGTTCTACAGTTTTTTTTAAAAAACTAATATGTTTTAAATTACGAGTTTTAACAGTTTTTACAAAAATATGAATTTTTTTTACCGTTTGATTGTGAAGTAAATGTTAATCAAAATTAGCAACTTTTGAACTTATCCCATGTAAATAAAAGAAAGAAGAGGAGAAACGGCAACATAACCTCTAAATTGGCCAGTGGAGCTCAACTTTTATGGACTATAGCTGTCGGTTTTAAACTTACGGAAAACCCCTAATAGAATGAGTACCGCTTGAAGGGATGAACCTCCTTAAATAACTTTTAAAACTTACCACTTTCTTCTTCATTGCAAAGGAAATTATACCTTTCGGCAATTTTATCCCATGCTTTTTGTTTTTTTACACTGTTTTTGTAATCGTCAAGTTTTTTGTTGTACAATACAGGATGCTTCTCTACTAAATTTATAATTATTAAATTTTTATCTATATCAGAGGAATCTACTTCCATCATTTTAATAAAAGAAACTGATTTCAATAGAAAAAAAACTTAAAAGTACAATAAAACTGTTTAAATGCGTGTTAAATAATATAAAGGTATTACTATCGAAAACTTGAGATAATATTAGGAAGAAAATGTTGCATCCAGTGATAGCAGCAGAATGTGTTCGTAGTAGGTAAAATGTCGGTAGTATCATTTCCACTACGCTTGCGTCAATTGTGTCAATTCCTTATTGGCTTTCAACATTTTGTGATTCAAAGTTTAAAATTATTTTATAGCATTTGTAAACTATTCATGCTTTGAACCAATACTTCTGCAATTATTATTAATATCATTGAAAAATTTCTAAAATATAATCATATGTAATCCTAGCCATATGGAGCATTGACATTTTTCTTTAAAAAAACGAAAGAACAAGATTTAACATGGCCTTCAGCGCCATATGATTTTATTATAAGGCAACATTGTGTTTAATCCCTTATGGAATTTTACCTTTCTATTGCACTTTTGTTTATTTTTGTGAATTTCGCTTCGTATAAAACTTTGAGTTATATTGTTGTCTTTCAAGTTATCGGAAGTCCATTTTTGGTTCTTTTAGAACAATTTTTGGTATAGTGCAACATAGTTCCTACTTTGTAAACTATTTTATCTTTTTTAAGAGTTGGCATTAGTGCGTTAAATGTGTGGCGCTGTGAATCTAACTTAACATTTGTTTATGTTTCTTCAGAGTATCGTTAAAACTTTAAATTTACTGTTGCGATTATTTAGTATTAAAAGTCTTTTTGTTTTTATTATCTTCTTAATAACTGTAAACATTTATTCATGTGAAATATGACAGCTCCTGTTCCGGGAAATGAGTGTCATAAAATTTCGATTTTAATAGAAAATGTTGCGAAGAAAGTGTGTTTGTATGATAAAAAATTTAGTCGAGATTCTGTTGCCAAAAAAAAGCATGGGATGAAATTTGTGAAATTATGAAAAAAGCAGGATATGATGAAATTACAGGTAAGTGATTTGGTACTTTACTTTGTTAAATTGCAGTAATATTTTTAAAAAAAATATGTATTATTTTTATAGTTGATGAAATTCAAACAAGATGGACTAGTATTAGGGATGGATTTGTTCGAGCTGACAGAAAAAAAATTAATTACAAATATAGAAAGCAGTTGCTCTTTTTGATGCCACACATTGGTCATGTTGAAAAAAATAAAAGGTATAAATAACAATTATTGCTGCTTGATACGATAAAATAAAATAATAAAGTACAGTAAATGTTTTTTGCTCTAATTTTATCACAATTTTGTTCTATTCTTAATTTTCTCCATTTTCAGTTAGTCAAGAATTAAGAAAATGTTATTTTATATAATAAAGTCCTTTGTAAATCTAATATACAAATGAAATGATCAATTGAAAAATTTCCTGTTACTTATAATTTAAATTTTTTTGGAATAACGTACTTCTTCTTTTTAAGTAAAGTTATTTTCGGTTATCTAAAAAATAAAATGCAAAGCTGTATTCTTGTTGTGTAATAAATAATTTTTTTTATAGTGTCAAGCGACTCATTAAAAAAATGAAGATTGGAGTGATGCCTCAAGTTGTTCTTCATTAAATACGGTAATTTCTACATAATCACAAGCTGATACTTCAGCTATTGCATCTCAAGAAGTTTTTCGCGAATTAAAGGAAATAATAAAACGAGATAATATGAAGAATCAAAATGCCGGTAGATGGAGAATGTTTTTTTACAAAAGTTCAATATTTTAATAGGATGTCATAATTTTCTTTTGATTTTAAAAATGCATACTGATTTTCAGATCAACCAACGACTTCTGCGTTTAATATTGAGGATTTTTCTTCTGATAATAGAGATTTACCTATTAACGAAAATATTGGTGAATACAACGCAGGTATGATAACTGAATAATATTAATACCAAATGATATAGATTATATGCAAAATTGTAATGACTGAAGATTTTTGTTATTGCATTTCTGGTTCTGTACATCAGAATATTAAAACTTTATTAAACCCTTTCTTATTGGAACTAATAAATAAACATACTACATTTTTTACAGCCCATGAAGTAAATCAAATTTCGAAAAATTTGGTTGAAAATGATCATTCACAACATGCTGATAAATCTGATCCAGATAATGATACAAATCGAATTGCTCAAAATATTGTTAGCGATCAACATTCACATCAACAACTGCCGGAACATGCTGATAAATTTGATTCAGACAATGATGCAAATCGAATTGCTCAAAATATTGTTAGCGATTAACATTCACATCAACAACTGCCGGAACATGCTGATAAATTTGATCCAGACAATGATGCAAATCGAATTGCTCAAAATATTGTTAGCGATCAACATTTACATCAACAACTGCCGGAACAGAATGATGATTTTCCTCTAGCAAATTATAATAATTCACTTTTCCAAAATTCAATTGACAATGAAAATTTACATGAAGTACAACAGGAGCAGCAAGATGACCATCAACATTAGGATGATAATAATAATAATAATAACGCAAGAAAGAAGAAGACAGGTCCAAATATCCGAGATGTGAAATTACTTTTAGATCGAGTAGAATTAGATAAATTTAAGGAAAAACAAGTCCAAGAAGCTCAAACTTCGACAAAATCTACTTTACCTAAAATTCTAATAAAACGAAAAATTCAAACTGCAACTACAATTTGGAAACTAAAAAATCTTCAGATTTCAATAACATTGTTACTGCAAACTTTCAAAATCCTGGACAGGCCAGAACCGGAAAAGTTGAAAGAGGTAAATTATAATAAATATTTTAAAAATCAATATTTGAGTCCCATAAATGATCTTATTTATAATAATCAAATCAATTATAATGTGAAATTCTAATTTAACATAAAACATTTTTTATAAAAAAAAGAATTTAAAAACTAATATCTCTTTATTTTTTCAATTTGTTTATATACAGGTGTCCATCCGCCTCACGATAATTTTGCAAGAAGAAATAGAGTCAGTATTGATAGATGTGAAATTAAATTTGAAGGGGCTGTGAATACATTAGAGAAATTTACGAAAATGGCTACTAATTACTACGCGAAAAAACAAATTTTAATAAACAAATGGTTACAAATGAAGCTGCAGTGAACATGGCATCATCACCTGCATTAAAAGATGGCTACGAAGAAGAAATAATTAACTTTTTTAGAAGAATACCTCAAACAAGAAAAAGAGAGGCCTTTGGATATGTTATGGAGCAACTGGAATATATTCTGCATGATGCTGAGGTTATTTAACTTTGATTTTAATTTGGACTTGTAAATGAGATTTTCTTTAACTTATCTTTTAAAGATTGCGTTGTTTTCAAAGTTTATACATTATTATAAAAATGTTGAGCAAGACTTCTAAAAGTTACACTAATTTTATGTTATACAGATTTGAATATTAAGATGTTAAACAAACTTCAATCATACAATTACAGAGTATGATGAACAGTATAAAATTCTTTATTAAATTAAGCAAATATTTATAACTTAAAAATGTTTTATTGACATAGTTTTTTATCTTAAAACATAAGCGTAATGTTTTGTTATTAGAAATGTTGTCCTTGATAAATATGACAGGTAGTACAGAGGCCTTTGAATATGTTATGGAGCGAATTTAATATATTATGTATGATGCTGAGTTTCTTTAACTTATCTCTTAAAGATTGCGTTGTTTTCAAACTTTATAGATTAGTATAAAAATGTTGATCAAAACATATGAAAGTTACATAAATTTTATGTTACATAGATTTAAATATTAAGATGTTAAACAAACTGCAATTATACAATTACAAGATATGATGAACAGTATTAAAGTTCATTTAACTAGATTAAGTAAACATTTATAACTTAAAATTTTTTTATAAACATATTTTTTTTATCTTAAAGCATATGCATAATGTTTTGTTATTATAAATGTCTTCCATCATAAATAACACCGTTTGTCTTTACTGTATTTGAAAAAATCATTAAATTACATTAAATTGCTTTGCTTTTCAAAATATGCACACAGAATTTTTCTTACTTTTTGTCCTTTAGGACAAATTTTTTTCTTAGTTTTCTTTTTTTCCTGTTGGTTTCGTCCATCGATATCATAATTGTCATCATTATTTCTTCCTATTTCATCTTCGGCATCTTCTTCACCTTCTTCATCTTCTTCTTCATTCTCATCTTCTTGTCGCTAAAAATTTTCATTAAAATCTTGATTGCACTTATAATTTTCTCTAATTTTCCGCATCAACTTTTCAGTTGCATACTTTTTATTTTCTTCTGGCTCTTGCGCTTCCTTCGACAATAAAAAATTGTGTAAACACAACAAACATTTGACTATGTTAATTGAAGTCCGTAACTTTAAGTTCAGTGTTGTTTGCAGAATTCGCCAAACAGTTGTAAGAATTCCAAAAGAATCTTTAATTGTCATTCGAGCATGAGACAAACTGTAAAAAGTGTTTTTTTAAATTTTTATTTTTTTATTTATTTGTACTTACCGATAATTGAATAACTTGTGTGCATCGTGTTTTAAACTTTGCCTTGAATATGGCCGCATTAGATATGATCTCAAACCGAAAGCTTCATCCCCAATGAAGAAATACGGAATTTGGTCATTCATTCCAGACAAAGGTATTGATTTAGGAAGAGGATATCTTCCTGCTTCTAATTCTTGTCCAAATCCCGACGCATTGAACACGCTTGCGTCATTTAGAGATCCTGTAATAGGGTAATCGGTACAATGATTGGCCCCTTAAGAAAATTTTCATGTTTGACAAATTGTCAAATTCATACCAGTTGTCAAAAAAATATTTGAAAAACACTACTCGACTGTAAATTTATTTTATTTGAAGTGTTAATAATTCGAAAAGAATAGGAAAATTTTTCATAATAGATATTTAATGAAAATGATGCAAATGACAGAAAATACATTTATTGGCCTTAAATACATAGCGATTGGCAAAGGCCAACAATTGTATCATTGGCCTCTGAAGTTTTTAGATACAGTAATTGGCCGTCTCTTCTATTAGAATTACCTGTACGTTACCGAAACTGACAGAAGCGACACTGTCGGCATAATTTTAGTTATTGGCCCTGTGTTTATACACTGATTGGCCGTGGCCAAAAATTATATTTTAAGGTTATTTAACATTTTCAAATGGAAGAACTTATTAAAAAACATATGTGTAAATGTTATAGAAGATTTTTAATAATATTCAACAATATTTATATAAAATACAGTCATTCGCATCTTAAGCCACCATGGCCAATCTTTGTGTTTTCGTACAATTCGGAGAGGGTATTATTGGCCTCCCAATAAATTAAGAAAACTTAATATTTTTAAATAAAAACTACTTTATCGTGAATCTACAACGACCGTAAGTTTATATAAAAAACAATTTTCCTCAAAATCACATTTTTAAAATTAAAAAATTCTATTTTTGTATGAGGGTGCACTACTTAATACCATAGTATTTTCTGCTGTTAGTCTCTCTTTCCAGAACACGTAAATAAATAATTAAATTAAAATTAATAATGAAGGACTAGATAATCCTGATTGTAATGATCGCTACTTAATTGTGTGAAGTTTATTTAGCAAAAATTAAAAATCGATTTAATGTAAGTTATTTCTTATTATATTTATATTTTATCAAGACGGCCAATCATTGTAGGGTGGCCAATCATTGTACCGATTACCCTATGTATAATTAAAATTAAAATAATAACACATAATTTATAAATTATTCATGATAATAGACAAAAACATTCTTTGCAGAAAAAAGTTTTCACCATAATCTCCTATATCAACCCAAGTAAAACGGTATTCTGGATCACAGATTGCCATCAAAACAAAGCTGTAGTACTTTTTGTAGTTACAGAAAGCTGAACCAGATCTTGGAGGCTTACTAATTCCTATGTGCTTTCCATCAAGCGCCCCTAGACAATTAGGGAAATTCCAACGGCTTTCAAACTTTTCTCCTATTTCAATCCAGTCTTGAATTTTTTTTTCTGGAAGGTATATTGGTGATAAAGCATTCCATACTTGCTCGCATACTTCATCGATAACTTCGTATAATGTCGATAGTCCTATGAAGTACATCTTTGATAATGTAAAAATGCTATCACCATGTCCTAAGAAACTGCAACATAATAAGAAAAAATTCTTTACGACTAGAATACATTTGTGAATGTACAGTAATGTTCACTGAAAACTTTAATTAAATTTTTTGTTTAAGATTTAAGATGAATGTAGCTTTATGTACAAAAAAACTATTCTTCAAACGATACTTAAAAAATTATAAGATTTCTTGAACATTAACGTACGGTAAATGCACCAATTGTCGAGGGTGTACCATTTGTCGAGTTATCATGGTAACAACCTAAAATATTAATTTTAATAGTTATTTTGTTATTGAAATTAAAGTTTATACATTAGAATTCACATTCACAACACATAATAATTATAATATTTATCATTATTAATAATTTACAATGTGATTCAATGTTTATAAAAAAAAATTTGTTTACTTGACAAATGGTACACTCTCGACAATTATTGCCTTTACCCTACAGTCATTACATATAAACAAAGACTATTGTTGAAAATGCAAGACGCAATCAAAAGAATAACTTTAAAAATAAATCATAAGATTTTAGTCATTAAATTCGCAGCAAATTGCTTGAAGGATAAAGTGAGTTGCAATCAATCTTATTTGACCATAAATTCAACTGCTTTTAAATCATTTTAATACTCAAATTTGATGATGCAATTCACTTTTTTCTAACTTGAACATTTTATGAATAAGTTAAAACATCATTTCAATAAATGATAACAAAGAAATTAAAATGTAATTTTAAATACTTACTGCAAAGTAACTGCTAATCTTAATTCGGGATCTATTGGTTCTCGCAGCAGCGCCGACTTTTGAATCCTAGGTTTAATCATCTCGTATAACTCATCAAATTGTTCGACTGTCAATCGATATAATTTATGAAAAATCTTCATGATCCTCCGCTTTAAAATACGTAAAAATAGTTGTAAATGCGCCAAATCTATTTCGCACATTTACATTAATGTGTGGTTTAACCCACCATCTGCGAAAATGTTTCTTTTTCTTCTTCAATTCAATATACAATTTTACAACCCTCAAAAAAGATAAAGAAGTATACAAAATAGGAACTATGTCCATGTTGAACAAAATGGACTTCCGATAACTTGAAAGACAACAATATAACTCAAAGTTTTATACGAAGCGAAATTCACAAAAATAAACAAAAGTGCAATAGAAAGGTAAAATTCCATAAGGGATTAAACACAATGTTGCCTTATAATAAAATCATATGGCGCTGAAGGCCATGTTAAATCTTGTTCTTTCGTTTTTTTAAAGAAAAATGTCAATGCTCCATATGGCTAGGATTACATATGATTATATTTTAGAAATTTTTCAATGATATTAATAATAATTGCAGAAGTATTGGTTCAAAGCATGAATAGTTTACAAATGCTATAAAATAATTTTAAACTTTGAATCACAAAATGTTGAAAGCCAATAAGGAATTGACACAATTGACGCAAGCGTAGTGGAAATGATACTACCGCCATTTTACCTACTACGAACACATTCTGCTGCTATCACTGGATGCAACATTTTCTTCCTAATATTATCTCAAGTTTTCGATAGTAATACCTTTATATTATTTAACACGCATTTAAACAGTTTTATTGTACTTTTAAGTTTTTTTTCTATTGAAATCAGTTTCTTTTATTAAAATGATGGAAGTAGATTCCTCTGATATAGATAAAAATTTAATAATTATAAATTTAGTAGAGAAGCATCCTGTATTGTACAACAAAAAACTTGACGATTACAAAAACAGTGTAAAAAAACAAAAAGCATGGGATAAAATTGCCGAAAGGTATAATTTCCTTTGCAATGAAGAAGAAAGTGGTAAGTTTTAAAAGTTATTTAAGGAGGTTCATCCCTTCAAGCGGTACTCATTCTATTAGGGGTTTTCCGTAAGTTTAAAACCGACAGCTATAGTCCATAAAAGTTGAGCTCCACTGGCCAATTTAGAGGTTATGTTGCCGTTTCTCCTCTTCTTTCTTTTATTTACATGGGATAAGTTCAAAAGTTGCTAATTTTGATTAACATTTACTTCACAATCAAACGGTAAAAAAAATTCATATTTTTGTAAAAACTGTTAAAACTCGTAATTTAAAACATATTAGTTTTTTAAAAAAAACTGTAGAACCGTTTTTTTTAATTAATGATCATTTTTCATGTTTTTTCACTGTTCCCATGTAAAACTTCAAACTTTATCAAGTTTTATCTTGAAAATAATACGGTAAAATTCAATAAAATTTGAACAACACATGTAAAGTGATGTCAATAATACATCTTAAAAATTTTTTAAAAATCTGTAGAAAATCGATTTTGGGATGAACCTCCTTAAGATATATTTATTAAAATGTTATTGGCGAAGAAATCGCAAACTTTGTTAATGCGTAAGTTTTATATATACAAAATTTAATAAATGCAAAAATAAATGAAAAAATGATACTTGTAATTGTTTATCTATGCATGTATATTATAAATTCTCTGTGTACAATTTGAGCTGTACACATGAATGCATAGAAGAAACATAACCTTTATCAGGGTAGCTATAAAAGTCGAGGAAATGTGATAGTCCCCTTTTTTCAAATTTGTTCTCATTTTCACCTTTTTTTGATGATTTGTCCCCTTTTTCCCCTTTTTAGTGATTTTTCACCTTTTGCTTATTAAAAGTAAAGGATTTATTAATAAAAAACGAAGAAATTTCAACAATTCATTTTTTATTCTCATTTCTCAATGTTTTCATCTTTTATTAACAAATTAAAATAATTATCTCTTACTTCTTGTAGGAAAATGATAATTTAATGAAAAAATGAATAATTAAAAAAATACATTTCAAAATATAATCATAAAACTTAGATCCAATGTCTAATTTAAAGAATTCTATTTGTTGGGACATTCAAAATACTATTTGTTAGAATTAACATTTTAAAAACAAATAATGTTAAGAAGTAATTTATGTGATTACTTGACGGTTAACAACAAAAAGCTGATATATTATTAAAAAGTATTGAGAATAAAAAGTTTTTTAAACACAAATTTTTTTAGAATATACTATATTTGATGACGAAAAAACATATTTTTTAATTTTTAAATTGGTTAACTACAGTTAAACAGTTCCACGGAACTCGAGAAACATTTTTGTTATTTAATACTGCTGAAAATTTTAATTGATAATATAACTTGAAAAGAAATTTGTTCATTTTCTTTACAGTAGATGTACTAAAGCAAAGGTGGACGTCATTAAAAACAGAATTCATGAAAGAACATAAAAAACTGAATAAATATGTTTCAAGTGGATCGGGAGAAACGAGTGACAATCAATCAGCATCCTGGGACTATTATTCGGACATGATGTTCCTCGATGGTCATGTTAGACACTACAGATATGTATATATTATTATATTAAAATAAATTTCAATAAATACAATTAAATTTTGACAGATTACTTAATTATTTAATTGTATTTATTTCAATTCGAGAAAGGATAGAAATTTTACATTTGCATCAAACAATGCATTTGCAGAAGAGAAGGAAAGAGAATTCGATGGAACAGCATGTGATGACATGTGCAAAGGTACAATTTTTCATCTTTAATTTAGCTTAAAAGAAAACTAAAAAAAAGAAATAAAATAATTTTTAAAAACTAAATATATATACATTTTTTTGTTGTTGAAACTTTACAGGGGAAACAAAAGCAAAAAACATCAAACTGGCTGATGAAGGAAGCATCAATTTGGAGGAACAAAATGAAGATGACGATGATGAAATGGAAACATTGGCTGCCTGCAGTAGCCAGATGGAAGAAGTTTTAAAAACTTTTTTGAAACAAAAAGAAAATTACACTCCACTTACGGGATATAAAAGAATAATTGTGAATGCTTTCAAAGAAGTGTGTCCATTAAAAAGGAGAACCAAATTTAACAAAATAATGGACATCATGACTTATTTAGTAACAATTTGTAATTCGTAATTTATTACTTTCAATCAATTACAACAGCAAAGAATAACTTACGTTACGCCAACAGAAAACTATTTGCGTGAGAATCACTCACTTTCCCTCACCAGAGTCAGTGGAGGGGGCACGTGTGTCGTCATACATGACGTTCCATATGGTTGGACCTACTTTCGATCCTTGGGGAGCTCTACATGTCATCTCTTCTTTGATCTGACATGCATCGCTCTCGTACACAACCCATCTATCGCTAAGATAGTCATCTATCATTCGCAACAGATAGGTTGGCACCCCTTTACGTTTCATCGCCTCGATACTAATATCCGATCTCGCGGAATTGAACGCGTTCCGTATGTCTATGACTACGAGTGCGCAAAATCCCTTCTTCTTCCCTGATTTGACTTTATTTGCCTTTTCAACAACCGCTAAAATCGCGTCTACCGTTGACCGGCCCTTTCTAAAGCCAAACTGGTTTTCGGATAAGCTAATTTCGCTTACCAGGATTCTCTGTAGTCTCTCCAGAATCATTCCCTCTAGAAGTTTACCATCGTATCCAATAAACAAACTGGTCTAAACGATGAGACTTTATCCCTTCCTAAGGAGGACCAACTTCTGTGGTTTCCAGTCACTGAAAAACCTTCCACACTCCAGACATGTATTAAAGACTTCGAGAAGTAGCTCCGGATACACAGCGATAACTTCTTTAAGAATCTCGTTGGGTATTCCATCATTGCCTGGCGCTTTGCCATTTTTCAACGTCTTTGCCACCTTTTTAAGCTCTTCAAGTGTGAAGAGTTCTTCCCTCTGTACTACACAGTGAGTATAGTCCTCTCGGGGGCCAGATTCCACGTGGGGAAACGAAGCACGTTTGATTTTTCGGACCCAAATCAAATTGTCCAGACCGGGGTTTTTTTGCCGCGAAACTAGTTTTTTAGAAACAACTCTAAAAACCAACCCCCATGGGTCATTTCCCGCTTCTCCGATCAGGTCCTTCCAACACTTTCTTTGGCTACTCATTATAGCCCGCTTGAAAATCTGCCTGGCTTTATGCCACTCTTCTTGCAGCAGAAGGTCTCCCTTAGAGTGGGTATACTTCCTCCTCGCTGCATGGCATTCTCTTCTTAGACGGGCTAGCTTGTCATTCCACCAGTACAGAGCTTTCTTAGCTTTTCTTTTCTGCCGGCGAGGCATTGAGTTCCTGCAAGCCGCGATAATAACTCGCCTCGCCTCACGCACTTTTTCTTCCAGAGTATTTCGCTTCGTCATCCAACCGAGTTCCTGGATAAACCGGGACTCGGCTAGAGACTCCGCCAATCTCTCTCTATTTAGTCTTCTGAGATTCCAGGAGGGCTTCTTGCTGCTACCTTGCAGTCTATTGTTCCCTCCCAGATTTTTCTCAGAGACTATAAACTCAATGTACTGGTGGTCGCTGATGGTCGTCTCGTCCAGAACGCTCCACTCTCTTATTCTACGAGCCACGCGGGGCGACGCGATTGTCAAATCGATAATTGACCCTGATACCCCGCGCCTGAACGTGAACTGTTGACCCCGGTTCATCACCACTAGATCGTTCGCTGCGACCATATTCGCTACCAAGGTTTCCCTCCAGTCTAGGCGGCTCTCTCCCCATTCTGGCGACTTACTATTGAAGTCCCCCGCAATGAGGACATCACCGCCGAAAGCTCTAACGCTTTCTTCAAGAGCTTGAATCTCGGCATCGAACTTCTTAAAGGGATCGTTTGGGGAGAAGTAGCAGCTGTATATACGTACACCTGCCACCTCTACCCAAACAAACCCCTTAGCTGTCTCCAGGAAGTCACCAATGGCGATGTCCGGGTTACACACCTGTATACAAGATCTTCTTGATGCATCCTCAAACCAGACAGAGAATCCCGGCTTCCTATACTGCTCACTGAAAAGCAGCACATCAGCTCCTCTCTCTCTGGCAGTCTGCATCAAGAGATCTTGCGCGACTCTTCCTTTCCTGAGGTTAACCTGGAGAAATTCTAGCTCGGGACTTTAGGTCCTGGAGCAACTTCCAGTAAAATGGGCAAGCCCTGCTTCCTGGAAGGTGTTTCAGATCCTTCATTCCACTCTCGGAACACGTAATGCATTTGGCATCGCCTTTGCATTCCGTCTTCCAGTGGTCCGGACTGCCACACCTCCAGCAAGCTGCTTTCCTGTCAGGGCCAGTGCATCCTCCGGCCAGGTGGCCATAGCAGAGGCATCTATAGCACCTCTCTACTTCCAACCTGGCGCGAACTCTGCAGTTGACCCAGCCAATCTTCACTCTTCCGGTCGCAAGAAGGGATTCCGCTTCCGTTTCCGGGAGTCGCAGAATCGCCATCTTGATGTGACCATACCGAGTGAAGACTTGGCATTGCACTTCAAGGTTCGGCTTGCCCAATTTAGCCGAACTGCCTCTACCACCTCTGCATCGACGATGGTCTCGTCGAGGTCTAGAATTTCTACCGACCTCACCGAGACCAACGCCTTCACTTCCGCCTTTCCTTCGAGAGCGGTGGCCAGGGCACCTCTGAAACCAGAGAGATCCTGCCCTTTCTTCAGAACCAGAAGGATTTCATCCCTTCTGGTTCTTCGAATTGACAGAATCTCCGTATGCGTCACGTCGGGCCTGACCCCCGCTTTCATGTCCCTCAGGATATCCGCGTAGGACTGGCCGTCCTTCGCGGATACCCTGATGGCCTCCGTCCCTCTAGACCTCTTACCTGGGGGTCGTCCCGCTTTAACGCTTGACGACTCCCTGGCTTCTACTGTGGCCTTTTTTTCTTTCTTCTTCTTCTTTTTCTTTTTGACTTCTTTCCAGGTCTCAGAATGGACCTGGGAAGAAGTACCTTTAATTTTTTTGACTTCGGTAACAGGCAGATTTTCCTTTTCGGCCAACTGGCCTGTTTTCCCTTCTTTCTATCCCCCTGTCTCAGGGGGAGTCTTCGAGGCATCTCGTTTTTTTCCTTTTTTCCGAACTCGGAGTCGCCAGGGACTTTACCCTTTGGTGACTCCGATTTCTCTTTTGAGAGAGGGAGTCAGCCTCCTCAATATTTCGTACGAAGCTCTCTCCCTCCTCTTTTGCATCTTTTATTATGCCTCGAAGATTCCCACTATAGAGGTAAGCCTTCTTGGCACAATGTTTACCTCCTTGGAGTTGTTTTTGAGCATCCCGTCCCGCACTGTTTTCAGTGCTTGGACGAGTTGCTCCACAACCTCGGACTTCTCTGCCTTGATGCATTTAATGACTCATCGGCCAAGTCAGCCACTGATGAGCCACTGCAGTTATTGGATCTCGACGCTCCAGGGCCTGCTTTCGCACCCTGGAGAAGCGCCGCCACTGGGGCTTCCGAATTCCCCTGCTGGGTAACTTTTTTTTCAATTTTATTTTCCTCCATTTTTTTTTTTTTTGACGTTGTATTTTTTATCAGGGTTCCTTCCCCTAGCATGTAAGTGTGTGATATATGTGTGTGAAAGACCTCCGCAATGTACTGTCCCACGACAGGGTGCGCGGAGGTCCGTAGTGTGTGTATCTTACATGCGCGTGTAAATTTTAAGTGTGGGTGGAGTAACTTTGTCAAAGGGGTTAACAGCGGTCCACCCGGGAACCGATCCCATCGGCCGCAGTACGAAAAACCTGGTGCTCAACCAGCCCGAGGGTCCTACAGTCCATTTCAGTGGAGTTGGATGACCAGCTTCACCATCGCGCAAGACCGATTTAACGGACATTCCTTCGTGAGGTCGCTAGAACCTTCAGGCGACAGGGTTTTAAGCCCGTCCGTTGGTCATCGCTTTCCGTTTGGGCACCGAGCGTCTATAATATTTTTAAAGACACCAGGTTTCTAACCCGCACAGCCAAGCGATCCATCCTCATCCCCTATTCTGTGATGCAGGAGCAAGGGCCGGCAGAGGAGACAAGAGTCCGATCGGCCGCAGAGAGGAACAGTCCCCGAGCAGTCCACTATCTCACCCCCCTTTCCTTTCTTTTCTGTTCTTATGAAAGTTCTCCGTGTATGCCGCTTTTGATTCGCGCCGGTTATTTCATTTCGCCGGTACCACCTATATCTAGGAGGCGTGCCCTTATCCACCACCCAGGGACGCGCCCGATGGGGGAACAGCAACCCCGCGCTAGGGACCAAGTCCTGTCGCGCTCCAGTTTGAAACGAGTTCCAAAAAGGACACGGGTCAAATTAACCACAGTATATATGTATGCATAATCTAGAACAGAATTAAGTAAATGTAACTTTTCTTATTTATAAAAATTTATTTATAATTTATTTATAAGAAATATTTAAAAAAAATTTATAACAATTTTTCAAGTATTTTTTAAATAAATTGTTTATTTATTTGTCTTACAATAATTGTTTCAATAGAATGTATAAAGAATAGGATAAAATGAAAAAATATTTTCAAAATAATTAATTAATCTATAAAATGATTAGGTATAAAATTATAATTAATTTATCAATTAATTCATTATAAAACTATAATGAATAAATGTTTATTTACAATAAATGAAATGTGAACTCCTTGTCTTACATAAAATATAAAATTATCAAATACAAAAGTATCACATTACAAAAACATTAACACAATTCATATCTATTATACTCATATTTTGCTTCATCCGATCAAAACATATTATGTTTATTTTGAGAATATAACTTTAAAATTTTGAGAAATTCAATTATGTGAAGATTATAAAGAAACATTCTTTGGAATAGAAGTTTCTTGAGAATTTTTGTTTATAGTAGATAACACTGGTCGACAAAATTTAGGTTTTTTTGCCACAAGAGTAAACGATGGTGATTCTTATAGGATTTTTGACGTAGATTACGAATCTGTAAATGAAATTGTCCCATCACGTCTTAATTTTGAGAAAAACGGGCTCAAAGTGTCAAAAAATCGCATTTTTGGCACTTTTTGAAGCACTATAAAAAAAGAACGCGACGTGATAAACGGCTCAAATATGGCTTAAATAAGAACTAGTACCCTCAACTTTAACCTCCAGAAGCAAAATACCATGTAACAATAACTCAAATTTGTGGGCAACATTTTTTTACCGCGTGCGCGTCCAGCAGATATTGTTCCCACGATAAAATGAAATAAATTGCTGAAATCGTCGTCAAAGACACAAGATCGATTTAAATTAACTTCAAATTGGTTACTCGGGGGTTTTCGGGGTCGCTGATTACGAATCTGATGTTAGTTTTTAAAAATCCAATATGGCGGACGATTTTTGGAATAACTTAACATATTAGTCTGAAAATCGTTACTCGGGGGTTTTCGGGGTCGCTGATTACGAAGCTGATGTTAGTTTTTAAAAATCCAATATGGCGGATCCAATATGGCGGACGATTTTTGGAATAACTTAACATATTAGTCTGAACAATGAACAATGAACAATGAAAAGAACAACTTTAACTACACATTAAATAAAACAACGACATCGAATTAAGTAAAGTTTAAAAAATATGTAAAAACGCGTTGTAACTTTCGTTTTTTATAACTGAAAGGCTTTTAAATGTCACAAGAAAAGTTGAACTGAAAACAAAAAACGATCAAGCGAATTAATACGGCGTGAAAATGAAAACAACAGAAAACATCAAGCTTCATTTTTAACGTCTACTTTTTTCGTCTACAAAAAATTAGAAACAAACTGACAGCGAGCTCATCAATTGAACTCCTTGAAAATGTAAAAGAAATAAAATTAAAATCCTTAATGGTGCAAAATAAACGAAACGTCACATTTTTATCTCAATAAAGTTTTTTTATATTGGATTAGTAAAAAGAAGTTTCATGTAACTGCGTAAAAAAGAAAAAATTAAATTATTCATTAAATAACTCCTTTCAAAAAAATTTGTAGTAATTTAATAGTCAAGCCATGTTAGTTCCGCCATATTGGATTCTGAAAAACTAACATCGGATTCCTATTCAGCGACCCCGAAAACTCCCAAGTAACGATTTTCAGACTAATATGTTAAGTTAATCCAAAAATCGTCCGCCATATTGGATCCGCCATATTGGATTTTTAAAAACTGACATCAGATTCGTAATCAACAACCCCGAAAACCCCCGCGTAACGATTTTCAGACTAATATGTTAAGTTATTCCAAAAATTGTCCGCCATATTGGATCCGCCATATTGGATTTTTAAAAACTAACATCAGATTCGTAATCAGCGACCCTGAAAACCCCCGAGTAACCAGTTTGAAGTTAATTTAAATCGATCTTGTGTCTTTGACGACGTTTTCAGCAATTTATTTCATTTTATCGTGGGAACAATATCTGTTGGACGCGCACGCGGTAAAAAAATGTTGCCCACAATTTTGAGTTCTTGGTACATGGTTTTTTGCTTTTGGAAGTTAAAGTTGAGGGTACTAGCTCTTATTTAAGCCATATTTGAGCCGTTTATCACGTCGCGTTCTTTTTTTACAGTGCTTCAAAAAGTGCCAAAAATGCGATTTTTTGACACTTTGAGCCCGTTTTTCTCAAAATTGAGACGTGATGGGACAATTTCATTTACAGATTCGTAATCTACGTCAAAAATCCTATAAGAATCACCATCGTTTAATCTTGTGGCAAAATTTTGTCGAACTGTGTAATATACAAGGAGATATAGGCAATTAAAATTCTTATTTATTCTGATGAATTTGAAATATATATTTAATAACTGTAAAAAAATTATTTTGGCATTCATATCTTCATATTATTATAATAATAATGTAATGTGTTATGTAACATTGGTAATATTACATTAATTTTAGAAAAACTGTCTCTAGGTAATGTTATAGTAATATTACTGTATACTATTATTTTAATGTTATAATTATATAAAACATCACTGTAATATTACAGTATAATAATAGTATACGGTAATATTACTGTAACATTACCTAGAGACAGTATTTGTAATATTATTGTAATATTACGTTATTATTATAGTAATATGATGATATGAATGTAAAAAGAAGTTATTTAGAGTGAAAAAGAGGAAAGATTGAGACTTTTCCATGTTTATATTTAACAATAAACAATATTTATATCATTAATTATTATTAAATGTAATTATTATTAAATGGAGAACAAATTTTTTAAAATGCACTTTACTTATATTTTGTTTAATTTTCTTTCGTTATATGACAGGAAAATAACATGGACTTCACATCAAATGAGGCGATCGATGCAATCAAGTTGTGGGATAAAACAGTGTAAGTAAAGAATAACAAATAACTAATATACAAAAGGTATAATTCAAATAAAATTCTTCGAATATTTCAGTTTATTAACAAAATAAAATTGCAAAAACTTTTTTTCTACAGAGAGTTAGTTGCTTTTGTGCAAAAGGTGATTCCTCGAAGATTGTCCGGGAAAACGGAATTGCTTAAATTCTATTTAAGCAACAATTCAGGAAAAATAATACAATGTGTAATATGGGGCACAGAAGAAATTAATGAATTGGAGGAACATATCTGTGAAGCTAATGTAAGTAATAATTACTATATAACTGATGTCAAATCATATAGTATATACAAGGTTATTTTCAAATACCGGACATTCTAAAAAAAATTTTTTATTTTAAATTTTTTCTATTTTTCAAACCAAAAAAATTCATTAAAAAAATTTTTTTTAAGGAATCCGGAATATAAGAATCATTGTATAATATATATATATATATATATATATATATATATATATATATATATATATATATATATATATATATATATAATTTTTTTTCTTTCTTTCTATATTAAAAATAATCACGTGTCGATTCGGACATGTAAGTGCATGTGTAATGCACGAGTAAATACCTGAGGAACAATTTATCACTTGTAAAACACTGTTCTTCGTGTACATACTCGTATATTCACATGTCCAGATCGATACGTAATTATTTTCACTAGAGTATACACTTTATTTTTAATCTTTACATACTTATTTTATTTAAAATAAAATTTTGTATTTGTAATGTAGTAAATTGTTTGTTTCAATAAATTTTTTTAGTTTTATTAATTTTTACATTCATAGTAACTATTTTTAGTTCCATTTCTTTTACTTAATTTTGTGTAATTTATTTTATTTTTTATTATATAATTATTATAGGTTCATATTAAGTTCAATATGACTTTCCTTTCTATTTTCATTCGTTTGTTCATATTTCAATATAAATTTTATTATGAATAATATTATTTATTATAAGTGCATTATTATTTTAATTTTAGGGTTCCGTACCCGAAGGGGGAACCCTATTAATGAGACTAGTGAAGCAAGGCATGTACCCCCCCCCCCCTAGCGGCCACACGAATTTATCTAGATGGCTGAAATTTGGTATACATATGTATTTTGGCGTGTAGATTACAGGAAAAATAAAGCGAATCTCATAGGAATTAATTATCATAGCGTTGTCAAGGAAAAACCATGAATTTTTACGAAAAATCCCTAAAAATGACTATGTACTTCCCCCCTGGTTGCCACATCTTTTTACATAGAGAGCTCAAATTTGGTACACTTATGTATTTTTACGTGAAAATTACAGAAAAAATATAGCGAACATGATTCGGATTAATTTACATAGCGTTGTCAAGGAAAAATCAAAAATTTAAAAAAAAGTGATTAATCCTCCTAGCGCACACAATATTTGACGAAGGCAGTTCATATTTGGTATACTTACGTATTTTTGCGTGTAGATTACAGGAAAAATATAGCGAGCACAATTGGAGTTGATGTTCATATTGTTTTTCAAGGAAAAACTGATAATTTTCGATAAAAATCATGATTTTTCCCCAAAAAACGAAGAATATTTTATCTAAAGAGTTTCAAATTTATACACTTTTACGTATTTTTGCGTGTAGATTGCAAAAAAAATATAGCGAGAACTCCAATTGTGCTTGCTATATTTTTTGTAGTGTTTTGCCATTGTTTATAATTTGCCATTTTTGCCATTTTCTTTTTTTTACCATTTGCTATTTTTTTTATCTTTTGACATTTTTTATTTGTTGATATTTTTATTAATTGGTGAAATCTAAAAAAATCATAAAATTGAAAATGTTAAATGATAAAAAAATTAAAAAATTTTTGAAAACTTATGATATGTATTTCCATGCTCACATTACAAGAAAAATTAAGCAAAATTGGAATTTTTCCATCGGCCTTCACACTTTAAACCCCTCAAATTTTAGAATTAGGGGTTCGGAACCCTCGGTTTTTATGCGAGTGTAACTCGCACTTGTCCGATTTTTTTAGATTTTTCGATGTTACTTGTTTTTAAATTTTTACTTATTTTGAAATTGTTATTATTTATTATTCGATTTGTTCAACTTATTATTTAATTCTTTATTAATCATATTTTATTTTTCTTCTAATTAATTAATTCTATTTATATAATATACTTATTACAGTACTATATTAAAAACGATTGATATAATATAATAAATAATGAGGGTTATCTTTTGATTCATTTTTCCGTTAATAGTTAAATTATATTTATTTATAGCAGTTTTTTTCTTATTTATTTTTTGTTACATATTTTAAATTTTGTTTTTACTATTTTTGCATGGTTATTTCCATTATTATACTTCGTTTCATTCAATTTTTGCTTGCGTTTGTTATTCATTTTTTTTATTTAGGTAGTTATATTTATATACATTATTCATATATTTGACATTAGAATTAGTTTTAAATCATTTTGTTCATATTTAACATGAAACATTATTATCATGTATTATATTATTAGTATATAGTTGAGGTTTTATATGTTTATATAATTTATTTACTTTCTAAATGTGTTTCTTTTTCTCTTGCTTCTTCATATCTTTATAATTTCTTAATTCTATTGATTACTTTCCATTCTATTTTTTATAATTTAATTTTGCATTAATATTCCAATATTTTCATTTTTATTTTTATGTAATATTACCGCAATGTTGTCATTTAATGTTAGTAATGTTGTTTCAAAATTATCGAAAGATTGCACGTTAATCTAATAATCTGACACATTTGGGCAACATTACAGGGTTCTATTGATTGAATATTGTCAAGTAACTTTAGAGTAACATTGCATGATAATATAGCCGAAAGGTTATAGTGCATTTTTACGGTATGACAACCTTGCGGCAATGTTGCTGCAAATTTACGTGCAATCTTAGTATTCGTATAGCTGGTCCATTGTTTTATTTGTTTTTAATCATTTAAAAATTTTTTCCTTGATCATTCTATTTATTACAAGAAATTTTTTATTTATTGCAAATAATTATATGTTTAAAATAAATTTTTAGATACTACATATCTATGGAGCATGTTCTCGAGCACCCACGAAAGAAGAGTATAACAAAGGAAATGTTAATTACGAATTACAGTTGTTTTCGACAACTGTTATTAATGTTCTTGGGGCACATAACATTCCAGAAATACAAGAAGAAAAAAATGAAATCCCCGATGTTGAACTGTGTGACGTCATTCATCATGAAAACAACGTAATAAGTAAGAATATTATTCATTTAATAATTCAATTTTATTTTTTTCTAATTTATTGAATTTTGAAAAATATTTGTTTTATTAGAATAAAAATGAAATATTATATAAATTTTAAGGAACACTCACATTTCAATTTGTACAACCATAACAAAACTTCGTTGATTTCAATTTTTATATGGGTTTCTTTAATAAGCTTTTAAATATTTTTAGCGGTAAGAAATGTTGGAAAAAATATTATGTATCAAAAATGTTTCAAATATTTTTAAGAAATTAATATAAAAGATATACAAAAAATTATTTTTCTCACATTATACTGAAATTTATTATTATGTGAGTCTTATATTTACATAGTTTCATTACAAAAAAACTCCAATACAATGATTATAAATAATTTAGCTGTACAATGATTATAAATAATTTTTTAAAAAGGGATGAGTGGTTAAAAATAAAGAGTAAAATTTGATTGGAAAAATATTTTCATTTCAATAGGTTTTTAAAAATTAAAAACAAAAATGGACCATAGTAGTTTGGATTCAAATGTGACGGCATTACCTAAAATTTTTAAAATCCAATTACTATTTGCAACTTTATATATATTTTCTTCAATTACGTAATATTGTAGGAATTTGTTAGTTTAATATCAAGCAAAAGTTTATATAGAATAATTTATTTCTTTATTTGAAGTTTCAAGCAAATTCAGTAACTTCTCATTTTAAGAGGTATTTTTAAAAATAATGCCTCATATACTATTTTTGTGATAAAAATTTCATTCATATTATTCATTTATTAATTATTTCAGGGCTTTATGCTTATATTAAAAGCAAATTCTAGGGTTGAACGCGTGTATCACAGCTGCCGTTGATGGTAATATACATATATATGGTAATTCAACAACTGTATGCACTGTATACTTAAAACACTTATTATTAATTAATTATATCTTAATTTATTATTATTATTGCATAAATAAGCACTCTAAATGTATATTAACCATTCCTAATAGTTATTTACTACATATTTCGTCGATTAACGATAATATTTTACAATGAACCGAAACGTAACCGAATCGTAACCCAATTCGGTTACAACTCGGTTTTCCCAATCCGCCAGAGTTTGTATTTTAAAATTATTTTAATTAAAAAAAATATTTTTGAATAAAGACCATAAACTTTTTTTTGGGGGTATTTTTAAAAATCCTCTTTTAATTTTTGAGAGATTAATGTGATAAATAAGCCTACCAAATTTTATCCAAATCCATTAAAACCTGTTAAAGATATCATGTTCACAAAAAAGATCCCCACACACACATCCGGACAATTGATTAGGATTTCATATATCATGTTTCTATATAGAGGAAAATATGTTTTCACCATTTTTAAAAATTTTATAAACCTAAGGACTACAAAGCTTCCTCCACGAGGAAGCAAAATCATTTATTTTAGGATAATTTAAGTTTAAATTTGCTATATAAAGTTCAGTATTTCTTTAAATATCTCTGTGGTCTTACCCCAATAATATTGATTTTTATGATAATTTGTTATGTTGTTATTAAATTTTTTAAAAACTTATGTCTTCTAACATTATGTTTATTGTTTCCTTCTCGGCAACTTTTGTTACAGCTGCAACATTCTTTTTTATAATTTTCTACAAAAATAAAAGTGTGTGTTAGAATTTAGATAAAGAAGGACATTTGCTTATTATTTTTTCTTCTTTAATCGCATAATAATGCACGCCTTTATCTTACTGGAAGAGATTGCGTTTTTTTAACACTTACTTTTTCAGCTTTAACAGATTTCTTCAAATTAGCAACATTTTCCTTCTTTTTTTATGTGCTGTTACTGGTGACGAAGGGGAAAAAATTATTTTTGGTCTTGGTGGCCTGTTTGTTTGTCGTCGACCTATTTATGAAAAAAATTATATTTCAACATTTTCGTTGAATCAAAGATTTTGATTTGTACTTGATATTGATTTTTATTTAAGGTGTGGTCAAAATCATGAGAATTTAGATCCGATTTTAACATGGAGATTCAATGGGGAAACTTCCACGATTTTATCATGTCATATTTTTATTGCATGTCTTGCAAATATTTTAATCAATAATTGTTAAATTATAAAATAATATTCTGTCATAATTGTCAAAATCATAAATCCATACATCTGACAATTGTTATTATAATTTCTAGAAAATTTTAATAATTATTTTTTCACTGAAAATATATTAAATATAAAGAGGTAGGGTCAGTTGGGGTAAATAGGGACAAGACGTTTTAAAGCTTAATTTACAGTTTTAAAATTAAGTTCAACGTCAATATTTTAACCTCAGATCATCTGCAAGAAGTTTTGAGCATTGCCAAGCTTTTGTATTGACAATTGGCAGGAAGATAAAAAAGTTATCGCTCAATGCATAAAAACTTGAAAATCAAAGTTAAACTGTTTCAGTATTTTGTCTCGCATTTCAAAGAAACCAGTCTTAAAAATCATACAAATTTTTTTTCTTATTCCTTATAACTTCTATAACAGAAATTTACTTGAAATTTTGATTTTTATCAATTTAGTTAATAATAACAAGCTGTTCCCATTTACCCGGACTTTACAAATTTTTGGGGTAAATGGGGACAGCTTGTCATTATTAACAAAATTAACAAAAATCAAAAATTCCAGTGAATTTCTATTATGGAAGTCATAAGGAATAAGAAAAAAATTTGGTATGATTTTTAAGTCTTTTTTTTCAAATGCGAGACAAAATACTGAAATAAAAAAAAATAAGAAAATTTTAATTGATTCAACTATTATTTATCTATTACAAATTTTTTTTCAAGTTTTTTCATCCCTTAATACAGAAATATACTTAAGGAAACTTTTTTCTTAAAACTTTCTTAGAAACTATGCTGTCCCCATTTACCCCAAATTTTATGAAATTTTCTAAATTTTGGGGTAAATGGGGACAGTCAATTTCATGCGTTTAAAGCTTATCTAAATTTTTTTCTGCTGTATAAAATTAATCCTGGGAACGTAAATAACAAGTTAAAAAATATAAACCCGCAAATATTACCTTTTAAAGGAAGAAACTTACGTAATTTGTGAAAAATAGCGATTTTGTCCCCATTTACCCCAACTGACCCTACACATCCTTTAGCTGATATATTGCAATTTTCAAGTATATAAACGACTTGTTGTATTAAACATTTAATAAATTAATGTACTTTAAAAAGTTGCAAAATCCTAAGTGCAATTACAAAAAGACCAAGAATAATATATGTCTTAATCAGGTAAAAAAATTTTTGTATGGTTTCATATTAATCTCCCATTGGGCAAAAAACCATGTTCGTTTTAAAACATTTTAAGAAAGTTCTAACAACGTTTCATTGTCTGCCAAGTAATGTTCTGAAACATTTTAAGAACATAGATGTTCAAATAATGTTCTCAAACATTATTTGCCAGACATTTAAAACGTTTTCAAAACGAACATGGTTTTTTGCCCACTGGGCTATAACTTTGATAATTTTCATAATAGTTTTTAAATGAAAGTCTTTAACATTACATCTATAATACATAAATTATTTCAAACATTGACTTAACTTCATACGATATTTGAAGGAATTTTAAATTGCTTACTATGCGATTGTATAATTAAAATATATAACAGTTAAAATAAAGTAATTACTGTAACTGAACTTCTATATTATAAGAACACTCTATTTGTATATACAGAGTATCTTGAAATTATTTATTTAAAAAATTATGCCAAAGTAATGAAATGCAAGTGACTTATTAATATGTTACATTTTTTGGAACAGTAATAGCTACTGAATTAAAAAATATTTATGTATTTGTAAAATAATACATTAATATTGCTCATCATATTTTGGTGAAATTTTAAACACTAATTAAGGGGAGTGACACCTTTCAGGTCTCTTTTGAACCTGTTTTTCATGAATTTTTTTAAGACACAGGAATTAAGTAAAGAACATTTGTTTTTGACGACTTTATTTCTTAACTTTTTTAGTTTACGAAAATATATTTGAACTTAAAAAAAATTTTTAATTTGTTGCCTATAGAGGGCGTCAAAGTATATCCCCTTCCTCTACAGCGCACATCGGTGGGCAAGATTCCGGTTAGACCGTTTAATATAAAAACAAAAATTCAAATTTTTTCTGAATCTGTGATAAATTTAGCTTTAAAGTACGTAGGATATTTTAAAAATATTAATTTTTGTGAATTTGGCAGCTGTTTGAAGGAAAAAGTCAAGTTTTAGGGAGAAATTTTTTCAAAAAATCTATTGCAAAACAAAACAAACCAAAGAAAATCCGCAACGAACTTTAAAGCCTTAGTAAATGACGTTAAAGAAAATGCGTTTAAAGTTTTGACAAGCTCCGGCAGCGCTATATGACACCTTCTTTAGATTTCAATTTTTTCACATATAATAACTTTGAAATTACTTCTCATGATATAATTTTTATTCTACACATCTTAAACTATTGTTTAAGCAAAAAAATTGATTTTTTCGGGTCAAAGGTGTCACTCCCCCTTAATTACGTAATTTTTTAAATTGCTAAATAATACAAGAAACTAAAATAAAAAAAATCAAACTATAAATACGACTTTCCATAATTTGTATTACGATTTCTATGTAATTAATTATGTAAATAAACTTATACCGTTGTCTACATCTCTCTTGGGCGTATTTGACATGTTCTCATCTGCCATTTTGTTGCAAGTGGTAAATTAATTGTTCTTAGCACATATCACAGTGAGAAATGAAAGGTCTACTAGACGTCTATCCGACGTCTAGGACGTTGAGGAGAGATCTACGTCTAGATTTGGTCTAAAATTTTTAGATATAGACGTCAAAGTAAATATGATTTTAAGACGTAAAAAATTGTTTAAATAACTACTTAGGGACACATTTTTCAGGAATAATAATGGAAATTTAAAAAAAAAAGTGGCCAAATATTCAAGTTAAATTTTTTAAAATTTTGTTTGCTTTTTTTAAATACCTAGACTGATTTTTAATGCGATCTGGAACTCTAATTATAAAGTTTAGAAAAATTTTGTTGATAGAAAAAGTCTAGTTTTTCTTCAATATGTGAATAACTTTTGAACAAAGACAAAAATTTGTTAATTGTAAATTGATATTAAAAAAGAATAAATTATTATAAATAAACTTGGTTTTTTAATTTGGAACCCATTAAAAATTTTGTTATATCAAGCCGGAAAATAATAAGAATAATTTGTAGAAAATTGTAGACTATTGATTAAACTTTTTCTTTAAATAATTATTAAATAATTTGCTTTAAAAATTATTTAAAATAATTATTATGTATTTAAATAATAATTTCTCTCATAGTTAAAATAAAAAAATTAATATTATATAAAATTGTATTTATTTATTATTTTATTTATTGTTATCTTTGTTCTGAAAATGATAAAACAAAATAGAACTTGTTTTATTAATTATTATTTAAGGCAAAAGTTTCATCACTAAATATATGTCTTTTAAACCAAGTTGAAGTCCACAACGTTGATCAACAAAAAAAATATTTTTGAGTTTAATTTTAAAACCTACAAATAATTCCATAAACAATATAGAAAAACAAAAATTAAATTATAAGTTTAATTCTAAATTTTTCTAAGAAAAAATTTTTTTTCGTTGATCAACGTTGTGGACTTTAACTTGGTTCTTGCAAAATATTCTTACTATTTCGAGTATTGAATTAAATAACAATTTTTAATTATACCCAAAATAAAAAAATAAACTCTCGTTGATAATAAATTATATTTTGAATAAAAAGTTACGATTTTTTTCGATAATTTTCGTACTGAGAAAAATGATCTATTAAACGTAACACTAAAAAATTGGTACTTGCAGAAATTCGATTCTTTATGATATTCAGGAAACGAAATAAAAAGAATTAAGTTCAAATTTTTAATATTTGTCTCAAAATATGAATTTAATAAATACAAAATAATAAATAAAATATATTTCCAAAGTTGGTCCTCTAAATAACCTCATTTTGAGATTTTTATCAATTAATTACATAAAAGTGGAATTATCAAATAAAATTTAATCTCAAAGAATGTGAAGAATTTGTGATGAACTTTCAAATTTTCTTAGCACTTTTTATTATAATTGAATTTGAGATTAAATTTTAATTTAAAGTTTTTACAGTGTTAAAATCTAAAAAGTAAAGTATAAAATGTGTTTAAATGTGAAACTATTGGTGTATTCATTATTTCCATATATAAATTAAAGATTTATTTACAGTTCAAAATTGGAAAGTAGGTATATTTTAATTAAAAGTAAATTCTTGCTAGAAAAGAGTTTGACGTAACGTTTTATTGTAGTAGGTAATCAATATATTTTAAGAAAAGTTCAAATTTTTGACTTTTTTTATTGATGAAAAAAAATCTGTATAGTGCCACACGTTGATTCATGCGTTGGTGATAATTTTTTCGTAATTATAAACGAACAATCACATTTTTCATTTTTTATTTGTACTGGAGCTAACAGTAGTCTCGAACTTTAAACTCGATTTTTCAAACCTCGTGTTTTGACACTTCTAGCTTTGAATCCTTATAACTTCGCGAATTTTTCTTCTAAAAGGCTCTAAGACAACTCTAAATTTTCCAAATTTATTAATTAATTTGACTGTGTAGATAAGTCAAATAGTGCAAAAGTGGTTTTTTTTCATGCGGACGTACACATATATTTTTTATTTTTTATACGTATCTTTTGACCAATTGGCGCATATTATAGTGTCCTTTTTTTCTGGAGTTATTAATGTTTTAAAAATAAAAATATTTAAAAACACGATTTTTTTGAAATTTTTATTTGAAAATTCTTATATAACGCTTAAACTATTATAACTAACTTATAGAGTAGTTAAAAACATATCTAATAAATTATTTCTGGACTTTTTACTTTAAAATAGTATAAAGCTAAGGAATAGTTGGGTGATTCTCCTGAAAGTGTCCTTTCGGATGTCCCGATAAATTTTATAAAATCTATTCACTAATAAATATTGACAATTTTTATAATGAAAATTTTGCGTTGTTAGAGTATTGTAAAAAAAATTAAGCAATTTTATTGAACAGAATCGTTATAAAAGCTAAAATAATTTCATCTCCGAAGCTTTTTTGCCTCATCTCCAACACAATTTCTAACAGTAATACTTATTTTTTTAGACTTTTTAAACTCTTGAAAATTGAAAGAAAATATTTACAGAAACTACAATTTTTTTCTATTTAATACATATGTTAAAAATTTTTAGTCTACAGTCGTATGTATAATAAAAATTATTAAACTTTGTCTTCAGTTTTAGGTTAAAATTGCTTAGCAATGAATAATCATATTTTAAGATATTAAAAATACTTTAAACATTGTTTTAATACATATTAAACTACAGTTAACGTAATAATGTTTGTTTTTCTCTTTTATTTTTTCTAAAAATAAGGAAAAATATTGTTTTTATGAATAATCAAAGTTAGAATGTTAACGCGAGTAAAAATTAATTTCATCTCCGAAGCCTTAAGTTTTTCAATAAATAACTGAATTCTGTCAGTATATTAGAATCAAAAAATGTATTTAAGATAAAATTTTCCATACTTTATTGAAAACAATTGTTAAATATATCCTAATGCTGATAAAAGATTATAAAAATTAAAAAAATCATAATATTTTCATCTCCAAAGCCTTTTCATTGAATATAGTAAGTTTTCTTTTGTTTTTCATATTTACGTGTATTATTTTCAAAAATGATAACCTATCAACCTGTGAAACTGGAAATATTTTGTTCTTATTAAAATCTACTAACTGTTATTTCCTTTTTGTAAGTATTTTATTATTTTATTTTTAATATGTTTTAGTCTTAAAACGCTACAAAAAAAATTTTTTAGCATTTTTTTGCTTCCTAACCCCAAGTCATAATAAATGTGGTGTAACGTTTATAATTCTAAGAATTAATTTTGCGCAAGTTTAAAATTAACTATTTAATACCAAAAGTAAATTAAAAAAATTGCTTTAAAATTCAAAGAAAAAATATATGTAAAAATCGAAGTTCAAATGGTGCACTTTCAGGAGAAGCACACAGTTATTGATATAATTTTTTTAAATCTTCGTGTAACTTTTAAATTATAACACAGGCCGACAAAATTTTGTTGACTAAAATGTTACAGCCGATTCTTATAGGATTTTTGCCGTAGAATCCGAATCTGACCTTGAAAATATCCAATTGGCTCTAGTTTTTGAGCAACAAGAGTTTTAAAGTGCCAAAAAGCGCGTTTTTGGCATTTTTTGCACAGCTGTAAAATAAAAATGTGAGAGAATAAAATGTTCTACATAGGATGAAATGAAAGCTCAAACATTGCTTTTTAAGATCCAATATCAGAAAATTTTATATCAGATGATTTAAACAACTGAGAACAGTTTTTGTGACTGCGCGCGCACGAGTTTTGTACAGTGTTTTTATGGGCTTTAACCGTACTAATTCACCTACAAACTTTTTATACAATTAGAAAAATGTTACCACTATACTAAATTTGCACGAAAAGCTTTGTACATTGCGCAGTAGAATTGTATTGCACTTAAGGCTGCGCAGTTTACAGTTTTATCTCACAGACATTGTGCTCAATATGCGTTTACAAAAGAAAAAAAAAGTTTTTAAGATACAAGCTTGCAGTGGTAAACTTCTGAAAGTTTTCTTCGCAAGCTTTTTGGTTACTTTAGGTAGCTCGATATAATGATAAATTTTTTATACTTTACTGTCATATTTCACTCACACTGTAAGTCAAGAACCTGTTCTAAGTTGTTTTAATTGTTCAAAACGAAGTTGTTTAATTTTTGATATTAAAAAGCAATGTTTAAGCTTTCATTTCATCCTATGTAAAGCATTTAATTCCCTCACGTTTTTGTTTTACAGCTGTACAAAAAAGGCCAAAAACGCGTTTTTTTGCACTTTAAAACTCTTGTTGCTCGAAAACTAGGGTCAATTGGATATTTTCAAGGTCAGATTCGGATTCTACGGCAAAAATCCTATAAGAATCGGCTGTAACATTTTAGTCAACATGAAGTTGACAAAATTTTGTCGGCCTGTGTAATAAACTAAAACATAATTTTAAAAAAATAAACTTTTCTAATTCATTTGTTCAATTTAATAAACACATAATTTTTTGCATAGTGAAGTAAAAAATTTTAAGCGTCGATTAAGTAGGCAGGTGGAGAAAGAACAACGAAAGAGAGCTCGCTTTACAGAAGTCCAAGAAATTCGTAGAGTCGTATTAGTAAATTATTCGAATTTTGAAGAAAGTTATTCTGATCAAGAGTACAATGGCACGAACTCAAAAAATAATACTTCTGAAACTATCAGATCCCCAATTCAACATGATTTACAATTAGAAAATTACGAAAGTGATAATCGTGCGTTTGATAATGAAGATGTTTCAAATGATGACAATCAAAATGATTTGGTAGATAATAACGAGTTGTTCATTCAGGGTAATGATATAGAAGAGTTTGATAATGAAGAAATTGAAGAATCAGAAGGAAATCCATTCAGTAGTTCTAGTGAAGAAAGTTCTGATAGTGATACTGATAGCAGTAGTAGCAGTGACTTCGATGATCGTATTCTGCTCGTCAATGAAGAAGAAAGAGAGCAATATGCGGCTGATACTCTACGAGAATGGGCCTGTTCTGGTAGTACACTTTCTATGAAAAAATTAGATGATCTACTACTTAGATTACATCCATTGTTTTCTCGACTTCCATTGAGCTATAAAACTTTACTGCGCACCCCTAAAAAAGTAGATATTCAAGATCTAGGAGAAGGATCACAAATGTGGTATAATGGAATTGAGAACAGCTTACAGAATATGTCGCTGCAAGATTATCTCGATATGCATGGTGAAATAATTATTGATGTTGGTATAGATGGATTGCCAATTTCGAAAAGTTCAAGATTAAAGTTTTGGCCAATCATGGGTCGTCTTGTACATGCAGAAAAATGTACTTTTGTAATTGCTGTGTTCTTTGGAACATCTGATCCCGATACTTTTTTACCTGATTTTGTTAATGAGGTATTGCGACTTAAACGGCTAGGTTTTTGGTATAATAATACTTTTTACCTTTTTTCAATTAGACATTTTATCCTTAATGCACCTGCGCGTTCTCTAGTAAAATGCACCATAAATCATGGGGCATATGGAGCATGTGAAAAATGCAGTTTTTGGAAAAAATGTTTGTGATAGAATTGTTTATCTTGATTTGAATTCTCCCTTGAGAACAGATGAAACTTTTAAATACAAGGATGATGAATATCACCATACTGGTCATTCTCTGTTAGAAATTGCAGAAATTGGAATGATTTCTCAATTTAGATTGGATCCATTTCACTTAGTTTGGCATGGTGCTTTCAAACGACTAATGACTGTCTGGGATACATGGCCTGGTGTATGGAAGTGGACAACGGATGATAGGAACAAAATGACTGATATTCTTGCGACAGTAAAATAGACTTGCCCCAGGATTTCAATCGCAAACCGCGCTCCATTAGAGAGTGGAATAAGTTTAAAGCTACTGAAGAGAGACGCCTGTGTCTTTATGATGGAATATTGGTTTGTAGAGATCAATTGACAGAAAACGTATATAAGAACTTCTTGCTTTTTCACGCTGCTATCTTCCTACTTGCTTCTTCAGCGTATGTAAAGTCATTATGTGATTTTGCTAACATCTGCCTTAAAAACTATATTAGTCATTCGATTAGTATTTATGGCAGGAAATTTGTTGTATACAATGTGCACTCCTTCAGTTCTTTACCGAACGAATGCAAAGAACATGGAGAACTAGATTCATTTAGCGCCTTTGATTTCGAAAATCTTTTAAAATCTCTGAAAGAAACTCTCCGGTCAGGCAACAAACCATTGCAGCAAGTTGTATTACGATACTCAGAACGAATTCATTCTGCTCCTGTTCAGTTAATCACTAATGAAAAATTAGTACATTTGTCTCGACAGCATCATGATCCTGATGAAATTATACCTGGTTCGCACTTTAAACGTATAAATATTGGTGGTGTCGTGCTTTAATGTGGAGAAAAAGATTCATGCTTTAGTACCTTTAACGGAGACGTTGTAGTTCTTAAAAACATTGTAAGAATGGATAACAACATCTATTTGACAGGACAAAAATTTAACAGTCTTAATGATTTTTACACATATCCATTACCATCGTCATGGCTTGGAATTTACAAAGCATCTGACCTATCTCAGGAGCGAAATGTGTACAACCTAGAAAATGTTAAATCCAAATGTTGGCTTATGAAAGACGGTTGCACATTTTTAATCGTACCGTTGCTCCACACGCTTCCTATGTTCTAGCCTTTTAAAATGTTCAGAATTTTATTTTTAAAAAAACATTTTATAGTAAAAAGGTAAATTTGATACAGTAGAACCTTGATTATCCGAACTAACTTAGACAGGACCTGGTTCGGATAATAGAAAATTGAGTGTTATATAAATAATGTATAAACATTGAACGATTGAATAACATATATATTTATTTAACATATTTCATTCAAAGAAACGTAAATATTGGTTATAATTATATAAAAAATTATATTTAGAATTTTTTAAGGTTTTTTACAGAAATCTACATATTTTACTTTCCATATATTTTTTTAAAATATGAAACATGAACAAAATTAAAAAATGTATTTTAAACAATGGAACGAAAAAATTTCGGATAATAGAGGGTTCGGATAATCGAGGTTCCACTGTATTTACAAATAAAAAACTGCACTAAAAACAAAATGCTTAATATTCTTTAAATTAAGTTTATTTTAATTTCTTAAGCTTGCAATATTTCTTATTTTGTACATATTTTGACATTAAAAATTTTAAGTGCTTTAAATAATTTAAATTGGTTAATTTTAAATGTTGCAGTTCATTGTTGTGAAATTTTCGCCAAATTTGGATGCTGCAGACAAAGAAACAGTATATGAAGTGGCCCCTTCCAAATGGCTTACATCTTTTCGTGCAGAAACAATGAAAGGTTTATTTTTGTGGCCTAAAAATAAAGTTACAGCTGGTTCATTTGTTCGTCGAGAGAAAATAGCTAGTCCATCTTGGCCTTCATATGAAGTCGTTGTTCAAAGATTTTGTGGCAAGTTTCATTTTTAAGAATATACTTACAGAATGTTTTTTTAAATACAAACTGTTATTCTTATTGTTTTTTTAGATACTTACGCGAAAGGTTCTGAAATTGTAAAGGGTTTAATTGACACCTCTAGCTATGAAACTGATCAAGAACGTCTAAGGGGCCGAGGTTTTCGCAAAAGAAAAGCCAAACGTTTCTCAAGTTCTTCAAGCTCTGATGTGAGTGACACTGAGAAAAAAGGAAAACAAGTTAAGAAAGACGTTCCTGCTCCACCGCCTATCTCTGGTTTAAATATATCGATGCCTCTAATAAAGCCAGCAGATTCAATTAAATTGAAGATTTCTGACAAAAAAACCAAAAAAAGCCATTGAAAAAACCAAATAGAAATAAGGAGGTTCCAATTTCAAAACTAGAGGAAGTGAATCAAATAAAGAAGAGAATTTTAACAGAGCGCAGAAAAGCTGTACAGAATCAAGAACAAAAAAGAGGTGCTATTGGTTTTCAATTATTCGCTTTTGGACCTGTAATAATAATATAATAATAATATGTTTATTTGTCTTAAGCAATACAAGCTTTACAAATGTGAGTCGTGTGTCTCAATCATATCTTACACGAAGTTTACACAAATCACTACAACCATATACATACAAAAGTTCTCGTCATCCCACATACAGACTTCTAAGTGTCACAACGTCGCTCGCCTATTTTTCGAAAAAATTCGTACAATTTGTTCGCGTTTTCTCGGGAATTTACTTTAAGGATTTCTATTATTTTTTCAGCCAGTTCCACTTGAAAATTGGGTGTGTTAATCAAATCTCGTCTTTCAACATTATATTCGGGGCATTCTGCCATTACGTGGTACAAACTTTCAACAGTCGTGGAGAGGCACGATTTACATTGTTCGTTCTGCTGGAATTTAAGGCGATTATTCTTGGTTGACACTCTCCACGAAATGTTGCTAGCCAGTCTACATTGGGCGATAAGTTTAGTTTTGTAGAACGGTAATTTTAAGTTTAAATATGGTTGCCGGCCCTGTACCAGTGGCAAGTGGGGGTAGACTTGAAGGCTACCAGACTCCGAGACTCTGTTTCTATCGTTTGTTTTTGAAATTTTGATGTAATTGTTTATTATTTCATTTTTTTTGTTGATAACTATATTTGGTGTTAGATTTGCTTCTTCCAAATTTCCGCTTATTAATTCCTTTTTGTTAATTTCTTTAGTTATTTGTGAAAACCAGTTTTTTTTATTTGAATTGTTTGAGTTTTGTGATAAATTTATTAGTTTTATTTATTAGCCTTTGCAAACATCTGCAAAACCATCTGTTATTAAGGATTTATCTATTGAAGATGCCTTTGCAAATAAAAAGGTTCCAGACTTAAATGTAGAGGACATGATTCAACAAACGCAGGAACTATTGAAAAATTATAAAGAACTTATTCAGCACGAAAAAGAGAAAAAAAATTCTACAAATTTGCAATCATCCGGTTTTCATGCTCAAAAGGACAGGATTAAATTGCCTTCACAGACATTTGTACCATCTCCTTCACAACCATCTACTTCCAAGGGTTTATTTGATCAAGATGTGTCCTTTTCTGATGAATCCATGAAAAGATCTCCAAATTGTCCATCGTCTACACAAGATTCATCACCAACTACACATTTGTCGCCCGAACAATCGCCAAATAATGTTCAGCCCTCACTCCCAGCCTGGATACGGATCCTTCAGAAAAGTCAAGCAATACTCCTTTAAATTCGATCACTTCGAAAACACTAAACACCCCTAAAGGAAGAAACTCAAATAGTATTCGCGCTCGATCTCTGTTTGACACTGCTCAACACAACGTTTTTAACAGTAAGATAGATATTTTTCTCTTATACCTTTTATATATTTTTAAAAAAATTAAATCAAATATGTTTAAATAATGCAAACTTTCTTTGAAAATTTTTCAGACGACGCTATCCTTTTAAGAAACCTTGCAAACTTTGATGCCTCATGAGAAACGGATTCAACGACCAAATAATCTTCCACCTCTGCCTATCAGTGACTTAAAAGAATTTCAATGTTTTGAAAAATTTCTTGATGATGGTGCAAACTTCTCAGCAACTGTAAATATTTTTATTTCTCATAATATGTTCATAATGATTTAGTACCTGACTATTTAATTTTTATTTTTACAGAGTTATTATCTATCATCATATCCACTGCCTAGGGAGGAAAAAGGTGCAATTTCAAAACTTATGCCAAAAGTTATAACCAATAATCTTGCTTCTGAATTTAATTTCGACGGTCACCGGTATAAACAAGGTTTTAAATCAGCCTTAAAGTGGCAGGTAATCCAAGGTAATAATTATCAACGCAAAAATTTTTTTAAATCTTTTAGAAAGTTTTAAATGTTTGAAAATAGAGTATATAATTTTTAGTATAAAAACTTAGTCTTTATAAATAAATTATTATATGCCTAACATTTTTCTTGACAGACCGAAAAAATATCCTCTTGTTTTAAGAGGAATCCTCTTATTGCAATGTATATTTTCGTCTAGTACATGCTACAAAAGGATTCCTCTTTTTTTTTGTTAGATTTCCCGCGTACACCTTTTTAAGGCTTTTACGCTCTCTATACCCCATCTTTAACCTCACCTTTTGGAAATCCCAAATTCCCAAGTCCCCAAATTGCGGTCCGTAGCCGACTTTTATTAGAAGTATTCGCATTTGCCTGACCCTTTCTTGATCAGAGTAGAGGGAAACTACGGAAAACCTCTACTGAATACAGCCGGTTTATTGACTGTCGAGTCATGAATGTACATTTAAATAGTCATCCAAATGCACAAACATATCCACGACGTCAAACCTCCCGCTTAGTATATCTCGATTGCAGCGAAAACACCAGGGCTAAAGCGGGTACCGAGGCGGTCACCCATCCAAGTACTAACCGTGCTTGGATGTGCTTAACCTCGGCGACCGCAAGCCAAGACGCTTCACCGCCCGAGCTATACTATCGGTTAAGGATTCCTCTTATTTTAAGGATATTCCTCTTAAACATTTAGAGTAATATTCTTGATTTAAGAGGAATCCTATTAAAATAAGAGGAATCCTTTTGCAACATATACTTGAGGTTCTTTTTTCGGTGCACTTCTTCGAAATAAATACATTTATTTGTGATATACATAAATGATTTTTTTTCTTTTGTTTACAGGTGCTTTATCCCTCAGGTATGAGAATTCGGATTTAACAGTTGCTGTTGTGGATATGCGTTCATGGTTGCGTAATGCTAAAGGACGTAAGCAAATTCCTACTGCTGATAGTAAAACCAAGAACCAAAGAGAGAAAAAACGAATCTCTACTACTCCTAATAATAGTAAGGACCAAGTCGTTTAAAATTTGTTTAAAATTTTCTGAATTTTAAAATTTGAATTTTAGGTAATATTCAAGAATCCTTTGATTTTGTTTTAAGTAATCTTGTTTCCTGTCAGTAATTAAACATTTGGTAGTTTCCGAACTATTTTTCATATTTTTCTTTTATTTTTAATCATTTTTCTTAAGTCATGCTAAGTTTTTTTTTGATTGATAGAGTTGTAATTATGTGATAATTCACAACTTGGCCAAGCCTTGCTTAAAATCACTAGTTTTGTACTCTTTGTTTCTTCTGCAAATTCATTCTGTTCATTGATTCATGTTACATTCCTTGTCAGTATTTAAGTTTTTCGATGTTCTATAATAATTTTCAATAAATAAAGTAAAAATTACTTTAATTAAAAATAGCCAAATATTAGTATAAAATATTTGCGTAACCTGTATTATTTACATTGCTATTGAACCATATTAATTTTTGTACGAGCAGCCACTATTGAGGAGCGATGCATTGGCGATACTGCTCCCGTTGTTTGCTTGGACTTACATCAAGAATAATCTAATGGCATCCTAATGCTAAATTAGTTATCTAATTGTCATGTTTTTGAAGATTTAGATATCGAATTGATAATCTACGACGTCAAATATAATAGTATTATATAATATAATAAGATCATTCACTTCTTGCTGGGAATATACTATTACTATATTACTGGGGTCTGATAGACCCCAATTTTGATATCAACAGACGTCTGATAACCTCCAAACTAGACGTCTAATAAACTCCAATCTAGACGTCTATAGACGTCTAGACGCAGATGTCTATAAACGTCTATGTAGATCTCAATTTAGACGCCACTTAGACGCATTTACATCGACGTCCTAGACGTCGAATAGACGTCTACTAGACCTTTCATTTCTCACTGGGATGTAAAATTAAATTGAACGATTTGAAACATTTAAGAAATTAATTTTGATAACTACATCAAATCAACATTCTCAATTCTATTTTGATTTAAAAACGACGAACTAAAATTTTATTTATGTTATTCTGATTTCATATACATATATATAAAAAATGATAATTCTAACCACCCATATATTTTTATTGGGTGGGGTTAAAATTTTGGTCTAAAATAGAACAAGTGCCTGTCAAGTTAGTATCCCTCCAAAAATTACGAAAGTAAATATATAGTTTCGAAAGATTTTTTGTTAAATTAATATTTTTCTTGTAAAGCACTAAAAATAAGGTTTGACCACTTCAAATTGAATGTCTCATGTTTAACAGTCATGATCAAAAAGCGAAGGGTGGTGACAACGGTTACCATTTTTCTAAAAATTCCGAACATATTAACGTTCCTGACTTTTTCGAGTTGTTAGTTGTAAGAGATGTTTTGACTCTATCTCCAATGTTAAGAATTACATCTGAATTACGTGGTTGTTGCTTTGTAGAGGCAGAAGATACATTTTTCCTTTTTTTATAATAGTCAAAAGTCGATATACACAATAAGTTAGGGAAACTACTCCTGCAGCAATTAATAGATAATTTACATGATTTTCATGTGTCCACCATATTCGACTCTTTTTTTGACGCCGAAGAAATAGGTCATTTAGTTTCTATTCCAGTTGATCAAGTGTTTCAACATTTTGTTAATATTTACTTTCTATGGTTGTATCTTTTTTCAAATTGATGGTTTCTGATGATTTAATAACAGTTTCATTCTATTGTCCTAAAATTGGCGCTAGTTTCTTCAAATTTAGTTCAACATTCGATTCATAAATTAGTTCTGAAATACCCTTTCGTGTTTGTAATGCTGGTAAAGTGACTGTTGGTGCTCGGGCGGTACATCCTGGTGCTAGTTGTAATAGTGATATCTCTAAGATATTTATCTTGCTATGATATTTTGATAAACATTTTATATTAACACTAGTTTCAGTATTAACTGAATACAACAATTCTCTAATAGTTTTTAGTCTTTGCAAGAATGGTTCATCATTATACTCTAACTTGACACTACAAGTCTTTAAGGTTGTGATTAAAGGCTGCAACAATATCTGTATCTCGCATGAAGGATTTCTGGAAATGTCATAAATTGCTGGAGATCCTCTTGTCCCATGAACATGTATGTTAGTTGGGTGTCATCTAATGCAAGGTAATTATATTGATAATCTATGTATGCTTTTGCTGTTTTGATTCCTAAGATTGATTGAAAAACTGGAAGAGGGTGTATTCTATAAATAGAATACAGTGGTTCCATTGTTAGCAGTATGCTTAATTGTTGTCAACTAATCAGATTTCTAAATTTTTATTCTGTAGGTAAATTTTTTTGTGAGACAAATCTATAGTAGTTCCTCTGACAACGCTGTTTAGTAGAATCTGTACTAAACGTGATTTGCAGAATGTACTGCCCTATTGAAAATTCCTGCGAAAGAACACACATATTTCGAGTTCCTTCGTAAGTTCCCTCGTATGTTCATATGTGGTTTACCACACAGGATCTTTTACAAAAGGATCCTGTAAGGAACTTGTTTGTGAACTATCATGCTTTCCCACATGTTAAAAATAATTGCAACACAGTACCTTTAAAGTGTTCCTAAATAGGTTCCTGCATGGTAACCTTAATAAGATTATTTACAAATTTGTTAAAAAACAAGCAAGGCAACAATGACAAATAAAAAAAAAATCAAATTCAATCACATTTAAAAAGTGAAGTGAGACAAATCTTTGGGGCATATAATGCTTTATTTTTACATTTTATCACGGAAAATCAAGAAGAGTTCTACAATATGACCAGAATGACTCCAAGTGATTTTGAAGAACTCCATAACCTAGTTGCACATAGACTCGAAAAATTTAGCCGCAGAGAAGCACTTGGAACAAGATTCCGTTTAACACTGACATTACAGTAAGTTAAAAAAATTGTAATAAACAACATTATTTTAAAATCCACTTTTTTTTAATAATATAAAGATTTCTTAATTTTTGAACTTTGATATTAATTTTTGTAATTTTGATACATTAGGTTATTAAACAAAAAAAAATATTTTGTATTAAATGTTAATTATTTTTTTCTGTCAATTAAATTACTACATGTTCCATATTATGTACAATATACAATATTTGGTAATTTTATAATAATTATTTTATATCCACAGTATTCTCGCTAACGGTGACAGCACTCGAACAACGGCATTTTTTTCGGGTAGGCCGATCAACTGTCTACGAAATTGTTAAAAAAATGGTGGCAGTTATCTGGGAGGAATTGTCTCCTTGGTACGTACGACCAAGAACTCAACGAGAATGGATGTTGATCGCGGCAGGTTTCCGAGCTAGATGGTACTTTTCAAACGTTCTGGGCGCCCTGGATGGGAAAGAATTCAAAATACGACCTCTTCCACACACGGGAACTTTGTATTATAATTATAAAAAATTTACGAGCATCAAAATGATGGCAACTTGTGACGCTTTCTATCGTTTCACGTGGGTCGACGTCGGAAATTTTGGTTAATAAGTTGAAATTGATTTATTTGATTACATATATAATATTTAGCTTGGTTAATGAATTTTAAATTTCTTTAATGAAAGAAAAAAATTTTTAAATCAATTTATATTTAACATATAAATTTTATTATATACTTGAAGGCAATTTAAGTGATCTTTCAGTGTTTAGAAACACTCACTTTTATGAGGATCTGCGAAAAGGGTGTGTTGATTTACCTCCCAGCTGTGAATTGCCGCGAACGAGGATAAAAATGCCCTATTTTTTTATTGTTGATAAAATTTTTCTGGCTACGGAAAAAGTGATAATACCATTTGCTCGCCGCTATGGCCTTGATGCTGGGCAAAAGAATTTTAATTATAGGTATGCTCATTTTTTCTAAGTTAACCTACTAACAACAATAATCCCTTAATTAATTTGCAATTAAAATTATTATTACTATTATTATTATTATTATTGTTTTTACTATTATTATAGATTATCAAAAGCGCGCCATACAATAGAGGCTGCCTTTGGAATCCTCACGGCTACTTGGCAGATTTTAAAGGATACATTGAAATTTAAAGTTGAAACTTCTATTAATATTGTTCTGGCAACAGTTTGTTTGCACAATTTCCTAATCACCCGACGTTTGCAACGAGGAGAGGAAGTGCAATGGGATCCACAAAATGACAGATTTTACGACGTTAATCCTGGTAAGTATCAAAACAGAAAATATACCCAATTTGGTACTGTTTAAAAATTTTTAAATTAAATTTTGCTTAAATTTATTTGTTTTATACTTTAATTATGTTTTTCATTTATTAGTTTCAATTATTTCAAATTTAAATCAATTTCTAATTTAATCGGTAATATTAGATAATAGACAAGTGGATGAATTTTTGGATAACCATCAGGATGCAGTAAATATAAATATGACTCGTCAACGGGAAATTCTTATGGATTATTTTATGTCGCCAGCTGGTGAATTGTAAAGAATTTTTTAAATATTAAATTTTTTTAGGATTTAAAATTTAATGCAACAATATTTATTTAAAAAATGTTTATTTTTCAAATTAAAAACTGTATTCTAAAATTAGTTGAAAGAATTTTTTTTTAAATGAAGAAAACTTGAAGTGATGACACCTAAAAAAACTGTATAATTACTGTATTATTGAACTTCTATTGTATGTTTATATTTTTCAAGAATTAATCAAATGTCGTTAAAAATTTCGCTTTGTTCTATTGCATTTAGAGATTTCCAATCTTTGTGAAGAATATTTAAAAAGCCATCCGTAGCTGGCTCAACTGGTTTAACGACTTTTAAAAATTTCGATTTTGCGTTTCTGTTCTTGTTTTTCTCTGTCGCCTGCTTTAATTTGGCCAGTTTGGTGAATTCGGAATTCATTTTTCTTGTATCTTTACAAAGAAGAATCACCTCGTCTTGCACTTCATTGAATTTTTCTTTTTCTGACGCCTTTGTTATCGCGAATTTGTCAAATTTCCTGCATCGGTTGCCGTTGTGAATTTATTCCTGGACGTGGTGCTGCAGGCAATGTAGGTCTCTTTGATTTAATTTGATTCGATTCAAATTCGTTATGCCTTTTTGGTACCGGTTTGTTTCCTCGATTTGGATTTTGTTGTTGTCCATTTCTATTTATATCACTTTTATGGTTGGAAGAGGTTTTTGCGCCAGGTGGTGAAACTTGAAAATGTGTGTTTTGCGCTGTAGTTGGTGTTGATTTGTTTGTGTTTCCTTGTACTTTGGCAAAGTCAAATTCTTGTTGCTCTTCGTTTTCATTTCTTGTTTCTGCTTCATTATTTGCAAAGCTGGGCATCGAGTAAAATGTAGTGGGTCCCGGTCGCAAAAAATCCAAAGTGTTTTGCCTATTGTGTGATGCAAATGCAGAAGGTGGGGATTGTGGTGGTGGTGGCTGCGTTGGTGGTGCGGATGGTGAGAATAGTGGTGGTGGCGGCGTTGATGGTGTGGATGGTCGCGGTTGTGATGCTTGCGAATGGCGAAGATTTACCGAGGCAAATGGTAAAAGTTTTTTTTCTGTTGCGGTTTTTGTTGGCAGTGTAAATCTGGAGTCTATTTCGTATCTGGCACCAGTTGCGGATGACTGAGATGGCACAAGTGTGAAACGACGCATGCTTGGAGCCTCTACGAAGAAACTCGGAAAAGTTGACCTCCATTTTCTGAATGTCATTAATGTTGCTTGTGTCGATGTCTGATTGTAGAGATTTGAAAAAGCAGCGGCTTCTGCTGCTGACATTCTCCGTACTGTAAGCGCAGGGGCTGCTTCAAGCGCAAGGGTTGCTCCAAGCGCAGGGGCTGCTCCGAGCGCAGAGGCTGCTTCAAGCGCAGGGGCGCTCCGATGGCTGGGGCTTCAAGCGCAGGATTGTCAGATTGACAAGAGTCGTCACTTTGAAAAAATAATTAAATTATTTATTTAATATATATTATTATAATTTATAATAATTATTATTTATATAATTTTTTTTAAAGTAAAACAAGGGGTTACACACATTTTCAAAGGGAAAAAATATGATGATATTTAAAAAAAAAACATTTTTCTATAAATGACAAAAACGTTTCGCATTGTCTTCCTAAAAAAGGAAATTTTTATAATTCCTTCAAAAGGAAGATTTTTTTTAACTGAAAACAAAAGATTAAATAACAAACCTTTTATGTGAAATAAAAGGCTTCAGAAAAGAGAGTTTGTCGTACAAAGCCCATTTGGTGTTGCCTTCTTTATCGTGGTTACTAAAATTGCGGCGTAAATTTCCCCACTCCTTTTTTGCATCTGAAAACAATCATGAAATATAATAATAATTATAATGTAAATTACTGACATTTCACTGATTTCCAGTGAAATTTCACTAATGGAAATCTTGATAAGAGATAGGCACTGAGAATCAGTGAATTTTTCACTTATTTGCAATTAAAATTTCACTGATTGAATTAGTCAACCTCAGTTGGTAAAATAGAAATGTCTGATTCAATCAGTGAAATTTTAACTGCAAATCAGTGAAATATGACTTCTGGCTATTATTTCAGTGAAATCTCACTGATTCAAATTGAGAGTGCAAATGCAAAGGACATATGTTTGAGATAAAATTGACAATTCTTCTAATAGAAGTCGGGTTTCTTTCGCTGATTAGCCTAATCCAAGTCTCTTTAATAACATTCTCATCATCTGAAGAAGATATATATTTCTTTCTAATTTCCTGAAGGGAATTACATTTAATAAATATATGGAAGTCGTCACTCAATGGCCTTTGTTCTTCGCATTTACATGTTTGGTTTGCTGAAAGCTTGTAAGATTTGCCCTTAATTACAATCCTGGTTTTGTATTCATTTAACAGTCTTATTTGAGACAGTATTCTAATTAGTGACAGCGATATTTTAGTTTGTAAATATGGTTGCGGACCAGCGTACAGTGGTATTTGTGTATATAACTTAAGAGATGAGGAAATCTGGAGTCTCGAGGTATCCTTTTCGAACATAAAGTTTTGAAATTTTTTAATTAGCTTGATTTTATTTATTTTTAAAGAATCGGATAAGAGATTATTCCAGATTTCTTCCTCTCCAATGTGAATAAAAAAGCTTTTAACCTGAAGGGCCCAATTATATTTGGCGTTTGCCATTTTTCTATCCGATAGAGCTCTCAATTTTTCGAAACAATTTCTAGGATATCTCTCCTGCCCCATATCCAGAATCTTCTCTAACCAATTTAAAATCATTTTAAACACACGAACAACCAAATGCGGACTACCCGTCTCTATACGAATTGCATAATTCGGCGTATTTGAAGGGACATTGAGGACATCCTTATAAAACCCTGTGTGGATTTTTTCAATTTCATCCATATACCGAAGTGACCAAACAAGCGCCGCATACAATAAGGTACTAGATACAAGACTGTCAAACAATTTTTCCACTGCATTCCATGATTCTGGATTTAAGCTATACAATAAAGGAATAGTAGTACCCTTAGCCAGACCAGCCTTGCTTTTGACTGATTGAGCAGCTGACGCAAAACGTGCAGATTCGGCAAAGGGTACCCCCAGATAAACATATTTATTTGTTATTTCTATTATCTCATTACCAAAGTATAGAGTCGGATATTTCTTTTTGTGACCATGGCCACCCTTTTGGAATATTACCACATTGGTTTTTTTAATATTAACTATGAGTTTATTTATTGAAGCATATTCGTAAAGACATCTTATGATTTTTTTCATATCTACTATGTTGTCAGCCATAATTATTAAGTCATCAGCATAAGCGAGTAACAATATCTCTGTAAGGTGATTTATTGAAACCCCTCTTATACCTTTATTAATTAAGAATTTTTCCAAGTCTGCTATATACAGGTTAAAAAAGGAGGGACTTAGAGTTTCACCCTGTAAAATTCCCTTGGTAACATCCACCGGTTCAGATAGCCCCCCACCCTCCTTTATCCCCCTTTTTTTATATATCATTATTGTATTTAATTGAGACCATGCCCGGGGGACTTTTTCGGAGGTCATTACTCCACCAAATAGATCCCTTAAGTAAATGATCCAGCTTTCAGGCAATTTTTTTAGGAATTCATATGGTATTTCATCGGGTCCGGGAGATTTATTATTTTTAGTATTTATAAGAGAGATTTCTACTTCCTCCACAGAGATAAACGCATCTAAATAATCATTACCCATTACTGGATTTCTCAACGTATAATAGCTTTCATCCCGCATCGGAAAATGGTCCCTAAAAAAATCTGCCCACAATTCTAAACCAATTGGATTTGATACAGCAGACTTTCGACGAAATCTATTAACTGAACTCCAAAAGGAAGACGAGTCTTTTGAAACCGAAAGCGATTCTAACATACGATTATTGTAATTCGTTTTTTTAGATTTAATTAGCTTTTCATGTATTTTTCTAAACGTGTTATAGTCCTTTGTTTTATCTGGGGGAAAACCTTACCGTCTACATTCCGTTAATTTATTTTTTAATAACTTTTTACTTACAAGACATTCCTTGTCAAACCATGGCTTGGAATGACCCAACCTTGAATTAGTTCTCGCAATCAAATTCAAACTCTCAGAAACATTCTTTATTGTATTTATCAAATTATCAGCTAAGTCGTCAATATTATCCGTTGAAATTGGTACATTAGTGCTAATTGACATTTTATTTTTATAATCATCCGATGTATTTTCCTTACATTTGAATTTATTTTTAACAATATTTAATTTTACGGACATGTCTAATGTGAGAGCCAGGGCGAAATGGTCCGATCCTGAGATCAAGTTTATTACTTTTAAGTTTTTTACTAAATGCGTTGAATTAAGTCTGATCCATATTAGATCTATTAAAGATTTGCTACCTAATGAGTTTAAAAACGAATAGTTTGCCGGAATATCACCCGTAACTCTCCCATTCAACAGAATAAAACCGTTCGATTCCATCCATTCAACCAGAATTTCCCCTATTTTATTTATTACAGAGTCAAAGCTGGCTCGACAGTTTACAATATTATCATTCGTCAAGTTCAATTCCTCATCCAATTGATTAAGATCTCCCACTCTACAATTAACATCCCCTCCCAAAAAATAGGGATTTCAGGGCAGTTTACATATGTTAAAAATAACAGCTTTTTTAATTGATTTAAGCTTTCTATTATATTGACATTAGGATTAAAATAAATCAGGCATACTTTAAAATGTGAGTTATTTTTCTTGAATTTAGTTGAAATAATTGAATCCCGTTTGTATAAAATTTCTGATTTATAAACATTCCAGTTGTATACTATCATTAGCCCCCCTTAGGTCTACCTCTACCATCTATCTTTGTTGCCGGAGAAGAGATGACCTCCCACTGTAGGTTCCCTAGTGAAGTGAAGAATGAAGGTGCGCGTACGGCCCAAGTCTCCACAATACATATTATATCCGCCTGCGTTGACACCTCGAGAAGACTAGAGATATTGCTGGATCCTCTGGAGTTCCAATACAAGATCCTCGATGAATTGCCAAAATCAGAACGTCATTCTAGAGTATTGGTTGAGTCTTTCCTTATAATAAAATCAGCCAGGGTACCCGTCGAATTATTGTTTAGTGCTTTCAAGGTTTTTTTTAGAGTTGTTTGTTGATCCCGGTTGCCTTCCTCGTTTTCGAGAGATAGAAAAGAGAGTAGATATATTTGAATCCGTGAATAATATAATATAAATAAACTAATTCCGTTATCTATTTATTTTTGTCTTCATATAGCTGGGTGAATTATAATCATATTTCTCCTGCGCCGAGCTTTATACCTATATATAACTATATATATTTCGGTTGCTAGGTGTGAAAACATTATATATATATACCTCTGATTTTGAATTTGAGTTAAAAAACATGATATCGTGTTTCAAAGCAAACCCGAGGTTTTATATATATTTACTCATATATATAGCAATCGTTTTTTAGGTAATAAAGGGTTTTCGAAAATGCGAACATATTACACATGCTTCTTCTTTTGTCGAAGAAAAAGAAAAATATTTAATTAGCTTTAAATTCTTTATTATTTAAAAAAACATCTTTAATCTTTCATATAAATTAAAAAGAGATATGAAATTGCCAAAGTCATAGAATTTTTATTTGTAAGTAAAAAGTTTAAAACAATATAATTTATAAAACGAAGAAAAATACCTTCGTCAAATTATATTACCATATAATTTATTGCATAATGAAAAAACATCTGCAAAAAACTAGAATTTGCTAAACGTTTGACAAAAAAAAAGGAAATTTTTTAAAATATTTAATTTTATTTATGGAACTAATATTTTATAATAATTAAGTTTATCGATTGTCCTTTGTGGGAATAAAATATTATTTATGTTTTGGTTAGGTTAAAATATATAATTTTCTAATAGTTTTTGAATGAGAATAATAAAAATATAAGAAATTTAAAGTTATATGAAATAATAATAGTTATACAATTTCGTACATGTAATAATTAACATGAGTAAAGAAAACAAATTTTATAACATAAAATTGTAGTTAATAAACTCAAAAAATTATTAAATTTCTTAAATATTGAAACTACGCATTCTTTAAAATATTGTCGGTGAATGACGAGAAAGTTGATGATGTTGATGATGACGAGTATCGTCACGAAAATTATGGTGATGATTATCGTCCTGCAGATGATGATGACGATCTACTTCGCGAAGATGATGAAGATAATAGTTAAGATAATCCTGAAGATAATGGTGATGATGAAGATGATGATGGCAATGGTGATGATGAAAATCGTCAAGAAAATCAGCAACGTCAAGAAGGTATTTTTATTTTAGAAATTTTTAACAAATACATATTTTATTTTTAATTTTTATTACATTATTGCAAATTTTTGCATGCTGATAAACTTTTTTATTGTCACTTGTCGGATCACCTGTTGTTTAAAACGATGAAGTAAAATCAAAATTGAAACCTACTAAGCAACGTATAAACAAAATTATGACTTTACTAATATAAATTTACTGCTATGTAATTTAATTTGATTTCCAATTAAAAACAATTTTTTACAGATGCTCATCTTCGCAGGATTGAAGGAGAAAATGATTTTTTTATGATTTTGAAAGAATTGTAGCGTCGAGTTTTGAACGAAAACCGAGGTAGATGTTTTTACGAGATTAGACTGATAATACAAGAGAAAAGACGACAGCGACAATAATTACTATTTAAGACTTACTATACATATTTACTTAAAATTACTACTATTTTATAACAACCTTCATTGGACAAAATAAATAGTTAAATTTAAATGTCTTGTAATTATTCATTACAATATATCATCAAAAAAAAGATAATAATGTACTTCATAATATATGTACTGTAGGTACGAACTAGTGAAGGAAACTTCAAAGGATATCATGTAGGAACACACACTACTTACCAAGAGCAAGGTACGTACAAACTTGTGAAAGAAACTTCAAACGCAAGATCATCTCTCGGATTCTACGTAGGATCTTACATTAAAAGTTGTTTATAAAAGAAATTGTACATGATCTTACACAAGAAAAATCATGAGATCACAGGAATTTTTTAATAGGGTGAAGCTCTTCTCTCCGTGAAGGTTATAGAATAATATATCAAACGGTAGTGAAACGTCAAAATGTTAATATGAAATTATCATCAAAGCAGATGTGAGTAACGTTTTTGTTTTAAACTGAAATAACTTTTATTTACAATTTTTTGTCATGTAGGTATTAAGTAAAAATGACCAATTTAGCAATAACTCAAAAAAAGGATCAGCTACGATTTTGGTCTTTACGATTTTTAAAGCTCTAAAGAATGAGGAATGAAATGCCGCTATCCGATTTTGTCACCATTTTTGCAAAACCTAAATCTACTTAAAGCCAAGCGTGATACAGTGCGCATTCGTAGGTAATTGACTAAAGGAAAACTAGGAGGTAGTCAATTGGTTGTCGAATCAGATATATACCCAATACTCTTACTTGTCGCGCACTAGAAAGATCAAGAAACATCCTTGAGAAAATATCTTAAACCAGGGGCCACCATGAGTAAAAGATACGTCCCTGAGTTTCGCATCCAGATGAAAGAGAAGCTCCTCTATTCACCAGGTAGCGGTAAACGTGATAGGAAGTACACATCTTAGCGTCGTTTCGAGGTGGCTCCCACAGAGAAGTCGCAAGGGTGACGCACTAGGTACGAGGAAGGTGTCTATCACGGTCTCTCGCAGAAGCTCCTACAGAGAGTCCGTTAAGAGAGAAGCTCCTCTATTGAGCACCAGGTGGTCAGGAGTGAGTCGCTTCCAGTCGGCCAGGGAAGCTTCTCTAGGCGAGTCGGAAGACGATTGAGGAAAAGGTGCGAAACAAAAGGTATATCACTGACAGCCAGGTGACAGTGAGTGGTGGAGGAAGAGAGTGACACTACTACTACTTACGTTGTGTACTTTCTTTCTACGGAACATACGGCTGGGCAGTAAACTTTGGGGGTTTATGAAGTGCTTTACCAAATTTATAATTTTTTATAAAAAAATTACAATATATATTATAATATAATTATGCTTAGTATATTTCCATATTACTTTAAGTAAACTTACAGCAACTTTACGAGAAGCATACAACAACCTTACCATGTAAACTTACCACGACCTTACTGTATAAGTTTACCTTAGCGGAAGTTTTAGTTTAGTAAGGCGGAAGTTTTCAAATGGCTTCAAGTTTACTGCAGGCTTACACGGTAACCTTACAATCCCTACAAATATCCTTACAATAACCTCACAGTAAGAAGTCGTGCTATGTGGGATCTTAAGGGCAGGTCACAGTCGTATGGCAATAGGCAACCAGGTCTTACATTAAAAAAAAGTTTCAAAATATAAGTGGAAAAGTGATTGGAACATTAGGAAAGATTCAAAAAGTAAATAGGATGATATTTTTGACAAGGAAAATAATAAAAAAAATTTTTTACAATATATTTCTATTTAGACTAAATCAACAGGTAACAGGAGACATCAGATTTTAGTCTATATTTTCGCTGAGCGCTGGCACATGGTGCCACGCGTACATAATTTGTGAAAGTAAAGAGTGAATACTTTCTCTTTCCATGCAAACATGCAGACCCGCGCGGAGACTTGTGCTTTGGAAAGTGGGGATGTCAGTTTTTGAACTGTAGCCTGTAAATTTTACATTTATAAAATTACAGAACAAAATGTAACAATTTTGAAAATGAGAAATATTTTCTTATATAATAATATAATATGATTCAAATTTAATTAAATAAATTATTTCGCTGGGTTATTGGAAAAAAAGGACACGTCATAGTTAAATCAAACGGACGTATCCTTTTTTTCCACTAACCCAGCGATTTCATTTTAATTTATTTAATTTGTTAAATATTTTAATTATATATATTTGTCCTGACGCGGTGAAAGGGACCTTACGGTTCCAAAGCAAATTTTACAGGAGAGGCGCTCGAAGTGTAGCACGAAAATAGACATTTGAGTAGTGGGGACGTACAACTGCAAATCAGCACCACTGCTCACCACTACAACGCTACACTCATATATCTGTGAGCATGCTACCTTCGTGCATCTTCGGCTCTACCATATCTTGTACCTCCCTACTCTTTCTAAGCTCTGATGTAAACATTGCCCTGGGCCCGGCAAATGGATTCAGTTTATATTAAAGTTAATTGATTAATTTTTATTGACAAAATAATACGTAAATAACTTGAAATATCTTGTTCGGATTTGTCGGATTAATTAGATGAGGGCGAGCTGATTAAGAAGCATCTCCATTTTTAAAAGTAATTTTGTGGTTATAAAAGTTGGATTTTTGACAGAAGTGGGGACAGACATTGAATCTATGTGGCGCCAATTCTAGCTAGTGGCCGCTGCTGAACTAACTTACCCCAAATTACTCCACTTTAAATCTTTAATAAAATAATTTCCTCACAATATTATTGCAAAAATAATATTCCTCTATTATTCCTCCAAATGCCAACTCGAAATACTTTATCCTTTAAAGATGAGAAGAAATTTACGAAACCCCTTTTTGACAATGTTTAAACATTTTTTTAATAATTATTTATTAATTCTCTGAAAATCGTTGTTATCAAATAAAATTAATTTTTATTATTTATTTTATCAACAGAGAAATTTTCAATTTTTACTTTTCTTACAACAGTAAAAATAACATTACTTTTGCTGTATAAATAAGTTATATGTCTTGAATTTAAAATATAAATTATTATTATTATACATTATTAAAATAATGAAAATCTAATAAATTGTTTATTGCAATTTTACTGGCTTTAATATGAGATAAATCCATTTTCCGGGCCCAGCGCAATGTATACATCAGAGCTTAGAACTAGTGGGGAGAGACATGAAATGGTAGAGCCGAAGATGCACGAAGGAAACACGCTCACCGATATACGAGGGTAGCGTCGTAGTGGTGAGTAGTGGTAGTGGTTTTGCAGTAGCCACGAGGCGCCCGAGAATACGCGGAAAAGTACTTATGTTTAAAGCTATATAACACAATAAGTATTTGAAGGAGACAAATTTTAATTGTTGGAAATGAAAAAGCCATTCAAAAACTATCGATTGGTATAAAAAAATAAAAATCGATTTATTTAATCTTAAGGTCCCTTTCACCGCGTCAGGACACATATTTACTTTTAGTGAAATTGACATAACCTCATCTGTCAACATTATTTTACAATAATTTTTTTATATTATAATTGATAAAGGAAAATAAAAATAATTTTAATAAATTAGTTTGAAAACAAATTTTTATGAATAATAAATTATATATATGGGACGTTTCACGTCAACCGGCCCAGAGCTCTATCCAAAATTCTAATCAACGAAAATCAACTTATTACGGCTCAAAATAATCGTCAGCTCATACTGCTTCGAATAAAAAGTGGCGAATTAAAAAATTCAAAATGGCGTCCTTACTGTACCGTGTTTTGCAAATTTTTTTACTAACTTAGCAAACAAATTTACTAACTTCCTTGAGAAAATAATTGCAACTTGTTGGATAATGTCACTCTTATGTTTTTGGGGTCGCTGATTACGAATCTGAAGTCAGATTTTTAAAATTTTTCAAATTCAAGATGGCGCATCCAATATGGCGGACATTATTATTAAAATTTGATCAAATTTGCTTGAAACTTGCTACTCGGGGGTTTTTAGGGTCGCTCATTACGAATATAAAGTCAGATTTTAAAAATTCAAAATGACGGATCCAATATGGCGACCACATTTTTTTAAAAATTATCAGATTTGCTTGAAACTTGTTACTTGGTGGTTTTTAGGGTCGCTAATTACGAATCTAAAGTCAGATTTAAAAAATTTTTTAAATTCAAAATGGTGGATCCAATATGTCGAACAAAATTTTTTTTAAAATTATCAGATTTGCTTAAAACTTGTTACTCGGGGGGTTTTTGGGGTCGCTGATTACGAATATAAAGTCAGTTCTTAAAAATTTTCCAAATTCAAAATGGTGGTTCCAATTTGGCGACCAAATTTTTTTTTAAAATTATCAGATTTGCTTGAAACTTGTTACTCGAGGATTTTCGGGGTCGGTGACGACGAATTTGAATCTGGATTTTATAAAACAAGAATGGTGGTTCCAAAGTGGCTAATAAAATATTTAAAAATTGCATGGATTCGCCACCCTTAACTCCATTAACCACCCCCTTCACATTATTCAATTAGTTGTTTTAAATTTTTCTTCCATACAAATTTAGGCTTCATTTAAAGGATCTTAAATATCATAAAAGCAATTTTTCAAAATACTACCCTTAATCCCCAAAACTACCCCATAATATAGAAATTTAATATTTTTTAAAATTTACTCTACATAAATCTTTTATAATTTTAGCTAATTTGAGGCTTTTAAATAGCCTTAAATTAAATTTTGAAATATCTACCCTTAACTCCAAAAACCTCATCCCTTAAATATTTAAATTGCTTTTTTAAAATTTTTCCTTTCCTTTATAAAAATTTTTTCCATATCATTTTTTTACAATTTAAGCACAACTGAAACTTTCAAATATTCTCAAATTGAATTTCAAAAACTGTCCTTAACTCTAAAAACCTTAACCTCAAAAATCAGCCTCATTACATTTAAGTTTATAAATGCAAACAAATTTTACAATTTCATCCGCCATATTCGCTCCACCATTTTGAATTTTTAACAACTTTTACATCAGAATCGTGATCTGTGACCTGATTTTTAAAAGTTGACGTAAGATTCGTGAACATCGACCCCAAAAATCCCCGAGTAACAAGTTTCAAGCAAATCTGATAATTTTTAAAAAATTTGGTCGCCATATTGGATCCGCAATTTTGAATTCTTAAAATCTGACTTTATATTCGTAATCAGCGACTCCAAAAACCCCCGAGTAGCAAGTTTCAAGCGAATCTGATCAAATTTTAATAAAAATGTCCGGCATATTGGATGCGCCATCTTGAATTTGAAAAATTTTAAAAATCTGACTTCAGATTTGTAATCAGCAACCCCCCAAAAACATAAGAGTGACACATTATCCAACAAGTAGCAATTTTTTTCTCTAGGTAATTAATACATTTGATTGCTGAGTTAGTTAAAAAATTTGCAAAACCTGGTACAGGAAAGACACCATTTTGAATTTTTTAATTCGCCACTTTTTATTCGAAGCAGTATGAGCTGACGATTATTTTGATCCGTAATAATTTGATTTTCGTTGATTAGAATTTTTTATAAAGCTCTGGGTCGGTTGACGTGAAACGTTCCATATATATGGGGCATTCCATATGAAGTGATCAAGGTGAAACAAGTTTTTTCTCCTATCATGCCCAAACATAGGGCATTTTGTAGTACTATTAGATGGTAATTTTTAGTACAAATATTTTTCTATTTTAACCAATATTTTTTAGGGGGTAAAAGTTTTAGGATACCCTTTACTTTAATAATTTCTATCTCTCACACAATTGAATAAAAAAATTTTGCCAATATCAGTTTTGATAGGTTTTTTTATGTCCTTTCGATTGGTAATATGCATTTTTGAAAAAAAAAATTTTTTGACCAAAAAAAATGAAAGTCAAAAATAAATTTGACTTTTTTGGGGTGACAGACCCGATTTTTTTTTTTTTAAACGAAAGCTGAGGTTTTTTTCTATAAGGCCATATAAATGAAAAAGTGGGACTAGCACGATTAACCTTTGAAAATTAGAGATTTGTATTTACTTGAACGCTGCGAGCTATTATTGTCATCGCGCGCGGTAGCTCGCAGCGTTCAAGTAACTACAAATCTCTAATTTTCAAAGGTTAATCGTTCTAGTCCCACTTTTTCATTTATATGTCCTTATAGGAAAAAACCTCAGCTTTCGTTTAAAAAAAAAATCGGGTCTGTCACCCTAGAAACGTCAAATTTATTTTTGTCTTTCATTTTTTTTGGTCAAAAAAATTTTTTTTTCAAAAATGCATATTACCAATCAAAAGGGCATAAAAAACCTATCAAAACTGATATTGGCAAAATTTTTCATTCAATTGTGTAAGAGATAGAAATTATTAAAGTAAAGGGTATCCTAATCCTATCCTTGATTACTTCATATGGAATCCCTCATATATATATATATATGTATATATTTGTACATTTTTAATCTTAACTATTAGCAAATTTGAGCACGACTTTTATAATTCATACGCATGCAATTGTACGAATTGAATAAGTTTGTGCGACAAGAATTACAGCCATTTATTTATATTATGCGACTCACAATAGAGTTATCAATTCGACGCGTATTCATGCAATTATATGCGTTTAATTTAATTCTCTATTCGCGAAATGACATTTTTTAGCAAACTTGCACACGACTAACAAACTTACAATTCATACGCATGCAATAAATTGCGCGTGCGCGAAACTTTAAACAGCGTGGTCATAACTGTCTCCACTTTTTTATTGTTCTTTATGTGTTTTATTAACATTTATTATTGTGTTTGGTATTATACGTTATATAATAAATTCTCCTATCCATTTAAACATTTTAATCGGTAGTGAACAAGTTTTTTACTGATTTATTTTGTGATTTTCTGGTTTAATATAACATAACCTAAAACCATGTCTTCTCCTACTTTATTGTTGAATGGCAAAATGTGTCGGGGATGCAATATTGATGTTCAAAGGGAAATCTTGAGGTGTGACAAATGTTCTCTACCGTATCATCCTAGTTGTTATAAAAAGAGAAAATGCTGCTCATCAAGACCATCTTCTCCAAATCCAGTCTCAGTTTCATTTACGAAGGATGATTTGAAAAGTTTAATGAAGGATCAACTGGAGCAGATAACTCAACAAATTGACCCCCTTAAAACAACATTGAACCAAGTCTCTGAACGTGTGATCCGTCGATCTAACATATTTTTTTTTAATATACCTGAGTTGCCAATCAATAATCCGAATTCCTCGACTACATTTTCTGACTCAGAATTAATTAACAAATTTTTCCACATTCTGTCCCTTGAAAATATTCCACAAATACATTCGTTGCTTCGTCTTGGTAAACGTCAACAGATGTCTCCACGGCCCCGACCGCTGAGAGTTACACTTACGGACGAAACACATGTCAAAAAAGTGTTATCAGCATTCAGGAGTTTGAAGCAAACCAACACTGCCTTACCAGAATTCCTACCGATGAATCTCATCCTATCGTGGGACAAAACACCTATGCAGGTCTCGCAGTACAAGAATGCATTACAATTGATGACGAAACGTGTGAAGGAAGGGGAGAGCGGTCTACGTATAAAATATCAGCACGGAGAACCTGTGATAATATCAACACCGACATAATTCATAGTCAGGTTGCTAGTGGTAGTGGAGTATCGTTGGGTGTCCCCTCTCCTGCTGGTCAATTTACTCCTTCTACATCTCATTCACATTTTAACTGTGAATTGCCGAAAACTAGTGGAAGTGGTAGTGGTGTGTTCTCGGTTGTGCAACCTCCCGCCGGCAATCTTGTCTCTTCTGTTTCTCATTCTTCTCACACCGCACGTTCGTTTGACTTATCTATTTATTACCAGAATGTGAGAGGGCTGAGAACAAAACTATTTTTATTACGACAGACTTTTAATTTATTTTCTTTTAAAATAATTATTTTTACTGAGACCTGGCTTACTCCTGCATTTAATTCTGCGGAATTAGGTTTAACAAACTTTGATATTTTTCGTTTTGACAGGAGTAAAAACACCAGTGACTCTCTACGTGGTGGTGGTGTATTAATTGCAAGTGATTCTTCCTTACATTCATCGCATATACCCACAAATGTTTTTTCTATTGAACATGTATTTATAAAATTAGTAAGAAACTCCACAATCTATATATTGGGATCATTCTACATCCCTCTTAATTCTAATTTAGCAGTTTATTCTATGGTTTGCACTATACTTAAAGATTTATATAATGTATACCCAAATGCTATTTTTTGTATCATCGGTGACTTTAATTTACCTAACGTTTCATGGAATGCTGAACATCACGATGGACCATCATGTACTCCTAATGCAGACTCTTCCAGACTTTGTAAAAGTATCGCTAGTCGATTGTCTGATTGTTTTGATTATTTAAATTTGATTCAGGTGAACGATATTGTTAACGCTCATGGTTCGATACTTGATTTGGTTCTATATAGTTCTATAAACTACTTATTGAATAGAACTAGTGATTCAATTTTACCTGTGGATGGTTATCATCCCCCCCTGATATTTACTATTCATAATGTAATTAACAATAGTGAAAATTCTTTGCCTAATTTATGCTACATTAAATATAATTTTGAAAAAGCAAATGTTGGTGGTATTCTTATATATCTTAATAATCTTGATTGGGATACTTTACTTGATACAACTAATTTGGATGAAGCTGTCAATATTTTTTACAAACAAGTTTATTTAGCATTCGATCTCTTTGTGCCACTAATAAGAATCAGGAGTGATAACTATCCACCATGGTTTACATATGAACTTAAACGTTTAGTCTATTTAAAAAAAATTGCACATCATAATTACAAATGTACAAAAGATCCTTAAATTTTCTGATCTGCGTGAAACTTGTAAATCATTGTCTAAATTAACTTTCAATAATTTTACAACAAAAACAGAACATTCTATTATTACTATCCCTCAGCAATTTTGGAGTTACGTCAATTCTTTCCGTCGGGAATCACGTATTCCTAAAGAAGTTCAATATGGTAATGTATGTGCAAATACTAGTGGTGAAATTGCTAATTGTTTTCGTTCACATTTTACCTCAGTTTGCAATCCGCCCTCTACTGGTATCCCCATGACTAATTCAAGTTATTCAAATAATTCTAATATTAACACTCACGAAATCTCAAAAGAAATGATATTATTAAAACTAAAAAATTTAAAAATCAATAAAGGGGCTGGACCTGATCACATTCCTCCCAATATTTTAAAGTCATGTAGCTCTGTTTTTGTTTATCCGCTATACATTTTATTTCACAGATCTTTAAAGTTGGGTAAATTTCCATTCGAATGGAAGAGAGGAATAATTGTACCGGTTTATAAAGATGGAGATAAAAAAAATGTTACTAACTACCGTCCAATTACTTTACTAAGTGCTGTATCTAAAGTCTTTGAAAGTATTATCTTTGATATGATCTATGAGCAAGTTGAACATTTGATAATTGATGAACAGCATGGATTCATGCGGCGTAGATCAGTCTTAACAAAGTTAGTTTTATTTACTAATTTTATGTTATCGAATCTTAAAAAGGGAATACAAGTTGATACTGTTTACACTGACTTTTCTAAAGCCTTCGATAAGGTTGATCATGCTATTCTAGTGGGAAAGCTTGTATCTTTAAGTTTTTCTTGTAATTTAATTAGTTGGATAAAAAGCTATCTTACTGACAGATATTCGTCAGTGCGTATTGAACATGAATTTTCAATTGTTTTCCTAGCAACTTCTGGTGTTCCCCAGGGATCGAATCTTGGGCCTTTATTTTTTCTGCTTTTTATAAACGACACAAACACTATATTTAAACATAGTTTATTCCTCTTGTTTGCTGATGACCTTAAATTATATAAAGCAATAACATGTGATCAAGATGCTCTTGATCTCCAATCAGATCTGAATGAATTAACAAAATGGTCAATAAACAACAAACTTTTTCTCAACATTAAAAAATGCAGTATAATTACTTTCAGTAAACTTCAGCTAATTAAAGAGTATCAATACAATATTGGTATTGATGTTCTCTCTAGAGCATCAGTGGTGCGTGACCTGGGAGTAACACTAGACTCAGAATTGGATTTTGGAAAACATATTTTAAATGTTGTCAATAACGCGACTAGAGTGTTGGGCTTTGTCACTAGAAATGCATCGCGGTTTAGGAATATAATAGCGTTAAAGGTCTTATATTTTTCATTAGTTCGACCAATACTCGAATTTGCTTCATTGATTTGGTCACCTTACCAAGAATACCTATTGATGGCACTGGAACGGGTGCAAAATAAATTTATGCGTTTTGTTGCTAGGCAGACGGGGATACCATTTGATAGATTTAGTCATGACTATACTGAACTGAGAAGGATTCTGGGTATTCCTCTATTAAGAAACAGATTTTTATTTACTGATTTACTATTTATGTTTAAAATTATTAACGGCATCATTAACTGCCCTCCACTCTTTTCTTTGCTAAATTTTGCTGTTCCTTTTAGACCAACCAGAAATCCAACTCTGTTCAGACAGTCTTTTCAAAGAACAAACTATGTAATAAATTCTGTTATAAACAGGATAACAAGAGAAGCTAATGAGTACCATAACAACCTTGATTTTTATGGTATTTCTCTAAGTAAATTTGTATGTAAGCTACGCTCTGAAATTTTTGATACTGCTTGAGAAATAACAAAACATTGTTTCGCACTGTCATTTTTCTTATGTTCTTTTTTATACTTTAGTACTCTTGTACGAAAGGGCATTGCCCGTATATATATGTAAATAAATAAATAAATTATACGAATTGAATAAGTTTTTGCGCCAAGAATTACAGCCATTTATTTATATTTTGCGACTTACAATAGAGTTATCAATTCGACGCATACTCATGCAATTATATGCGTTGCATTTAATTCTCTATTCGCGAAATGACAGTTTTTATCAAACATGCGCACGACTAACAAACTTACAAATCATACTGATGCAATTGTATGAATTTAATAAGTTTGCGCGACAAGAATGAAATTTAATGACAGTATTTTATTGATGTGAATTTCTTACCTCAATTTGTTGTACGATGTTGTGATTCATTGCAAGATTTCATCAAACACAAAATTTAACCGAACCGGGAAAAATGTGGGACTCGTCACTTCTTGTTATATATGTGTGATACGCACTGTCAAATGAAAACTTTATTATATTGCAAGAAAATTTCTTGTAAGCTGGAATGATCTTTTGGAACCATAATGCATTAACATTTGGAGGTTATGTTCAAGAAAACAATAACAAAGTAGGGTAGAGTCGTGAACATAAACATGAATAGATAGAGATCATTTTACTTTTGTATTATAACAGTGGCTGACAGAATTTAGGCTTTAGAACCAAGAACCAGGTCTCTAAATATAAATCTGCTGCTTAATTTTGAAAAAACTTGATGATATTTAATTTACTGTTTTAATATATAACATAAAAAATTTCTACTTTATTTGTCACTGTCACACACCAAAAAACTTTATTTTACATGTTTACTTTAAAAAGAAAATGAAAAATAATTATTTCAAGTCTTTAAATAAAGTGAAAGTGTATTGAAATTCTCTCTCTAACTTTGATTGCTACTTCCGCAGACAGCCGAAGTATGTGCAAGTGCCTATACCAAAAGGGAGCGCAGGATCGTTTCAAAAAAGTCACTTTTTAAACAGAGAAAATCAGTGACATTTTAACATTAATCTCAAGTTTTTAAAAGTTCCAAAAAAATTATCAAGCTACGAAAGTTTGGGATATTTCTCAATTTGATTATTTTTAAACACTATAATATTTTAGTAATATGTTCATTAATTCGTTATGTCATTAATTATTTGTTAAATACATACAATATAATAGGTATGTAATATGTTAGTTACAAGTGTCGTCAAATGTTTGTTCTTCTTTTCGTAAAACTATACTTTTTAATAAAAGAGAAATTGAAAAAGTATAGTTTTACGAAAAGAAGAACAAACATTTGACGACACTTGTAACTAACATATTACATACCGATTGTAGATTTGACATAATAGTAAATAATAATCCAAGCCTTCTCACAAGATTACTAATATTGTCTTTTTTTCAATAAAAAGATGTTATTTTTCGTTTCATCTAACGGTTTCTTATTTTATTTTGTAAAATAATTTTAACTATTTTGAAATAAAAATTGTACACTTTTAATAAAATTATACTATTGTCAAAACATGTTTTTTTATTCACGAAATATCTAAATATATAAGATAAATACGTATTAAAATAAATATTAAAAAAATATTAAATATATATATATTTATAAATAAGGATTATTCCTAATGTATACCTAACCTTTACTTGTACTGTACATAATCGATACTATTCTTTTAGTTGTATAATTAAATAATTTAGTTTGTTATAACGAATTTATTAGAATTTAAGTATCATGGAGAATTTTCAAATTCGTTGTAAAAGATTAAAAGAAATTTGATTAAAATTTTTAACGTGCGAATTTTAAAAAAAAAATTAGTGCTGTAGTCTATTCACGTGCAAGAATTTTGGAGAATTCAAGATTGATTCTGAACTTTACGAATTGAAAAGAATTAATGAGAATTTGTTCCAATTCGCGTTGTAGAATTAAAAAAATTATATCTCTTTAACCTGGTTTACAGAATTAATACGAATAGAACGTTCAATATTTCAATAAGCGTCAGACGAATTCAAGTTTTGAAAACAGGACCAGTTCGTATTTGTCGCAAAGCAGGATTAACTAAGGCCTTTCTCTTATGCAATACAATTGTTTTGAATTTTTCTCGTTTGCTGGGATATTAACTAATTTTTATTTTACACTTTTCAAAGAAAATAATTTTATAAAAAGAATTAAATAGAAAAAGAGAAGGAAGATTTAAAAAATATTTTTTATTATTATATTATAATTTTTAACATACATAAGTTTATAATAAAAATACATTTTTTTCCTTTGGAAGAAGATATAATCTAAAACAATTATAGTTTTATTGTATACTTACATCCTAATTTTTTATTAACTAAACTTTGATTCTTTTCTTTAAGATGTAATCTTATTAAAATTAAAGTAGAGAGAATATTTTTCTTATAAAAATCCTTTGGGTTTTTCTTTGTTTCGTAGAAAATGAGTAAATCCTGAAAACAATAAAATTGTATTATTTTTGTCATATAATTATTATTTACAAAAAAATTTCAACTAAAATTCTTAGAAAATTTTACCAGTTTTATAAGTTTTATTTAACTTAGATAATTTATTAGTTTAAACAATTTAAAAATTAAAAATATTGTTTTTAACACATTATTTTGAATACGCAGAAAATTTATTTACTTAAAAAAAATAATATGAAATTTTCGGAAATTCAATTATCCTAAAAATCTTTAATTCTATTTCAATGCCAAGAATTTCCAAATTCCAACAAATTATGTTAATATAATTATGGAACAACGTTGTGTTTGCGATAAAATGGGTTACAAATTAGTTGTTCAAAAAACTTATTTTGTTATTGGAAATTATATAAAAAATCCTTTAAAAAGTCATGTTTACAAATTTAAATCCATAAAGTACCTACTGCTTTAGTTATACAGATTTGAAAATAATAGTTTACTTAAATTTTTTGAATTTCAACTATCACTACTTTTATAACTCGTAAACCATTTCATAAACAAATTAGAAAAAAATTATGAAGTTCTTTTTTGTAGAGTTTAAAAAGATAAAAAAAATATGAGACAAATCAAAAATGTCAAAGTCTACATTTTACCTTAATTTTTGTTTCTCTGGCCCCCTCTTCCGTCACGTCTTCAATTATTATTTCTGCCATCGTTCTTTCCCGTAAAAATGCCATGCTTTTCCAATGCCTTATTTACGGCTTTGTGGACGTCTTGATGTATAATCTATAAGTAATCATATACTTAATTATTACTTTTTTATGTTTATTATTATTAACAGTAAATATTTTCATAAATATTAAAGTTAAGATTAAGGATAGTGAAATTAAAAATTTTGTTTGTAAAAATCATATTTTCAAAACTTACTTTTACGTCGACAGCTTCTTTCTTTAAAGACGACTTTGAGTAGGGTTTATCTGCTTTTTCTCCAGTAGTTGACTTTTTCCTTGCATTTGAAGATCCTGCTTGCAAATTGGAATTTACTGGTGAAGTTTCGACTCTGAAGTTGGAGCTTGCAGTGACAGATGCAGTTCCAACTTGAGAGTTTGAATTTTCCAAATTTAAGTTGGAATTCTTCACATAATTTTGTTGCAACTTGCAAAAGCATTTGTGATTGTTGCAAGGCAACCATGGATGTAAGTGGGTCCGAAGGAGGAACATTTCCTATATGCGGAAGGAAACCAGATATTCCTTGCTGAACAGGAAAATATGGATTAATATTTCCTAATCCGTATCCATAAGAAGGGTACCTCATATTCATCGGGTGATACATAAATGGAGATCCATATGAATGACCGTATGGTACACCTAAAGAACCATGCGTACTGTATGAACCAAAATTCGCAGCAGCCGATGAATAAAGTGGCTGCTCGATCAGTGTAGGATATGGATTAAAAGATCTAACTCCAAAATATCTTTGATCATGTAGTGAAGTTTGTTGTGGTAATGGACTGAACGGTGGTCGAGGCAGAAGAGGCCCCGAGGACGGCGGTAGTAAAGGCTGCATAGCTAGCTGCAGTTGTGGTTGCACAGCTGACGGCGGCAGTAGAGACTGCATGGACGGCGGTAGTAAAGGCTGTGTGTCTAGCTGCAGTTGTGGTTGGTCAGCTGACGGCGGCAGTGGAGGCTGCGTGGACGGCGGTAGTAAAGGCTGCGTATCTGCCGCAGGTAGTGGAGGCTGCGTATCTGTCGAAGATAGTGGAGGCTACGCGGCTAGCTGCAGTTGTGCTTGCGCAGCTGACAGCGGCAGTGGAGGCTGCGTATCTGTCGCAGGTAGTGGAGGCTGCGTGGCTAGCTGCAGTTGTAATTGCGCAGCTGATGGCGGTAATGGAGGGTGCGTATCTGCCGGCGGCAGTGGTGGCTGCATAGTTAACGGCGGCAGTGGTTGCTGCATGTTTAACGGCGGCAGTTGTGGCTGCATAGTTAACGGCGACAGTTGTGGCGTTGGCACGCCTCCTTTTTTAGAAGCTGGAGAATTTCTTGTTATCATTCCTAAAATAAAAATATATAATTTTATTTTTATACGTGTGAATTGTCCCTTGAATTAATTTATTACAATTTAAATTTACCGACATTTTCATTTCTTAGAGGTCCAAGTTGCGAAATGTAAACAATTTGCAAAATGAAAACAATTTATGCAACCTTTTTTAAAATAAAAATTTTAATTTTTATATTTTTATAGTTTTATTATATGAGAAGGTATTACTATAAGACGAGGTTAATTTGCTCATACAGATTAATTCGCGCACAAAGAAATAAGAATTTGAAAATTGTAGTTACCAAATGTTGGTGCCTTCGTGCATTTATTTTTCTTTCCTTTTGCCATTTTCAACTGAAAAATAAGTAAATGCTTCATCAGAAATATATACAGAATTATCATTTAAATTATATAAATAAACATAAGTAAAATCATTAATTATACATTAAAAGCAATTACTTCTTTTATCCTTACCTCATTCCTTATAGCACGAGGCGTCCATGTATACTGTTAATTTTCGCTATCCCAAAATTGGGAACAACATACGTAAAGCACATCACACAGAGAAACCTCCGAAATGTAACACCTGAACCGGAAGAATACGTTAGAGAAGGACAAACAATCTATCTATCCTTCTCTAACTCATTCAATTCAACTCATTCTACAATAGATGCAAAAGCCAAGTGCAAGTCCAACTCCAAGTGCCAATCTCACAAGTGCGAAAGAGATAGGTAGTTTATCAACCTCTCTTGCACTTATGACATTTGGACTTGTACTTGCACTTGCTTTTGTCACCTATTGTAAAACCTCCTTTATGTTCTTTGCATTGCTTTAACAATAACTATGGTCACTTCCTTATGAAAACCAGTCATTTAAAATTTTTTTATAATTTCTCGTAATTCTCAGAAAAAAACGAGCCGGTAGTTTACCGCAATCTTCTTTCTCTTCTTGACGTGAGTTACTACTTATTTCTATGTATAACTTGATGGGCGACGTTTACGAATATTTTTATGTTCCCATTGCAAACGTACCATTACAACGACTTTCGATACTGAGTAAATATAATCGAAAGTCGTGGTAATAGTACTCTGCAATAGGACCATAAAAACATTCGTAAACGTAGACATATGACGTCACCAATGCTAAACTACATGGGAACCAACGCGACGTGTACGCAACGCTTGTTCATAGGGTCCCATTAGAGACGCACCATAAGCCATTTGATGGTGCGTCTCCAATGGAACTCAGTACAAAGTTGTAAACAAAACAAGTTTCTATAAAATAACAGAACAAGCACACCTGTTTTGGCGAAAAACATGAAAAAATGTAACCTGTTTTACGTGCACTTCTTAGTTGTAATGTTTTAGGCAATGAAATTTAATGTTTAATGTTGAAATTAAATGTTAAATGGTAATTTTAATTTAATGTTTTAATCAATTAACTAAAACTATATTTTTATAAACAGGTTGAGAACCTTTTCGTGCTAACTGAGCGCTCATAGCGAGAGTCTGGAAAACGCCAATAGTGTTTTTAAGCAGGGTTGGGAACGTGAAGTACCTAAGGTAATCTACAATTTTGGCCGTATATGCTTACTCTTTTCTGTCCTTTTCTAACACACGTGTTGTCATGGCAAAACGTGCGTTAGAAAAGGACAAAGAAGTGTATGCAGAGTGGAGAACCGACTTTAAGTACACGTTCGCGTTCACGTCCGACATGGTTATTGTAGAACAGCCTTAAGGCCACTTTCAGAATGGAGACGCAAACGTAGACGTAAACGCATCCCCATTTGATTAGCATTGGTATGTGTCTGGTTTGCGTCTCCATTCTGGAAGCGGCCTAATCGAATAGAGATACTTCGCGTATGTGTTGCGTTTGCCTTTCGTCGAGCCCATTGGAAACGCCCTCAGGCTAGTTCCAGAATGCAGGCTTCCCACTCATTTTTTAGTAAAAAAAAGTAGCAAAAAGTAGCCTGAAAGGTAAAAAAAGTATCAAAAAAGTAGCCTTGGAAAAAATAAGAAAAATGTATGGTTCTTATATAATATTGCATTTAATTTAACACAATCAAAAGTTAACACTTAATTCACATAATAAATTGCATAATAGTAAGTTCTTAAAGAATTAAAATATCAAATTAAAATCTTTCAATTTTTAATTACCTCGAAGGAAACAAATATTAATATCTTTTTTAACAGAAACAGTGATAAATAGTGATAAATACAAATATTTAGTTTTTAATTTAATAAAGCGATAAATTAGTTTTATTCTTTGGAATCACATTCACCACACATAAAATATATTATATTTTACAACAAATCACCCATTCGAATATTTTTGTAATTAATTTCATCGTTTAATTGTTGAATGAATTCAACTTTATCATTTATAATTATGCTGGAAGTATTATTCGTTTTGTTTTGATCAATTTTAGATTTTAAAAATGAATCTAGATTGCTTTGTGCGTTAACTTTTTTTTTGCTTTTTCGAGATCAAACATTCATTGAAAATTGTCTTTCTTTTACGGCTTACTTTCTCGGATGAAGATTTAACCGATAGTTTGAAACTATTTACAGTGTTTGTGCTTTCGATAAAATTTTTGGTTTGATTCGCTTTAATTTCTTTAGAATTATTGCTTACATCGGGTTCTTTTGCTTTTGAAGTATTAATCGTCAAATTTAAAAGGGTTTGACTCGCGACAATTTCTTTAGAATTGTTGTTTAAATTGGATTCTTTTGAGTTTACAGAATTAATCTTCGAATTTAAACGGGTACTTTCAGGAATTTTATGTTTGACTGTTTCAGATTTCTTTCCCGAAGTTTTACTCATCGTCGAGTGAACATTTTTTTTAATTTCTGCATCGTTTGATTTTGTTTCTAATTTTTTTTTTCAAGTAACTTATTAAGGACCTTATTCTTTTTTAGTTCAATTTCAGTATTCAGTTTTGAAATTTCTTCTTCTTTGATTCGTTCTTCCTTTCTCATGGTTTCGACTGCTGTCATCATTCCTCGTGCAATATGAACTCCTTCAAGATCATTCTTCGTTAAAGCTGCGTCCAATTGAGCTTTTGCTTTTCTCATTAGTGTGTCGGAACTTTTTTTTGTTAATTCTGTTTGCTTTTTTAAATCTTCCAAGTTACTTTCAAGCGTTTTCACGTTTCTGTTTATTGCCTCTATTTTTTTTAAATTTTCTTTTTCTTCTTCGATTCTCCGTTTTTCTTTTTTTTTCGCTTCGATAGTTTTTTCCGCCGCTTTTCTTTCATTTTCGAGAATTTCCATGTAACATTTTCGTGCATCGCGTGCTTTAGATAATAAAGCTTCTGTTATTGGAATTTGGTGAAGTTTATTCTTGAAGTCTTTTGTAGAATCATGAGTTATCATTCGTGCATTTAAAGTGCGCTCACTCATTTTTGCTTTATCTTTTGTTAATGTCAATTTAGATTTAGAAAATCCTCTTTCTACGTCGGAGTTCCCGTGAGCTAATGACAGACAAACTTTGACAACTTGAGAAATCGATGGATATTTAAAGTCATTATTACAGTCTTTAATGTTAAAAATGTTTTTTTGCCAGTAGTGATCAATTCTTTCAGATTTGTTTAATTCTGGCAAGCTTTCAAATTTTAGGAGATTCCACTCATCAGCCAATGTGGATGAATTTACACCTTGAACTGATAAGTAATCCGCAATTTTACAAATATAATTTGTGCTGTATTTAGATTGAATTCTCTTTGGTTGCAAACATCTACAAGCGTACAAAATACTTGAATGGGGATAAGCTTCAAGAGATGATTTTTTAAGCAAATGTAAACAAGCACACTTGTAATGTTCCCTAATTTTATTCAAGACAATTAGATTTTCTTTTCTGCCCACTTTTTCTAAATTTTTTTTGACATCTTCGTCTAAAATAATGCTTTGCAAACTTAAGAAATTTTCTTGTTTAAAAAGCTCTCCCGATTTTAACTTATTATTTTTAAATTGCATCAAACTCTCGTTGGTACAAATGCGACTAGCGAATTTCAGAATCAAAGTTTCAATACTTTCATACAACACGTGAATTAAAGGTTCTTCTTTTTGAAATTGTTGTGAAAAATTTTCAAAAAGTTCAGCACTAGAAGCAACAAATTTTAATTGAGCTGGCATATCTTCTTGTTTTAAAAAATCGCAAATAGTAGTGTATTTTACACTTGTAAATAACGTCTGCTTAACACCTGACTTTAGTGGTAAAAAATTCAGAAAATATTTTTTCAAGGCTGTCCATTGTTCATTTAAAATTAAGACACTGTTTCTCAACGTTAACCAACGGGTAGTGGAATGTTTAATAAAGCGATGCTTTGGTACATTATTTTGCTCTTGGATATTTTCATAATCTTGACATCGAACAGGCTCGTTATGAAAAAAATAATACACAGCTATAGCCAAATCACTTGCATCTTTGCCATATTCAGAAATAGATTTTGTGAACGCATTGTTTGCAACATGTAAGTTACATGGTCCAAAATTCAATAATCCCTGTGGACGAACACATGATATTTCCTTATTTACATTATCCAAGACCGCTTTATTTACATTTGGACCATCCGATCCTAACATTAATAATCTTTCAATTGGCAGTTTTTGTGAGGCGTCCATTAAAAAGTCTGAAATTATTTTTGCAGTAGCTGACCCAAGAAAATACGTGCGTAAGTGGCGATCATTTACTTGTTGATCATCTTCGGAATAGTAGCGCACTCGAACTTGAAGTTCCTTTTTGCTTTCTGCATTAGTGGTTTCATCGTACGATAGTACAAAACCATGACTCTTTTTAACATCTTCTATCAATTTGTTTTGATAGTAGGGTGCCATTCCTTCAGTGAGTAAGTATTGAAATTTTGTAGGACCGAGCGAAAATTTTTTGACTATTTCAGAGTCAGGAAACATAGTTTGAAATGTCTGTCCTAAATCATCGCACGAGTTGGCAGACATATTACAATGCACATTTTTAATCACCCATATAATTTCAGCTTTTAAACACAAATCTCGAACAGGTAAAGCTGATGTTTCTGAAGATTTAGATGAAGAAGTTGTTTGTATTTTTAATTGATTAGAGTCAAGTTTGTCTGATGCATTTTTCATATGTACAACAGTTGACGAATGCTGAAGAATGTCTTGGATGCCCTTGTTGGAGTGAGAAAAACTTTTTTGGCAAATTGTACAAAATGCATTGTTTTCTTTTGTAATGCACTTGATACACCATAATCCAATTTCGTATCCCAAATTATCCGTCCGCTTCAACCAATGTAATTGAAATTTGTAGAGATTCATGATGTAATTAATGATGTACTTAATCACCTAAAAAATTATTAAATTCGTAAAGTATTTCGAAAACAATTATCTACAAACAAAATTTTGGTCAAAAGGATCACAGAGTTGCCACAAGACTTGAATTTCTAATTTCCCTGATTTGTCCATGAATTTACGGGGAGATTAAACAGAATTTGAGAGTATTTTTCAGAAATTTTGTTTATAGTAAAGAAAATATTTATTACTTAAAATTTTTTTAATAATAAAATATATGTCTTAAAGTAATCGAAAACAATATTTTTTTCAAAATTAAGTATTAGAAAATGGCTGCCGGAATATTCAGCCAATGAACTTGACATTTGGACTGTTCTTTCAATGTGTAGTTTTCACGTCAACTAGGATTTTTTAGATCCATTAATATTTTTAAAAGTTATAAAAAAATTATGAACAATAATAATAATGAATAATTTAAGACTTGTTTTATTATAAAAAATTGTTAAGTATTAATTATTCTTAATATGAAAAAATGTCAAAATAACCTCAAAATCAGTGTAATCTCCCCTTAAAAAATGTTCCCTGGCAGAGAAATTTTATTACAGATAGTGAATTGTAACAAAACTTTAATGATGAGGTTTAAAAAACATTTTTAAATTTATTAATTATTAATATTATTATAATTTATAAAATTCTATTCAATATTTTTTAATTAAATTATTTTCTTAATTTTTTATTTCATTTAATTCCAAAAATTTCTCTGCCAAGAAAATTTTTTTCTAACATTTCCCTAATTTCCCCGACTTAACTAAATAATAAATAAATAATAAATAATAAACTAAACTAAATAACTTAACTAAAATCGTGGCAATCTTGGATCACTTGACATTTTCAAAAAGTCATGAATTTTCAACTTGAAATCATGTTTATTAGTCCTGACGTGATCAAAATAACTATCCGAAAATTCAAGATAAAAAGTTTTTTTAAGTCATTAACAATTTAATGGAGTAATTAAGGAAATTGAATTAACCTTAATTTAGTACACAATACTTAGGAATTTTTTGGAATATTAAATATAGACATGAAAGTTTATTAAACTCAATTCTTTACTTTTTCAAAGACTTACTGAAGCAAAAAGTTATAGATGAAACACTTTGAATTTTTATTCAAACACCTTCTATGATAATTTATTCGACCAATAACATAAATTAAAAAAATATAAATAGTTATAATAAAAAAAAAAGAATTTGATGTGTTGTTTGACTATATGTATGCCTACGGAGGTGAATTAAAACTTTTAAATCATAAAATAATAGAATTAAAATTAGGATTTCGCAACGAATTATAATATTTAATTGAAATTAAGCACATTAAACAATAAAAATTCTCGCATTATATTTTTAAATTAATAAATTTAGACTTATAGGAAAATCGTGTAATTTGTTATGAATAACATAACCTACAGAAATAAGATGTACATTTGAGCATACAATCATTAATAAGACTTAATCTAAAATCCATATAAAAAATTTTGTACTTACTTTAGATTAGTCTTTTTAAATTTTATAAAATTGAGGAATACATATTTTGCGATTATTTGAAATATTAACTTTAAAAATTTTGAACATCAACAAAGCTTGCAAATGAGAACATGAATTTGACTTGATCTTAAGCAACAGCCGTACTGTAGTTACATTTTGTTCCACTAGGTGAAAACCAGAAGTAGGTAAAGGCCTGAGCAGAATAGAAACGTAATCGCAAACGCAACCGGAAGAATGAGTTAGAGAAGGATAGATAGATTGTTTGTCCTTCTCTAACTTATTCTTCCGGTTGCGTTTACGATTACGATTCCGGTTACGTTTCTATTCTGTGTTGGCCTTAAGTCAGATATTTACATACATTTATATGAGACAGACAGGGTAGGATAAGGGTACCGTCACAGCTCACAGGGAGCAGATTAACGGATTAGCAGTATAGATTTCAGCCAATCAAAACTTAAGTTCTCACGGCAAATTTTACTTTACCGTAAGAGACTGCCTTCTGATTGGTCAACGTCTAATCTGCAAACCCACTAATTTGCACCATGTGACTACATCCTCACTGACCAAAATATAAAAACTTATGTCGACTTTGATGACTTAAATTAGGCTGAAATAAGAAAATTTAAATTAAAAGACAAAAAAGTAGCTTTTAGTAGCAACAAGCTGGAAAAAGTAGCCAAAAAAGTAGCCAACCCTAAAAATAGTAGCAAATAGTAGCTTTTAGTTGAAGAGTGGGAAGCCTGAGAATGGGGCCAAACGCAACGCTAACGCGACGCAGACCCATTTGCTTAGCATTGTGATGCGTCGCGTCTGCGTTGCGTTTGGCTTCATTCTGGAACCAGCCTAAGAACGAGCGTTGCGTACACGTCGCGTTAGTTTCTGTTTAGTTTAAGCAGCGTCTACATAAACGCATCGGACGTGGACGCGATCGTGTACCTTATGAGAGAGAGGGGTATAGATGTATATCTCCGTACCTCTCTCTCTCATTAGGTACACGTTCGCGTCCACGTCCAACGCGCTTATTGTAGGCGCAGCTTTAGCATTGGTAAAGTCATGCGTCAGCGTTTACGAATGCCCTGGAGTCCCAGAAGACGCGCTCCTTTCCAACATTCATAAACGTGAACGTATAACGTCACCAATACTAAACTAAACGGAAATCAACGCGACGTGTACGCGACGCTTGTTCAGAGAGTTTTTCGCAATGGTCTCGACGCAAAACAAATATAGCGTTGAGGCGACGCATTCCAATGCTAATTAAATGGGGATGCGTTGCGTCAATGCTGCGTTTGCCTTGTGTCGAGTACATTGTGGAACCAACCAGCATAGGAGACGCACCATCAATGTTAATCGAATGGAAATGCGTCGCGTCTACGCTGCATTAAGCCACATTCTGGAACGAGCTACACGTAGACTCTAGGCTCCATCCAGAATCGAGCTCAACGCAGCGCAGACGCAACATATTCCTATTCAATTAGCACTGCAGCGTGCGTACGTTTGCTTATCGTCAAGTCCATTATGAAGGCCCCTTCCACAATGGGCTTGACGAAAGGCAAACGCAATGCAGACGCGACTGATCAAAATGCTAAGATTAGTTCCAGAATGATGACGCAAACGCATTCCCATTCGATTAAAGCTTTTCAAAAATGGAGACACAGACGCATTTTGAAAGCGGCCTTTTTAAAAGGGGAGAGCGTCGCGTCTACGCTGCGTTAGTCTTTCTTCGAGTCCATTGACTTTAAAGTTGGTTCTACAATAAGCGCGTCGGACATGGAAGCGAACGCATACCTAATAAGAAAGAGGGGTACGGAGATATACATCTATACCACTCTCTCTCATCAGGTACACGTCCACGTCCGACGCGCTTATTGTAGAACCAACTAAATGCTGAGTCTACATTGGCTGCATAAACGTGTACGTGAAGACGTCATAATGTTATTCAAAATGGGTGACGTCACACGTGTACGTGAACGTACTGACGTCACAATGTTATTCAAATGGGTGACATCACACATTCATGTACACGTTTTGCGCAGCCAATATAGACTGAGCATATGCTGAGTCTACATTGGGTACGTTAATACGCGACGTGAACATGTACGTACTGACGTCGCCCATATGAATTACATTGTGACGTCAGCACTGTACATGTTCGCGTACTAACGTGCCCAATGTAGCCTCGGCTTTATGTATATGATGTATATGATGATGAGCTCTTCGGACGCGCTCAAACGCGCTTATTGTAGACGCTGTTTTACATTGGGATGTGTCGCGTCTATATTAGGCGTTTTCCAGATTCTCGCTATGAGCGCTCAGTTAGCAATAAAAGTTTCTTAACCTGTTTCAAAAAATACAGTTTTAGTTTAATTGATTAAAACATTAAATTAAAATTAGCATTAAACATTTAATTTAAACATTTTAACATCTCAACATTAAACATTAAATTTCATTGGCTAAAACATTGCAATTAAGAAGTGAACGCAAATGTTTTAGCAAGTGAAATTTAATATTTAATGTTGAGATGTTAAAATGTTGACATTAATTGTTTAACGTTAATTTAAATTTAATGTTTCAATGAATTGAACTAAAACTATATTTTTTTAAACTGGTAGAAAACCTTTTCGTGTTAACTGAGCGCTCATAGCGAGAATCTGGAAAACGCCTATTGTGTTTGCCTTGCGTTAAGTCCATTCTAAAGAGGGTCTAAGACCGCTTCCAGAATGGGGTAGACGCAAATGCATCCCAATGCGGGAAATGATAATTCCCGCAACCATTAAATAAAAACGCGTTGAAAAAACGATTGCGATTGTTTGACACAGTTTGCGGCAACAACTTTTTCAACTCGAATAAAGTCGGTTGCGAAAACATACATATTCCGTATCCGAATTACGCACTGAGTTGTGCTTAGGCCTTTAGCTGAGTGGGTCATTTGTATATTGGCGCATTAGACTCGTCAGCGAAGGCGCTCGTACTTCCCCACTTTGGCTAAGATTCTGTCATTACAGACATCAAATTTATCTTCTGGGAAGTCCGTATTTACTGTTTTGCTAATAAATATTTTTATAATTAAAAAAGTAACAAATTTTTTTTCAATTTTACACTTTGGGATTTATAGTGGCGGTATAAACTATTGTTGGTTGTATTAAATATTCGACAATATACTGAATCTACACTTTTATTGTACAATACTATATATTGATTTCTACTATATTCAGGTACTTTTTAAATTTTGATTTGCTTACATATTACATGTTTGACGCTTTTCGATACATAATCAGTCAGTAGGTTTTGTCATTTATAGTTTGAACAATTTCTAACTAATGAAGGCTTGTGATTGGCTGTAAATTTGCATCAAAGTCTTCTAGCCTATCGAAAAGTTTTACGTAAAGGTTAACGCCATATGAGTCATAGGAAAGTGTGTGTTTCGCAAAAGTCTGTCTCTCTCCCACACAGTGATTGTGACTGACATGTTAGTTTCCTTACTCTATAATTAATGTCATTGATAATACAATTTATAAAAATACATATGGATTAATAACATAAAGTTTTATATTTTATGGTTCATACTATCTATATTCATACTATATATTCATACTATAAAATAAAATATTTAAAATATAAAAAGAAGATAATATAAAAGTTATTATTATACCAGAGGATTATAATCGAAATATTATTAAAAGTAAATATTATCAAACGAATATATTTACATTAAAAAATGGGCACTTCCAAGCCTCGTTCTCCTATACGCAAAGGTGGTCTAAGACCACATTCAAGAAAAAGAAAATTTGTTGAAAAGTATGTTTTTAAATATTTAATTATATGATGTTAAGTAATCTAGATTCATAACATTTAATAACAACATATTTATAAAAAGTGTAAGATTTAAGAAAATGTTTGAAAATTGTTAATTTTCGCATAATTTACATTGTCTACCCTGAAACCCTTTTTTTACATGTCTTTCTTATCTATTATTATTTTTATTATTATTATTGATATTATTATTATTATTATAATTTAAAATTCCAAACTTCATATATTAATAAACAATGTATAAAATAAAAATTTAATTTTTCAAAAAAAACCTCGTATACAATATTACAGAAAATATCACAAGCATCATTTGAATTCGTAGATTCATATATTTGAGACCAGTCTACATTGGCTAAAAATACATAAAGACCAGATATGTCACCTTTACGAAAATTAAAAATATCATTTACGGGATTATTATTTTTACTCGGTTTATTATTTGCCTTATCATAAACTAAGAATAAATTTAGAACAAGGCATCACAATTACAATCACACTCAACATTCGAGAAAATTAAATCAAGAAATCTATTATAAATATTTGGTATAGTTAGAATTTGCAGTGCATTTAAAAATTGAGAAAAGTTGTAAATAGCTATAGCTTTCGAATTAAGTTTATCAATTTGAGGGTTAATACCATAAGTAGGGGTATTAAAATCCCCAATTACAATTATGGATTCAGAATAAATTGACAAATTGTCACTCAGAAGGGCAAAAAAATCACTGAAAGGTTTAATTGATATGCTGGACGAAATATAAATTAATACTATAATCACAGTAGAATACAGAAATTTTATTTTTACAGCTGTAACCTTGATATCAGATTGTGATAAAAAAACAGAATTTAATGTAATTAGTGAGGTACGAAACGTAGAGCGAATTGAAATCAGAACACCTCCTCCTCGAGATGACAGGCGGTCGTGTCGAAAAGTATTAAACCTTGTAGGATCGAAGAATGCATCGGATGAAACATTACTATGAAGCCATGTTTCTGTTAAGCAACCCTATCAAAAAAATCCACGTTTAAATCCATACGGATATACACGTTTAAATATATGTTTAAATTTTGGACAAGGATTCCGCGTATAAATCAGCACATAAATATGCGATGATTTTTTAACGTAATTTTTGTTGTATTAATAAATCCACGCTTAAAACAGCGAGGACTTTTAGTTTTTTAATTTTTTTTTTAATAATAAATCCACGCTTAAAACAGCGAGGATTTTTGACTTGTAACATTTTTTGATTGTAATAATCAATCCACGCTTAAAACAGCAAGGATTTTAGACTTGTAATATTTTTTGATAATAAATCCACGCTTAAAACAGCAAGGATTTTAGACTTTTAATTTTTTTTCAATAAATCCATGCTTAAACAGCGAGGATTTTTGGACTTGTACCTTTTTTCCTGAAATAATAAATCCGCGCTTTAAACAGCGAGGATTTTTGATTTGTAACATTTTTTGGTGCAATAATAAATCTACGCTTAAAACAGCGAGGATTTTTTGTTTTTAAATTTTTTGATTGTAATAATAAATCCACTCACAAACAGCGAGGATTTTTTGTTTTTTTTTTATTTTTTGATTGTAATAATAAATTCATATTTTTGTAAACATCACAAACAAAACGTTTTCAATCTTTAGTCAGTGCATTTATTCATCAAATTCATTAATTTTAATATTAGTAAATTTTAATTTATGGAAAATTATTTCTTTATATGCAAAAAAACAAAAATGAATAATTTAATTTTTAAATTACATTAAACTGATAATAAATTTCTGAAATACATAAATTATAAACTTAATCTTCTTTTGCATCAATATTTCCTTGATTTCTTTTCTTATTCTCTGAAAAAAATGAAATTTTTAATTATTTTTTATATATTCTACTTTTAAGTTAATAACTATTTACAATAAAAAAAATTTTTCACATCCATTATTTTTGAAAATATTAAATGAAATAATGTAAAAGAAATCTGTTAAAAAAGATATCATAATAACCTCTGTTTAATAACAATTAACGATCATTAAACTCGTCTAAATACACGCTTATACAAGATTTTTTTACAAAAAAATAGTAAAATTCATTAAATTGAAATAAAGCACACTTCAAAGTGTACAATATTAGATATGTATAATAATTTTTAAAATTAAAAATATTTCAAAATGGCGGCGTTACAGGCGTTTAAAGTTTTAGATCTTTGGTTTGCGCCATACAGCCTACAGGTCTCAAATCTCAACCAAAATCAAAATTTTTACCGTTATAATACGCAAATACGCTTTGCATGACGAAGAGAAAACTAAAAAAAAAATTTTTTAAATTTGAGAACATTTTGAAAAAAAATCAGTTTTTTATAAACAGTCTTCAAAAAAAATTGTTAAAAAAAATTTTTTTAAAAGCAACTCGTCATGCAATAGCCAGTAAATTAAAGAAGATTTCTGTTAAGCTTCATGAAAATCAGTTAAAAATTGTATTGTAAAATTTTTTTAAAAAAATTTCTAAACAATTGTAAAACATTTACTTTAATCATTAACTAAATTTTCTAATAAAATATTCAGAAAAGATTTATATCAATTATTTCCTCGGAAATGTATATTTCTATACTTCTGCTTTTAAAATAATTTCATTAAATCTCAAAAAAATTTGATTAAATCAAATATTTGGAATTTATTCACAACACATGAGTGATATTTAATTTATTTCTGAATAAAAAAATTATCTTACTTCTAAGCTCTGGATACAATTGATTTCTTAAACTTCCGATATGTTGACTGATATAATACCCCATTCTTTTCAATCTAATAAACTTATCATTCCCCGTTATTTTTAATTGATCCAAGTAGTCCTTAAAGCAATCTATAAATAAAAATAAGAGTTAGTTGAGATATGTATGTATACTTAAAATATTATTGAATAAAACCAATGTCATTAAAAAAATTTAATTCACTTAGATCAGACAGCTTCTATTATTTCTATTTCTTAATATTATAAAATTCTGATGCAGTACTTTTTAGCAATATATTTTTAGAGTAGCATTGTTTTGAAAATGTTTCTTAGTATCATAAAATTACTGTCCCAAAAAGGTTTTTTTAAAAATATGTAAAAATAAAAGTTGTAATCAAATATTGTTTGATAATCCTGCATGAAAGTATTATGTTATGAAAACTTTAAACGCGTTTTTTCGAAAACACATTTTTCAAACTGGTGCACGGCTTTTCTCGAAATCTACTGAACCGATTTTAAAAAACCAAAGATCATTCGATTCCTTACTTAAAAAACTAGAGAATAAACCTTTGAATTTTTATATTTCTACCCCCTGTTTTTTATACAGGGGTAAAAGGTCCCAAAAACCTGCGTTTTTGAGAATTTTTGAGAAAAATGTAATTAAAAAATTAAAAAAACATTTTAAAAAATCGTTTTTTAGGTTTATTGTTTAGAATAAACCTTTCTGAAGATATTCCCCTTTGAATTTTGAACTTATATAATACTGGTTGAAAAAAATCAAGTGCACCAAAAAAGGTATCTTTTGGAAGACGCCACCTACAGCTACAAAATGGAACTAACATAATATAATATTATTATAATAACATAATTAACATAACTAACGCTCAAACAATTTTTTTAAAATTTTCTCTACGTAATGTGCAACAATGTCCAAAAAGAATTTTTGCAATTTCTTTATTACTTTTCTTACAATAAAAGTTTTAAAATGTGTCTTCTTTGTCAATTCTAAACCAGAAAGTCCTCTTAAATCATATATGATTTAAAGTTTAAACAATATTAACATAATAAAAAAGTCTTATACTGTAATTTTACAACAATTGTGTGTCATTTTCATGCTATTAATTTTTTAAAGTTAACAAATTTAAAATACTACATTAGAATAGTATGTTTACTTGCATAAACAAGTAGATTAATTGCTTATACCTTCTACAACTTTTTTCTTTCTGGGAGTTAAAATTTTTCTCCGAGATCTCTCAGGTAGTAAAATCATGTTATCAACTTCTTGTACGTAGCGATTTACTAAAGTATGTTGAGTCCAAACAGCGACTGACAGATATTTTACAAACTTTGAATCGTCAGTTTGACTTTTAATAACATCCCACGCATCTTTTTTAATAAATTGTCCTTTTCCTAAATATATTTTTTCCATCTTTTTTCCATTCTTATTAGTCGTTGAAATTATGTCATACTTTTTATAACCACTTTCATCATCTGAAGAATCGTTATCTTCAAAATAAAAAAAGTTATATAAATTTAGCAGCGATTTTTCTTAAATATTAAGATTTAAATTATTAAGATTTTAAATTTATAGATTATTATGTTCTCTGTAATGAATTTCAATCAATTTATTACATGAATAAGAATTTAATTTAATTAACTCCTTCAGTTCACTGCTTCCGAATATGGAGAGTAAGAGTATTCATGATTTAACATTACAAAACTAATGTATTTCTGTAGTCATTTTAAAGACTAAATTTTATGATTATCCAAAAATGTTTAAAAGGCTTTTTTATATTAAGCAATCCGTTCTTAAAAATAACGAGAAACATTATATCTACAGTTAGACAATTTAAACTAATTTTAAATTAGATTTATTTAATTTTAATTATATTTTAAATTCAATTGGCCATTTTTAAACAACTGTGACCAAATTTTTTATGTTGAATTAGCATGAAATTAAGAAATTAACAATTTCTGTGAAATTTACTTCTGTGTAATCAACAATTTTAAAAAAAAACCATTAAAGTAAGGGTTTGAAAAAAAAAATTCATTTGTCTAAATATTATAATTTTTTAAAATTAATATCTTTTTTTTTGAAACAATATTTTTGAAATTGAACAATGGTATATTATTGAACAATATTAACTCTAGCTTACATTTCATATAAGTGATTTGCACTTTTATTTGTATAAATTATTAATTTTTATTTTTTTTATACTTTGACAAAGATTAACGCCTTTGTAGCAGTCTAGGAAATGTTTAATATGACAGAGATTTTGATTATCAATTTATAAAGATATAATTAGTACTATTAAACATACCAGAATTGTTTAAAATTTTTTATCAACTCTCAAATTTTTACGTTTTAAAGTCTTATCTTTGAGTTTAGACTTTTTTTCTTTTTTTTCTTTTTTTACAGGAATCTCGTCTATTGAAGAATCTAAAATAAATAATTATTCATAAATTACCGAATTTCAAAAATGACATTTTATATTATGGTAAAGAAAACTATACCAGAATAAGGATGGTGTATTTCCTGGTTCTTTTGAAGTTGACGGACAGTTTTATTACATATTTTACCGTCTGCATCTATTGATTCACCGCTCTCTACATTATTAATTAAATTGATAAATTTGACTATTTAAAATTTAGTAGTAATAATAATAATAATAATAATAATAATAATAATAATAATAATAATAATAATAATAATAATAATAATAATAATAATAATAATAATAATAATAATAATAATAATAATAATAATAATAATAATAATAATAATAATAATAATAATAATAATAATAATAATAATAATAATAATAATAATAATAATAATAATAATAATAATAATAATAATAATAATAATAATAATAATAATAATAATAATAATAATAATAATAATAATAATAATAATAATAATAATAATAATAATAATAATAATAATAATAATAATAATAATAATAATAATAATAATAATAATAATAATAATAATAATAATAATAATAATAATAATAATAATAATAATAATAATAATAATAATAATAATAATAATAATAATAATAATAATAATAATAATAATAATAATAATAATAATAATAATAATAATAATAATAATAATAATAATAATAATAATAATAATAATAATAATAATAATAATAATAATAATAATAATAATAATAATAATAATAATAATAATAATAATTTTTTTTTTTTTTTTTTTTTTTACGAGGGAAGTGGAAAATCTGCATAACCTTGGAGGCCTACTTCCAAGTCAGATACCTGGAGCCCGTACTCCTAGGTTATGTGGGGATGACCGCTCTTGTTCTGGCCGACCCACTAAAAACCACACCCTTTTTGAGACTTAAACTCCACTGGCGGAACTGCTGTTAGCTTTATACATCGCCAGTGGAAGTCTCCTTACCGTTGCTCTCGGTCCTAGATCCTTAACTGAGTGCTAGCGCTAGAAGAAGGAGAGCCTGTTAAGGTCTCCCCCGTCCCGCGCGCACACCCAGCCGAGCAGCAGGATTTCTCCAAGTCAACCTCCTCCTGTCGTCCTCCTTCGTCCTCATTACGGTTGTAATGAAGGACTCGACGCTCCTCCATGAGTCCGCGCTCTGCAACATAATAGAAACCATGTTCTCGGGTGTGACTCCAGTGCCCACATCCGAGAACATGGCTAACCTAAGTTCACGCCAGTGCCCGCAGAAAAAGAGCGTGTGCTCCGCGTCGTCAGTGTGTATTGCTTCGTCGACGCCCGAACCGTTGCAATACACACATCTCGCTTCTGCTTCTATTTTAAATCGACAAAAATACTGTCCGAAACAACCATGACCTGACAACGCTTGTGTAAGGTAGTAGCCAACTTCACCGTGCTTCCTATCTAACCATGTGGCGAGGAGAGGAATCAGGCGGTAGGTCCACCTACCTTTAGATTCCCCATCCCATCTCTCCTGCCATTTCTGAACGAGTCTACTTCTGGACTCTCGGCGTATTATCGCTTTGAGTCTATCGCTATGCTCTGAAGTACCCGCCAGATCTTTGTTAAGATGGAAGATCTCCTTCCTTTCCATCGCCAATAAATCTATTGGCGGTAATCCAGCGAGTACCAGAACAGCGCAAGTAGACACCGTTCTGAAGGCTGACACAATTCTCCGTGCCGGGTCTCTCTGGACCGCGAGGAGCCTGTCAGAGATGCTGTGGAACTTTAGGGCCGAAGCCCAAACAGGGGCAGCATAAAGCTGCTTTGATTGAACCACAGTCGCCACTAGTCTACGTTTCTTTTCCCTGGGGCCACCGATATTGGGCATCATCCTTAAAAGGTTTCCCATGCATTCGGTGGCTTGGAGTGACGAGATGTTAATATGTTGTCCGAAACTCAAACGTTTGTCCAACGTCACTCCCAGGTACTTCAATTTTGTCCCCCATGAAACTACAGATCCTCCAATTTCCAACCGCGGGAATCGGAAGTCTCTCCGGTCTGTGACGAGCAGAGCCTCGGTTTTCTCGACAGCCATTTTCAGGGCATGTCGGTCCAACCAAAACCCTATTCGTCGCAGACTATCATCGAGTTTTATCTGTAAAAGATTTATCTCGTCCGCACAGCATACTAAAAGCACGTCATCCGCGAACCAGGTTAGAAACGTATCTTCCGGTAAGTCCAACCCAAGGAAACCGTCATACATGACGTTCCATATGGTTGGACCCACCTTCGATCCTTGGGGAGCTCCGCATGTCATCTCTTCTTTGATATGACATGCATCGCTCTCGTACACAACCCATCTGTCGCTAAGATAGTCATCTATCATTCGCAACAGATAGGTTGGCACCCCTTTACGTTTCATCGCCTCGATACTAATATCCCATCTCGCGGAATTGAACGCGTTCCGTATGTCTATGGCTACGAGTGCGCAAAATCCCTTCTTCTTTCCTGATTTGACTTTATTTGCCTTTTCAACAACCGCTAAAATCGCGTCTACCGTTGACTGGCCCTTTCTAAAGCCAAACTGGTTTTCGGATAAGCTACTTTCGCCTACCAGGATTCTCTGTAGTCTCTCCAGAATCATTCCCTCTAGAAGTTTACCCATCGTGTCCAATAAACAAATTGGTCTAAACGATGAGACTTTATCTAGAGGTTTATCCCCCTTCCTAAGGAGGACCAACTTCTGTGTTTTCCAGTCACTGAAAAACCTTCCACACTCCAGACATGTATTAAAGACGTCGAGAAGTAGCTGCGGATACACAGCGATAACTTCTTTAAGAATCTCGTTGGGTATTCCATCATTGCCTGGCGATTTGCCATTTTTCAACGTCTTTGCCACCTTTTTAAGCTCTTCAAGTGTGAAGAGTTCTTCCCTTTGTACTACACAGTGAGTATAGTCCTCTCGGGGGCCAGATTCCACATGGGGGAACAAAGCACGTATGATTTTTCGGACCCAAATCGGATTGTCCAGACCGGGGGTTTTTTGCCGCGAAACTAATTTCTTAGAAACTACTCTAAAGGCCAACCCCCATGGGTCATTTTCCGCTTCTCCGATCAGGTCCTTCCAACACTTTCTTTGGCTACTCCTTATAGCCCGCTTGAAGATCTGCCTGGCTTTATGCCACTCTTCTTGCAGCAGGAGGTCTCCCTTAGAATGGGTATACTGCCGGCGAGGCATTGAGTTCCTGCAAGCCGCGATAATAACTCGCCTCGCCTCACGCACTTTTTCTTCTAGAGTGATTGGCTTCGTCGTCCAACCGAGTTCCTGAATAGACCGAGACTCGGCTAGAGACTCCGCCAATCTCTCTCTATTTAGTCTTCTGAGATTCCAGGAGGGCTTCTTGCTGCCACCTTGCAGTCTATTGTTCCCTCCCAGATTTTTCTCAGAGACTATAAACTCAATGTACTGGTGGTCGCTCATGGTCGTCTCGTCCAGAACGCTCCACTCTCTTATTCTACGAGCCACGCAGGGCGACGCGATTGTCAAGTCGATAATTGACCCTGATACCCCGCGCCTGAACGTGAACTTTTGACCCCGGTTCATCACCACTAGATCGTTCGCTGCGACCATATTCGCTACCGAGGTTCCTCTCCTGTCTAAGCGGCTCTCTCCCCATTCCGGCGACTTGCTATTGAAGTCTCCCGCAATGAGGACATCACCGCCGAAAGCTCTAACGCTTTCTTCAAGAGCTTGAACCTCGGCATCGAATTTTTTAAAGGGATCGTTTGGGGAGAAGTAGCAGCTGTATATACGTACACCTGCCACCTCTACCCAAACAAACCCCTTATCTGTCTCCAGGAAGTCACCAATGGTGATGTCCGGGTTACACACCTGAATACCTGATCTTCTTGATGCATCCTCAAACCAGACAGAGAATCCCGGCTTCTTGTACTGCTCACTGAAAAGCAGCACATCAGCTCCTCTCTCTCTGGCAGTCTGCATCAAGAGATCTTGCGCGACTCTTCCTTTCCTGAGGTTAACTTGAAGAAACCTTAGCTCGGGACTTTAGGTCCTGGAGCAACTTCCAGTAAACTGGACAAGCCCTGCTTCCTGGAAGGTGTTTCAGATCCGTCATCCCACTGTCGGAACACGTGATGCATTTGGCATCGCCTTTGCATCCCGTCTTCCGGTGGTCTGGACTGCCACACCTCCAGCAAGCAGCCTTCCTGTCTGGGCCAGTGCATCCTCCGGCCAGGTGGCCGTAGCAGAGGCATCTATAGCACCTCTCTACTTCCAACCTGGCACGGACTCTGCAGTTGACCCAGCCAAGCTTCACTCTTCCGGTCCCAAGAAGGGATTCTGCCTCCGTTTCCGGGAGTCGCAGAATCGCCATCTTGTTATGACCATACCGAGTGAAGACTTGGCATGGCACATCTAGGTTTGGCTTGCCCAGTGTTACCCGGACTGCCTTAACCACTTCTGTGTCGACGATGGTCTCGTCGAGGTCCAGTATTTCTTCCGACCTCGTCGAGACCAACGTCTTCACCTCCGCCTTTCCTTCGAGAGCAGTGGCCAGGGCACCTCTGAAACAAGAGAGATCCTGCCCCTTCTTCAGAACCAGAAGGATTTCATCCCTTCTGGTTCTTCGAATTGACAGAATCTCCGTCTTCGTCTCTTCGGGCCTGACCCCCGCTTTCATATCCTTCAGGATATCCGCATAGGACTGACCGTCCTTCGCGGATACCCTGATGGCCTCCGTTCCTCTTAGCCTTTTACCTGGGGGTCGTCCAGCTTTAGGACTTGACGACTCCCTGGCTTTTTCCTCTGAGGCTTTCTTCTTCTTTTTCTTTTTGACTTCTTGCCAGGTCTCAGAGTCGACCTGGGAAGAAGTCTCTTTTGCGTTACCAATTGTTTTGGCAACAGGCGGGTTTTCCTTTACGGCCAACTCGCCTGTTTTGCCTTTTTTCGATGCTCCCATCTCAGGGGGAGTCCTCGAGGCATCTCTCTTTTTGCCTTTTGTTGCCGAAATCGGGGTCGCCAGGGACTTTACTCCCTGGTGACTCCGATTTCTCTTTTGAGAGAGGGAGTCAGCTTCCTCTAACTTTCGTAGGAAGCCCTCTCCCTCCTCCTTCGCATCTTTAATTATGCCTCGAAGACTCCCACTGTAGAGGTAAGCCTCTTTGGCGCTGTTTTTAACTTCCTTGGAGTTGTTTTTGAGCATCCCGTCCCGCACTATTTTCAGTGCGTCGACGAGTTGCTCAACAACCTCGGACTGCTTCTCCAGAAATCCAAGGATGGCACGCCATCCTTCGACCTCCGGGGAAGCAGTCCGCAACTCCAAGTTCTCCATTTTCTTTTCTTTCTCAGCGATGGTGGTGGGTAGCTCCACGCTTTCCACCTCCATCTTTTCTTCCGCTACTTTTCTTGCACTTGATGCAATTAATGACTCATCGGCCAAGTGAGCCACCGATGAGTCACTGCAGTCATAGGATTTCGACGCTCCAGGGCCTGCTTGCGCACCCTGGGACAGCGCCGCCACTGGGGCTTCCGACTTCCCCTGCTGGGTAACTTTACTTTTTTGGTTTTTGTCTTCCATTTTTTTTTGAAATTTTTTATTTTTTATCGGGGTTCCTTCCCCTAGCATGTAAGTGTGTGGTTTATGTGTGTGAAAGACCTCCGCAATGTACTGCCCCGCGAGGCAGGGTGCGCGGAGGTCCGTAAGTGTAATGTGGTGTGTGTGACTTACATGCATGTGTAAAGATGTATAAGTATTTGTGGAAAACTTTCTCGAAGGGGTTAACAGTGGTCCACCCGGGAAACCGATCCCGTCAGCCGCAGAACGCAAACCTGGTGCTCAACCAGCCCGAGAGTCCTGCAATCCATTTCAGTGGAATCGGATGACCAGCTTCCCCATCCCGCAAGACCGATTTAACGGACATTCCTTCGTGGGGTCGCTGGAACCTTCAAGCGACAGGGTTTTAAGCCCGTCCGTTGGTCATCGCTCTCCGTTTGGGCACCGGGCGTCTTTAATGCTGACTCTACATTGGCTGCGTAAACGTGTACGTGAACGTGAACGTGCTGACGTCACCCATTTGAATAACATTGTGACGTCAGCACGTTCACGTTCACGTACACGTTTGCGCAGCCAATGTAGAGTCAGCATAATATTTCAAAGACACCAGGTTTCTAACCCGCACAGCCAAGCGATCCATCCTCATCCCCTATTCCGTGATGCAGGAGCAAGGACCGGCAGAGCAGACAAGAGTCCGATCGGCCGCAGAGGGGAACAGTCCCCGAGCAGTACACTATCTCACCCCTTTTCCTTTCTTTTCTGTTCTTTTGAAAGTTCTCCGTGTATGCTGGTTTTGGTTCGCGCCGGCTATTTGATTTCACCGATACCACCTATATCTAGGAGGCGTGCCCTTATCCACCACCTAGGGACGCGCCCGATGGGGGACCAGCGAGAAAACCCCAAGAGACAAGCAAATTCGCACAAATTTGTACAAACTACTGTCTCCCCCCACTTGGAATGAATTCCAAACGGACACGGGAATAATAATAATAATAATAATAATAATAATAATAATAATAATAATAATAATAATAATAATAATAATAATAATAATAATAATAATAATAATAATAATAATAATAATAATAATAATAATAATAATAATAATAATAATAATAATAATAATAATAATAATAATAATAATAATAATAATAATAATAATAATAATAATAATAATAATAATAATAATAATAATAATAATAATAATAATAATAATAATAATAATAATAATAATAATAATAATAATAATAATAATAATAATAATAATAATAATAATAATAATAATAATAATAATAATAATAATAATAATAATAATAATAATAATAATAATAATAATAATAATAATAATAATAATAATAATAATAATAATAATAATAATAATAATAATAATAATAATAATAATAATAATAATAATAATAATAATCCCGTGCGGGGTTGCTGGTCCCCCATCGTGGCGCGTCCCCGGGTGGCGGATAGGGGAATGCCTCCTAGAAATAGGTGGTACTGGGGAAATGAAATACCCGGCGTGGACCAAAACCAGAAACAAATATGAAATGAGTACAGTAGAAAATGAACTACCCCAAGGAGGAACCCCGAAAGGGGACAATACTCCCGGCAGTCTCCTCGTGAGTACTGCTGCAGGCCCCACGGATTTTGGGAGGGGCCAACGCAAAGTTAATGTGGAAATAACGGGCAGCTTTGAAGATAATATTGCTGCTCAATTTCAGGTCATCCCGCAGGTCCTGGAAAGCATGCGCCAGGCCTGCAAAAAGCAAAAAAATATCAGCCGAGGCGTTCAGGATGGCATGATGGCTCTGGAGGAGGCGTTCGAGATAATTCGCAGTAATCTGCGTTTTATTTCGGGGCCCTTCGGAAAACCGGAGCCGTCTACCCCAGTTCTCAGGGCGCCGGTGCTGATGAGAAATGTAGCAACTACAATGAGTAGTGAAAAAGATGGAAGAAAACGCGGCAGAGAGGGACCGGATGCTGGCACTCAGCCGGAGACACCCAAGCGCATTAGGAGCGGAGATGTTCCTCCTTTTGTGAGGGATGTCCAGTCGAAGGCTGGGAATTATGCTGCAACGGAGGCCTTGAAAGCCACCTGCGCTGCGGTTGCTTCCGGAAGTGCTACAACGGAAGGTGATAACTTTGAAGTCGTCAGAAATAAAAAACGGGAGGCCCGAAAGGAGAAAGCCTCCAAGAAAAAGAAGAAAGAAGATGCTCAGAAGCGTCCTTCAAGAATAAGAGCTACAGAGGCAATTAAGATTTCGGCAAAAGATTCAGAGTCTTACGCCGAAATCTTAAAATTGATGAAAAGCTCGGTCAAACCAGAGGATACTGGCACCGAGATTCTAAAAATTAGGAGAACTCTAAATAAAGAAGTTCTCCTGGTTGTAAAAAAAGGAGGTGAAACCTCTAAATTCGCAAGAGCAATTACATCTGCACTGTGTGACAAGGCAGATGTTACAGCTCTCGTGAATAAGAGGACCCTCGAGATTGGAGATCTCGATGAAACTACTTCTGAGGAGGAGGTTGTTTCATCATTGAGGGATAAGCTGGGAAAGCCAGACCTGGATGTAATGTGTCGGCTTCTACCACGTTTTGGCGGGACGATGGTTGCACTTGTGAGTTTGACGGAAGCAGAGAGTGACTCTCTTCTTAGTCTCGGCAAGATTCGGATTGGCTGGATTAATGCTCCCATCCGAAATCATCTAGAAGTTCAAAGATGCAAAAAGTGTCTTATTTTTGGACACACGACCATAGCATGCAAAGGCCCCGACAGAACTAAAAACTGTCGGAGATGCGGCAGCGAAGGTCACTTTGCTAAGACTTGCTCGGTCAAGAAACCAAAGTGCCTTACATGCATGGACTTGAAAAAAACAGAAACGGACCACGCCGCCGGGTGCAGTTCTTGCCCGGTTTACAGGGAGGAACTGTCGAAGCTGAAAAGGGCAAACCCTTGAAGCTTTTACAGGTTAACCTGCATACAAGTAAGGTTGCACAGGTCCTCCTGATGCAAACAGCCAGGGAAAATGAGATCGATATCCTGTTCTGCAGTGAGCAGTATCGAGGAAGCGATCTCGCTCCCTGGTATCAGGACAAGGCGAAGAGAGCCGCCATCAAGGTGTGCAACCCAGAATTGCGGGTTGACAAGTTTCTGGAGACGAGCAGTGGATTTGTTTGGGTGGAGGTGGCTAACATACGTATGTATAGTTGCTACTTCTCGCCGAATGATCCACTGACAGACTTCGAATCCGAATTACAGGACCTCGAATCGAGCCTTCGACAATCCAAGTTGGATGTTCTCGTCACTGGCGACTTTAATGCAAAGTCTCCAGAGTGGGGCGAGACGAGGCTCGATAAAAGAGGAATTCTGATCGGCGAAATGATCTCCAGGAACGACCTAGTAGTTGTAAACCGGGGAAGAACATGGACGTTTAGGAGAGATGCGATCGGATCCATTATAGATCTAACGATCGCATCCTCCAAAATGTTTAGCCGCATATACGACTGGCGGGTCTCTGAGGATTATACCGCAAGTGACCACCAGTACATCGAGTTCTCAGTCTCAGTGGGAGACACACGAGGAGGCAGAAGACAGGAAGCTCCTAGTCGAAAAAGCCCCTCGTGGAACACTAAGAGACTCGACAAGGAGAAGTTCGGCCAGTCCCTTCTAGAAGCCCGCTTAATTCAAGAGTTGGGCTGGGTAAGGAGGCCGAACAGTCTTGATGGGGAAGTGCGGGCGGTGAGAAATATAATTGTCACCGCCTGCGATGCGTCAATGCCGCGTCGCAATGGCACATTCCCCAGGAAGAGATCCTTGCACTGGTGGTCAGAAAGGTTGGCCTCCTTGCGAAAGGCATGTTTCAGAGCAAGAAGGACATATACCCGATCTAAGGGAGATCCTTTGCTCAAGGAAGCATTCAAGGAGGCCAAAAGAAACCTCAAGAAAGAGATCCGCGCGTCGCGACGCCGTAGCTGGAAGGACCTAATCGAGGACGTCGAGAAGGACCCATGGGGTCTGGCTTTTAAAATCGTTACTAAGAAATTAGTAACGAGGCAAAAGACCCCCGGCCTGGACAATCCCGATTGGGTCAGAAAGGTAATAAAAGCCCTGTTTCCTCCTGCAGAGCCGTGGCTTAGGAAGGACTGGAGTTCTTGCGTAGTCACAGGGGAAGAACTCTTTACTCTTGAAGAATTGGAATCAGCAGGTAGAAGATTGAAGACAGGCAAGGCGCCTGGAATCGATGGGATAAGCAACAAGATCCTAAAAGAGGTGATTGTTGCTTCCCCCCAGATTTTGCTGGACATCTTCAATCGCTGCCTAGAGAGAGGAGAGTTCTTTCCAGACTGGAAGAGGCAAAGGCTAGTCCTCCTAAGAAAGGGTGACAAACCTCTAGATAAGGTCTCATCCTACAGGCCTATATGCCTGTTGGATACGATGGGCAAACTTCTAGAGGACATGGTTCTGCAGAGAATGCAATCTCACTTGACCGGAGAGAATAGTCTATCCGATAACCAATTTGGATTCCGCAAAGGTCGGTCCACAGTTGATGCCATAAAGGCAGTTGTGGACCTCGCCAGAGAAGGGAAAAACAAATTGGGTCCAGATAAGAAGAAGAGCTTCTGCGCGTTGGTAGCAATCGACATACGGAACGCGTTCAATTCCGCGAGATGGGAAGATCTCATCGAGTCGATGATACAGAAGGGTATACCGCCCTACCTGTTGCGGATAATGGACAATTATCTAAGCGACAGGTGGGTTATTTACGAGGGAGACACCTGCATTCTCAAGGAAGAGATGCAGCGTGGGGCCCCTCAAGGCTCGAGGGTAGGACCATTTTTATGGAATGTATCTTATGATGACTTCCTGAGAATGGACCTGCCCGAAGGTGCGGTGATCGTCGGCTTTGCGGACGACGCGTTGATCGTGTGCACTGCCGACTCGGCGGAAGCTCTGGGGACATTGGTGAACGAATGTCTGCGGCTAGCAAAATGCTGGCTGGAAACCAGAGGTCTTCAAATGGCCCTGGAAAAGACCGAAGCATTGCTGGTCACAGACAGACGTGGTTATAAATCCCCACGAATCGTGATAGACGAATTCGAGGTCAAGTGGAGGAGACAGATAAAGTACCTTGGTGTGGAACTGGATGGAAGGTTAAACTTCCATCACCACATGGCTGCGGCGTCGAACAAGGCGATCGAATGTGCGGCTAATTTAGCACGGGTGATGCCAAATGTTGGAGGCCCCCGTGAAAAGAAAAGGAGACTGGTGGCGAGTGTCGCCCACGCTAAGCTGCTTTACGCAGCGCCAGCGTGGGCCCCCTCCCTAAGAACAAACAGATGTTCAACCATCTGTAAAAAGATGCTGTCCGCGCAGAGGTGCATTACTTCACGTATCGCCTCTGCTTATCGGACAGTATCTACGAGCGCTGTCCAGGTCCTTGCAAGTGTCCCGCCAGCAGATCTTTTGGCGCTTGAGAGGGAGGAAATTATCCTCCTTCTCAAAGAGGCGAATTCCTCTGAAGAGGAAGATCGACCCAGCAAGGACCGCATCCGCTTCGAAGCGAGGCGCAGGCTCGTAGAAAAATGGCAGGAGAGATGGGATGGGGAGGTAAAAGGTCGATGGACTTATCGCCTTATACCGACACTCGCCACTTGGTTAAGTAGGAGCCATGGAGAGGTCTCCTACTATTTGACACAAGCGCTGACAGGTCACGGATGTTTCAATTCGTACCTGCAGCGCTTTAAGAAGAAAGAGAGTGAGGTGTGTGCTTACTGCCAGTTCCCTGTGGACAACGCAGAGCACACCCTCTTTGCCTGCAGTCATTGGGACTTGGAGAGGCAGGCCATGTTCACCGGTGTAAACACTACAGTTACACCGGAGAACATGGTAGCGCTGATGATCCAGTCCCAGGAAAACTGGCGGCTCATCGAGACCTTTATCATCTCTGTTATGATGAGAAAGGATCTCGATGGCCGCAGATAGGCGAAATTGACAGTGTACAGTTTTTATTTATTTATTTGTTTATTTTATTATTTATTTTGTCCTTTTATTGTCTTTTTACAATTTTCTGTTTATTTATTTATTTATTTTGTCTTTTATTGTCTTTTTACAATTTTCTGTTTATTTATTTATTTCAGTCTTTTTACAGTTTTATGTTATATTTTGTTTGTTCATCTGTCTTTTTACAATTTTATATTTTATCTTTGACTTTGTTTAATTTACTTTTATTTTATTTATTGACTTTTATTGTTTTCTTTTATGGTGTGCTGTTGATTCCGCTTGACATAGATTTTCGGTTCATTTTTTAAAATTGATAACGCAGGATGTCCGCAGGACTGGACGAAGTCGCTTTTGCGACAGAGTTGGAGCGCCACCCTCGAAGGCAAAAGTCTTCACGACAGTACCGAGGGTGGATCAAAGGGCTCCCAAGAAGGGTTGACGGGTTTTAGTGGGTCGGGGCTGGTAGTAGTTCGCCAGCTTATTTTTGTTTATTGTTCTCCTTTTTTTTTACCAACCCCACATAACCTTGGCATGCGGAAGCCAAGGTATCTGTATACAGATTTTCCCAATAGTCCCTAAGCAAAAAAAAAAAAAAAAAAAAAAAAAAAAAAAAAAAAAAAATAATAATAATAATAATAATAATAATAATAATAATAATAATACTAATAATAATAATAATAATAATAATAATAATAATAATAATAATAATAATAATAATAATAATAATAATAATAATAATAATAATAATAATAATAATAATAATAATAATAATAATAATAATAATAATAATAATAATAATAATAATAATAATAATAATAATAATAATAATAATAATAATAATAATAATAATAATAATAATAATAATAATAATAATAATAATAATAATAATAATAATAATAATAATAATAATAATAATAATAATAATAATAATAATAATAATAATAATAATAATAATAATAATCCCGTGTGGGGTTTGCTGGTCCTCCATCGGGCGCTTTCCCGGGTGGCGGATAGGGTGATCAAGGTATACCAAGTTGGTTGTAAATCCGAAGTGGACCAAAACCAGCAAGGGAAGGGAGAGGAAGAATAGGGAAAGGAAAATGGACGGTTTAAGGGGGGGTTATTTAAGGGAAGATTTGAAGATTGGTGAGGTGGAGTAGGATGAGGGGAGAGACAGGAGGAAAAAAAGGGAAAAAAAAGAAAAAAGAAAAAAAAAAAAAAAAAAAAAAAAAAAAAAAAAAAAAAATGGTGGGACACTCGGTGTCTGGTCCTTTTGACTGTCGGCCGGACTCTTGTGTTCGTCCCGTCCTTGCTCCTGCGGCCTCCTTGAGACCAGCGGATGCTCTGCTGCTTGTGCGGTATCAACCTCGTGACTTTGATAATAAAGCACTTGGTTGCCAAACGAGGGCAGAGACCTTTCTAGCGCGGGGATAAAATCCCGGAGTCCCTGGGGGTTCCAGCAACCCTATGAAGGAACGATAGTTAAATCTATCTTGCGGATGGGGAAGCTGGTCATCCGTGTCGGCGGAAAGGGACCGTAGGACTCTCGGGCGGGTCGAGCATCGGGTTTCTGTCCTGCAGTCAACGGGTTTGGTGCCCTGGGATGTCCGGGCCACAAAAAAAAAAAAAAAAAAAAAAAAAAAAAAAAAAAAAGGAAAAAGGAAAAAAGAAGGGAAAAAAAAAAAAAAAAAAAACATCCTTCCTTCCGTCTCTTGCTGATTTCTACTCTTCAGTTTTTTTTTTTTTTTTTTTTTTTTTTTTTTTTTTTTTTTTTTTTTTTTTTTTTTTTTTTGTTTTATTTTTTTTTTACTCGTTTTTTATTTTATATTTTGTTTTTTATTTTCACTTCCCAGTTTTTCTTTTCTTTTCTCGTTTGTTTTTATTTATTTTGTTCTGTCTTATTTATTTATTTTGTTTTGTTCTAAATGTTATTTATTTTATTTTTTGTTTTATTTATTCATTTTTTTTTTTTTCACTATGTATGCTTTTACTTCCTTGACAGACCACGGACACGGAGATTGAAACAACGATCCAACACGACACTTACAGGATCAACATTTTCTTACAGACTTACACATCACACACTTACAACACATACACGCACTCATCTACACAACACACTATTTACACACTGATCGTTTCCTGCCTCGGCCCACTGGGAGTACCTCGAAGCTGCGTTCGGCATGTTTTCCGTCGGCGCAGCCTAGAGGTTGCTGTGAGCTTGTCTCTGCCGAGGTGTAAGCCGAGGTATGGAATCAGGAGCCAGCCGCTTCGGACCCTGATCAGGAAGTCTGTGGTGGGTATGGAGGTCGGAATCCATACTGCTACGGGCGAGTCCAGTCCGTCCGTGTATTCCGGGACTGGCTAAGCGCTTGGTGGGCCCCAGAGTACTGGGGTCGGACAGCTATTCGTGCGCGGATAGCTGTCCGTGGGTGTACCCGTTCTCACCTTAGGCGACCCGCCCCTCCACAGACGATGCGCTGGTGAAACCGAAATATGGATATTTTTAAAAATAAACAGTTGGAAAACGAAGTGACGGACCTGGAGGAAATATCCTCTTGTCCTGAGCCGGAGAAAATGGAGGTGACGGTGGAAGTACACCCAACCCCTCCCACGGAAAAAGAATTGACCCAGGCAAACCCGGTGGTCAACCCTCTTAAAAACGGTGACCCCACGGCAGCAGCCTGCAAAATCCTGCTCGATATAGTTGAAGAGCAAAGGTTGCAGACGGAGGCCTTGGAGAAAGCCCTCCTCGCAATAAAGGGGTCATTTATAAAAAATACCCCGAATGACTTAAAGGACAAAGTCAACTACGCGTTGGAGGTCTTCACAACGGTTCGGAGCGGTAGTCTTTCCCTCCGGGCTTCGGCAGGAAAGCTCTGTAGAGTTCTTGACCAGCCAGGCCCAATTCGGAGGAAAGACAAAACCAGAATTACAGTGAATTCTCCAAGGACTCCGCAATGTAAAAGGACAGCCCAGACCGGAAAAAATCTTGGCTCTGGGCAAAAAGCCAAAAGGGTGGCTTCGACATCCCCTGAGGATAGGACGTCGAAGAGGAGACCACCAGAGAAAAAGGAGGAGGAGGGCCCAACCATAGGCAGTCTTCACAAAGAAGATGGAGAATGGAAAGAGGCCCTCTCCAAAAAGGGAAAGAAAAAGAAAAGAAAAGAGAAAAAAACTGCGAAGAAAAAAACTGCGAAGAAACGAAATACAGAAGCCATCAGAGTGTCGGCAAAGGACGGGGAGTCCTATGCCGACATTCTGAGGCAGATGAAGACGTCGATCAACCCCTCCGACACGAATACGGAGGTCCTGTCCATTCGCAGGACGAGAAACCAAGAACTGCTTCTGGTCCTCCGTAGGGACGAGGGGGTCCCGACGTTTGCCGGCGCGTTGGCTGACGCCCTAAAGGAGAAGGCAAACGTCGTCCCGATAGTCTCAAAAAGGTCACTCGAAATTAGAGACCTTGACGAGACTACGCGACTTGACGACGTCAAGGAAGCAGTAAAGCTGGCCTTGAAAAAGGCCGACTTAGAGGTGCCCTGTAGACTCCTCACCTTAAACCGCGGAGCTAAACTAGCAATAGTTCAGCTCCCTGAAGCAGATGCGGATTCCCTGCTGAAGGCGGAAAAGGTGAGGATCGGCTGGATCAACTGCCGTGTCCGACAAAGACTAGAAGTGCCGAGGTGCCATCGATGTCTTGGATACGGCCATCTAGCCGGGACATGTAAGAATCCCGATAGAAGCAAAGCTTGCTGGAAGTGTTGTGGAAAGGACCACTCGCACAAAGGATGCGAGAAAGCTCCAGTCTGTGCATCCTGCTTAGATAGCGGGATGAAAGAGACGAGCCACCTTCCAGGGAGCGGGACATGTCCGATCTACAGGGCAGCCCTTGAGAAGTTGAAGGCAAAGAGCTAAGATTTCTCCAGGTCAACCTCGGTAGAGGAAGTGTCGCACAGGATCTCTTGATGCAGACTGCCAGGGAGAGAAGAGCTGATATACTGCTCATTAGTGAGCAGTATAAAAAGCGAGGACTCTCAAACTGGTTCCAGGATGCATCAGAGAGAGCAGGCATAATAACATGCAACCCGAACAGCGCTGTCAGCCGTTTCCGAGAGACACGCAGTGGCTTCGTTTGGATAGAGGTGGCCGGTGTACGTATTTACAGCTGCTACTTCTCTCCGAACGATCCCATTGCAAAGTTCGACGCCCAGATCCGCTCTCTTGAAGATAGTCTTAAGACTTTCGACGGGGATCTCCTCATTGCGGGGGACTTTAATAGTAAGTCTCCGGAATGGGGAGAGACTCGCCTCGACAGGAGGGGGATCTTGGTCTCCGAGATGGTCTCCGCAAACGGTCTGGTAGTGCTAAATAGGGGGAAGGAGTTCACCTTCAGGCGGGGTACGTCAGGATCTATTCTTGATATAACCATCGCCTCTCCCCGCCTGGCTCGCAGGATTAAAGAATGGAAGGTGCTGGATGAGGAAACCATGAGCGACCACCAGTACATAGAATTTTCAGTCTTGGAGGAAATTCCTAGAGGGCATGAAAAACTGCAAAGAAGCAGTAAATGTCCCTCATGGAACCTCAAGAGACTGAACAGGGAGAAACTGGTCGAGTCTCTGGAAGAGTCGAGACTTGTTCACGAGCTCAACTGGATGACGAAGCCAGTTTCTCTAAAGGGAACAGTGCGTGAGGCGAGGCAGGTAATAGTGGATGCTTGCAACCACGCTATGCCTCGCCGGCAGACAAGAAGAACAGGAAAAGGTTCTATGTACTGGTGGAGTGAGGAACTAGCCTGCCTGAGGAGGAAAAGCCACGCAGCTAGGAGAAAATACACCCATTCAAAGGGAGACTCCGAGCTGCGAGAAAAATGGCATGAAGCCAGGCTGATCTTCAAAAAGGCAGTACGTAGTAGCCAACGCCGTTGCTGGCAGGACCTAATCGGAGAATCAGAAAGGGACCCATGGGGATTGGCCTTTAAGATTGTCACCAAGAAATTGGTGCCAAGGCAGAAAATCCCCGGTCTGGATGATCCGATCTGGGTCCTGGAAATTATAAGGACGCTTTTCCCCCACGCGGAAACAATCCAAAGGGAGGACTTTACTGAATGTGTAGTACGCCAGGAGGAACTCTTCACGCTTGAAGAGTTGAAAAAAGTGGCAAAGACGTTGAGAAATGGCAAGGCGCCAGGCAATGACGGAATACCCAGCGAAATCTTGAAAGAGGTTGTCGCTGTTTATCCAGAGCTTCTTCTCAACGTCTTTAATACATGTCTAACGGCGGGAGAGTTCTTTAGCGACTGGAAGACACAGAAGTTGGTCCTCCTTAGGAAAGGAGAGAAACCCCTAGACAAGGCCTCATCGTTTAGACCAATATGCTTATTGGATACGATGGGGAAATTTCTAGAGGGTCTGGTTCTGCAGAGACTTCAGGAAGTCCTGATAGGCGAAAATAGCCTATCCGAGAATCAATTTGGCTTTCGGAAAGGCCGGTCAACAGTTGATGCAATACTCACTGTTGTCAATAGGGCGAAGAAAGCCAAAGAGGGCAAAAGGAAAGGATTTTGTGCGCTCGTTGCTATAGACATACGAAATGCGTTTAATACCGCAAAGTGGGACGTCTGTTTGGACGCACTGAAACGTAAAGGGGTACCACCCCATCTGTTGCGAATGATAGACAACTATCTTAGCGACAGATGGGTTGAGTACAAGAGCGATGCATGTCATCTTAAACATAAGATGACATGCGGAGCACCCCAAGGATCAAAGGTAGGTCCATTCATATGGAACGTCATGTACGACGAACTCCTGGGAATCGACCTACCTGAGGATACGTTTATAGTTGGCTTTGCGGATGATGTCATTGTCGTGTGTCTTGCGTGGAGCGAGGAAATCCTTGAGGTAAGGGTCAATGAAGGTCTGAGACGAGTAAAGCGCTGGCTGGATCTCAACGGTCTTCAGATGGCCGTAGAGAAGACAGAGGCCTTGCTCGTCACTGACCGGAGAGCCTTTAAAGCCCCAAAGATTCAGATTGGGACAACCGAAGTCTCCTGGGGGACAAAGCTTAAGTACCTGGGGGTGACGTTGGATCGAAGGTTAAACTTCGCCCAACACTGTCACACCAAGTCACTTGAGTCCGCCGAATGCATCGGAAACCTTTCAAGGATGATGCCAAACGTCGGCGGCCCCAGGGAAAAGAAACGGCGACTGGTGGCGACCGTGGGTCAAGCAAAGCAGCTGTATGCTGCCCCTGCATGGGCTGATAAAGCCCTAAAGAGCCACGGCATCTCTAAGGACCTACTCTCCGTAGAAGGTACTTCGGCACGGAGAGTGGTCTCTGCCTACAGGACAGTTTCAACGAGTGCCGTCCTAGTTCTTGCGAGCATGCCGCCAATAGATTTATTGGCGGTGGAAAGACAGGAAGTCTACATGCTTAACAAAGAGCTAGCAAACTCGCAAGAACAGGAAGTTAGGAATAGTCTAAAGATGGCTATTCGAAGAGAGGCAAGAAAAAGACTCGTTGAAAAATGGCAAGAGAGATGGGATGAGGAATTGAAAGGAAGGTGGACGTACCGCCTGATTCCTCACCTCGCCACCTGGCTTGACAGAGAGCACGGCGAAGTTGGTTACTACCTGACACAAGTGTTGTCAGGTCATGGTTGCTTCAACCAGTACCTCCACCGGTTTAAAATAAGAAGAGCACCGGAATGCGTGTATTGTGATAAATCCCTCGTGGATGACGCTGAACACACGCTATTTTCCTGCGAGCACTGGAGCGTTGACAGAGAAGCTATGTTTGCGGCGGTTGAGACCCGATTCAACGCCGATAGCATGGTCTCTGTCATGCTCCAAAGTGTGGACTCCTGGAGGCATGTTGAGACCTTCGTTTTGAAGGTCATGTCTACCAAAGACAAAGACGGCAGAAAAAGAGGTTGACCGGAAGATATCTTGGCTCGGCTGGGGGTGTGCGGGGGTGCGAGGAGACATTTGATCTCCTCTCCTTTCCCGCCCCCCAGCCTATGAAATGGTGAAGGCAAGGGAACCGTTTTACTTGCGAAGTGTAAAGCCAGACGGCAGTTCCGCAAGTAAGAGTAAACGGTTCCAATAGGGGTGTGGTTTTAGCGGGTCGGCTTACATAGGAGTAAGTCAACCCCGCACACTTCGGAGAAAAGAGTGCGCCTCCGGAACGGTCTGATCCTTGGAGTTGCAATTCCCTCCTTGGTGTAGCAGATTTCCACGTTTGCCCTTGCGCAAAAAAAAAAAAAAAAAAAAATAATAATAATAATAATAATAATAATAATAATAATAATAATAATAATAATAATAATAATAATAATAATAATAATAATAATAAAAATAAAAATAATAATAATAATAATAATAATAATAATAATTCCACATAACAATGAAAATAAGAATACAGAATCTGATAATGAGGTAACAAAATATTTTTTTTGTATATTCACATTTTTAAAAAGTTCATTTTCGATTTGAAATATTATATATATATATATATAATTTTTGACATTACACTTTTATTTGCATTATTAAGTACAATTTTTCAAATACAACATCTTCAAATATATTGTAAATAACTACTTAATGGAAATTTTTTGGCAAATATCTAACAATATATATGAAAGTTAAAAAGTGCTTCTCATGTTGGGCTTTGTGGGGGATAAAGAGACAAATTTCAAATGTAAGCAATCGTATTTTTGGTCTCATTTATTATTATTATTATTATTATTATTATTATTTATTTCAAATACTTTGAACTTGGCAGGGAAAATTAAGTATAGACAAAATTTTTACATTTTGGATTTTCTGAATAAAAGAAATTAATAATAATAGGAAAAATTTTATTTTATTTATTTATTATTTTTATTATTATTTATTTATTAATTATTTTATTTATTATTATTTATTTTATTATTTTATATTTTTGATTAATTTATTTTATTTTTTTCTTTATATTCTTATTAACAATTAATAATAATAATTTAATTAAATTGATACGAAATTAATATTTTCAGAAATTGGGAATCATTTTATATTTAATTTAAAGATTTATATCTAGAAAAAAATTCGACAATATACGAGATCCTACAAAAAGTCTTGTTTCTGTTTAAATATAATTTACTGATTATTTCACCTCTTAAATTCTGTGTATAAAAATATGAGAATTTAAATTTTCAGAAATTGCATTTTGAATCATGTGTAGAATTGGAAAAATATTATGATTAAAGGTTACAGCACTATCTAAAATCATAAAAATTATTCAAAAAATTCAATGTTTTTTATTTTTTTTATGAAATGTTTAAAAATATGAATTATGAAAAAATTAGGTATCATCCCGGTAAAAACACTTGCATTAGAAAGTATTGAAAAAATTTAATTCCTTTTAATTCCTTTTTTGTCCAGAGTTTTGAATTCCCAATAAGTAACTATAAATTAAAATCTTTTAATTCCCTTTAATACCGCCCAATAAAGTTTGGCCAAGGTATAGAAAGGAACTGAAAAGCATAAAATTTTAAGGTGGGTATAGAAAGGTATTCAATTTTAATATTGCTATTGAAGGCCAACCTGATGCTCTTAAAAGTTATTTTTTTATGAGTAAATGCAATAAAAGAAGGTAATAAATAAAATTAGAATTTTTTTACGACAAATTATATATTATACGTGATTTACATGAAAATATTTTCTTTTCTGTTCTTTTATAACATATATCGAACATTTACAAATTGCAAAACTTGCTTATTACACGTACAATCATAATGCTTAAAAAGTACGGAACAAAATAACATTAGTAAAAATTTTTCCACAGGTGCTACATATAACTTGTTATAATTACATTTAATGTATAGTAAAAAAAATTTACCCGAAAACTAGAAGAACTTTTAAAGCACTTTTAAAACAAATTATATGCTATATGTGATTTACATGAAAATCGTTTCTCATCTGTTGCTTTATAATATATAACTAACATTTGCTTTTAAAAATTGCAAAACGTGCTTGTTATATCTACTATTGTAATGCTTAAAAATTAGAAGACAAAATAACATTATTAAATTTTTTTTGACAGATGTCTGAAAACAAGATAACTTGTTATAATTACATTTAATGTGTAACAAAATCAGTTCACCCGAAAACTCAAAGCATTTAAAGTGATTTTAAAGTGATTCGTCACTTTCACTGCCAGCATCATAAGAGTTATCTTCCCTCTTATTTTCTTCATGAATGTCAAGTGGATCCAAATTTGAAAACAAATCTTCAAATAGAGTTGTTTCTGCCAAATTTTTAGAGACGTCCACAGCTATGAAAGGGTTCTTTCCTAACTCATTTTCTGGATTGCTTTCAACAATTACAATAGTTTTCCTTTTCCACAGAGCAGTTAAAATCATCTATTTGAATTGAATCATCATAGATTTGCTCCTCATAAACTTTATCATCCATTGCTTCATCATCATCTACTTCTTCATTATCAACTTCATCGTCATCCATTGCTTCATCATCATCTACTTCTTTATTATCAACTACATCGTCATCCATTGCTTCATCATCATCTACTTCTTCATTATCAACTTCATCGTCATACATTGCATCATCATCATTTACTTCTTCATTATCAACTCCTTCATCAGCCATTGTTTCATCATCACCCACGTCATTCACTTCATCATTCCTTTCTTCATCATTCCCTTCTTCATCATTCCCTTCTTCATCATTTCCTCCTTCATCATTCCCTTCTTCACCATTTCCTTCTTTATCATTCCCTTCATCATCCACTATATAATCACCTACTAATTCATCAGTCACTCCTTGATTATACATTTTTTCATCACCCTCTGTTTCCATCACCCGCTCTTCTTCATTAATCATTCCTCCTCTGATTTCTTGTTCATCCTCTTTTTCTGTTAGAACTTCTGCAGTATTGCCCAAAATGTTTTGACCAGATTTCATAGGTTCTGAAAATAAAAGAAATATTAGAACTAATTGAAATAAATGTTAACTATATCCAGTGCGCAAAAAATATAATTGTTCGTAAAACGGTCATAAAACGTTTTCCGAACGTTTCATGTCTTTCAAATAGTTTTAATAACGTTTTAAAAACATGGAACGTTCTCGGTACGTTATTTGGTAGACATGAAACGTTCTAAAAACGTTTTAGGAACGTTTTACTAACAATGATTGTTTTCTGCCCACTGGGTATTATTACAATTAAAATTTTTCTCAAAAAACACCATTATACATTAGATATTTAAGCTAAAATATGAGCTAATTTCTCTAAATAAAAAATAAAGAAAATTAAAGCAATCTGCGAAGGCTCTAAAATAAAAGAACTACTTACTATTTTTAATTCCTTTCAATTGAGAAATTTTTTTTCTAATTCTTTCATTAGCTTCTCCAGCTTCCAATTCAGCATCAATCTGGTCCATTCTCAACTCAGTTATACAAAAATGACGATAAATATCTATAATGTAAAAAGTATTTTTTTAATAACCTTTCTTAATTATTCAATTGTCCAATGTAATACTAACACTAGAGTTTTTGTTATTGTTCATTATTAGTATGATGTTACAAAAAATTATTTTAATATTGTTTTAGATTACAGCAACAAATGTATAATCAACATTGCTGTATGATAAGCTGATTTTTGTATAAATGGAATTGTGAGAGAAAACTACGCATATTTATATTTTAATTATTTATACCAAGAAATTTTTGTTCAAATTATTTTAATTCTTGAAAAATAATTAATTAAATAAATAAAAATTTTTATCAGATGTTAAGCAGGTGAATTGACAAAATACAATACCTTTTATAGCTAAAAGTTTCTTTGGGTCCAATTTACTTTCTGGTACTTTAGTTCCTTGATTACGATTACTTCCTTTGCCAGTAATAGTGGTTTTAGCAAGAGCATCATAACCCAGAAGAGCGACAGAAATATTTCTGAACAAAACTTTTCTATTTTTCATCGAAATATTACTTATTGCAAGCGCGTAAGCATTATAAGGTAGCCATTCTCCTCGTCCGAGATGAATCTAGTAATGGAAGACAAAGTATTTACTTATAAAACTGCAGACTTCAAAGTGTAAAATAAGTTCAAAAAAGGGGAACAGGGGAAATTTCGATTTAAAAAAAAGGAAATTTTAATGTAGATTTCATAGTTAGAAGTGGATTTTTTTTTTAAATTAGACTTTTATTTGTACATTGCTCAGAACTTGAAAATTGATGTTAAATTGCTTAAAAAAATATTTATGTATTTAAGGGCAGAGACCAGTGAAACTTCAACTCTTCAATATTTACGTTGTTTAGGTGCGTGAAATTTCTTTTCGTAAATTATTTAGATTGTAAATTAATGCTATAATTAAAATTAAAAAAAAATTTTTTTTGATTCTTTTCCGAAAACTTATTTTTTTAACAATTTAAATTTTTTCAAAATTCATACTATTGATTGTTCAGAATCATAAAACAAGTATATAAAATAATCAGCAATAAAATTTAATAGAAATTACGAAATTAGTTCAAATTTTTATTTTTCGAAACATTATGTAATTTTAAATAATTAATTTTTTTTAGAAAAAAATTGACCACTCATAAACAACAAAAATTTATATGAGTTGAAATTTCATTGGTCTCTCTTAACATTTTTGTTATATTTTTATTAAAATTCCTAAAAAGCCGTTTTTTGAAGTTGACAAATCTTATTTTGATATTGGAATTAAATTTAAAAAATTGACATATTTAGGTTCGTAAAGATTTTAAAAAGTTAGTACTAGGATATATATTTTGTTTGGACAAATAATTTTAGTGTATTTTAATTTTTTTTATCCATTAAATAATAATTTATAAATTTTTAATGAGCTTTCATAAATGGACGAAAGTTTATAAATAAATAATAATTATTATACTAATTTTTGAAATTGTAAAATTGTTTAAATTTTTCTTTCTTATTTTGTCACAAAACAATTATTTTTAACCGTCAACAACTTTTAACTTATTTTTCGCTAACTTCAGAGTAATTTCATTTTAATGAAACAGAAAGGTAATATAAAATTTGTCTTTAAAATTTAAATATTCTAAACGTTAATTTTTCACACATCGTACCATAATGAGGAAAATTGTTAATATAATTTTGAAAATTTATTTTAAGCTGAATTTGAAATATAAAAAATAAAACAGTTTTTTACGAAGTAAAAATCCACAACGTTTATTGTCAACGATTTAAAACAATTAATCTTTCTATAACAATTTCTTCTTAATTTTTGCATAACGAATAATTAAGATTGTTTTTGATTTTGATTATCGACTGATAATCCCACCATGAGAGTTCGGAGATTCAATTTTTTCAAAAATTCTAAATAAAATTTAAATTTTAACATCATTTTATGTAACAAGGTCTCGTAAAATAAATTATCATCAAACAAAAATTGTTTTTATAAACATTTTTAGAAAAATTTGCTAAACAAAACTTTTTATTATTTTGAGCTTGAAAAAAGATTCAGTTTTTTGAATTGCTAGCAATAAACGTTGTGGACTTCAAATTTGTATTTTTTTGGGTCCAAAAATTTGATAAATGATAATAATTATAATAAAATTCAATTAAAGTTGGTTCAAGTATAAATTTAGAGATTTTGAATTAAATTTAGTGGTCAAAATAATAAAAAAAAGTGAAAGGAGGGGAAATTTTTTTTTTTAAATAGAGGAAAAAAAGGAATAGGGGAAACACTTTGAAGCCTCTAAGATACATATATTGAGAAAGAGTTTTTCTTACGTGACTTTCTGTTTCAGTTACGTAACCAACAGGAGGGTAAGTGATCTGTGTAGTAAGGTTGTCTTGTGTTTCCTTCCACTCTGTGAACATGGCTGCAAAGAAAAAATTGATAAATTATATACACCTTTTTTTAATTTTACGAAAACCTTTTGATTAATTTCGATTAATTAATTTACTAATTAACCGAAATAGTATTATAGCCCCATAAATGTCACCAGAAATATTTTTATAATTAAACTCACAGTTTATAGAAATTGTAATATCTCTCAATAAATTAATATCGTATTTATAATTGTTTTTTAGGCGTTTACAATAAATCATCTATTTATTGTAATTATGTATATTAAATTTTGTGTAAAATTATTTGACATACTGCAAAATGCTCATATTGAAAAATTAATCACACTTTGAAACATAAATTCTTGTAAAATTTTAAAATAATTAGGAACAACTTTTAATCATAAAAAATTGTTACACACTACAATAATGGAAATATATCTTACCATGCATCAGGTTGCATTTGTTTATGGCCGTGTTTTGCCAATTTATATTCATCTGTTTTGTCCTTTCTAATTCGTTTTGGGTTTTATGTAATTCTGTTTCAAGTTGATCTAAATCGTCCTTCGCTCGACTCAATTCATCTATTTTCTCTTCGTGGACTGCTTTTAAAACCTTTAGTCTATCTTGAGTTGCTTTTAGAGTATTAGACAATTTTTTTACTTGTAACCTTTGAATTTGCAAACATCGTTCAGTTTCAGCTTCGTCTTCCTGTTAAAAATAATTATACGTTAGTTACATTTAATAAAAATTAAAAATTTGAGTTTAAATATTGCAATAAATGCTTACTAATTTCTTAGAGAAAGACGATCTACCATCTTCTTTATCATTTTTAAGCTGTTTTCCATTGTTGACAGTTTGATTTGAAATATTTAACTGCATAACACGTAGCGGATCTCTAAAAGGTTGTTCAACATTTTTTTGTTTTATTGCATTTTTGTTTCCACCTCTAGGGTGTTCAGTCAGAAAAGTTTTAAGGGTCTTGTTTACAGTTGTGAGGTTTTGACGTGCTAATTTCGTATTTCCCCAGACATCATTTTTTGTATAGGTACTGTTTGTTTCGTGGAATTTTCATTTTTATTTGCAGAAATCTTGAACGAATCCTGCTTCAGGGACTTGTTCGCAGCTGTGGGTTTTTTCGAGTCTACTTTCGTTTTCTTCGAAGATTTCATTGTTTGTGCAGATATTTTTTGCTTCGTACAATTTTGATTTTCGTTTGGAGAAAACTTAAGCGAATCCGGTTTTGAGGAGTTGTCCGTAGTTGTTGTTTTTTCTTGTTCTAATTTCGTGTTTTCCCCAGATTTTATTATTTGTGTAGGTGCTGTTTGTTTCGTGGAACTTCGATTTCCATTTGCAGAATTGTTCAGTGAATCCTGCTTCAAGGACTTGTCCGCAGCTGTGGGTTTCTTCAGGTCTGCTTTAGTTTTCCCCGCATATTTTATTGTTTGTGCAGGTATTTTTTGCTTCGTAGAATTTTTATTTTTGTTTGCAGAAAACTTAAGCGAATCGGGTTTTGAAGAGTTGTCCGTAGGTGTGATTTTTATTTGTTCTGATTTCGTGTTTTCCCCAGATTTTATTATTTGTGTAGGTGCTGTTTGTTTCATGGAACTTCCATTTCCATTTGCAGAAATCTTGAGCGAATCCTGCTTCAGGGATTCGTTCGCAGCTGTGGGTTTTTTCGAATCTACTTTCGATTTCTCTGAAGATTTCATTGTTTGTGCAGGTATTTTTTTCTTAGTGGAATTTTGATTTTCGTTTGGAGAAAACTTAAGCGAATCCGGTTTTGAGGAGTTGTCCGTAGTTGTTGTTTTTTCTTGTTCTAATTTCGTGTTTTCCCCAGATTTTATTATTTGTGTAGGTGCTGTTTGTTTCGTGGAACTTCGATTTCCATTTGCAGAATTGTTCAGTGAATCCTGCTTCAAGGACTTGTCCGCAGCTGTGGGTTTCTTTAGGTCTGAATTTGTTTTTTTCGGTATGGTCTTCTTTTCGACAAATTTTTTGTTTCCATTAGACTTTTAGATTCCTAAATCAATTTCTTTTGATAATGAATTAAGCTCTTGTGATGATCCTCCAGACGAAGATTTCTCCAATTTTTGTTTCTTTTTTAGATTTTTAAGCCTGTTATTTAAGGATTGTTCAATTTTATTTTCTTGGACCTGTAAAGAAGAAGATAATGATAATATACAATAACATTTAAAAACAAACAATAAAAGTTACATCAATAAAATAAATTAGATAAGATTAGAAACTACATTTTTTAATCATACTTTATAATTTATTTTTATAATTTATAAATATAAATATATTTCTAAAATGACAATTTAATTTGTGTAATTTAAAAAAAATGAAATTATTTTGTTATTTGTTTTTAAAATACTTCATATATTATTAAAAAAGTGTAAAACAAAACTTCTCAAAAGTAATTTCATAAATTTATGAACGAAAAAATGTATTTTTAATAAAGTTTTTAAAGTTATTTTCAAAACCAAATGGCTGACTTCACGATTATAATATAGACTTATAGGTAAGATAATGAATTAGCAAATTTTATTTTTTAAACTTTATATAAATATTTGCAATTTATTAAATATAATAACGAAGATACTATTAATTTTTAATTGAACCTATTATAAATGTGATTCATAAACAACAAAATTTTTTTAAAATTTATTATTGCAAAAATTATTAATCCTTACAATACAAAATAAAAAATGGCAAGCGTACCGTCTGTGTTTTCCTTTTAAAATTCCCTTCAGTTTCCGTATCCGTAGTGTCATGTGGATCGAGAAGGTACTTTTTATTTACTGCTCGATGCCTTCCTTTCTTATTTAGAATATCGTTCATGTCCTCTGCATCTTAAAGAAATATTAATTTTTTAAAACATATATTAATATATATATATATATATATATATATTAAAAATATTATAATAATATATTATATTGTATTATTATATTATATTTATTATTATTTGTTATTTATTATTTATTATTTATTATTTATTATTATTATTATTATTATTATTATTATTATTATTATTGTTGTTATTATTATTATTATTGTTTGCTTGATCAAATCCAGTAATTTTTTTTGTTAAAAAAACGATAGACAATAATTTGAATCAACTGTTCTAAACTTTGATTGTGATTGAGATTTTATCACCAAAATAAAAAAATAAAATCATATTTTAAAATGTCAAATTAGAAAATTTGGAAGTTAGAAAATGAAAATTTAAGTAATTGTTATCGATTGAACTCAAATTTTAATATCGGGGTGTTTTTTGTATTTCAAACTAAACTTTTATTATTAAAACAGTGAAATTAGGAATTATAAATTTGAAATGGGACATTAAAAAAATTTTAAACAAAAAAAATGTGTGAAATGTTGAGTTGTGAACAATGTACAGATAAAAGTCTGATTTTATTCATATAAAACTAAATCAATGACGGCAAGAAGAAGAATTATTTCTTTTTTTGAAAATTGGATTAAGATAACATTATTTTTAAATTCATTTAGAAAACTGTTGAATAAGAAATAGTTTTTTTTAACAATTCAAATTTTTGAAAAGAATTTGACAGCTAATTAAAAAAATTGATCAAATAAAACTGAAAAATAGTCGGGAATTTTAAAACATAAAAAATATCATTCCTATGATGATAAATAACATTTCATAAAAACTATCCAAATATTAATGAATTAAAAATAAGAATTTTTAAAGATATAATATTTTTTAATTACAGAATTTTAATAAGACATTTTTTAAAATACTGTTTATAAAAAATAATGTACTTACCGCACCACTAAATTTCTACGCCTCGAAAGTTAATAAATATATATGTATTTAAAAGTGCGGATGTTATTATACGAAAACATAATTCAAAAGATGAATTTTTTAATTTCTTATAAGTTTTTTTTAAATTACTTCATAAATTATTAAAAAATGTTTAACAAAATTTCCAAAAAGTAATTTTAAAAATTTATCGATTTGAAATTGTGTTATAATCCATAAAAGAATTTTTTTATCTTATTTAGCTACAAATTAAACAAAATGTAACTTACTTGCAATGAAAGCGACAGTTCCTTGCACAATATCTCTATTGTCTTTATCAATTTTGTATAATTGAAAAGGGTTGTACGTGTTTTCATTAAAATGGTGAATTTTTTCCAGGGGTGATATAAAATTGTCTTGTTCTGCTTTGCCTGTGGCATGCAGTAATTTCACATACGCAAACTTTTCCATAATTGAAATAATAGTTCATTTATGTACCCACTTGTGTTTCGTAAAAACCGTTGGAAAAAAATTAACCTCACATTTTGTAAAGAAACTCACGCGATTCGTCGCTATCCTTACATGCTTAAAATCACAACATCGATGTTTAATAACCATGGAGAAAAAAATTAAATTAGATTTTCTTTTATTTGCACTTTGAAAATTTGCACCCGATTATACCCACATAGCCAGTCGACGTAGAAGTCGAGAAAATCAAAAATTCCAACTCTCACTGAAATCACATTGAACACGGCCATTTTCTTTTCTTTTTTTTTTAATCGTTTTCCCAAGTAACGTGGATTTTTATTGGTCCATTTTTTTAGTTGTCCACCAACAAGCCAATAAAAATACAAATGAAACAGAAAAATTACATTCTTACGCGATTTCATCCTTGAACTTGAACTTTCCGTTTTCCAGATCATTCTCGCTGGATTATTATGAAACACGTGTGTGGAATCCTTTTGTGTTTTTTGCATCTTTAGAAATCTGTGTGTTCAATTGGGACTGTTAAATTATAATATCGACTTGAAAAAACTGGTAATTATATATTTTTTGAAAAAATATTAATTTTTGTCAGTAACTTTCAGTTTTGAGGTTATGTAAAATGTCACATGTTTTTTATGAAACAATTATTTCTTCTAATTTATTTAAAAATACGTTTTGGTAATTTAAATTTTGTCCGTAAATTTGCATTTATTGAATTATTAAAAATATTTATTTTTTTTAAATCAAAAGATTCAAACAAACGATTAACACAACCAAGAAATAATAAATAAATTTCCGACGTAAATTATTATGTGAATTGATATTATGGTTAAATTTATTGTAATGATATAATAGTGTAATTTTAATATATTCTAGTAAAAAAATTATAGTTTGTTAAAATTGTATAGTTGATTTTTATGAGTTTTATAAAAATTTATAGAAAAACAAGAATAAAATAATTATTTAATTTTATTTTTATAGACTTGTAACGCTAACTATTAAGGTTAAACATTTTAATTTATTTTAAGGATTTAGATTGACAATAAAATTTTTGAAAGCTATAATATTTAAATGAACCAAAAATGGATGATAATGCAGATTTGAAAGCAAAACGTTATAAGTTAACGATGGATCCAAATTTTCAGCCAGAACAGATTTCTGATAAAACTTTTAACAGATGGAAAAATGCATTTAAAACAACACTCGAAGGTGTGTATGAATATTTTATTCAAAATTTTTGTTTTAATGATTTTATTTATTTTATTATTAACACATTAATTACATATATAAGATATTTTTCTCTAATATCGCTATCATAATTAGAAATGCTTAAATATTTTAAAAAATATTATTTAATATTTTTAACATATTGAAAATTCAAAAAAAATTTTTCACAAAGAATTCTTTGTGTAAATTTCAATTTGGGTTATTTTAATTTTAAATAATTGTGACAAAAACAATATTCCTTGCGTAAAAACAAATTCAAAACAATTTCTGTTAGAAAAAAGAAATTATTCAGTATTACTTATAATAAAAAAACTTTACTTTTAATGTCTTCCTTAACCTTCCACCCATCGCATGGTGAGAAGTTTCCTCACACAGTTCCTTTTTTTATTAATGTCTCTTAAAATACATAAAATAAAAATTCCATAATATCAATATCTTTTTTTAAATATTACAACTGTTTTCATGTTTTTAAATTTTCTTACTTTTATATTGTTGAATTTAAGAATATAAAATGTGAATTTTTGACGCAAAGTAAGAAAACTTCTCACCGTGCAACCAACCGCTTATAATCGATTCTGTGCGACATTAATTTTTTATTTTTAATAATAAGCAATAATAAAAACTGAATTAACATTTAATTGATAGTTTATAAACGCAACAAACAATTATTAAAAATAATTTTCAATTCATAATAAAATTTAACTAAATTATAAAAGTGAGAAGTTTCATCACCTACGACGGATCGATTTACAAAATTTTATGCGACGGATGGAGGGTTAAGGAGAGCGACCAGTAAAAATTCAACTTTCCGATATTTTCGTTGTTTATTCGCGTGAATTTTTTTTGGCATTATTGATATTTTAAATTTATTTTATACTAAAGCAAAAAAAAATTTTTTTTACCTTTTTCGAAATTTTCTTTTTTAACAAAATTAAAATTTTCTAAATCCACACGACTGATTGTTCATGATCATAAAAAAGCCTGGAAAAAATTCGTCAGAGAAAAAAATAAAAAATATGAAAGAACTTAAAATTTTATAGTATTACGGGTAAAATTCAATTCATTTATATTTGATATTTTTAATGGTTTTTGAATTTTTTCAAATTCATTTATTATATGAAGTCATATTACACTATAAAAAATAATGTAAAAGTAAGTTTGAAGTAATTTACATTCCTTTTTAAATTTTCAAAAGAAATTTTTTTTATTTAAAATTTTTAAAAATCCATGTTAATTTATTGAGAATCGTGAAACAAGCGTATAGAAGAATCGACAATGAAAATTAATAACTATTATGAGAGTAGTTCAAATTTTTATTTTCCTGAAATTTTGAATTTGATTTAAAAATTCAATTAAAAAATTGATCACCCTTAAAAAAATATTTAGATGAGTTAAAATTTTACTGGCCACTCTCCTTAAAGTTAGAAAATATAATTTAATTTAATTATATAGCAATTAAGTTTATTTATTTTCGATACATAAAATATAAATTTTTTTGTTTTTCTACATAACTTATATTGAGTTCTTAAAATCGCTTTTTAATATTTATTTTTAATCTATTAATATTTGAATTATACGTTTCAGGACTTGTTTAAATATCTATTAATAGTTTTATTTACTACATTCTCATAATGTATTTTTTAAATATGTGACAGCGTCTGAAAAGAGGGACCTACTTACAAAATTAACTTTTCGAGATAAACGCACTTAAAGTTTTGTATTAAAATAAATTTGATTTCTTGAAACATTTTACATCTTATATGAACCTGAAGAGTTAATGTATTTTTTGAACTAAATAAGATTATTATTATTATTATTATTATTATTATTATTATTAATGATAATAATTAATTAAAGGTTTGGGGAAATTTCCTTTGACACTTGTACAATCAGGTCGCCGATTACAAGTATACCTACAAGTATACCTGATTACAAGTATCTCCGAGGATTCAGGTCACACTTTTCGTTAATGGTTTTAGTATTTATTATAAACGTTTATTCGTTTAAAATTGATGATCCAGAAATAAATTTATCAAAAATTTAGGAACGAAAACCATTATAATTTTCAATTTTGCAAAATTTATAACTTTTCAATTGTCCATTTTAAGCAAAAATACGAGTAATTTTGGTCTTAAAATTACTTGTATTTAAAGAAAAATAAAAAAAAAAAATTTTTAATTTGTTCAAACAATTGGAAATTTTTTTTTAACAGTTGGTAATTGTATTTTTAAGACCTCAAATTATAAGAAACCGTCATAAGAAAAAAAAAATTTCTGGTAGATAGGTCCCTTTTCTCAGACTCGGTCACATATTTGAAAGTAAATGTTAATACACCTATAACTTATTTGAATAAAGCAATAATTTGAAATTTTCAGTTTTGAAAAGCTGAAAATTCGTATTAGAGTCAAAACGAGTCAACCGTGATGAAATTTTTTTCATTTTTGGAAAAGTAAAAACATTTGTGAAAATCAGTAGTCCACAACAAAACAAAGAAACACTTTTAACCTTTTTTAAAAAATTTAATTGTTTATAACTTTTTTTTGGACTAACAAACTTTGACATTATTTAAAAAAAAATGAACAAGTCAAAATGAATTTGCTATAAATTAATGGGGATTTTTTTGGTAGCCAATGAATATCCTTTCTTTTAAATAAACTTATTTGGGAAAAAATTTGCAAATCTTATACATTTTTAATAACAATTTTAAAAACAATGTGTGTTATTTATACTTTCTAGAGCAAGGATTATAATAAAATTTATATGAGATGTACATTGCACTGTCAACTTTATAATTCTGCAAAAAAAATTTGTATTTGTTTATATAAATTTTATTATAATCCTTGCTCTGAAAAGTATAAATATTACACATTGTTTATAAAATTGTTATTAAAAATGTATAAGATTTACAATTTTTTTTCACAAATTAGTTTATTTAAAAGATAGGATATTTATTGGCTACCAAAAAAATCCCCATTAATTTAAAGCAAATTCATTTTGAGTTATTAATTTTTTCTAAAAATAGTGTCAAAGTTTGTTAGTCCAAAAAAAGTTATAAACAATTAAAATTTAAAAAAACGGTTAAAAGTGTTTCTTTGTTTTGTTGTGGACTACTGATTTTCACAAATGTTTTTACTTTTCCAAAAATGAAAAAAAATTTCATCACGGTTGACGCGTTTTAACTCATTAGTATTTTTATATAAAATTCATCCAGCTCTTTTTCAATTTAGGAAAAAGTGCTGTTGGACCTAGTCATGAACATAAAGAGTTAGTTGAAAAACCTGAACCTAGTAATCTTAATTCGGATGGCTTGATGTTGTGCGAAAACAACTTTCTTGAGAACGACAATTTGAGTATTGAGGAAGTCTTTTGCAGCTCTTCTGACGATAATGATGATGATGATGATGACATTGATTTTCCTGAAAGAAATTCACAACATGAAGAACAACAACTTCCTGACCAGAAACCTTCTGATTGTAAAACGACTTTCATTGAGGATGGTGACAAAATTATGTTTAAACAATCTGGAATAACTGTAAAAGAAGTGGTTGAAATGGTTGTAGCGTATAACTTAAGGTTTGGCGATTCGCAAGAAGCTCGACAAATGCTAATAGAAATGATAAAAATTTTTGCAGGTCCAGAATTTTCAAATTTTAACATTTCCAATTATTCACTGTCTAAAATATTTGACCCACCATCTGAAAAAATTATTTATCATTTCTATTGTCAAAAATGTACTGACAAGGTTTTGTACAAATCATGTAAAAAGGGCATAAAAGGAAAAAAAGTTTTATGTGAAACTTGCAAAATGGAATATACATTAACACTTAGCAATCCTAACTATTTCGTAGGGATAGATTTAGAATATCAGCTGCAAATGTTTTTAGAAAATGAAGAGACTGCGAAATATTTTATTCCAAAAAACACAGATTGTAATTCAAGCAAAGGTAATAAGAACTTCATGCGCGATATTGATGACAGCATTTTGCATAAAAGTGCCATTGAAAAATATGCGGCAACAATCACTTATTTAATAAGTACAGATGGTGCACCTTTATTTCACATTTCTAAACGAGGTTTTTGGCCCCTTCAAATCATTCTAAATAATTTACCCGTTCATCTGCGATTTAAATTTGTTTTACTGGTAGGTCTTATGATTGTTAAAAATGAACCCAAACCAAATCTAATGAATTTGTTTATAAACGCATTTATCGAACAGGCTAATCATTTACATTCAAAAGGGATGAAAGTCAAAATTGCACATCTCGACAGCGAAATTGAAATACATTTTACACCATCCGGTGCAGTCGCAGACTCGGTCGCTCGCCCTATTCTTCAAAACAGATTACAATTTAATGGATATTTCGGTTGCAGTTTCTGCTGCCAACGAGGAGTATTTATTTTTAAAATTGGGTTGAGGTATCCTTTCGTATCTGAAGAACCGGAACTGAGAAGTCATACTTCTCACATGAAAGACATCGCTTGTGCTAAAGAACAAGGCTCTTTTTTTCAAGGAGTTAAGGGCGAGTCAGCTTTTATTGATCTTGCAAATATAGACATGGTTTGGAGTTTCTCCCTCGACTATATGCACAATGCGGTTCTTGGAGTAACAGAACAAATTTGGAAAAAATGGATTAAGGAATTAACAGCTGAACAGCGCAGAGAAATAGATAAGTTACTTCTTCTTCAAAAACCACCGCGAGATTTACACAGAAGTACTGAAAAAATATTCTCAAAAAGCATTTGAAAGGCGACGCATTGGAGATCATGGCTGCTATATTTTTCAGTACCAATTTGTTCCTTGTATCTAAAAAAAATTGAGTTGTTAGAGCACTATATTCTGTTTGTTAACAGTATGTTTGTTTTGCTGGAAACCGAAATTTCCTATGACAAATTAGACAAATGCGAGCAAGATCTAATGACTTTTGTTGCTCTTTACGAAAATCTGTACGGTGTTGAAAGTATGACGTTCAAAATTCACGTTTTGTTGCATTTCGTTAGTTCCATTAAAAAATCCGGTCCTCCATGGGCAACTTCTGCGTTCCCATTTGAACACAATATTTATTTCTTAAAGCAGACTATCAGTGGCCCGAAAAGCGTAGAACAACAAATGTCTGTAAAGTCATTGAATCTTTTGAAATATCGTCTTCGACTGCCGAATAACGATATCTTCGAGAAAGCGAGTAATTATTGTAAAACTATTTTTTCGTCCAAAATTGTCAGTAAAAATGCCGTAAAAGTAAATGATGTAACATTTTATGGTCCAGATCCGACGAATATTTTTGAATCTGTCACCGAAAAACACTTCGAAAGATGTTTCTTTAATAACTGCATTTTTAGCAGTACCATTTACAGTCGTTCAAGAAAATTCAATGACACAGTTGTTGAACTAAAAAATGGAGACTTCGCTCAAATCACTGGAATTTATTTGTTGCCAGATGGAACATGTTCTTTTCATGTTAACAAGTTAATCGTTGAACAATTTCTCGTTGGAAGCAAGCAAGTGTCACATATGTTGGTCATAAAAAGAAACGTTAAAATTGCGCCAGTATCCACCTCGTATATAAAATCTAAAGCGGTTGTGATTAACTTAAAAGACCGACAATTAATTGCGAAAATTTGCAATACCATCGAAGCTCAGTGAAATGTAATTTGTAAATATTTTTATAAAAGAAACGAATTTATAACAAAAAAACTTTGTTATTTTTGTAAAATTGTATAAGTTTTTGGAAATTTTTATTTTCTGATTTGTAAGGTATTATTTTAATTAACCTAATATTTACCATATTTATATATTACGAAAACATTAAATAAATGTAATTAACTAAAAATTTATGTTTATTTTATGGCCTTTTTTATAATAAAATAGATTTATTTGTTTATTTAGTTAAATAGAGCCTGTTTTCGCCGTAAGGTATAAACCGCGGTATAAATTTATTCCTCGCGGAGAATAAAAGAAAAAAATAATTTGCCTATGAACAGATCACCTGAAAAACAATATATCATTTTTTTATGATTTATAATTGGTTTATATTTTTCAGGTGATTTGCGCATACGCAAATTATTTTTTTCGTTTATTCTCCGCGAGGAATAAATTTATACCGTAGTTTATACCTCACGGTGAAAACAGGCTCGTAGTCCGTTAAAATTATGATTATTTTTAAAACAATTGTTAGTTTACTTATTAAGCTATTATAAATTAATATTTATATTGATTATTTTTTTATAACCAATTTCTTGCATGTAATATTGTTTAAATATACATAAATTAAGATTAAATAGAAATTTAAAAATCAAAATAAAACTTTTATTATTTAATCAATGTTTATTGTTATTTAATTTTTAAATATTCTAATTATATTTTTAATTTAATTTATTTAATTATTATTATTATTATTATTATTATTAAATTAATTTTTATTTATTTAAATTAATATACATTATATATAAATAATTAATTATTTAATTATCAATACTTATTAATAATTAATAATAATTAAAATAAATTAAATTTTATCAATAATTAAAATTTCCAATCTTAATAAAAAATTTTATTTACAATTAATTTAATATTTCTTATATATAATATTATATATTAGAATTATATAAAAGTCATTAAAAAGTATTGAATTTAATAAAAGTTAATAAGAATTAAAAAGAATAAAATTAATTTCTAAAATTTATCTCATTTTGTCATTAAAAAGTATTCAATTTTCGAAACAGTATACTTGATTTAAAAGGAATTAAAAGGGATTAAATAGATCACAAATATATTCCATTTCAAACGATTAAAAAGTATTCACTCTAATATTGTAAACTCTGAGTATTGAAAAGGATTCGTTTTACAGACGTATTTTTGTTAACAGAAGTATTCAAATCTTGCAGACAAAAAAGGAATTCAGAAGTATTCAAAATTTTCTTCCTACTATTGATGATGAAAAATTTTTTAATACCTTTCTATTTAAGTCTTTTTACCGGGATGCAATTATATAAAAAATCATGTGCTCTCATTTGCAATCCAGTATAGAAAATTGTCAGATAAAGCAACAGTTGTCATATAATCATATAAAAAAGATATATTGAATCAGTTGCCCTGAGAAGTATTTATTGACTCATAGAAACTAATGCTATTAAGGGCTGTCAATTTTTTTCTGGCATTATTTGAGATTTCAAGTTATTGGGAATTATCAAAATAAAATTTTTTTCTTACAATTTTAGAAATTTTATTTTTTTAAAATATTAAAATTTTTAAAAATCCATACGATTGGTTGTTTAGAATATTGAGAAAAACCTACAAAAAAATAACCGTTAAAAAATTATAAAAATTGTGGAAAAAGGTGAATTTTTAAGGAATACTTGATAAAATTTAAACCAAACATAATAATTAATTTTTTATTTTTTAATAAAATAATTATTTTTGTTTAGATGTAACAATTTTTTTAAAAAAATTTTTAGAATTATGAAAAAAATTTATTAAAAAAATCACCAATGGAAAATAATACAAATAGCAAAAGAAGTTTAAATTTTAAGTTTTTGAAAATTTAGAGTTTTATTTAAAAAAAAAATGTTAATGAATTAGTTGTTTTTCAATTTCCCAAAGTATATTACAGTTTTAAATACTCAATATTGTTAGAAAAAAATTGACAACCTCAAATAGCCTTAATTTCGAAAGGTTAAAATTTATGCGGCACTCCCCTTAAGTATAATGTTCTTTAAAAAGTATTTTTATCAGAGTGAAATAATATTATAGAATGAATTCTTATTTGAAAGAATTTTTATTTGTCAGAATTTTTATTTACTTTGAATTTTTATTTAATTATTTCAAAAAATATTTTTTAAGGGGGAAAACTCGTGTAAAAGAACGTTTTTACAAAAAAGTGATAATGTTTATTGAATTGAAGTAAAGCATACCTTAAATTGTACAATATAAGCAATGTATAATAATTTTTTAAATTAAAATTATTACAAAATGGCGGCGTTACAAGGGTTTGAAGTTAGATATTTGGTTTTGCCCCGTGCTACAGGTCTCAAACCTCAAACAAAAGCAAAAACTAAAATTTTTATCGTTAAAATACACAAATACGCTTTGCATGACGAACAAAAAATTAAAAAAATTTTTTTTTGAAAATTTGGAACCGTTTAAAAAAATCAATTTTTTTAATAAACAAACTACAAAAAAAAATTTTTATAAAAAATGTTTCATGTCCGAGAAGTATATTAATTGAAAGGTTTCGTATGAATAAAATGATAACATTCGAACCATTGTTGTTTAATAAAAGTTTACTCCAACGTTTCGAAATCTAAATGATTTCCTCTTCAGGGAGTTACACGAGTTTTCCCTTTAAAATAATGTGCATTAATTAAAGTTATAGTTATAGTTCTATAAGACTAAAAAACTCCTATAAGACTCATATAAAACAGCGTGTAAAATTAAAAAAAATGATTGTAACTTTTGTTATAATCAACTTATCCATCTAAAAAAATCATACATTTCTTTTAAATCACTAATTAGCAGCATACCAAATTTCAACAAAATCTAGTTTGTTCATTCTACAACTAAAATAGTCTAAAACAAAATTTTATATCACTATACAAAACTTAAAAAATCATTAAAAACTCATTGAAGAAGCATTATAGTCTAATTATGGTCTTCCAATAATAATCCACTATCAAAAGGTTGATAAAATTTATATTTGACATAATTTTTATTTTGAATAATTTCTATGTACTCGAATTTTTGTTAACAGAATATTCATTTGATGAAAAATTTTTATTAAGGTTGTACACTTTACACGGACCAAAAAATCGATTTTTTTCATGAACTCTAGTGTTTCAAATCATCTTACTCATGTAATCCAATAGTATTTATCACATCAAAATTTAAAAAAAATAAAAAGTTATACAATTAAATGAAGCTCAGTGTATTTATGAAACCTCTAACATTCACGTTTTTATTTAAAAAAAACAAGTGTAATTAATTTATTTAAAAATTTACAAAATTGTTATATGCACCATTCGAAAAAGCGGTCTTTGGCACATAAGAAATGTTTATTGTAAAATTTTTTCCATTAAGTTTAAGTTCTAAAATATAGTGTCAAACTTTTTCAAAAATTTGTACATTTTGGAGTTAAATATTTAAACACGTTTTGATTCGAAACGAATATGTTTTTGAAAGTAGCAGACACCATTACACAAGTTGTAATGTATCGATTTAAACAAAAAAAAGTCAATTTTAGGGTTCTGTTCACGCAGTGAATTTCACGAAAAATATAGCCAATCACTTTAAAATTGACTTAAATATTCACTGACAAAAATGTTTAGTCAGAGCAACGAAAATTTGGTTGGGCCAACAAAAAAGTTTTGTTGGTATTTAAGCAACCAAACTATTTGTTTGAGACAACCAAAAAATTCGGTTACAAGAACCAAAATTGCCTAACCAAACAATTTTGTTGCAAACACTAAATTTTTTTTCTCAGTGTTGTTTCGCTACAAGAACTCAAAATTCCTTTTTATTTTAACTTTAACAATTTTTTGGCCAACCATCTCAAACTTTGTACTCTATATATGTTCCGGTCATTGTCGATTATTGGGCAATGTCGACAATGCCCGGTTAATATTTATATTTATTAATTAGTTAATGTCGACCTCCCCTTCAACGTAAAGAAGGGGGAGGGCTTGCGAATATATTCAGAATCTTGAAACGAACATAACCTTTAAATTCAGGTCATTTTTGGCGGGCAATCCACCTCCACTTGCGGCTATATTAAAGGTCTTGAAACGAACATAACCTAAAAAATTAAGTTATTTTTGGCAGTGGGAGGGGTACGGGTGGGAGAGAGGGGGGACTTGCGGCTATATTCAGAGTCTTTAAACGATCTTAACCTCTAAATTTAGGGAGGGGGGAGGGGGAATTTCGACACTACGCTGGAATTCGCTGTACTCGCCTACCATGCAATTCACGCACCGTTCAGAATTTGTCTCGAAAATTTTAGAGATTGTACTATCTATATTAAAAACATAGGTTAAAAATTAAGATAACATCAATTCTCAAGGTCGAACGACAGAATCATAGATTAATACGAACATAACCCCTAAAATTAAAGTTTTTGAAGGAGTTGAGAGAGAAATATCCTCAAAATTAGTATCAGAAGTCAAAAGATAACTTTGGCTAAAATAAATCTTTGAAAACATATGAAAACTTATTCCGTTCCTAATTAACTCTTTTCCTTTAATTAACTTCTCTTGACTTGCGGCTATATTCAGAGTCTTGAAACAGCGGCGTTGGCGGCGATATCTTTTTGTAATATAGGTATATATATATATATATATATATATATATATATATTTATATATATTTATTCACAAGCAAATTAAAGGAAAATTATAGTAAATCGCAATTAAATTAATTTAAATATTATGTAATTAGAAAAAGTCAAAATTCTGGAAAAAAGAGTATGTGTCCTCTTAATCTTTATAGTTTTGGACTTACACATTTAAAAATTAAAATTAGATTACGTACTAAAAAAATTTAAATAATAATAATAAATATTTTTTTAAATATGCATAATAATTTATATAATAGGTAAGCGAGTGTAACTTGCACTTGACCAATTTTTTGTAATTAAACCCTTTAAGCATCCCCCTTAAATCCAATTACCTGTTTCCCTTTTTAATTTTCTTTGCAACACTAACCTCTAAAGTTAAATTTTACACACCGAAAAGTGTGTGTAAAGAAGCTCTTTTTAAAACGGTGTCTAAAGTGATTCACTTTACGCACTGAAATTTACTTTACGCACCGAAATTTTTCTCACATAATATAAGGAATGTTTTAGACCATACAAAACCACAAAATTAAAGAAAGAACTTTACTTTTAAATTTATACACTACTGCATAATGATATTTTTCCTGATCTTCGATTGATTTATTTAATTCTATACAATCGAAATTATTCCAATAGAGAGTTGTAATTCTTCATAATAGATACTTAACATTAGAGGTGGGTGTTGAAAAAAATGTTGTAGGTATGATACACGAGCGAAAATCTGATTATACTCGTGTGATTTGCATCATTTGGCTTCGCCTCGTGCTGCAAATGTTACACTCGTATAATCACTCACTTTACGCATTTGTATCATAAATAACTATTGTTTGTTATTTCTTGAAGCTTTAATGGCCTCTAATGTTATGAAAAAAATTACGTTCTTTTAAATGAATACCCGGATCAAATAACTCGACCGACGCTCGGACGAACGCTCTATTACCAGTCAAGTAGCAGTGACAGCCTGTGGGCGGCTCACTGCTACCCGACTACCATTAGAGCGTACGTCCGAGCGTCGGTCGAGTTATTTGATCCGGGTATTCAAATAAAGTAATAAGCGAAAAATTTTTTTTTATAATATTCTGTTAAATATAAATTCGAGGAAATGAAAATTCTGCTAAAAGAACATTCTATAAAAAAAATCCTATTTAATAGAAATTTTAACAAATTTAATTTAGAGCTTATTCCTCCGTCCAACAAATATCACATTTTTCAGTATAATGGTGATTTCTTAGCGAATCCCTTTTGTACAAACCTTGATTACCCTAAGTTTTATTTAAATTTAATTTTTATAATAACTTTGTACAAATTATATTGCAGACTATAATTGAGAGAATGGATTTAATGGATTCAGATTCACAATCAGTCAACGGAAATGAAGTAAACTAACATTTTCTCTTAAAGTAGCATTAAAAACACGTTAAATATTCTACTGCTTTTCTAAATCCAATACTGTTTTCATCCCTATAATAGTTTGACCTTGTATCAAACCAAAATAAGTTTACGCAAGTTACTAACCGATTACAGACAGAAAGAAGAAATTGTAAATGAAATAATTGATTTCCAAGGTTAAGTTCAATTCTTGGAGACATTAAAAAGAATTTAACAAATCTTACTGAATTCTTTAAATTCCTTTAAATATAAACTCATTCTTAAATGGATCGCGGAAGGAAGGGAGTGATTTGTTGATATTTTTTGCATGCACTTTCGTCAAGCTGATCTGTTAAAATTATATGGACACAGAACAGAGAAATTCAAATAAACTACACAGGCACACAAAAAAAAGTTGTCTGTTACTTGAACTAGACATACCATTTCTATAATATTTTGGCCCGCTGAAAACGAATATGATGCCAGAATTGCTCCATCACCCTTTGATTGTTATTAAATCGAAAAACCACCCTTAACCGGACAAATTCAAACTTAGAAGATAAAAAAAATAAATAACAAATTTTTTTATTAAACAGAACATTACACCTACGTATTTTGGCTCCACCAACTCAAAAACAAAGCCAGAACTGATCCAGCACCCTCCGAATTTTTATTAAATCGAAAAAACCACCCTTAATCGGACAAATTCAAACTTAGGAGATAAAAAATTAAATAACATATTATTTTAATAAAGAGAACCTTACAAATTACCTTATTTTTGCTCCACTAACTCAAAAACAAAATCAGAACTGGTCCAGCACCGTCAAATTTTTTTTATAACGAAAAAAACCACCCTTAACCGAACAAATTCAAACTTAGCTATTTCGTTGGAAGAAAAATCGAAAGCAAGTACAATTAAAATTTTCTGTACTTATGATATGGAAGAAACCATCATACTAAAAAGATTGCTACTTTTGTAATACTGCTAAGTTTGAATTTGTCTGATTAAGGGTGGTTTTTTCGATTTAAAAAAAATTCGGAGGATACTTAATCAGTTCTGGTTTTGTTTTTGAGTTAGTGGAGCCAAAATAGGTAGGTGTAATCTGTTAAATAAAAAAATCTGTTATTTATTTGTTTAATCTTCTAAGTTTGAATTTATACGGTTAAGGGTGTTTTTTCGATTTAATAAAAATCAAAGGGTAGTAGATCAGTTCTGGTTTTATTTTTAAGTTAGTGGAGCAAAAAAAAATTTTTAAACAAAAATTATTTTTTTTAAATTTATTAATTTTTAAACAATTTGTTTAAAATATTAAATTTGTTTATAACTTTTAAACATGTTCTTCCTCTTTTTGAAGGGCGAAAAAATCATGAATAGGTATTGTTTAAGTCATAATAAATCGATGGTTAAATTTTTTAGATGGCATTATTGTTTTCAAAAAATTAATTAATTAACTGATAAAAGTTAATAAAAAATTAAATATTTTACGAACAAATAAAAGTAGAATAATTTTAAAAACACCATTCCAATGCTTATCAAAATCCGCATCCAACGAGCTCTACATAAACCAAATTTTGAAAAAAATCCGAGACATGACCCCGTCTTATATATGAAATGCATCATATAAATATACCTATATAAATATAAAAGTATATACCTATATTGGTATTTTAGTTCTGATTTTAACCACAAACCCAGCGACAAATTGATATCTACCTATATTAGTACTAAAACGAACATAACCTCAAAATTCAAAGTTCTATGTCTCCAATATTCAAGGTCATTGATCAAACATAACCTCAAAATTCAAAGACATAGCACGTACAGAAAATAGATACCTCTGGGATATATTGAAATAATCATGATATCCCACCCCAGGCAGAAATCGACGACCGGCTTGGTACCGGGCCGGTACCAAGGGCGGACTTGCCGGTGCCGGCGTGTGATCGGCATTACCGCCGGCTCGGAACCGGTCCAGTCAACAATGATAACCCGGGAAATATCCGCCCCGGTGCCGGTAAACCACCGGTCCGGCACCTTGCCGGTAAACTATCGGCCCGGTACCGGGCCGGTTCTTGTTTTCAGTGTTTTCGTACCGGTTTATTGCCGGCACAACACCGGCAAGATACCGGGCCAGTGAAAATGTAGACACCGGCCCGGTACCGGCAATTCTGCCGGACCGGAGCCGGTCCAGTCAACAATGATAACCCGGGAAATATCCGCCCCGGTGCCGGTAAACCACCGTCCTGATACCGGGCCGGTTCTTGTTTACAGTGTTTTCGTGCCGGTTTATTGCCGGCACACCACCGGCGACGTACCGGGCCAGTGAAATTTAGACACCGGCCCGGTGCCGGTATTTCTGCCGGCCTGGAGCCGGTCCAGTCAACAATGATAACCCGGGAAATATCCGCCCCGATGTCGGTTAGTAAAAAAAAAATTATTTTGTTACTTTTCTGCCGGCGTTATGCTGGCACGGTGTCAGATTAGAATATTTTATTAACAACGAATTTTTTCATATATTAAACGTTAAACAATATTATTTATTAATTAATTTAATTGTAAACCCTAAATAGAATGCTGAAACATATGAATTATTATTAATTATTAACGAAAAATCTGAAGATGTGAGGAATTGAACTCAGGACCCTCGGGCTGCAAAGTCGACGCCGCATCCGCTAACCTAAACCTGCTTATCAAAAGTAAATGGAAAGTTTATGTATGAAGTGTGACACCAGGACCAATTACAAAATGTTCCAAATTAATAGAAAAAACCTTTTCTAAAAGACAGTTTGAATAATGTAATGTCAAAGTTAATAATTATAATAACATTTGTTAATGTCATTATACGTTAAGACTAAGGCTAAAGAGAAACCGCTGGCATGGTACCGGGCCGGTGCCGGGCCGGTACTAATTTTGATGCCGGCATAACTCCGTTTCCGGTGTAGAAACGGTACCGAATGGCGGAACCGGGCCGGTGCCGGGCCGGCACTAATTTTAATGCCGGTAAAACTCCGTCGCCGGTGTAAAAGCGGTATCAAGTAGTGGTACCGGGCCGGTGCCGGGCCGGTACTAATTTTGATGCCGGCATAACTCCGTTTCCGGTGTAGAAACGGTACCGAATGGCGGAACCGGGCCGGTGCCGTGCCGGCACTAATTTTAATGCCGGTAAAACTTCGTCGCCGATGTAAAAGCGGTATCAAGTAGTGGTACCGGGCCGGTGCCGGGCCGGTACTAATTTTGATGCCGGCATAACTCCGTTTCCGGTGTAGAAACGGTACCGAATGGCGGAACCGGGCCGGTGCCGGGCCGGCACTAATTTTAATGCCAGTAAAACTTCGTCGCCGATGTAAAAGCGGTATCAAGTAGTGGTACCGGGCCGGTGCCGGGCCGGTACTAATTTTGATGCCGGCATAACTCCGTTTCCGGTGTAGAAACGGTACCGAATAGCGGAACCGGGCCGGTGCCGGCCCGGCACTAATTTTAATGCCGGTAAAACTTCGTCGCCGATGTAAAAGCGGTATCAAGTAGTGGTACCGGGCCCGTGCCGGGCCGGTTGTCTTTTAGGAACCGGCCCGGTACCACAGTGCCGGTACCGGTTATTGTCAGACTTTACCACCGGGTCGGTGTCGAGCCGGTCGTAAGCATCGGCACACCACCGACTTTTCTGCCTGGGACAGATGTCCACAGGATATATTATTAGATCTCCCTGGGATATCAAAAGTTCCATCTACTAAGATATCCTTAAGATGTCCCTAGTGGACACCTGTGAGATATATTTGGGATATTTAAAAAAACATATTGAAAATAATTTATAATTAGTTATAAATAGATAGATTAGTCATATGATATGCTATGACATTTATTACTCGAGATTATTAGCGCTAAATTGTTTTTTATTCATTTTATATGCAATTTTACGTAAATTAAGAGATACGTAAAAATAAATAAAAGACATAACTATTGTGCCGTTATTATTAATGGAGGAATGTAAAAATTTTGTTTTAAGTTGAGAATAATAATAAAATAATAATAACAACAATAACAATGATAATAAAATAATAACATTAATAATAAATAGTAATAATAATAATGACGAGAAGAAAATAAATTTTTTCTAGTCATTATTTTCAACCTAACCTCTAAATAATATAGCAAATGAAATAAAAACTTTATTTTGTGTTTTTATACAGGTTATGTTTATGTGACATCAATATTATATCTTACATTGATATGAAAATTTACTAAATGCACTAATGTGTTTTTTTTAATAAAATATTCACAAGCCTCTCGTTTTTCAGTAGCATTGAGAACACATAACAATTCTTTCTTCAACAATATAAAATTTATTTCAAAGTTAAAGAATTTAAATTAAGCACTGTTTGTTATGTTGTTCAAAATTGCAACTGTTTATCACAAACTAAAATACATTGACATTTGTGGTTTTGATGAATTTTTGAGGTTAGGTTAATTTAACCTCTAATATCAAAAGTTCCCTCCTTTGAAATATTTCGTGTAATATCCATAGGGTATCCCTGAGATATACCAGATATTTCGGGATCTGAACGGGATGTCATTTGGATATTTACACAATATCATGTGCTGTACTAGAGGTCAGAGATCGTTGCGTTTGAAGCTATGTGCAATAAACATAACTTCAAATAATACCCTAACCAATAAACGAACATAACTTCAAAATGTAGATAAAATTTTAATAATTTTAATACTTGCAAGTCTTTAAAAATTTAAGCATTAAAGTGGAAAATAATGGGGGTTAGCGGCAAAGGAAACGTGGCCCTACTGTTAATTTCCATATATGTATATATATATATATATATATATATATATATTCATATGTGTAAGTATACATGTGTATCTACTTTGTGTATATGTGTAAGTAAATGTGAAATTGTTAATAATAATATATAACATAAGCATAAGTAATAGTTGGTTTTATTTAAAAATAAAAAAATTTTCCTGAATGGTGTCGGTCGGTTGGTCGGACTTTGTTTTAATATAATAAAGGATTTTAATATAATAAAGGATAATAAAGGATTATTTTATATCAATGTCATATGTATATATATATATATATATATATATACATGTATTCATATGTGTAAGTATACATGTGTATCTACTTTGTGTATATGTGTAAGTAAATGTGAAATTGTTAATAATAATATATAACATAAGCATAAGTAATAGTTGGTTTTATTTAAAAATAAAAAAATTGTCCTGAATGGTGTCGGTCGGTCGGTCGGTCGGTTGGTCGGACTTTGTTTTAATATAATAAAGGATTTTAATATAATAAAGGATAATAAAGGATTATTTTATATCAATGTCATATATATATATATATATACATGTATTCATATGTGTGAGTATACATGTGTATGTACTTTGTGTATATGTGTAAGTAAATGTGACATTGTTAATAATAATATATAACATAAGCATAAGTAATAGTTGGTTTTATTTAAAAATAAAAAAATTGTCCTGAATGGTGTCGGTCGGTCGGTCGGTCGGTTGGTCGGACTTTGTTTTAATATAATAAAGGATTTTAATATAATAAAGGATAATAAAGGATTATTTTATATCAATGTCATATATATATATATATATATATATATATATATATATATATATATATATATATATATACATGTATTCATATGTGTAAGTATACATGTGTATGTACTTTGTGTATATGTGTAAGTAAATGTGACATTGTTAATAATAATATATAACATAAGCAAAAGTAATAGTTGGTTTTATTTAAAAATAAAAAAATTTTCCTGAATGGTGTCGGTCGGACGGTCGGTCGGTTGGTCGGACTTTGTTTTAATATAATAAAGGATATTCTTTAGTTTAAAACTTATTTATTGCCTCCAAATTATTTTCGGAAATATTTTGGAGGAAAATTTTGAAATTACAATCTATTTATATATTTTTAAGTTTAAAAATTATTCACTTCCTCCAAAATATTTTCGAAAATATTTTGGAGGAAAAAATTTAAATTAAAATTTATTTATATATTTTTCAGTTTAAAAATTATTCACTTCCTCCAAATTATTTATATATTTTATATTTTATATATTTTTAAGTTTAAAAATTATTCACTTCCTCCAAATTATTTTCGGAAATATTTTGGCGGAAAATTTTGAAATTACAATCTATTTATATATTTTTAAGTTTAAAAATTATTCACTTCCTCCAAATTATTTTCGGAAATAATTTGGAGAAAAATTTTTAAATTACAATCTCTTTATATATTTTTAAGTTTAAAAATTATTAACGTCCTCCAAATTATTTTCGGAAATATTTTGGAGGAAAATTTTAAAATTACAATCTCTTTATATTTTTTTAAGTTTAAAAATTATTCACTTTCTCCAAAATATTTTCGAAAATATTTTGGAGGAAAAAATTGAAATTAAAATTTATTTATATATTTTTCAGTTTAAAAATTATTCACTTCCTCCAAATTATTTTCGAAAATATTTTGGAGGAAAAAATTGAAATTACAATCTATTTATATATTTTTAAGTTTAAAAATTATTCACTTCCTCCAAATTATTTTCGGAAATATTTTGGAGGAAAATTTTGAAATTACAATCTATTTATATATTTTTAAGTTTAAAAGTTATTCACTTCCTCCAAAATAGTTTCGAAAATATTTTGGAGGAAAAAATTGAAATTGAAATTTATTTATATATTCTTTAGTTTAAAACTTATTTATTGCCTCCAAATTATTTTCGGAAATATTTTGGAGGAAAATTTTGAAATTACAATCTATTTATATATTTTTAAGTTTAAAAATTATTCACTTCCTCCAAATTAATTTCGGAAATATTTTGGAGGAAAATTTTGATATTACAATCTATTTATATATTTTAAAGTTTAAAAGTTATTCACTTCCTCCAAATTATTTTCGGATATATTTTGGAGGAAAATTTTGAAATTACAATCTATTTATATATTTTTAAGTTTAAAATTTATTCACTTCCTCCAAATTATTTTAGGAAATATTTTGGAGGAAAATTTTTAAATTACAATCTCTTAATTTATTTTTAAGTTTAAAAATTATTCACTTCCTCAAAATTATTTTCGGAAATATTTTGGAGGGAAATTTTGAAATTACAATCTCGTTATATATTTTTAAGTTTAAAAATTATTCACTTCCTCCAAATTATTTTCGGAAATATTTTGGAGGAAAATTTTGAAATTACAATTTATTTATATATTTTTCAGTTTAAAAATTAATCAATTCCTCCAAATTATTTTCGAAAATATTTTAGAGGAAAAAATTGAAATTAAAATTTATTTATATATTTTTCAGTTTAAAAATTATTCACTTCCTCCAAATAATTTTCGGAAATATTTTGGAGGAAAATTTTGAAATTACAATCTATTTATATATTATTATGTTTAAAAATTATTCACTTCCTCCAAATTATTTTCGGAAATATTTTGGAGGAAAATTTTTAAATTACAATCTCTTTATATATTTTTAAGTTTAAAAATTATTCACTTCCTCCAAATTATTTTCGAAAATATTTTAGAGGAAAATTTTGAAATTACAATCTCTTTATATATTTTTAAGTTTAAAAATTATTCACTTCCTCCAAAATATTTTCCGAAATATTTTGGAGGAAAATTTTGAAATTACAATCTATTTATATATTTTTAAGTTTAAAAATTATTCACTTCCTCCAAATGATTTTCGGAAATATTTTGGAAGACAATTTTGAAATTACAATCTATTTATATATTTTTAAGTTTAAAAATTATTCACTTCCTCCAAAATATTTTCGAAAATATTTTGGAGGAAAAAATTGAAATTACAATCTATATATTTTTAAGTCGAAAAATTATTCACTTCCTCCAAATTATTTTCGGAAATATTTTGAAGGAAAATTTTGAAATTACAATCTATTTATATTTTTTTAAGTTTAAAAATTATTCACTTTCTCCAAAATATTTTCGAAAATATTTTGGAGGAAAAAATTGAAATTAAAATTTATTTATATATTTTTCAGTTTAAAAATTATTCACTTCCTCCAAATTATTTTCGAAAATATTTTGGAGGAAAAATTGAAATTGCAATCTATTTATATATTTTTAAGTTTAAAAATTATTCACTTCCTCCAAATTAATTTCGGAAATATTTTGGAGGAAAATTTTAAAATTACAATCTATTTATATATTTTTAAGTTTAAAAATTATTCACTTCCTCCAAATTATTTTCGGAAATATTTTGGAGGAAAATTTTGAAATTACAATCTATTTATATATTTTTAAGTTTAAAAGTTATTCACATCCTCCAAAATAGTTTCGAAAATATTTTTGAGGAAAAAATTAAAATTGAAATTTATTTATATATTCTTTAGTTTAAAACTTATTTATTGCCTCCAAATTATTTTCGGAAATATTTTGGAGGAAAATTTTGAAATTACAATCTATTTATATATTCTTTAGTTTAAAACTTATTTATTGCCTCCAAATTAATTTCGGAAATATTTTGGAGGAAAATTTTGATATTACAATCTATTTATATATTTTAAAGGTTAAAAATTATTCACTTCCTCCAAATTATTTTCGGAAATATTTTGGAGGAAAATTTTGAAATTACAATCTATTTATATATTTTAAAGTTTAAAATTTATTCACTTCCTCCAAATTATTTTAGGAAATATTTTGGAGGAAAATTTTTAAATTACAATCTCTTAATTCATTTTTAAGTTTAAAAATTATTCACTTCCTCCAAATTATTTTCGGAAATATTTTGGAGGAAAATTTTGAAATTACAATCTCGTTATATATTTTTAAGTTTAAAAATTATTCACTTCCTCCAAATTATTTTCGGAAATATTTTGGAGGAAAATTTTGAAATTACAATCTATTTATATATTTTTAAGTTTAAAATTTATTCACTTCCTCCAAATGATTTTCGGAAATATTTTGGAGGAAAATTTTGAAATTACAATCTATTTATATATTTTTAAGTTTAAACATTATTCACTTCCTCCAAATTATTTTCGGAAATATTTTGGAGGAAAATTTTGAAATTACAATCTATTTATATATTTTTAAGTTTAAAAATTATTCACTTCCTCCAAATTATTTTCGGAAATATTTTGGAGGAAAATTTTGAAATTACAATCTATTTATATATTTTTAAGTTTAAAAATTATTCACTTCCTCCAAATTATTTTCGGAAATATTTTGGAGGAAAATTTTAAAATTACAATCTATATATTTTTAAGTTTAAATATTATTCACTTCCTCCAAATTATTTTCCGAAATATTTTGGAGGAAAATTTTGAAATTACAATCTATTTATATATTTTTAAGTTTAAAAATTATTCACTTCCTCCAAATGATTTTCGGAAATATTTTGGAGGAAAATTTTGAAATTACAATCTATTTATATATTTTTAAGTTTAAAAATTATTCACTTCCTCCAAAATATTTTCGAAAATATTTTGGAGGAAAAAATTGAAATTACAATCTATATATTTTTAAGTCGAAAAATTATTCACTTCCTCCAAATTATTTTCGGAAATATTTTGGAGGAAAATTTTGAAATTACAATCTATTTATATATTTTTAAGTTTAAAAATTATTCACTTCCTCCAAATTATTTTCGGAAATATTTTGGAGGAAAATTTTTAAATTACAATCTCTTTATATATTTTTAAGTTTAAAAATTATTCACTTCCTCCAAATTATTTTCGAAAATATTTTAGAGGAAAATTTTGAAATTACAATCTCTTTATATATTTTTAAGTTTAAAAATTATTCACTTCCTTCAAAATAATTTCGAAAATATTATGAAGGAAAAAATTGAAATTAAAATTTATTTATATATTTTTCAGTTTAAAAATTATTCACTTCCTCCAAATTATTTTCGAAAATATTTTGGAGGAAAAAATTGAAATTACAATCTATTTATATATTTTTAAGTTTAAAAATTATTCACTTCCTCCAAATTATTTTCGGAAATATTTTGGAGGAAAATTTTGAAATTACAATCTATTTATATATTTTTAAGTTTAAAAATTATTCACTTCCTCCAAATTATTTTCGGAAGTATTTTGGAGGAAAATTTTTAAATTACAATCTCTTTATATATTTTTAAGTTTAAAAATTATTCACTTCCTCCAAATTATTTTCGAAAATATTTTGGAGGAATATTTTGAAATTACAATCTATATATTTTTAAGTTTAAAAATTATTCACTTCCTCGAAATTATTTTCGGAAATATTTTGGAGGAAAATTTTGAAATTGCAATCTATTTATATATTTTTAAGTTTAAAAATTATTCACTTCCTCCAAATTATTTTCGGAAATATTTTGGAGGAAAATTTTGAAATTACAATCGCTTTATATATTATTAAGTTTAAAAATTATTCACTTCCTCCAAATTATTTTCGAAAATATTTTAGAGGAAAATTTTGAAATTACAATCTCTTTATATATTTTTCAGTTTAAAAATTATTCACTTCCTCCAAATTATTTTCGAAAATATTTTGGAGGAAAAAATTGAAATTACAATCTATTTATATATTTTTAAGTTTAAAAATTATTCACTTCCTCCAAATTATTTTCGGAAATATTTTGGAGGAAAATTTTGAAATTACAATCTATTTATATATTTTTAAGTTTAAAAATTATTCACTTCCTCCAAATTATTTTCGGAAGTATTTTGGAGGAAAATTTTTAAATTACAATCTCTTTATATATTTTTAAGTTTAAAAATTATTCACTTCCTCCAAATTATTATCGGAAATATTTTGGAGGAAAATTTTGAAATTACAATCTATTTATATATTTTTAAGTTTAAAAATTATTCACTTCCTCCAAATTATTTTCGGAAATATTTTGGAGGAAAATTTTGAAATTACAATTTATTTATATATTTTTCAGTTTAAAAATTATTTACTTCCTCCATATTATTTTCGAAAATATTTTGGAGGAAAAAATTGAAATGAAAATTTATTTATATAATTTTCAGTTTAAAAATTATCCACTTCCTCCAAATTATTTTCGAAAATATTTTGGAGGAAAAAATTGAAATTAAAATTTATTTATATAATTTTCAGTTTAAAAATTATTCACTTCCTCCAAACAAATTTTCGGAAATATTTTGGAGGAAAATTTTGAAATTACAATCTATTTATATATTTTTAAGTTTAAAAATTATTCACTTCCTCTAAATTATTTTCGGAAATATTTTGGAGGAAAATTTTGAAATTACAATTTATTTATATATTTTTCAGTTTAAAAATTATTCACTTCCTCCAAATAATTTTGGAAAATATTTTGGAGGAAAAAATTGAAATTGAAATTTATTTATATATTCTTTAGTTTAAAACTTATTTATTGCCTCCAAATTATTTTCGGAATTATTTTGGAGGAAAATTTTGAAATTACAATCTATTTATATATTTTAAAGTTTAAAAATTATTCACTTCCTCTAAATTATTTTCGGAAATATTTTGGAGGAAAATATTAAAATTACAATCTATTTATATATTTTTAAGTTTAAAAATTATTCACTTCCTCCAAAATATTTTCTAAAATATTTTGGAGGAAAAAATTGAAATTGAAATTTATATATATATTCTTTAGTTTAAAACTTATTTATTGCCTCCAAATTATTTTCGGAAATATTTTGGAGGAAAATTTTGAAATTACAATCTATTTATATATTTTTAAGTTTAAAAATTATTCACTTCCACCAAATTATTTTCGGAAATATTTTGGAGGAAAAAATTGAAATTAAAATTTATTTATATATTTTTCAGTTTAAAAATTATTCACTTCCTCCAAATTATTTTCGGAAATATTTTGGAGGAAAATTTTGAAATTACAATCTCTTTATATATTTTTAAGTTTAAAAATTATTCACTTCCTCCAAATTATTTTCGGAAATATTTTGGAGGAAAATTTTAAAATTACAATCTATATATTTTTAAGTTTAAATATTATTCACTTCCTCCAAATTATTTTCCGAAATATTTTGGAGGAAAATTTTGAAATTACAATCTATTTATATATTTTTAAGTTTAAAAATTATTCACTTCCTCCAAATGATTTTCGGAAATATTTTGGAGGAAAATTTTGAAATTACAATCTATTTATATATTTTTAAGTTTAAAAATTATTCACTTCCTCCAAAATATTTTCGAAAATATTTTGGAGGAAAAAATTGAAATTACAATCTATATATTTTTAAGTCGAAAAATTATTCACTTCCTCCAAATTATTTTCGGAAATATTTTGGAGGAAAATTTTGAAATTACAATCTATTTATATATTTTTAAGTTTAAAAATTATTCACTTCCTCCAAATTATTTTCGGAAATATTTTGGAGGAAAATTTTTAAATTACAATCTCTTTATATATTTTTAAGTTTAAAAATTATTCACTTCCTCCAAATTATTTTCGAAAATATTTTAGAGGAAAATTTTGAAATTACAATCTCTTTATATATTTTTAAGTTTAAAAATTATTCACTTCCTTCAAAATAATTTCGAAAATATTATGAAGGAAAAAATTGAAATTAAAATTTATTTATATATTTTTCAGTTTAAAAATTATTCACTTCCTCCAAATTATTTTCGAAAATATTTTGGAGGAAAAAATTGAAATTACAATCTATTTATATATTTTTAAGTTTAAAAATTATTCACTTCCTCCAAATTATTTTCGGAAATATTTTGGAGGAAAATTTTGAAATTACAATCTATTTATATATTTTTAAGTTTAAAAATTATTCACTTCCTCCAAATTATTTTCGGAAGTATTTTGGAGGAAAATTTTTAAATTACAATCTCTTTATATATTTTTAAGTTTAAAAATTATTCACTTCCTCCAAATTATTTTCGAAAATATTTTGGAGGAATATTTTGAAATTACAATCTATATATTTTTAAGTTTAAAAATTATTCACTTCCTCGAAATTATTTTCGGAAATATTTTGGAGGAAAATTTTGAAATTGCAATCTATTTATATATTTTTAAGTTTAAAAATTATTCACTTCCTCCAAATTATTTTCGGAAATATTTTGGAGGAAAATTTTGAAATTACAATCTATATATTTTTAAGTTTAAAAATTATTCACTTCCTCCAAATTATTTTCGGAAATATTTTGGAGGAAAATTTTGAAATTACAATCTCTTTATATATTGTTCAGTTTAAAAATTATTCACTTTCTCCAAATTATTTTCGAAAATATTTTGGAGGAAAAAATTGAAATTACAATCTATTTATATATTTTTAAGTTTAAAAATTATTCACTTCCTCCAAATTATTTTCGGAAATATTTTGGAGGAAAATTTTGAAATTACAATCTATTTATATATTTTTAAGTTTAAAAATTATTCACTTCCTCCAAATTATTTTCGGAAGTATTTTGGAGGAAAATTTTTAAATTACAATCTCTTTATATATTTTTAAGTTTAAAAATTATTCACTTCCTCCAAATTATTTTCGGAAATATTTTGGAGGAAAATTTTGAAATTACAATCTATTTATATATTTTTAAGTTTAAAAATTATTCACTTCCTCCAAATTATTTTCGGAAATATTTTGGAGGAAAATTTTGAAATTACAATTTATTTATATATTTTTCAGTTTAAAAATTATTTACTTCCTCCAAATTATTTTCGAAAATATTTTGGAGGAAAAATTTGAAATTACAATTTATTTATATATTTTTCAGTTTAAAAATTATTCACTTCCTCCAAATTATTTTCGAAAATATTTTGGAGGAAAAAATTGAAATTAAAATTTATTTATATATTTTTCAGTTTAAAAATTATTCACTTCCTCCAAACTAATTTTCGGAAATATTTTGGAGGAAAATTTTGAAATTACAATCTATTTATATATTTTTAAATTTAAAAATTATTCACTTCCTCCAAATGATTTTCGGAAATATTTTGGAGGAAAATTTTGAAATTACAATCTATTTATATATTTTTCAGTTTAAAAATTATTCACTTCCTCCAAATTATTTTCGGAAATATTTTGGAGGAAAATTTTGAAATTACAATCTATTTATATATTTTTAAGTTTAAAAATTATTCACTTCCTCCAAATTATTTTCGGAAATATTTTGGAGGAAAATTTTGAAATTACAATCTATTTATATATTTTTAAGTTTAAAAATTATTCACTTCCTCCAAATTATTTTCGGAAATATTTTGGAGGAAAATTTTGAAATTACAATCTATTTATATATTTTTAAGTTTAAAAATTATTCACTTCCTCCAAATTATTTTGGAAAATATTTTGGAGGAAAAAATTGAAATTGAAATTTATTTATATATTCTTTAGTTTAAAACTTATTTATTGCCTCCAAATTATTTTCGGAAATATTTTGGAGGAAAATTTTGAAATTACAATCTATTTATATATTTTTAAGTTTAAAAATTATTCACTTCCTCCAAATTATTTTCGGAAATATTTTGGAGGAAAATTTTGAAATTACAATCTATTTATATATTTTTAAGTTTAAAAATTATTCACTTCCTCCAAATTATTTTCGGAAATATTTTGGAGGAAAATTTTGAAATTACAATCTCTTTATATATTTTTAAGTTTAAAAATTATTCACTTCCTCCAAATTATTTTCGGAAATATTTTGGAGGAAAATTTTGAAATTACAATCTATTTATATATTTTTAAGTTTAAAAATTATTCACTTCCTCCAAATTATTTTCGGAAATATTTTGGAGGAAAATTTTGAAATTACAATCTATTTATATATTTTTCAGTTTAAAAATTATTCACTTCCTCCAAATTATTTTCGGAAATATTTTGGAGGAAAATTTTGAAATTACAATCTATTTATATATTTTTAGTTTAAAAATTATTCACTTCCTCCAAATTATTTTCGGAAATATTTTGGAGGAAAATTTTGAAATTACAATCTATTTATATATTTTTAAGTTTAAAAATTATTCACTTCCTCCAAATTATTTTCGGAAATATTTTGGAGGAAAATTTTGAAATTACAATCTATTTATATATTTTTAAGTTTAAAAATTATTCACTTCCTCCAAATTATTTTCGGAAATATTTTGGAGGAAAATTTTAAAATTACAATCTATTTATATATTTTTAAGTTTAAAAATTATTCACTTCCTCCAAATTATTTTCGGAAATATTTTGGAGGAAAATTTTGAAATTACAATCTATTTATATATTTTTAAGTTTAAAAATTATTCACTTCCTCCAAATTATTTTCGGAAATATTTTGGAGGAAAATTTTGAAATTACAATCTATTTATATATTTTTAAGTTTAAAAATTATTCACTTCCTCCAAATTATTTTCGGAAATATTTTGGAGGAAAATTTTGAAATTACAATCTCTTTATATATTTTTCAGTTTAAAAATCATTCACTTCCTCCAAAATATTTTCGAAAATATTTTGGAGGAAAATTTTGAAATTACAATCTATTTATATATTTTTCAGTTTAAAAATTATTCACTTCCTCCAAATGATTTTCGGAAATATTTTGGAGGAAAATTTTGAAATTACAATCTCTTTATATATTTTTAAGTTTAAAAATTATTCACTTCCTCCAAATTATTTACGGAAATATTTTGGAGGAAAATTTTGAAATTACAATCTATTTATATATTTTTAAGTATAAAAATTATTCACTTCCTCCAAATTATTTTCGGAAATATTTTGGAGGAAAATTTTGAAATTACAATCTATTTATATATTTTTTAGTTTAAAAATTATTCACTTCCTCCAAAATATTTTCGAAAATATTTTGGAGGAAAAAATTGAAATTGAAATTTATTTATATATTCTTTAATTTAAAACTTATTTATTGCCTACAAATTATTTTCGGAAATATTTTGGAGCAAAATTTTGAAATTACAATCTATTTATATATTTTTAAGTTTAAAAATTATTCACTTCCTCCAAATTATTTTCGGAAATATTTTGGAGGAAAATTTTGAAATTACAATCTCTTTATATATTTTTAAGTTTAAAAATTATTCACTTCCTTCAAAATAATTTCGAAAATATTATGAAGGAAAAAATTGAAATTAAAATTTATTTATATATTTTTCAGTTTAAAAATTATTCACTTCCTCCAAATTATTTTCGGAAATATTTTGGAGGAAAATTTTGAAATTACAATCTATTTATATATTTTTAAGTTTAAAAATTATTCACTTCCTCCAAATTATTTTCGGAAATATTTTGGAGGAAAGTTTTTAAATTACAATCTCTTTATATATTTTTAAGTTTAAAAATTATTCACTTCCTCCAAATTATTTTCGGAAATATTTTGGAGGAAAATTTTTAAATTACAATCTCTTTCTATATTTTTCAGTTTAAAAATCATTCACTTCCTCCAAAATATTTTCGAAAATATTTTGGAGGAAAAAATTGAAATTACAATCTATTTAAATATTTTTAAGTTTAAAAATTATTCACTTCCTCCAAATTAATTTCGGAAATATTTTGGAGGAAAATTTTGAAATTACAATCTATTTATATTTTTTTAAGTTTAAAAATTATTCACTTTCTCCAAAATATTTTCGAAAATATTTTGGAGGAAAAAATTGAAATTAAAATTTATTTATATATTTTTCAGTTTAAAAATTATTCACTTCCTCCAAATTATTTTCGGAAATATTTTGGAGGAAAATTTTGAAATTACAATCTATTTATATATTTTTAAGTTTAAAAATTATTCACTTCCTCCAAATTATTTTCGGAAATATTTTGGAGGAAAATTTTTAAATTACAATCTCTTTATATATTTTTAAGTTTAAAAATTATTCACTTCCTCCAAATTATTTTCGGAAATATTTTGGAGGAAAATTTTGAAATTACAATCTATATATTTTTAAGTTTAAAAATTATTCACTTCCTCCAAATTATTTTCGGAAATATTTTGGAGGAAAATTTTGAAATTACAATCTATTTATATATTTTTAAGTTTAAAAATTATTCACTTCCTCTAAATTTTTTTCGGAAATATTTTGGAGGAAAATTTTGAAATTACAATTTATTTATATATTTTTCAGTTTAAAAATTATTCACTTCCTCCAAATTATTTTCGGAAAATATTTTGGAGGAAAATTTTGAAATTGACAATTTATTTATATATTCTTTAGTTTAAAACTTATTTATTGCCTCCAAATTATTTTCGGAAATATTTTGGAGGAAAATTTTGAAATTACAATCTATTTATATATTTTTAAGTTTAAAAATTATTCACTTCCTCCAAATTATTTTCGGAAATATTTTGGAGGAAAATTTTGAAATTACAATCTATTTATATATTTTTAAGTTTAAAAATTATTCACTTCCTCCAAACAAATTTTCGGAAATATTTTGGAGGAAAATTTTGAAATTACAATCTATTTATATATTATTAAATTAAAAATTATTCACTTCCTCCAAATGATTTTCGGAAATATTTTGGAGGAAAATTTTGAAATTACAATCTATTTATATATTTTTCAGTTTAAAAATTATTCACTTCCTCCAAATGATTTTCGGAAATATTTTGGAGGAAAATTTTGAAATTACAATCTATTTACATATTTTTCAGTTTAAAAATTATTCACTTCCTCCAAATTATTTACGGAAATATTTTGGAGGAAAATTTTGAAATTACAATCTATTTATATATTTTTAAGTATAAAAATTATTCACTTCCTCCAAATTATTTTCGGAAATATTTTGGAGGAAAATTTTGAAATTACAATCTATTTATATATTTTTTAGTTTAAAAATTATTCACTTCCTCCAAAATATTTTCGAAAATATTTTGGAGGAAAAAATTGAAATTGAAATTTATTTATATATTCTTTAATTTAAAACTTATTTACTTGCCTACAAATTATTTTCGGAAATATTTTGGAGCAAAATTTTGAAATTACAATCTATTTATATATTTTTAAGTTTAAAAATTATTCACTTCCTCCAAATTATTTTCGGAAATATTTTGGAGGAAAATTTTGAAATTACAATCTCTTTATATATTTTTAAGTTTAAAAATTATTCACTTCCTTCAAAATAATTTCGAAAATATTATGAAGGAAAAAATTGAAATTAAAATTTATTTATATATTTTTCAGTTTAAAAATTATTCACTTCCTCCAAATTATTTGCGGAAATATTTTGGAGGAAAATTTTGAAATTACAATCTATTTATATATTTTTAAGTTTAAAAATTATTCACTTCCTCCAAATTATTTTCGGAAATATTTTGGAGGAAAGTTTTTAAATTACAATCTCTTTATATATTTTTAAGTTTAAAAATTATTCACTTCCTCCAAATTATTTTCGGAAATATTTTGGAGGAAAATTTTTAAATTACAATCTCTTTCTATATTTTTCAGTTTAAAAATTATTCACTTCCTCCAAATTATTTTCGAAAATATTTTGGAGGAAAATATTGAAATTACAATCTATTTATATATTATTAAATTAAAAATTATTCACTTCCTCCAAATGATTTTCGGAAATATTTTGGAGGAAAATTTTGAAATTACAATCTATTTATATATTTTTAAGTTTAAAAATTATTCACTTCCTCCAAATTATTTTCGAAAATATTTTGGAGGAAAAATTTGAAATTGACAATTTATTTATATATTCTTTAAGTTTAAAACTTATTCACTTGCCTCCAAATTATTTTCGGAAATATTTTGGAGCAAAATTTTGAAATTACAATCTATTTATATATTTTTAAGTTTAAAAATTATTCACTTCCTCCAAATTATTTTCGGAAATATTTTGGAGGAAAATTTTGAAATTACAATCTATTTCTATATTTTTAAGTTTAAAAATTATTCACTTCCTCCAAATTATTTTCGGAAATATTTTGGAGGAAAATTTTGAAATTACAATCTATTTATTTATTTTTAAGTTTAAAAATTATTCACTTCCTCCAAATTATTTTCGAAAATATTTTGGAGGAAAATATTGAAATTACAATTTATTTATATATTTCTTAGTTTAAAAATTATTCACTTCCTCCAAATTATTTTCGGAAATAGTTTGGAGGAAAATTTTTAAATTACAATCTCTTTTTATATTTTTAAGTTTAAAAATTATTCACTTCCTCCAAATTATTTTCGGAAATATTTTGGAGGAAAATTTGGAAATTACAATCTATATATTTTTAAGTTTAAAAATTATTCACTTCCTCCAAATTATTTTCGGAAATATTTTGGAGGAAAATTTTGAAATTACAATCTATTTATATATTTTTAAGTTTAAAAATTATTCACTTCCTCCAAATTATTTTCGGAAATATTTTGGAGGAAAATTTTGAAATTACAATCTCTTTATATATTTTTAAGTTTAAAAATTATTCACTTCCTCCAAATTATTTTCGGAAACATTTTGGAGGAAAATTTGGAAATTACAATCTATTTATATATTTTTAAGTTTAAAAATTATTCACTTCCTCCAAATTATTTTCGGAAATATTTTGGAGGAAAATTTTGAAATTACAATCTATTTATATATTTTTTAGTTTAAAAATTATTCACTTCCTCCAAAATATTTTCGAAAATATTTTGGAGGAAAAAATTGAAATTGAAATTTATTTATATATTCTTCAATTTAAAACTTATTTATTGCCTACAAATTATTTTCGGAAATATTTTGGAGCAAAATTTTGAAATTACAATATATTTATATATTTTTAAATTTAAAAATTATTCACTTCCTCCAAATTATTTTCGGAAATATTTTGGAGGAAAATTTTGAAATTACAATCTCTTTATATATTTTTAAGTTTAAAAATTATTCACTTCCTTCAAAATAATTTCGAAAATATTATGAAGGAAAAAATTGAAATTAAAATTTATTTATATATTTTTCAGTTTAAAAATTATTCACTTCCTCCAAATTATTTGCGGAAATATTTTGGAGGAAAATTTTGAAATTACAATCTATTTATATATTTTTAAGTTTAAAAATTATTCACTTCCTCCAAATTATTTTCGGAAATATTCTGGAGGAAAGTTTTTAAATTACAATCTCTTTATATATTTTTAAGTTTAAAAATTATTCACTTCCTCCAAATTATTTTCGGAAATATTTTGGAGGAAAATTTTTAAATTACAATCTCTTTCTATATTTTTCAGTTTAAAAATCATTCACTTCCTCCAAAATATTTTCGAAAATATTTTGGAGGAAAAATTTGAAATTACAATCTATTTAAATATTTTTAAGTTTAAAAATTATTCACTTCCTCCAAATTAATTTCGGAAATATTTTGGAGGAAAATTTTGAAATTACAATCTATTTATATTTTTTTAAGTTTAAAAATTATTCACTTCCTCCAAATTATTTTCGGAAATATTTTGGAGGAAAATTTTGAAATTACAATCTATTTCTATATTTTTAAGTTTAAAAATTATTCACTTCCTCCAAATTATTTTCGGAAATATTTTGGAGGAAAATTTTGAAATTACAATCAATTTATATATTTTTAAGTTTAAAAATTATTCACTTCCTCCAAAATATTTTAGAAAATTTTTTGGAGGAAAAAATTGAAATTAAAATTTATTTATATATTTCTCAGTTTAAAAATTATTCACTTCCTCCAAAATATTTTCGAAAATAGTTTGGAGGAAAATTTTTAAATTACAATCTCTTTTTATATTTTTAAGTTTAAAAATTATTCACTTCCTCCAAATTATTTTCGGAAACATTTTGGAGGAAAATTTGGAAATTACAATCTATATATTTTTAAGTTTAAAAATTATTCACTTCCTCCAAATTATTTTCGGAAATATTTTGGAGGAAAATTTTGAAATTACAATCTATTTATATATTTTTAAGTTTAAAAATTATTCACTTCCTCCAAATGATTTTCGGTAATATTTTGGAGAAAAATTTTTAAATTACAATCTCTTTATATATTTTTAAGTTTAAAAATTATTCACTTCCTCCAAATTATTTTCGGAAATATTTTGGAGGAAAATTTTGAAATTACAATCTATTTATATATTTTTAAGTATAAAAATTATTCACTTCCTCCAAATTATTTTCGGAAATATTTTGGAGGAAAATTTTGAAATTACAATCTATTTATATATTTTTAAGTTTAAAAATTATTCACTTCCTCCAAATTATTTTCGGAAATATTTTGGAGGAAAATTTTGAAATTACAATCTATTTCTATATTTTTAAGTTTAAAAATTATTCACTTCCTCCAAATTATTTTCGAAAATATTTTGGAGGAAAATTGTGAAATTACAATTTATTTATATATTTTTCAGTTTAAAAATTAATCACTTCCTCCAAATTATTTTCGGAAATATTTTAGAGGAAAAAATTGAAATTAAAATTTATTTATATATTTTTCAGTTTAAAAATTATTCACTTCCTCCAAATAATTTTCGGAAATATTTTGGAGGAAAATTTTGAAATTACAATCTATTTTGTAACGATCATGAAAAGAATAGTATTTCATTTTATTTTATTAAATATGGTCGTTACCAACAGTTCCCCAAAATTTAAATGGTCCCGCGATATATGCTAAAATAATCCGCCAGACGGCGTAAGTCAACCGCATTCCGAGCAGACGACAAAACCACGTTTTCGTCGTCGCCAATTGAAGGAGCAGAGCGAAGCGATCCGTCGCACGAAACACATATTATATCGCGGTTTATAATTTAACTCTTTAGTTTGTGTATTGTAGAGAATGGACTATTTCAAAATTAATAAATATATATTCTGTTTAATTAATATTGTGGCTTAGTTGTGTGCATTCTCTTGGATAATTTCCATACCACGGATAGCAGGTCAATTTGTCTATTCAACTACAACAATAGCGTCATTTCTTGGTAAGTTCAGTCGACATTACTCTTCTCGTTCATTTCAAACTTGCTTGCCTGCGGAATCGCTCATTGTTGCTGCTGCTGTAGATGCACCCACATGTTTGGAACCACGTGGGAATTTTCTTTTTGAAAATTGTGCCTCCCGGACGAGTCGAACCCTTAAATTTCTCATTTTTATTAAATCTCGATTTTGGTTGTCACATTTATGGCGCCCAACGTAATTTTTCTTTTTTACATTACCGAATCACAAAGAAGGTTCCTACACCAAAAGTGCTTTTAACGCTTATACGTATATAATCTACGAAAATTTTCCTTTATATACTATGTACAATCGCTTTCGCTCTCACGGCTATATTCGAAAAAATAATCATGCCTAATTGCTTTTGCCTAACATTATGCTAGCTTGCTTCTGCTTTTATTATTATTATTAATATAAAAATTGAAATATTTATTTACCAATATAAAATTTATCGACAATTTTGTCTACTATGGGTGATATCCGCGTTTAAAAAAAATTTTTTTTTTCTTTACACTATAGTGGCACACAAGCCACTACATAGAGCGAATCTCCAGGTCCAAAACACAGCTGTGTTTACATTAGTAACTTGGCCCTGTCTCTTATCACAAGTCGTCTTTTCCAATATAATTCCTCAAATATTTTTTCATTATTTAAAAATATTTGAATTTTAATAAATTAAAATAAAAATCTTTCATAAAAATTTTTTTTTAATCAAATAAAATAAATAATGAAAATTTGAGAATAAAATTTAATTTAATTAAATAAAACGCAAAATTCCTTTTTTTTCCTTTTCCCCCCTCCCTTTATCCATGAAAGGATAGAAACGAAGAAGGAAAATAACTAAGAGAAGAATTTTCTCCTTTTCTGCGAATCTACCACGATTACCGGCATAAAGGAAAAATTTCTTTTTCCTGAATTTCGCGAAAATTTTTTTTTGTTGTCTAGTCATCTACCACAATTTTCCGCGTACCTCTCAATTGATTTTTTTTTAATAAATAATATAAATTAAATCAAAAACTTATCTTACATAATTATACTTTTCTCTCACAATAAACAACGTCTACAAATTTACCGCGGCTACCCGCGTAATTTGCAATTAATAAAAACAAAAATTTTAATTAAAAAAAAAAAAAAAAAAAAAATGAACTCAAAACAAGAAAATAAAAAATAATAGTAGACATGACAAAAAAAAGACAACAGAAAAACGACTAACGATAGACCTCTAACACGCTCTCAAATTCAATCAAAAAACAAAATGTATCGAACACCCCCTAACCAAGATGCCAGTCAAAGTTCTCCCTTACAAGAGAACCAAGAGGACAACGCTGCGGCCCTTGCTCCGCCTAACAACGCGCCCGGTAATGCACAAGGCGCTTCTTCCACAGCGCCAATTACCTCTGCCGAAACGTTGCAAAGCGCTTCAAGCTCCCTTCTCGCCCCTCCCAATACTGGAACCATCTCTAAAATACTGTTTACAACACGCCGCGGTAGACCGGCAAAATCAAAGAAAACCCCAGTTAATCTCACCCAAATAAAACAAGTTTTCCAACAATTAGAATTATCTAATACAAATCAAATTAATCAAAACAACCAATTTAAAGCACATATGCAAGAAATGTTCGAACGACATCTTGAAGAATCAAGGCAACAAACATTATTGTCACAAACGGAAAACCGTCGAGAATTACATTCGTTGAGAAGAGAAACGACCACCGCGATAAATGAACTCGCGCAAAAATTTTTCGATTTACAAACAAGACAAACGCAATCCCCCTGGCGTGATTCACGATGGGAATCCATTGATAGGCCGTATTTTCCCTCCGGAGGAGGCCTTCCGCAACTTACGTCACTACCCCCCACCTTACCGACAACCACGGTAACAACAACGTGTGCAACAACAAGCACAACGTCAGGTACAAGACCCGTTGCAACAGCTAACCCCTCCCTACTGAACTTCGATACCCCTTCTCTCGGAGCATCTTTCCCCTCTCGTGCCATCCGATTCGACAATCAGCCAAATTATATGGGACAAACATCTACATCGTTTGTCCCCACGGTTACACAACCACCACGGGCACCACCGGTTAACACCGTTGCCCCACCCCAACCAGCCCCCAGGAATACAGTACCCAACTTACATAAGATTATTAAATCTTGGGAACTGAAATTCCCTGGCAAGCTGGATGCTGACGAATTCTTGAACGAATTCGAACAAAAACTAACCGCATCCGCCATTAACCCAGATGACGCGTTAGCAACGTTATCGCAAGTCTTCTCGGACACCGCGTATACTTGGTTCGCGACCTTCCGAACGACTTGGCGAACGTGGGCTGAATTCTCAGCCAAATTCCGGAAAACCTTCAGTGACGCAAATGACGACCAACAAATAACCAATAAAATTCAACGCGCGGTTCAACAAGAAAATGAAACCGGTATAGAGTTCGTCATCCGAGTAAGCGCACTGTATAATAAACTACAGGAAAAAATCCCAGAGAAAAATCAACTCGATAAAATTTATTCTGCTCTCCACTCCGAATTGATCTTACAATTCGACCGAGATAGTTTCACCACTTACGACGGCCTTATAGATAAAATTCGGAAATACGCGGAGAAAATTGCAACTATGCAAATCGCAAATAAATTAAGAGAAATCGACTCCAAAAAGCCTCGTAGTACACGCGGTAAAAATCAGTTAAATGCGATTGAAACTCAATCGCCACCTACTGACCAGGAACCACAACCCCTCGCGTCTCCGGAATCTAAAAAAGAAAATAAACCAAAACAAAATGCAAACAAAAAGGTAACAAAAAGCCAACCGGAAACTAACTTAAATAAAATAGAAATTTACAAAAAACAATTTAATACACTTAAACAAAAAATATACGGCGAAAAAACAAATAACGATAATTCAAAACCCGACAGCGAAAAAAACAAAAAGCAGACCCCCTCTACCCCACCGCCAACCCGTAGATCGCGCCGACGCTCTACTTCTGAATCTTCACGCTCCTCTCGCTCTGCTTCGTCGCAAAGAGGGGGGGAGACACGTAGATCGTCCGCACGTAAAGGTAGGGACCGTGACGATAAGTCACATAAGAAAGACGGTCGCTACAATAACTATCGCGGCAGGGGTGGTTATAATAACCGCGGTCGTGGCGGTAATTGGAATGGTTATGGTCGAGGTTACTACCATAACAACGGTTATTACCAGAACCATCCGCAATTTCCGCCTAATTACCAACCAAATTGTCAAGGTAACACTCACGGGATGCATCCCCCTCCAGGGCCACATTTACCCCCGAGTCCTTATGAGCAACAATGGTATAGCAATTACAGCCACGATTTTCCACCATTCGGTCAAAACTCGCCTAACTCATCGTCAAAAAACGACAAGGATGACAGGAGAGAATAGATCTCCCTGGCGAAAAATCAATTAACGATAACGATAAATACGGACAAATAAATACGGACAAAAATTTGATTAGAATTAACAATCCATCTAACCACGATACAGTTGACATAAACGCAATTCCGAGTAACAGTCACACTGCTCGGAATCCAAAGCATATTCCCCGAAATGCATTAACGCTTAATCAAGCGTATGCGGGTTGGGAATATACTAGTGACTCTGAAAGCAGCTATGACCTTGAAAATTACTCTGATTCTGAAACGGAGTACACAGACTCAAGCGTCGAATCCCCCTCCCCTGACTCAACACAGTCAGCTGGAGCAGGCATATCCTCGCTCACGTCTCTACCCTTGAGTAAGCCAGCAATAGGCATATTAGCCGCGACTGGTAAATACAAGCGCCTCGTATACAAAGGGCCGGCATTGCCCTTTCCGTCTCAAACGCGTAATAATATCACTACATTGATAAAAATAGGCGGTAAAGAATATAAAGGTCTTCTCGACACAGGTAGCGATCGCACCTTCATGTCTGGAGAATTATATGACCAATTAAAAGAATTCACGAGAGGTGAACCAGTTCTCGACGAAATAACGCGCGCCGGCGTCCAGCTCGCCCAACGCGATCACGTGGCCGCCCCCCGTTGTTCCGCGAAATTTAACATTCAAATAAATGATTGTACCGGCGAATTTTGGTTTACAGTCCTCGATGGACTCACAACCCCCATAATTCTCGGAATGGACCTCATAACCACGTGGAAGGTCGTTATAGACACCACCCGCGGTAATTGGTCCATCAATGGGTCTAAAGTACAAAGCCCCATAGGTCCAACCTCTTGTTCGTACAGCGGCCTAAATTCAGTTCAATTAATCGAATTAACGAATGAACAACGGAAAACTCTCGATGAATTTATAAACAAAAAATTATCTAATTTCACCGCGTCTACCGGAGTTACCGATTTAACAACACATGTTATCGAATTAATCGATCCAACACCGTTTAAGTTAAAACCGTACCGACGTAGCGCGGAAGCAAATAAAATTATTAACGACCAAATTGACAAATATTTAGAAAAAAAATTTATAAAGAAAAGTAATGGTCGCTTTGCCAGTCCGGTCGTATTAACATATCGTAAAGACGGTAGACCCAGAGTCTGTATGGACTACCGTAAATTAAATAAAAATACAAAAAAATCAGCATATCCGTTACCACGTATGGATACAATTTTGGATGCTCTCTCTGAGGCAAATCTAATTAGTACTATAGACCTCACAGACGCATTCCACCATATTCCGATACACCCGGATTCACAAGAATATACAGGCTTTGTAGTGCCAGGACGCGGTCAATTCGAATGGGTCCGGATGCCCTTTGGTCTTACCAATGCACCGGCCACCTTTCAAGCATTGACCGACCGTCTTAAAGAAAAATTTATCAAACATATCCGCGATAACCATTTACCGGAAAGGTTCATCGACCAGGTTCACGCATATTTAGATGATTGGATAATCATCTCGCGGACATTTGAGGAGCATACCCTGTTATTGGACATAGTGCTCAATATCTTACAGGATGCTGGACTCTCGATTAACAGAGAGAAATCTCATTTCGCGAAGTCCTCCGTCGAATATCTAGGATTTCTTTTAGATAAAGATGGCCTCAAACCGAACCCAAAACGGATAGAACCGATTCTCGAGCGCCCGACTCCGCGGAACCGTAAAGAATTACGGCAATTCAACGGTTCCGTAAATTGGTACCACCGACACTTACGCAATATTGCAAAGGTGCAAGGGCCACTAAATAAATTAGCTAGCCCGAAAGTACCCTGGAATTGGACCGTGGAACACGAGAAATCATTTCAAGAAGTTAAGAATTCCCTAAAAAATGCTTTAACCTTAGTCGCGCCGCGACCCGAATTACCTTTCTTCCTTTACACAGATGCAAGCGATACTGGCATCGGTGCAATTTTAACACAAAAAGACGGAGACCACGAATACCTTATTACGTGCTTAAGCAGACCTTTAAGGGGTGCGGAATTGAATTATACCACCACCGAAAAGGAATGCTTAGCAGTAATTTTCGCGGTTAAGAAACTCCGCTGCTATCTCGAAGCCACAGAGTTCACGGTGATAACCGATCACTCTAGTTTAATTTGGCTACAAGGAATCAAAGATCCTCGAGGTAGACTTGCGCGGTGGGCTTTAGAGCTATCCGCCAATCAGGTTAAAATTGAACACCGTAAAGGTACCACGAACGAAGCTCCGGACACACTCTCTCGTCTTTACGAAAAAATCTCGGAAGACACGCCCCTAGCGCAGTCAAACTTAGTCCGCAGCAAATCATGGTATGAAGAAATGGTAGAACGCGTACAAACCACACCCACACGGTACGAAAGATATAGACTCGACTCAAGTAACACACTGTATTACTATAAGCCTAATCTAATCAAAGAAAGTATCGGTGACAATAACGCGTGGAAAAAAGTATTAAAAGAAGACGAGATTATCCCAATAATAAAAGAATACCACGATTCTCCGCAATCGGCACACCAGGGAATTAGTAAAACGTATCATGCGATACTTAACCTACACTATTGGCCCGGTATGCGTGAGGATATAAAACGGTACATTAATGAATGCGAAATATGTCTCAAATGCAAACCTAAGAATACACCTCCGCAAGGTTTAATGTATCCGCGGAAACTGAAAGAACCATGGGAAATCGTGTCCCTCGACATCATGGGCCCCCTCCCACGGTCAAAATCCGGTAAACGCTACGTACTAGTTTGCGAAGATACGTATACCCGGTTTATAGATTGCTTTCCACTGCCCAAAGCGGATGGACCAAAAATCGTCAGAGCTCTAAACACCCTCGTAAATCGATGGGGAACTCCGCGAATTTTTATAACCGATAACGGGACGGAATTCGTCAACCGCAACATCACAAATTTTATGCGTAAAGTCGGTTCCGAGCAACGTACAACCCCGGTATAACACCCGCAATCAAATCCAGTAGAACGCGTAAACCGCAATTTAAAAACAATGATTGCCAGCCTTCTAGGCACTGATCACCGCGAATGGGATATTCTCTTAGAAGAGATACAATTCGCTTATAATAATACTGTACACTCTTCGTTAGGAGTATCACCCGCGTACTTTAACCACCTCCGTGAGCTAAGACGCACCGGTAAACAATCACCCGACGTTAACGATGACTTAATGACTACAGACGAAACTTCTAACGATTGGCTCGAACGAGCAAAACATATAGAGGCACTCCGTGCGAAAATCGAGGTAGAAATGACCAAAGCTGATAAGAGACACGGTAAGAATTATAATAAAAATCGAAAAGTCCCAGTAGGTTTTGCGCTTGGAGATTTCGTATTTTACCCTAACAATGTCTTGTCCAACGCTGCTCGTAATTATAGCTCCAAACTGGCACCGCGTTACAAAGGGCCAGCCGTGATAATAGAAAAATTATCACCCATGGTAGTCGTCATTGGCGATAAACAAGGCATGAAAATTGGCAAATATCATGTCAACGATCTTAAACCAGCACGAAAGAACCTTCGATCGCGAAACATAATGTAAATTTCTTCCAGATCGGTTAACATGTCGACTCCATGCAGTTCGTACGCCGGCAGCATCAACAACACGGACATACCAATCCTGTGCCTGAATGATGTTTCAGATCCTTCCCAAAGAGGGGATACACCACTAGACATTTCGGTGGAAACCTCTGGCCTGGTAGCCTTGAGGCGTGAACATTTCGAGGGGCTACTTTCAAAACAGCAAGCCCTAATGAAAACAGTCGCAGAACAAAGTGATACAATCCGTTCGTTACGCCGTCAGGTCGACGCGGGTAAGGCAACACAGAGTCGAGACAATACATCGAGCGATATTACTGACTTATATCGCAAGCTGCTCGATTCCGTACAAAGGGAGCGCGAATTATCTAACTCCCTAGTTGCAGCCCAGAAGGAGTTGGCCGAATACAAGGTAGAGAACAAATCAATGAAGGCGGACCTTGAGTCGTACGATTACGACTACAAAAGTCTATCCAACGATTATACCGCGGTCGAAATACTGAATAAGAGATTCAAAGAGCTCTTTTCCAAAAAGATGTCGGAAGTCTTCCTTGCCCAGGCGGAACTACGGGAGCCGAGACTACGCCCGAAAGCATCCGAGGGGTGCCTAAACTGCGGTCAACAGGGTCACAGTTTCAGATTGTGCAAGCAGCCGTACACAGGGAAGTACTGCCAAAAGTGCGCCATCGAAGGGTTTTCCACGGCAGACTGCCCATGGCCCCATTATGCCATGGTCAGATACCAGGTTCCGGAAAGTAACCGATGCAAGCATTGCTGGAGACCGCGAAACTTTCCTGACGTCAATTGTTACGAGTGTAGAAGACGTTTAATCTCTTCTAACACCTTCGCGCGGAATAAGACTGCCCAGGAATTGGAGAGCAGACCAGTCCCAAAAGCTCATAACAATCCACAACCATCCAGTAGCCAAGGTGCCATAAAAAAACAGAAAGCGCTACCAGCTCCATCCAAAGGACCTCTTTCTCTAGAAACCGCGGTTGTAAAACTGCCAGATAAATTGGATGCTGTAACTGTCAGCGAAACGCTCAAGGCCGAGGTCCATACTAAAGAGACCTCAGAGGAATCCCCAAGGTCAGCCCTATCCCCATTCGACTCCGACAACGACAACGCGGAATATTGGGAAACACTCACCGAAGTGATTCATCTTGGGATCAAGAAGGAAAAAAAAAATGATCTGTGATCCGCGGTCTGTTCATTCGTCGAACTCAAAAAAAAAAAAAACACTTTTCTATATTTTGTTTAAAATTTTTCAAATTTATCTTCGCGCCGTTGCGCTGTTCATTATTTCATTTCTATATGCTAATTGTTATATTTCCGCGCCGTTGCGCTATTCAATTATCTACCTCAATGTTAGACACTATATTTCTGCGCCGTTGCGCTACGAAGAACCTTTTTCTATTTTTAATTTACTTTTTATGTTTTGAATATTATTGACAAACAGCTAAAAAAAAAAAAAAAATTTTTTTTCTTATTCGTTCTAGTGTATACCACTTAAACAAGTAACTAGTTAGACCAAAGAAAGTCTATATTTTTCTACTGTTTTGTATAAATAAAATAATTAAAATGAGATCTTCTGTCTCTGACTTTTATATCCTTCTTTCAGGCGTTATATTACACACACAACTAAGCTTCTCTAGTAACTGATTAGTCGCGTACAAGCAGCTATGAGCGATTCCCGTTATTTCTATTATTTTCACTTGTTTTTATTACTAATGTTTAACAATGTTTCAAATTACCATTTTTCATTTCATACAGGCAAGTGGGTATGAGACGAGATCGTCATCTACTAGAGATGATCGGCTGAACAGTTGAACTGTTAGTAACGACAATTTAGAAGGGGGGAGTTGTAACGATCATGAAAAGAATCGTATTTCATTTTATTTTATTAAATATGGTCGTTACCAACAGTTCCCCAAAATTTAAATGGTCCCGCGATATATGCTAAAATAATCCGCCAGACGGCGTAAGTCAACCGCATTCCGAACAGACGACAAAACCACGTTTTCGTCGTCGCCAATTGAAGGAGCAGAGCGAAGCGATCCGTCGCACGAAACACATATTATATCGCGGTTTATAATTTAACTCTTTAGTTTGTGTATTGTAGAGAATGGACTATTTCAAAATTAATAAATATATATTCTGTTTAATTAATATTGTGGCTTAGTTGTGTGCATTCTCTTGGATAATTTCCATACCACGGATAGCAGGTCAATTTGTCTATTCAACTACAACAATAGCGTCATTTCTTGGTAAGTTCAGTCGACATTACTCTTCTCGTTCATTTCAAACTTGCTTGCCTGCGGAATCGCTCATTGTTTCTGCTGCTGTAGATGCACCCAAATGTTTGGAACCACGTGGGAATTTTCTTTGTGAAAATTGTGCCTCCCGGACGAGTCGAACCCTTAAATTTCTCATTTTTATTAAATCTCGATTTTGGTTGTCACAATTTATATATTTTTAAGTTTAAAAATTATTCACTTCCTCCAAATGATTTTCGGAAATATTTTGGAGGAAAATTTTGAAATTACAATCTATTTATATATTTTTAAGTTTAAAAATTATTCACTTCCTCCAAAATATTTTAAAAAATTTTTTGGAGGAAAAAATTGAAATTAAAATTTATTTATATATTTCTCAGTTTAAAAATTATTCACTTCCTCCAAAATATTTTCGAAAATAGTTTGGAGGAAAATTTTTAAATTACAATCTCTTTTTATATTTTTAAGTTTAAAAATTATTCACTTCCTCCAAATTATTTTCGGAAACATTTTGGAGGAAAATTTGGAAATTACAATCTATATATTTTTAAGTTTAAAAATTATTCACTTCCTCCAAATTATTTTCGGAAATATTTTGGAGGAAAATTTTGAAATTACAATCTATTTATATATTTTTAAATTTAAAAATTATTCACTTCCTCCAAATAATTTTCGGAAATATTTTGGAGGAAAATTTTGAAATTACAATCTATTTATATATTTTTAAGTTTAAAAATTATTCACTTCCTCCAAATGATTTTCGGAAATATTTTGGAGGAAAATTTTGAAATTACAATCTATTTATATATTTTTCAGTTTAAAAATTATTCACTTCCTCAAAAATATTTTCGAAAATATTTTGGAGGAAAAAATTGAAATTAAAATTTATTTATATATTTTTCAGTTTAAAAATTATTCACTTCCTCCAAAATAGTTTCGAAAATATTTTGGAGGAAAAAATTGAAATTGAAATTTATTTATATATTCTTTAGTTTAAAACTTATTTATTGCCTCCAAATTATTTTCGGAAATATTTTGGAGGAAAATTTTGAAATTACAATCTATTTATATATTTTTAAGTTTAAAAATTATTCACTTCCTCCAAATTAATTTCGGAAATATTTTGGAGGAAAATTTTGATATTACAATTTATTTATATATTTTAAAGTTTAAAAATTATTCACTTCCTCCAAATTATTTTCGGAAATATTTTGGAGGAAAATTTTGAAATTACAATCTATTTATATATTTTTAAGTTTAAAATTTATTCACTTCCTCCAAATTACTTTAGGAAATATTTTGGAGGAAAATTTTTAAATTACAATCTCTTAATTTATTTTTAAGTTTAAAAATTATTCACTTCCTAAAAATTATTTTCGGAAATATTTTGGAGGAAAATTTTGAAATTACAATCTCTTTATATATTTTTAAGTTTAAAAATTATTCACTTCCTCCAAATTATTTTCGGAAATATTTTGGAGGAAAATTGTGAAATTACAATTTATTTATATATTTTTCAGTTTAAAAATTAATCACTTCCTCCAAATTATTTTCGAAAATATTTTAGAGGAAAAAATTGAAATTAAAATTTATTTATATATTTTTCAGTTTAAAAATTATTCACTTCCTCCAAATAATTTTCGGAAATATTTTGGAGGAAAATTTTGAAATTACAATCTATTTATATATTTTTAAGTTTAAAAATTATTCACTTCCTCCAAATGATTTTCGGAAATATTTTGGAGGAAAATTTTGAAATTACAATCTATTTATATATTTTTAAGTTTAAAAATTATTCACTTCCTCCAAATTATTTTAGGAAATATTTTGGAGGAAAATTTTAAAATTACAATCTATTTATATATTTTTAAGTTTAAAAGTTATTCACTTCCTCCAAAATAGTTTCGAAAATATTTTGGAGGAAAAAATTGAAATTTATTTATATATTCTTTAGTTTAAAACTTATTTATTGCCTCCAAATTATTTTCGGAAATATTTTGGAGGAAAATTTTGAAATTACAATCTATTTATATATTTTTAAGTTTAAAAATTATTCACTTCCTGCAAATTATTTTAGGAAATATTTTGGAGGAAAATTTTAAAATTACAATCTATTTATATATTTTTAAGTTTAAAAGTTATTCACTTCCTCCAAAATATTTTAAAAAATTTTTTGGAGGAAAAAATTGAAATTAAAATTTATTTATATATTTCTCAGTTTAAAAATTATTCACTTCCTCCAAAATATTTTCGAAAATAGTTTGGAGGAAAATTTTTAAATTACAATCTCTTTTTATATTTTTAAGTTTAAAAATTATTCACTTCCTCCAAATTATTTTCGGAAACATTTTGGAGGAAAATTTGGAAATTACAATCTATATATTTTTAAGTTTAAAAATTATTCACTTCCTCCAAATTATTTTCGGAAATATTTTGGAGGAAAATTTTGAAATTACAATCTATTTATATATTTTTAAGTTTAAAAATTATTCACTTCCTCCAAATAATTTTCGGAAATATTTTGGAGGAAAATTTTGAAATTACAATCTATTTATATATTTTTAAGTTTAAAAATTATTCACTTCCTCCAAATGATTTTCGGAAATATTTTGGAGGAAAATTTTGAAATTACAATCTATTTATATATTTTTCAGTTTAAAAATTATTCACTTCCTCCAAAATATTTTCGAAAATATTTTGGAGGAAAAAATTGAAATTAAAATTTATTTATATATTTTTCAGTTTAAAAATTATTCACTTCCTCCAAAATATTTTCGAAAATAGTTTGGAGGAAAAAATTGAAATTGAAATTTATTTATATATTCTTTAGTTTAAAAATTATTCACTTCCTCCAAATTATTTTCGGAAATATTTTGGAGGAATATTTTGAAATTACAATCTATTTATATATTTTTAAGTTTAAAAATTATTCACTTCCTCCAAATTATTTTCGGAAATATTTTGGAGGAAAATTTTGATATTACAATTTATTTATATATTTTTAAGTTTAAAAATTATTCACTTCCTCCAAATTATTTTCGGAAATATTTTGGAGGAAAATTTTGAAATTACAATCTATTTATATATTTTTAAGTTTAAAATTTATTCACTTCCTCCAAAATTACTTTAGGAAATATTTTGGAGGAAAATTTTTAAATTACAATCTCTTAATTTATTTTTAAGTTTAAAAATTATTCACTTCCTAAAAATTATTTTCGGAAATATTTTGGAGGAAAATTTTGAAATTACAATCTCTTTATATATTTTTAAGTTTAAAAATTATTCACTTCCTCCAAATTATTTTCGGAAATAATTTGGAGGAAAATTGTGAAATTACAATTTATTTATATATTTTTAAGTTTAAAAATTATTCACTTCCTCCAAATGATTTTCGGAAATATTTTGGAGGAAAATTTTGAAATTACAATCTATTTATATATTTTTAAGTTTAAAAATTATTCACTTCCTCCAAATTATTTTAGGAAATATTTTGGAGGAAAATTTTAAAATTACAATCTATTTATATATTTTTAAGTTTAAAAGTTATTCACTTCCTCCAAAATAGTTTCGAAAATATTTTGGAGAAAAAAATTGAAATTTATTTATATATTCTTTAGTTTAAAACTTATTTATTGCCTCCAAATTATTTTCGGAAATATTTTGGAGGAAAATTTTGAAATTACAATCTATTTATATATTTTTAAGTTTAGAAATTATTCACTTCCTACAAATTAATTTCGGAAATATTTTGGAGGAAAATTTTGAAATTACAATCTATTTATATATTTTTCAGTTTAAAAATTATTCACTTCCTCAAAAATATTTTCGAAAATATTTTGGAGGAAAAAATTCAAATTAAAATCTATTTATATATTTTTAAGTTTAAAATTTATTTACTTCCTCCAAATTACTTTAGGAAATATTTTGGAGGAAAATTTTTAAATTACAATCTCTTAATTTATTTTTAAGTTTAAAAATTATTCACTTCCTAAAAATTATTTTCGGAAATATTTTGGAGGAAAATTTTGAAATTACAATTTCTTTATATATTTTTAAGTTTAAAAATTATTCACTTCCTCCAAATTATTTTCGGAAATATTTTGGAGGAAAATTGTGAAATTACAATTTATTTATATATTTTTCAGTTGAAAAATTAATCACTTCCTCCAAATTATTTTCGAAAATATTTTAGAGGAAAAAATTGAAATTAAAATTTATTTATATATTTTTCAGTTTAAAAATTATTCACTTCCTCCAAATAATTTTCGGAAATATTTTGGAGGAAAATTTTGAAATTACAATCTATTTATATATTTTTAAGTTTAAAAATTATTCACTTCCTACAAATTAATTTCGGAAATATTTTGGAGGAAAATTTTGAAATTACAATCTATTTATATATTTTTCAGTTTAAAAATTATTCACTTCCTGCAAATTATTTTAGGAAATATTTTGGAGGAAAATTTTAAAATTACAATCTATTTATATATTTTTAAGTTTAAAAGTTATTCACTTCCTCCAAAATTTTTTCGTAAATAGTTTGGAGGAAAATTTTTAAATTACAATCTCTTTATATATTTTTAAGTTTAAAAATTATTCACTTCCTCCAAATTATTTTCGGAAATATTTTGGAGGAAAATTTTGAAATTACAATCTATATATTTTTAAGTTTAAAAATTATTCACTTCCTCCAAATTATTTTCGGAAATATTTTGGAGGAAAATTTTGAAATTACAATCTATTTATATATTTTTAAGTTTAAAAATTATTCACTTCCTCCAAATAATTTTCGGAAATATTTTGGAGGAAAATTTTGAAATTACAATCTATTTATATATTTTTAAGTTTAAAAATTATTCACTTCCTCCAAATGATTTTCGGAAATATTTTGGAGGAAAATTTTGAAATTACAATCTATTTATATATTTTTAAGTTTAAAAATTATTCACTTCCTCCAAAATATTTTCGGAAATATTTTGGAGGAAAAATTTGAAATTACAATCTATTTATATATTTTTAAGTTTAAAAATTATTCACTTCCTCCAAATTATTTTCGGAAATATTTTGGAGGAAAATTTTTAAATTACAATCTATTTATATATTTTTAAGTTTAAAAATTATTCACTTCCTCCAAATTATTTTCGGAAATATTTTGGAGGAAAATTTTGAAATTACAATCTATTTATATATTTTTAAGTTTAAAAATTATTCACTTCCTCCAAATTATTTTCGGAAATATTTTGGAGGAAAATTTTGAAATTACAATCTATTTATATATTTTTAAGTTTAAAATTTATTCACTTCCTCCAAATTATTTTCGGAAATATTTTGGAGGAAAATTTTTAAATTACAATCTCTTAATTTATTTTTAAGTTTAAAAATTATTCACTTCCTAAAAATTATTTTCGGAAATATTTTGGAGGAAAATTTTGAAATTACAATCTCTTTATATATTTTTAAGTTTAAAAATTATTCACTTCCTCCAAATTATTTTCGGAAATATTTTGGAGGAAAATTGTGAAATTACAATTTATTTATATATTTTTCAGTTTAAAAATTAATCACTTCCTCCAAATTATTTTCGAAAATATTTTAGAGGAAAAAATTGAAATTAAAATTTATTTATATATTTTTCAGTTTAAAAATTATTCACTTCCTCCAAATAATTTTCGGAAATATTTTGGAGGAAAATTTTGAAATTACAATCTATTTATATATTTTTAAGTTTAAAAATTATTCACTTCCTCAAAATGATTTTCGGAAATATTTTGGAGGAAAATTTTGAAATTACAATCTATTTATATATTTTTAAGTTTAAAAATTATTTACTTCCTCCAAATTATTTTAGGAAATATTTTGGTGGAAAATTTTAAAATTACAATCTATTTATATATTTTTAAGTTTAAAAATTATTCACTTCCTCCAAAATATTTTCGAAAATATTTTGGAGGAAAAATTTGAAATTACAATCTATTTATATATTTTTAAGTTTAAAAATTATTCACTTCCTCCAAATTATTTTCGGAAATATTTTGGAGGAAAATTTTGAAATTACAATCTATTTATATATTTTTAAGTTTAAAAATTATTCACTTCCTCCAAATTATTTTCGGAAATATTTTGGAGGAAAATTTTGAAATTACAATCTATTTATATATTTTTAAGTTTAAAAATTATTCACTTCCTCCAAATTATTTTCGGAAATATTTTGGAGGAAAATTTTGAAATTACAATCTATTTATATATTTTTAAGTTTAAAAATTATTCACTTCCTCCAAATTATTATCGGAAATATTTTGGAGGAAAATTTTGAAATTACAATCTATTTATATATTTTTAAGTTTAAAAATTATTCACTTCCTCCAAATTATTTTCGGAAATATTTTGGAGGAAAATTTTGAAATTACAATCTATTTATATATTTTTAAGTTTAAAAATTATTCACTTCCTCCAAATTATTTTCGGAAATATTTTGGAGGAAAATTTTGAAATTACAATCTATTTATATATTTTTAAGTTTAAAAATTATTCACTTCCTCCAAATTATTTTCGGAAATATTTTGGAGGAAAATATTGAAATTACAATCTATTTATATATTTTTAAGTTTAAAAATTATTCACTTCCTCCAAAATATTTTCGAAAATATTTTGGAGGAAAATTTTGAAATTACAATCTATTTATATATTTTTAAGTTTAAAAATTATTCACTTCCTCCAAATTATTTTCGGAAATATTTTGGAGGAAAATTTTGAAATTACAATCTATATATTTTTAAGTTTAAAAATTATTCACTTCCTCAAATTATTTTCGGAAATATTTTGGAGGAAAATTTTGAAATTACAATCTATTTATATATTTTTAAGTTTAAAAATTATTCACTTCCTCCAAATTATTTTCGAAAATATTTTAGAGGAAAAAATTGAAATTAAAATTTATTTATATATTTTTCAGTTTAAAAATTATTCACTTCCTCCAAATAATTTTCGGAAATATTTTGGAGGAAAATTTTGAAATTACAATCTATTTATATATTTTTAAGTTTAAAAATTATTCACTTCCTCCAAATGATTTTCGGAAATATTTTGGAGGAAAATTTTGAAATTACAATCTATTTATATATTTTTAAGTTTAAAAATTATTCACTTCCTCCAAATAATTTTCGGAAATATTTTGGAGGAAAATTTTGAAATTACAATCTATTTATATATTTTTAAGTTTAAAAATTATTCACTTCCTCCAAATGATTTTCGGAAATATTTTGGAGGAAAATTTTGAAATTACAATCTATTTATATATTTTTAAGTTTAAAAATTATTCACTTCCTCCAAATTATTTTCGGAAATATTTTGGAGGAAAATTTTGAAATTACAATCTATTTATATATTTTTAAGTTTAAAAATTATTCACTTCCTCCAAATTATTTTCGGAAATATTTTGGAGGAAAATTTTGAAATTACAATCTATTTATATATTTTTAAGTTTAAAAATTATTCACTTCCTCCAAATTATTTTCGGAAATATTTTGGAGGAAAATTTTGAAATTACAATCTATTTATATATTTTTAAGTTTAAAAATTATTCACTTCCTCCAAATTATTTTCGGAAATATTTTGGAGGAAAATTTTGAAATTACAATTTATTTATATATTTTTCAGTTTAAAAATTATTCACTTCCTCCAAATTATTTTCGAAAATATTTTGGAGGAAAAATTTGAAATTAAAATTTATTTATATATTTTTCAGTTTAAAAATTATTCACTTCCTCCAAATTATTTTCGGAAATATTTTGGAGGAAAATTTTGAAATTACAATCTATTTATATATTTTTAAGTTTAAAAATTATTCACTTCCTCCAAATTATTTTCGGAAATATTTTGGAGGAAATTTTTGAAATTACAATCTATTTATATATTTTTAAGTTTAAAAGTTATTCACTTCCTCCAAAATAGTTTCGGAAATATTTTGGAGGAAAATTTTGAAATTATAATCCATTTATATATTTTTAAGTTTAAAAATTATTCACTTCCTCCAAATTATTTTCGGAAATATTTTGGAGGAAAATTTTGAAATTACAATCTATTTATATATTTTTAAGTTTAAAAATTATTCACTTCCTCCAAATTATTTTCGGAAATATTTTGGAGGAAAATTTTGAAATTACAATCTATTTATATATTTTTAAGTTTAAAAATTATTCACTTCCTCCAAATTATTTTCGGAAATATTTTGGAGGAAAATTTTGAAATTACAATCTATTTATATATTTTTAAGTTTAAAAATTATTCACTTCCTCCAAATTATTTTCGGAAATATTTTGGAGGAAAATTTTGAAATTACAATCTATTTATATATTTTTAAGTTTAAAAATTATTCACTTCCTCCAAATTATTTTCGGAAATATTTTGGAGGAAAATTTTGAAATTACAATCTATTTATATATTTTTAAGTTTAAAAATTATTCACTTCCTCCAAATTATTTTCGGAAATATTTTGGAGGAAAATTTTGAAATTACAATCTATTTATATATTTTTAAGTTTAAAAATTATTCACTTCCTCCAAATTATTTTCGGAAATATTTTGGAGGAAAATTTTGAAATTACAATCTATTTATATATTTTTAAGTTTAAAAATTATTCACTTCCTCCAAATTATTTTCGGAAATATTTTGGAGGAAAATTTTGAAATTACAATCTATTTATATATTTTTAAGTTTAAAAATTATTCACTTCCTCCAAATTATTTTCGGAAATATTTTGGAGGAAAATTTTGAAATTACAATCTATTTATATATTTTTAAGTTTAAAAATTATTCACTTCCTCCAAATTATTTTCGGAAATATTTTGGAGGAAAATTTTGAAATTACAATCTATTTATATATTTTTAAGTTTAAAAATTATTCACTTCCTCCAAATTATTTTCGGAAATATTTTGGAGGAAAATTTTGAAATTACAATCTATTTATATATTTTTAAGTTTAAAAATTATTCACTTCCTCCAAATTATTTTCGGAAATATTTTGGAGGAAAATTTTGAAATTACAATCTATTTATATATTTTTAAGTTTAAAAATTATTCACTTCCTCCAAATTATTTTCGGAAATATTTTGGAGGAAAATTTTGAAATTACAATCTATTTATATATTTTTAAGTTTAAAAATTATTCACTTCCTCCAAATTATTTTCGGAAATATTTTGGAGGAAAATTTTGAAATTACAATCTATTTATATATTTTTAAGTTTAAAAATTATTCACTTCCTCCAAATTATTTTCGGAAATATTTTGGAGGAAAATTTTGAAATTACAATCTATTTATATATTTTTAAGTTTAAAAATTATTCACTTCCTCCAAATTATTTTCGGAAATATTTTGGAGGAAAATTTTGAAATTACAATCTATTTATATATTTTTAAGTTTAAAAATTATTCACTTCCTCCAAATTATTTTCGGAAATATTTTGGAGGAAAATTTTGAAATTACAATCTATTTATATATTTTTAAGTTTAAAAATTATTCACTTCCTCCAAATTATTTTCGGAAATATTTTGGAGGAAAATTTTGAAATTACAATCTATTTATATATTTTTAAGTTTAAAAATTATTCACTTCCTCCAAATTATTTTCGGAAATATTTTGGAGGAAAATTTTGAAATTACAATCTATTTATATATTTTTAAGTTTAAAAATTATTCACTTCCTCCAAATTATTTTCGGAAATATTTTGGAGGAAAATTTTGAAATTACAATCTATTTATATATTTTTAAGTTTAAAAATTATTCACTTCCTCCAAATTATTTTCGGAAATATTTTGGAGGAAAATTTTGAAATTACAATCTATTTATATATTTTTAAGTTTAAAAATTATTCACTTCCTCCAAATTATTTTCGGAAATATTTTGGAGGAAAATTTTGAAATTACAATCTATTTATATATTTTTAAGTTTAAAAATTATTCACTTCCTCCAAATTATTTTCGGAAATATTTTGGAGGAAAATTTTGAAATTACAATCTATTTATATATTTTTAAGTTTAAAAATTATTCACTTCCTCCAAATTATTTTCGGAAATATTTTGGAGGAAAATTTTGAAATTACAATCTATTTATATATTTTTAAGTTTAAAAATTATTCACTTCCTCCAAATTATTTTCGGAAATATTTTGGAGGAAAATTTTGAAATTACAATCTATTTATATATTTTTAAGTTTAAAAATTATTCACTTCCTCCAAATTATTTTCGGAAATATTTTGGAGGAAAATTTTGAAATTACAATCTATTTATATATTTTTAAGTTTAAAAATTATTCACTTCCTCCAAATTATTTTCGGAAATATTTTGGAGGAAAATTTTGAAATTACAATCTATTTATATATTTTTAAGTTTAAAAATTATTCACTTCCTCCAAATTATTTTCGGAAATATTTTGGAGGAAAATTTTGAAATTACAATCTATTTATATATTTTTAAGTTTAAAAATTATTCACTTCCTCCAAATTATTTTCGGAAATATTTTGGAGGAAAATTTTGAAATTACAATCTATTTATATATTTTTAAGTTTAAAAATTATTCACTTCCTCCAAATTATTTTCGGAAATATTTTGGAGGAAAATTTTGAAATTACAATCTATTTATATATTTTTAAGTTTAAAAATTATTCACTTCCTCCAAATTATTTTCGGAAATATTTTGGAGGAAAATTTTGAAATTACAATCTATTTATATATTTTTAAGTTTAAAAATTATTCACTTCCTCCAAATTATTTTCGGAAATATTTTGGAGGAAAATTTTGAAATTACAATCTATTTATATATTTTTAAGTTTAAAAATTATTCACTTCCTCCAAATTATTTTCGAAAATATTTTGGAGGAAAAATTTGAAATTACAATTTATTTATATATTTTTAAGTTTAAAAATTATTCACTTCCTCCAAATTATTTTCGGAAATATTTTGGAGGAAAATTTTGAAATTACAATCTATTTATATATTTTTAAGTTTAAAAATTATTCAC